>NC_080762.1:50187500-50812500 GCF_020826845.1 Diceros bicornis minor | reverse complement strand
TAAGGGTTTTTTTTCCCCTGATGTTTAGACTGTGAAATAAATTTTTTTCTATCTTTATTTCTCCCCCATTTGCATGTAAAATTCATATAATCTAGGTTATGTTTTCTTCATAAAGCTCTGAATCATTGGGAACAACATTTCCTTTTAAAAGTTTAGACATTAATAAAAAAAATAAACAAACTGTTGCTAAGCCTTAAATAGGACGATAGTTTTTTCAAACTATAAAAATCTAATCTAGCACCGGCCCTGTGGCCTAGGGGTTAAGTGCAAGCGCTCCACTGCTGGCAGCCCGAGTTCGGATCCCGGGTGCGCACCAAGGCACCGCTTGTCAGGCCATGATGTGGTGGCATCCCATATAAAGTGGAAGAGGTTAGGCACAGATGTTGGCCCAGGGCCAGTCTTCCTCAGCAAAAAAAAGGAGGAGGATTGGCATGAATGTTAGCTCAGGGCTGATCTTCCTCAGGGAAAAAAAAAAATCTAATCTAATATCATAAAGCTGGTATAAATAGATGTACTGGACATCATTTGGGATCTTTGCTTTTACTGAAATGATATCCTGTGTAACATCGCCCTCTGAATCTACACCACTGATTGCAATTGCTAGAGCTAAGGATAGCTATCAGGATTTAACAGAGATTTAGGAAGGCAGTACAGTGTAGTGGTAAAAGCATATACTTTGGCATCAGACAGGCTTCAAATTTTAACTCAGTCCCTATCTGTATAACTTTGGGAATATTACTTAATTTCTTTGAACCTTGATTTCTTACCTTGTAAAATATAATGTTTGTAAAGCATACACAATCCCCTGCGTATGATAACTGTTTATAAATGTTGTGTATTATGATGACTACTAACATTGTATTTCTTTCCTCCTCTGTTGTTTAAAAATAATTAGTAATTCTCCTCATCTTTCACTTTTTTATTCTGCTTCTTTTGACACCTCTTTCTTTTCACTCATATACTATTTAGCAGGGGTTTTGATGAAAATAGATTCATCAATTCTAGAACCACTGGACTGAAAAAGACCTTAAGTGGCCATCATATCTATCCCTGTTTCAAAACAGTGAAATGTCTGGAAGATTCAAGACCAAAAAGGAATTTTTCTTTGCATAATTTTAAGAATAGTATAGTTATGACCTCTTTTGGTAATATCATGTAAGATATTCCTTATGTGTAGTCTAGGTTTCTCTTTGTTCAATCAGTCTACTTAAAAGCAAAAGTGTATACTCCTATTTATGTAACAATTTCAGACTAAGTTGTAAATCCTTTGCAATTCACTCAGGCCTGGCTGAATGTCCTTTACATTTCTTACTCTTGGTTTTGCTTCCAGTTAGAATGTAGGAGGTCATGACAGATCATGGGTTTTGACATAACAGCGAGGAGAAAACTAAACTGAATAAACTAAAAAGAAATGCATTTTTTTAAAGTCATCAAAGAGCAATAAATCTAGTTGAACTTTTTTTTTTGGTTTTGTTTTTTTCTTCTTTTAGTTTTTTATTTTTTTTAACTTTTTGTTTATTGCAGTAACATTGGTTTATAACATTGTATAAATTTCAGGTGTACATCATTGTACTTCTATTTCTGCATAGATTACATCATGTTCACCACCAAAATACTAATTACAACCCATCACCACACACATGTACCGAATTATCCCTTTCACCCTCCTCCCTCCCCCCTTCCCCTCTGGTAACCATCAATCCAATCTCTGTCCCTATGTGTTTGTTTATTGTTATTATTTGTTATTGTTTATTGTTTATTGTTTGTTATTATCTACTACTTAATGAAGGAAATCATACGGTATTTGACCTTCTCCCTCTGACTTATTTCACTTGGCATTATACCCTCAATGTCCATCCATGTTGTCACAAATGGCTGGATTTCATCGTTTCTTATGGCTGAGTAGTATTCCATTGTGTATATATACTTTTAATGTCTGTGAGTGTGGTGTCATGGCAGATTGGAATCCAGATAAAAACACACAGCTCATCCACCCCACCTTCCACTACTCCTCTATAGGACTCCTGCTGAATAAATAGCTGCACAGGAACCTAGGAGCTAGGCTGGAAAACACAGATATCATGAGGTACTTAGATCCTAAACCCCTGTGGAAGGACATTCTACCCTTAAGACACTTGAACCTAGAAGTGAACTAAAACCAGCTGAAGTAGAATTCCAGCCCCAACCCTATTCAACTCCTTATTAGATTGAAAAAATCAGCTCGTCATTCTGATGTCTGGCAAAGAAAAGGGAAGCTGTTTCTATGGAAAAGATCACCTATTTCAGTCTCAACTATTGTTTCTTACACAGTGACTGACGTACAATAAAACCTAAGAGACATGCAAAGAAGCAGGAAAATATGGTTTATAATAAAAATTGAAAACACAAGCGTACTCACAGAGATGTTGGAATTAGTAGAAAAGGATTTAAAAATAACTACTTTAAATATGTTTAAAAATCTAGAGGAAAAGCTGGACAAAATGTATGAAAAGATGAAGGATGTCAATAGATAAATGGAAACTTTAAAAAAAGAACCAAATGTAAATTTTTGTATTGAAAACTACAATATATGAAATGGAAAAACATTCAGTGGGCTTAAAAGCAGACTGGACAGAGAAGAACAAAGAATTAGTGAACTAAAAAACATGTCAGTAGAAATTATTCAAACTGAAGGGCAGAAAGAAAAAAGAATTTAAGAAACAACAGAAGAGAGCATCAGACCCGTGGGACAAGCTCAAATGGCCTGTCATATATGAAATTAGAGTTCCAGAACAAGAGGGGGAGAGAGAGAGGGAAAGAGAAAGAGAGAAGGGAGTGGGACACATATTTTAGAAATAATGGCCAAGAATTTTCCAAATTGATTAAAAACATGACTTCACAGACTCAGTACTCAGTGAATCATAAACAGGATAAATACAAAGAATCCACAGAGAGACACATCCTGGTGACCTGCTGAAAACCGAAGATAAAGAGAAAAAAGACACAATACATTCAGATGAGCAATGATAAGAATGAAGATAACTTGCAATCAAAAACAATGGAAGCCAGAAAACCATGGCATAACATCTTTAAAGTGGTGAAAAAGCAAAAAAAAAAACCCAATGTTAACGTAAAATTATATACCCAGAAAAAATAGTCTTCAAAAACAAGGGTTAAGACATTTTTTCAGACATTTTGTAGACATACAAAAACTGAGAAAACCTATTACCAGCAGTCTGTACTGTAAGTAATATAACAGAATTTCTTTAGGCTGAAAAAAAAATGGTCCCAGGTGGAAGTCAGATCTGTAACAATGAATAAAGTATACTGGAAAAGATAAATATATGATAAATAAAAAAGACTGTTTAAAACATTTCTTCAAAAAACTACTGATTATTTAAGGCAAATATAGTTACAAAGTATTATAAGGCTTATAACATATAGAAGCAAAATATATGACAATAATATCACAAAGGATAGAATGAGGCAAATGGAATCATACTGTTGTATGATTATTATTATATTAATATTATAATAATTATGTAATATTATAATATTATTATCATATTATTTATGAATTGATGAAATGTTAATTCAAGGAGTCCTGTGATATATTGAGGATGCATATTGTGACCACTACAGAAACCACCTAAAGAATAACACAAGGAGATATAGCTAAAAAGTTAATCAGAAAAAACCTGATAGGACAAATATAAAACAGATAGAAAGATGGTAGACTTAAACCTAATTAATATTAATAATTGCATTAAATATAAATAAACTAAAAGCTCCAATTAAAAATCAGAGAATGTTAGATTAGAGAGATAGTACAGTCTTGCATTGCTTAATGATGGGGATACATTCTGAGAAATGAGCTGTTAGGTGATTTTGTCATTGTGTGAACATCATAGAGTGTACTTACACAAACCTAGATTGTGTAGCCTACCACAGACCTAGGCTATGTGGTACTAATCTTATGGGACCACTATTGTATATGTGGCCTGTCGTTGACTAAAACATTGTTATGTGGCACATGACTGTATATCAAAATAAGATCCAAATACATACTGTTTACAAGAGACGTACCTTAAATATAAGGACACAACTAAATTGAAAGTGAAAGGGTGGAAAAAATATGCTATGTTAATATAAATCATAGAAACCTAGTATGACTGTATTACCACCAGACAACATGTATTTCAGTGCAAATAGATGAAGACAAAGAGAGATCAGAGATGAAATGGAACATTTTATAATTGTAAAGACATCAATTCAGAGCCAGCCCTGATGGCCTAGTGGTTCAAGTTTGGTGTGCTCCGCTTCAGCGGCCCGGGTTTGGTTCCTCGGCATGGAACCACACTACTTGTCTGTCAGTAGCCATGCTGTGGTGGTGGCTAACATAGAAGAACTAGAAGGATTTACAACTAGAATATATAACTATGTACTGAGGCTTTGGGGAGGGAGGAAAAAAAAAAGAGAGGAAGATGGGCAACAGATGTTAGCTCAGGGCGACTCTTTCCCAGCAGAAAAAAAAATAGACTTTGTTAAAAACAAAAACAACAACAAAAAACATCAGTTCATCAGGAAGACATAACAATTGTATTTTGAGTAGGCACCTAATAACAAATCTTTAAAATTTCACATAAGTCCTTACTGTTTCTCCCCTCATAGGCCCCTTCTCCTAGTAGTTCTATAATCTTAGGGCTAATTCAACCATTATTGTCATATAGGCCTATGCCTCTGTGGTGTACAATACCATTACCTACACAGAGAAAGGATTATTTGTCATACCTGTTTATATTTTTATTTATTCCCTCGTAGAAGATATCCAGTGCAGTGGCGTGAAGTCTACCACGAATTAGAGACCTGGCTTCAAGCCTTGGTACTGCCAGTAACATTAGGCAAGTCACTCGAATCACTCTGAACCTCAGTTTTCTCATGGGGAAATGGGGATGAAAATACTTGCTCTGACTAATTTTCAGGCTTCTTAGGAAGCTTAAATGGGGAAACACGTGCACTGCTGGGTACGTGTGAGGAATTGTTGTGAGCACAATAGGGAGCTTGCTTTTTAGCACCCGAGTAATCGTGGCTCACGTGCAGCTGGCAGCCCCCAGGTGCCTTTTCCTTAATCATCAGTTTAGTCTATTTTTATTCTGAGTCCTTTACAGACAGAGCTGAAGGAGACTGATAAACTTCTGTGAGGAAGCTTGTAGGGTTCTACCCTTAATTTTGGGCCTCTTTATCCTTCAAAGAGGGAAATTTGAAGATTCGAAACAGGATAATTAAACCAAGAGGCAATTCCTATTCTGAGATCTGGTTTAAGATTTCATAAAGAGAGAATGGAAAAACATTTAACACAAAGATTAAAATTTTTGAGCAAATTTGTTCTTTTAATGTATTATTTTTCACCTAAAAAGTGGTTTTCCATTTGGTTTTGTTTCTGGAGAGAAACTGCTTTCCATGTATAAAAGGACTAGAGCACTTTTTGTGTGGCTTGTCTTTTATAGAAGTGTATTTTTTAGTGATAAAATTTCCCTAGAATGAGATGAGGTTACCAGAACAGGTTTCCTTGGCATGTAAGAAAATTATAGGACTATGTGAAATTACAGTTCTAAGATTTAGGGAAGTTTGAAATTATTTAACTCATTCATATTATATGTTAAGGACTTGTTAATTAAGGTGGGCCTTTAAAAAATGATTAACCAATATGAATATTATTTGGAAGTTATTTAATTATCTAATAATTACACATTATATCTAAATCATGTCTAACTTTTTTATTTGGTGAGGAAGATTGGCCTTGAGCTGACATCTGTTGCCAGTCTTCCTCTTTTTGCTGAGGAAGATCAGTTCTGAGCTAACATCTGTGCCCATCTTCCTCTATTTTGTATGCAGAATGCTGCCACAGCATGGCTTGATGAGTGGTGCATCGGTCCATGCCGGGATTTGAACCTGTGAAACCCAGGCCACCAAAGTGGAGCACACGAACTTAACTACTATGCCACCGGGCTGGCCCATCATAAGTCTTTTAATAATAATATGGATAATAATAATAATACTTGAAGACTAAGAAACAGTCTTTTCAGGAATAGCACTAGTTGTAATATAATTTATAATACACTGACATATAACCACAAGAAAATTGTATAGAATCTCTTAGGTATTTGTTGTAGCCAAAACATTAATATTATGTTTCATAATATTTTGTATATGAACATATATACACAAGTATTTTCTTCAGTGTTTGAAGCAAAATATTTCTCCCCACATACCTGTATGAATATGTGTATGTTTCGTGTCTGTTGACAACAAACATGACTGTGATGAAAATTTCACTGTTTTAATCTTGAGGATGACTATTTTTTTGCTTGGTTGTTTGTTAAATTCCTTAATATAGTATAGACCAATTTGGTGCTTGCAACATAACAGAATAGTTTTCTGTTGTGGGTGAGATTTCTTAATCAATAGTAACCTGAAAAAAAAGTGTAGGAAATGTTGTAGGAAGGTGATAAGGGAAAGTCTGATAAAGGCCCTGCAGGGAATTCTCCTCATGCCAGAAGGCAGAGAGAGTGACAGGGCAGCATGGGGTGTGATAAGTAGGATCAGAAGGGTCTGCCACTTCCTGTATGTATGATCTCAGGAAGGTCCATCTACCTTGGAGCCTCAGTTTCCTCATCTGTAAAGTGAGGATAATAATATCTGCCCCACAGGATTGTTATGATGATGGCATCAGATTACATTTGTAAATGATTTAATACAATGATAGGGACAGGTACATAGCGAACATATGCTAGCTTCAAATGATAAAGTGAAAATTAACCTTTCCACTGCAATGGGGTATAAAAAGTTCTATCATTTCCATCTTGAATTATTTTATCTCTCTGTATAAATGATTAGTCCTAAATCAGCAGTTTACCTTGGGAAATGACTTTTATTAAAAAGTCATTTCTTTGTCACATCATCCATTAATGTGAAGTTGCAGCTCTGGCTTTTTTAATGAGACTTTCCTCTGTCAAAAAGCAGTTATTGGTGTTATTGATTATTAGTGTATGCTAATTCCATATTATAACCTATTTATTGTTTCCACAAAATGAAATCTGTTTTGATAACTGAGGTGAACCACAAAATTTTTGAACAAGACATGAGTTTCTACATTCAATTTCTTAAACTAACCAGTCAGCATATATAGCTTTAATTAAGTTATTTACCCAGAGGCAAATCAATAATTTCCTCATTCAAAAGCTATGACTTGGATGTTTCCCTTAAAGCATGCCAATTAAAAATGGAAAAGCCAAACTAAAAAATATATATGTTTATTGACAAATTGGAAGATGTTGCTAGGCTTTTTCACAGGGTCCCTGAAGATTATTGCTTTATTGGAAAAGAAATCTTAATTACCCTTGATCGGGTTGCTTGAGTCTTAGCATTATATCCTTACTTTGTAACACACACCCAGCTCATGATGATAACCCCCCTGTAGCATGTGGTGAGTAGGGAGAGTCAGAACAGACAACTGACAGGCTTACTATAAGTTGACTAAGATGGAAAGAGCTGTTTTGAATTATTTTTGTTAATATAACCCATATACCTTAGAAAACTGGTGATAAACTGGTTGCTATGAAGTATTTGCTAATACAAAATGATAAGTTTTAGCATGTTTTACTAACAAACCTGCAAATAAGTTGGGAGAGTGAGGAAAATGGGTCTTGTATTCACTTTTAGTTCCAAAACTATGAATTTATCTAAAGTATAATGCTAACAGTTGCTCTCCCACTTGGTTACTCTGTTCTGCCACCACTGGTCTCCTCTCCATTCCTAAGTCAGCCTCAGAACCTTTGTGCTTGCTGAGGCCTCTGCCTGGCACGATCTTCCCTCAGATATTTGCATTGCCCACTTGTTCACCTTCTTCAAGTCTTTCCTCAATGTCATTTTCCCAGAGTAGCCTAATCTTATCACCCTACTTAAAATTATACCCTCCAGTGCTCCCAATCTCCCTTAATCTGCTCTGTTTCTTTCTAGAGCACTAATACAATCTTCTTCCAATGTGCTATATATTTAAAAATATTTATTTGTTTTTTTGTCTTCTCCCCTTCCCCATCAAATGTAGACTCCAGGAAGCCAGGGAGTTTTGTTGCTGTATCCAATGCTGTATTTCCAGTGCCTAGAATATTGCCAGATACCTAGTGAAAACTGAATAAATATTTGTTGAATGAATGAATAAATGCATTAATAAATGCAGAAATAAATAGATTCAATGTATTAGCTCGAGCACCTGGAAATGGTTCTAATTGATTATTTGGCTGATTGCCTCAAACCTGGATTCATCACTGGAATGTGTGAAGTGAAGTCAAAATGCCAGAAATAAATTGGTGTCTTGTAGAAAGATAATCCAAAGAATTTAGGGAGATTTGGTATCTCCCAACTTTGTTCCTCAACAGGATATAGAAAACATTTCCTCCAGTAGATATTAAGAAATTCATTGGTGGGGGCGTTTAGCACTCTTGAACAAGACTGTAGTGGCTGACATCTCTAGGTGGGGATGATGCCATCACATACATTGGGATCCTATATTGACTGAGGACAAATAGCAGCAATTAATTAGCCAAGCAAGGTGGTGTGTTTCCGATAATAATCAGCAGAGTGAGAGTGATAATAAAGTTTGACATACACAATACTTTGGAAGTGGCTAATTGATCATGGGGAATCTAGAACTGAAATTGATGATATCCCACTAAGGTCCTACTTAAAAACATTCTGGGTTAGGCAGTGCCCTGAGTGACTCACCACATTGGAAATTCATGGTCGCTCCCACACTTGCCTTACCTGAATCAGACATAGACTCAGAGCTTCTTAAATGAAGGGAAAGATTTGTCTCATTGAAGAAGGACCCTGTAGTAGTGTCAAGTATGTCTTCCTTCTAGTCATTCTCTAGTACTTTATAGAGAGTGTATTATTGGTGATTAACTTTATTATTTGATTCATAGGTAGCAGGATATCAAAAGTGGCTTGTGACTGAACAAGATAGGGAAGAAGTGACTGTTCTTCAGAGATAGCTGTGGTGACTGAATGATTGTGGGTATTCACTTTTGGGGAGAGGGTGCACATGTTTGAATTTGGGATATAGGTATTTTCTTTATGTCAGGTATGAGGATGCTCTTGTTGCTATCGCTATTGTTTACAATTACATGTATAGGAAGAAGGTTGTGTTGGGGTGAAGTCAAAAGATGGATTGTTGATGACAGTGTATCTTGCTCCCTCAACAACCAGTCCTGTCATGTTCTAGCTTGTGTTCTGTATCAGTCATTTTTGAGTCTCAGTGCAACTCCTGTCCCTTATTTATGAAATTTTTCCACTTTCTGAATTCTACGACATGTAGTCAATACCATACAGTTTAGTCCTTAATTATATACTGCATTATTATTAAGTAATTTTATATATAAGTGTTTTTGCCCTCTTTTAGATCATATTATTTTAGAATGAGGGTGTCATATATTCCTTTTCGTGATGCCCAATAACCTCTGGACTATTAATCTGATGGAACCTTCATTTTCATGGTATCTCCTTCTGTCTAATATTTCACATTCATTTGTCATTTAAACAAGTGAAGACTCAACAACTCGGTCATAACAAACAAATAGACAAATCTTGACGCCCAAATTCTGAAAGTCTGGGAAAATTAAAATTCATCAGTATTTCTGGAAAGAGATCAAAGCACCCATTCTTTATTTTATGAAACCAACCAGCAGAG
This sequence comes from Diceros bicornis minor, assembly GCF_020826845.1. NCBI lineage: Eukaryota > Metazoa > Chordata > Mammalia > Perissodactyla > Rhinocerotidae > Diceros > Diceros bicornis. Next base: position 50,802,773 of record NC_080762.1, on the reverse strand, counting down.
GGAGCAAAAGAGATATTTAAGCGTCCCTGTTTTTGCTTGTGGATCTTTTGTGATGGCTGCTGTCTAGAGCAGGGCTATATTTTTAATATATATCCCCCCTCATCCCAAGGCAGAAATTCTGCTGTATAATTACCACATGCTTGAGAAGTCAACGCTAAGAGATTCTACTTGCAGGATTTCTTTCTAGAGTCTTGAGTCCCATGAAAACCTTGAAAGCTACTAGGTGAAAACCCAGGACTAAAATTTTAGGCTTTTAAAACCTTAAGTTTTGAAGAACTAAGGCAAAGAGATTTTGAATGAATAAAAAACTAGCTTTCTAGCTGTTAGGATAAATGATATTAATGAATGCCTGCTGTGTTCTGTGTTATCTAAAACTTTTCAAATTTTCACACATACTCTATAATGGAGGTTTTACTATATTAAAAATAAAATTGTATTTTTGTATGATCAGGAAATAATAGAGAAGGTCCTTCTGAAAAGAATCTTTTAAATGTATACATATACAGGTATATATATATATACATATTTAGTATATATACTATACATAATATGGGTCTACATTCCCATATAAAATGTCTTTTAAAACATTATAGGTCAAAAGAGCTTCTCGTTATCCTGGGCATTTTGGGTCACACAATTCTGTCAAGTATAATCATGAAGATGGCCAAAGACTTGTGTGTGGCTTATAGCATCCGCTGCAAAGCTTCCAGGATGCCATTTCTTGCATTCTTTGGATGAGTTCAAAATGACCGTTCTTGGATGTATATAAGATCTTATTTCTAAAACTACCTCTTTAATTTGATAAAGTTATATTAAAGTATAGCCACAAAGGAAGTGAAGAAACAGAAAAATTTGTGACAATGCAAAGCTAATATGAGTTTCATATGAACCATTTTATTCGTCTGCTGAAGAATATCAGGAAAAGGAAGCATGATAGCACATTTCATTTTTAAGGAGAAGATAATTATAAATAATAACATTTGTGTAGTCTCTTTTGTGTTGGGGATGTATAAACTCTTACACCAACGAAATGTAACACAAACTCTGGGAATTTCCAAATATCGTGGCATGGTGGGCATCTTCATCATTCTTGTAATTTTTGACTTTAAGTAGAATTATATTAGATTTAGTTATTTGAGTTGATTTTCAAAAACGAGTCATATGGAGATTCCCCTGACTGAGGCTAATGAGATTATTTTTATGAGGAAGTAGATTGGTTACGTTTGTGTGTGTGCATGTGTTTGTGTCTGTATGACTGATCAACAACAAAAATAGATTTAATATTTGCCTCCTCAAGGAAGAAACAAACTTTCAGATTATTGTGAAAGTCTTTTGTTCCCTGTTGTCTCTTTCTATCCTGTAGTGAATTAGTTTTTATTAGAATGTGGTCATTCCTTGTGCTGGAGGCATAAAATCACAGGGTAACTGGACCTCCATGGGAGATACCTTGTCTGTCTTCTGGCTGGGTTCTTGGGTTGTGCAATTCATGGAAAGAACAGCATTACAGCTTAAGAAGAACACTCCACTGAGTATTTTGTAAGAACATCCAGAAGAGAAACAAATACACCGATATTGGCATTCATTTCATTAAAGACACTAATAAAGCAAAGTTTGAAAACTCAAAGTCAAAAAGCATCTTTACTTTAAAAGAATTTACACCTCTGGGAAGATTTAACTGCCTGGTGCTTCTTCATAATATAGCTTCAAGAAGCCTATTGTTTTAGATTTTTTGGTGGAGTGGATATAGATAACATTTGAGCGTGTGGAAAAGACTCGAAGACTGGGAGAAGGTGGTAGAGAGGAGGCGGTCTGGTATGGTTCAGAGAGTTGGCTTGGACGAGCAGTCCAGAGATGTCCATTCTAGACCCAACTTTATCACTCAGTAATTGCTTTTCCTTGGCCAGTTCAACAAGTTCATTTCTTATTTTCCAATATCTTACCTCTTCTTATAGGTTAACATGATCAGATGGAGGAACTTTGAAAATACCTAGCATGCTATGAAAATATGAGCTATCTTTATAAAAATTATTTGATACTAAAAATACTCAAGTAGATGATCATTATGGCTATTTTAAATGCATTTTTGTTACACTCTAGAATATATAGCTTGGACATAATAAAACTTAAGTAGGACTAAGCCAAAGTGCTCTGATCTTTGGGAATAAGGTGAAAAAAACGTAGGATTCATTAGGACATTTGTGGTGATTAGGGAGATGACCTTAATAGGTTATCAAATTCGCAGCATCTCACAATGGACCCAATTTAAGCCAATTCAATTAAATGAGATTTTCCATTGTTTACAAAGACTACCACAGCCAGCCAGGACTCCATTCCAATACAAGCAGTTTCAATCTTATGCAATCCTTGCTTATGTAATTCTTGATTCTCAGGCCACGCCAGCATGGGGACAAAAATAGAATATTATGATTGTTGCAAATTGGTATTTCTCTGGCCCTGCTCCTATTCACTATGTGAGAACTCTAGACCACCCTCACATGTCTACTAAATAGTTATAGCATTCTTAAGATGCATGTCATCTACAATCAGAAAACTTATCCTTTTGACTACCCAGTGGCATCCTATCTTATATTTTCTTTCTTTCTTACCCTGACTCCATATAGTATGTCTACTGCCTTCTGAAATCAAAAACAGCAGCTTTGCTGTCCATGCCACCCTATGGAGGTGATTCTAGAAATAATAGTGTCTGTGCCCAGGCTGCCAGTGCCTATTGCTGAGTGTCTTGAGAAATCTATTGGCCACCAATACCTCTTACTGTGGGGGTCAGACTAGCCTCGATGCTGCAGTTGCCTTGTGTGCTCTATATCTGTCCCAGCTGCTCTTGCTTTTACTTGTTCTTTAGTGGATGCTTCCATGTTCTGGTACTTGGCCGTGAGTTTGCAACTCTGAGGGGAGGGGACTCTGAGTGACTGACGTGGTGCTGTCTCATAGTTACATCTTCTCTTTGATTCCGGCACATCATCCTTGAACCAAACACATGTGCCTCAGGTCCTTTTTTCCATTAAGTTTTACCTGGAGAGGTTTCAGTCTCCTCTGTAATAGTCCCTAGCAGGTACACCTTAGAGCCCTGCCAGACACAGGTAAGTATTGTTTAGGCTTAAACTGATATACTTGCTATCCCCAATGAAATCTAAAATCTCTTTATCATATTAACTTTGAGCTTTTTCCTTTAGTTTGGTTCTTAGAGAGAGAAGACTCTCCTTTTTATATTAGTACTTCATACACTTATGGATCATGGACAGCCCTCTCAACTGTCATTTCTGCAAAAAAATCAATCTCAACTTTTTAAAGTAAGGATGTCGTTTTATAGAATCTTACTCATCTTTGTAGTTGAGGCTTGAAGTCCTCTTCAACTTATTCACAAAGTAGGACACCTTATTCTAAAATGTAACTTCTCTCCTGCACAAGGTTTCTTTGTTTGTCAAGCCTAAATGACGGGATGAAGGATTATTTATGGGGTCCTAACATAACCCCCGTTCTCAGTATGCCTAATGTTATTGGAATCACACGAAGCGTACATGCCTTTTAAATGATGCATAAGAATGAAGTGTTATAGCAGGCTCCCGGTTTACCCTGGCTTGTAGTTTCCCGAGAGATGCCAGAATTGGCCAAGGAACTTCTTTTTAAAAAGATGGAAAAAATTCCATGGAAGACAAACATAGATCACTTTAAAAATCATTTTTATCCCATTTCTATTTGGCTCTTTAGACCATAAATATCAAAGCCCACTTTCGAAAGGTACACATAATGTATTTGTATTGGAATATCATAGCAGGGATTTTGAGAACCATTTAGACATTTGACAAATGTCAATTTGAAACAAATGATTTTATTCCTGGCTGAATAAAATCTCAAGTAGACGTCAAATTTGGATGTGTCTCTTAAAGATGATATGTCAATTATTAGTGAATATCAGAAAGAAGAGCGACATGTTTTGTCAACATATTTTTCCCCTAATTTATCTTAGACAGATATCCTAAAGGATATGATGTACTTTCTTTTGTAGTGATCCCATGAGGTGTTCTGGGAAAGAAGGGTTCCATGGTCAATGTGTTTGGGAAAGGCTTCATATCATATTCTCAGAGGTCCTGCAGCAAAAAAAATCTGCTCAATTCATTTAACCCATCTAGTCCCAAACTAATTTGGCCACAATAACCACCCCTCCACTTTTGTTTTTAACAGGAACACATTTAACATCTTGTGGAACACATTTTGGTAGTTATTGCTTCAATAAATATTTCAGGTATATTACTGGTTTTATTGAGTCAACTAGAAGTTTTGACATAGCCTATACATATAGCCTCCTTCTTCTCATGTCTTCGTATGTATTTTTCACACATACCTTTTTGGCAAAATAAGTGTTTGAATTAGGTTTTCATCACAGGGTAAGGCAAATGCAGAAAAGATGTGAACTTAGATTCCTTAGGTGAGTTTCTTAGGACCAGATTGGTGCTGAGCCTGGCTGTTTCTTGTTGGGAAAATGTAAAATATATGGAACTTTCAATGAATGGACAGGCAGCTCAGAGAAGCAATGAATTCAATAGCTGCGAGAGACTATAGATTTCATCCAGTATTAGCCTTTCATTTTGTGCCGGTGATCACAGGCCCGGATTACCAAAGTGACTGGCCTCAGGTTAGACAGCAGTCATAGCCAAGCTGGATTTAAGCTTGAACTCCTGACTCTTAGTCCTATAAGTTTTCTGCTAAATTTGGGGCCTCTTAGACCTCTGGTGGAGTAGTCGGATCTTGTCTCAAATTCACTCTATTTTCACCAAGAACAAAAGTCCACAACTGTTGTCCTTGATTTTGAAAAGCACAGCTGTAGAGCTGACAATGCATACCATGTGGTAAAAATTTCTTCCAAATATTAAACTTCACCAAAATATTTCTAAACAGAAAAGTGTGTGTGTGTGTGTGCGTGTGTGTGTGTAGGATGGTAGTGGTGATGGTGGTGGTAGTGATGGGGTGAGTAGGGTAGGGGAATGCACACTCTAATTGACTTAACTAGGCTGGAAATACTCTTGTTCTGGGCTTCCAGGAAAAAAATAAAATAAGTAAAATTGTCATCTTATTCAAATAATTTTTGAATTTTTTTCTTACTCAGTTTCATCTTTGGAGAGCTATTAAGTAGGCTGTGAAAAGGGTTGGTGGTGAAAGATGAGCTGGTAGTAATTATTTCCCCATATCCTTACTGTCTTGGATAATACTAACTTTTCTTTGCTATGTACAACCTAACTGAAAATGCAGATCCAATGACTAATGTCCTGGGTGTATCAAAATGGCAGGTAGGCAGTGTTTGCAACTCATCTCTCCATTTAGCATTTCCCACTGCTTCTGGATTAATGGTAATTTCCTATTAACTCATCAAGCTAAGTCCTTTCACATGCGAATATAGAGATTCTATTGCAACTACCTGAAGGAATCTCCACTCAAGTATTTATTGGAAGTTCTTTGGGTTGAGTAGAGATTTTAACAGGGAAATAAGCTTTGCAGAATTATGCCCAGCTGTGCACAAATATCTGTGGAAACAGTCACTATAACTGAAATAACTGATGCAAATAAAAACAATTACCCAACAAATAAGACATTGTTTGGATACAGCAGAATATTCCACAGCTTCTCTCTCAAGTTCTTTCCATTATGATTGCATTTATTAAATCTCAAATAATCAGAAAAATTTCTGCAATTGGAAGATCGTTACCAAGAACTGGATATGCATAATTACCGTTATTTTCAAGAACAAAGACTGTTCTTAAAGAGAAGAAAGAGAGAATTATATTCTGGCCCATTTACCAAAACAGGAGATGATATTTGACAATTAAAATGTGTAAATAATAACAAAAAGTTACGTTTTAGAAATGTCTGTATAAGAAATTGTAATTTATTAATCACTATAGCATTGATATGAATTAGAAAAATAGTGGTAAAATATATGAGGGGAATAGTATATATTTTATTTACAGGGATAGCTTGGAGTTGATGTAAATTTACATGTATCTTATGATAAATCTAGTTCCCAGGGATTCGGAGCCCAGAGTCTGGGAACACTGGATTTTAGCATAAAGACAGTACTTCGTGTAACTTTTACTGGCTTTCTTACCTCTCCCTCTTCCAGAACTCTGTAGAATATCCTCTTCATGAAAGCTACTTGAGACTCTCCTTTCTTTTTTTTTTTTTTTTTTTTTCTTTTGTGAGGAGATCAGCCCTGTGCTAACATCCGCCAATCCTCCTCTTTTTTTGCTGAGGAAGACTGGCCCTGGCTAACATCTATGCCCATCTTCCTCCACTTTATATGGGACGCCGCCACAGCATGGCCTCACAAGTGGTGCGTCAGTGCACGCCTGGGATCCGAACCGGTGAACCCCGGGCCGCTGCAGCGGAGCGCGTGCACTTAACCGCTTGCGCCACTGGGCCGGCCCCGACACTCTCCTTTCTTAGTCACCACTTCTCTGCATTCCATCACTTCCACTGACCCTTGCCACCACACGCCAGACAACTGTTGATTCTGTCTCCTCAGTGTCTCTCAAATCTGTTTTTGAGACCAGGATTATTGCAACAACCCCCTTGCTAGTTTCCCTTCATTCATTCTTGATTTATTTAACCTGGCCTTGAAACAGCTACCAGGGAATGTGTCTATAATAATAAAGTACATTGACTGGTTACTGTATGCCAGGCACTTAACATCCATCAGGCCATTTAATTCTCGTAGTAATATCATTACTCCATTTTGTTAGATAAGGAAATTATGGCTGAGAGAATCCAAGTTTCCCAAGGGTCACACACAGTAAGGGGCAGAGGCAGGAGTTGAATTCTCAAGGGTCTGGACGCCTGTTTGCCTTCCTAACTATTACACTATGCTGCTTCTTCAAGCCAATCAGACCGTGTTACAATTTGTGTTAATTTTTATGTTCCTGTCATTCATGAAGTTGTCAATTTGTGAAGGCAATAATTGTCTTAGCGTACTCTTGTTCTGTGGAATAAAATAGTGAGGAAAAACTATATGATGTAATTTTTGTATGTCTGTTTTATGGTATTGACTGTTAATTAAGCTCATCCCTAAATCAGTGTTGCAATGATGCAGAGACACAATGAATGGATTGATTTGTAGGTTAGAAGTATGTGCGTGGTACAGCGGTTTAGATCTTTAATTAACTGTGGTTGCTTAATTCAGTTGATTAAAGCGTCGTATGAATGAAGTCACATTTATGGATTCAGTTCCTGTGTGGGCCAGTTGATTTAGCATGTTTGCATAGTTAACCTCAGCCCATCTCCTTGCTGATGCATATTATTAGCTGAAAGCAAAGTATAGTGTGAGTGGAAAAGTGCAAATTCCTCCTCACACTTGGAAAAAATTACCCAATATGCATGGGCACGTTATCAAGTCTTTGATTGTTTTCAGTTCTCCTGAAAAATTCATTATGTGATGAAATGCCATGAATCATATACAATTTGAATCCCCTTTGTAAAAATATTTTAACTGCATTTTAGCAAATTAAACATTAAGAAATATAACAGAATTAGGTGAAAATAGAAAAGAAACTATACTGATAGCCTCAGTTTTACAAAGAAAAATACATTCACTTATCTAGGGAGGAATGGTTGATAGCTACTTGAGCATTTTTACTTGAGGTGTTCACATCTTTCTGTTTCTTAAATTATTTTCAGCGGAGGTGAATTATGGTGATCTATGATACTAGGTTCATTTTCATATACTTGAAATAGAGTTGTCATAATAAGAGAAAAATAAAGGAAACTCAGGTTAATATTTTTAAGACTCTTTTTCTTCCTTTCTAACCAAAGTAATAAATAGCCCGCATAAATGAATCACCACCATCTTTGAGGTGCAATAAATTATAGCCCATTTAATTCTTGTTTACAAACTATTACTCTTATATTGTCATTCTGTCCAACTATCATGAATTATTCTTTTATTCTTAATATTAGCTAATATAGGGGAATGAGTGTATTTATTTCTTTAATACATATTTATTGAATTTCTACAAAATCAATACATATTTATTGGGCACTAGTCCCTGGAGATACAGTTGTGAGGAAAAAGAGCATATAGTCCTTTCCTCATGGAGGCTTAGAATATAGTGGGGATGATAGACATTGACCAAATCATAATTTATTAAACAAATATTTACTGAGTATGTCTATGTGCTGGGCAATTTTACAGGCACTGAGGATACAGAGATACAAAGGACCTACAAAAATCCCTGGCCTCACTGAGCTTATATTCTTATGAGAGGAAAGAGTCTATAAACAAACAAAAAAAAAAGGAAAAATATAGAAGATGTCAGATGATGATAAGTGCTAAGGGAGAAAGCAAAGCAGGAGGGTGATACTGAGGGTGGTGGGATATATGGGTGCAATTTTAAATAAGGTGCAATTTTAAATAAGGTGGTAGGTAAGGCTCCACTGAAAATATGACATTTGAGCAAAGAACAGAAAGAGGGGAGAGTAAAAGTCATATTTCTAGGGGAAATGAGAAGAACAGGACAAAGTCCTGAGGCAGGAGGATGCCTAGTGTGTTCTCAGAACGTCAAGAAGGATGAGAGGCCAAGGAAGAGTGAGCAAGGTGCACTAGTATGAGATGAAGTCCTGGATGTAACAGGAAGCCAAGGCAGGTCAGGCCTCAGTAGGACATGTAGGGAGGGAGATGGAGAGTCATCGAGGGTTTTGTGATCTGATTTAGATTTCAATAAGATCATTCTGCCTGCTGAGTTGAGAATAAGACTGCAGAGGTGCAAGAGAGGAGCAGGAAGGAGTGTCTCTGATCCAGACATGAGGTGATGGTGCGTTGGACCAGGACGGCAGTGGTGGGATGGTGAGAATTGGTTAATTTTTATATAGATTCTGTTATTCTCAATAAGTGGTACACTATCATAGATTATATTTGGGGGCAAAAATGTTAGGTTCATATAACATACCAAAATATTTTCCAGCATATTTTTTATTATGTTTGAATGTTGGAAGAAAAGAATCCATAAATTACCAGCAGATAATTCACATTATATTATCCTCTCATTGAAAACCATCCAATGGGTTATCACTCTATTTAGACTAAATTCCAAATCTTACAATGACTTAGAAGGTCAACCTGATCTACTACTGTGCTGTCCAGTATGGTAGCTACTAATCAATCACATGTGGCTATTGAGCACTTGGAATAAGGCTAGTCCAAAATGAAATGTGTTGTATATATAAAATCTGCAACAGATTTAAAATCTTAGTAAGGAAATAAGAATGCAAAACATGGTATTAATAATTTTTCAAATAGTGGTTGCAGACTGGAAGGACAATATTTTGGAATTATAGTTGGAAATATAATATTAATGTTCATTTCACCTACTTTTTACTTTTTAAAAATGTGACTACTAGGACATTTAAAATTACAAATGTAGCTGAAATTTTTGGCTCACATTATATTTCTGTTGGACAGTGGTCTACATTCTCTTTATCTGACTTTATCACGAACTATTCTCCTGTTCATTACATTCCAGTCACGCTAGGTTTCTTTGAGATCCTTGAACTTGCCAGGCTCATTCTTGCCTCAGGGTCTTTGTATATTTTAGTTCCCTTCCCTGAAATGCTGTTCCTTTAGAACTTCCCTTATCTTTCTCTATTATTCATGTCTTAGCTCAAATGTCACTTCTAAGAAAAGCATTTGCTGGCTATTCCAACTAAAGATCTGCTCATTCTTACTCTCATTTCTTTTTAAATTTTTTATATCATGTATTCCTGGATGAAATTTGTTTACATGTTTATGGCCTATCGCCATCTGGAATTTGTGATATGTGGAAACTGAGATCTTAATTATTTTGTTTCCCACTACACATCCAGAATAGTGTTTGGCATATATTAGGTGTTTGTTAAATGAAAGGATAATTAAGCTCTATGCGTAAGAGGAATTTAGTGCTATAAATCAATATATAAATAGATAGATTTAACTTGGTCTGGGAAAATCAGGGAAGTCTTACTAAGAAGTGAACATTGAGCTGAGAGCTGAGAATGAGTAAGAGTTAACCAGGGGATGAAGAAAGGAAAGAGCACCCCAGATGAAGGAATAGGAGGGAAAAACCACTAAATAGGCAAGTGATCCGATAAAAATTAAAGGATAAGCATCTGATGAAAGTTGAAAAAAAAAGACGGTCATTGTGATTAGGGGAGAGGAGTAAGGAAGCATATGTTACATCCAGGGCCTCCCAGTACCTATATGACATGTGGTTTCTGATCTAAGACAAGGTAGGCAGTATTATTGTCGTTTTACCGATTGGGGAAGTGAGTACAACCAAGTTAAGAAACTCATTTAAGGTCATGCATCCAGCAAGGGTAAGAGAAGAGATTCCAACCCTGGACTGTCTGACTGTAAAAGTATAATTCCACAATGTTTTATGTTGCCTCTAATACCCATAAACTTAACATTTATGAAAAATATACTTGCTAAGTTTTGGAGTTTGGGGTCTTTGGCTCTTCAATAATCAGGGTATTTGGTTGCAAGCAATAGAAATAGCTGTCTAATAAGCTGGAGATGGATTTTTGTTGGAAGTAAATTGGGTAGCTCATGAAAGCAATGTCACACTGGAGCACCAGGCTTAGAAAATGGTCAGGCACCAAAGAAGGCCAGTGACGCTCAAGATCATTCCACAGCAATGCTCAGGACACCGCCACTTGTGCTGTTGCATTGAGGAGCAGCTGCCATGACCCAGCTCTGCTATTCTTGGATACTTTCTGTCCTGTGGATGTACTTTCAACTCTGCCAAACTCATAATGAGTAATCTGTGACTTTTTCTGAGGCTTCAGGTCATGACCTCCATATTGCAAGTCCTATCTGATGGGCTGAGCTTATGTGCTGGTTGTCTGGGATCTGAAAGAAGCCTCTTTGGCTTCATTTATTGGGAACTGAGGCCTTGATTCCCATTTGTTTTAGAATTGACACCAGATAAAAAGGGTGTTGCTTGCTGGGCTTCCAAAATGACAAATATTCACCACAGTCAACTGCCTTGGCTGCCCCAATCAACATACACATTTTTTGCTTGCAACCTCTTCCACTCCATCCTAAGGATTTTGCCTAACCTGATACAATTCGGGTTATGTGTTCATATGTATCTCATGGTCAAGGGCTCAGTTTTGATCAGGCCAGTTAAAATGCATGAGTGTTTTCTTAAAAGGAGAATAATACTTGCTGAGTAGTTCACAAAATTGATGGGAACCTTGAAGAACTAGACTTAGAAAATGGGCAGGAACCAATGCACACAAAACCAGCCACAGCTGTGGCTATAGGAGTAGCCTGTCTATGATGCCAATACCGGTGCCATCACCAACGGCCACTCACTGCAGCCACCTCTGGACCCTGCTTCCCAGGGAAACTCACCTTCACGGCACAGGACTTTCAGTTCAGCCCCAGGCGCTACAAATAATGCAGACCCTGTCAAGGCTGTGAGTCACTTGCAGCAGAGTAAAGTCCCAAGTGTGAGGGCCTGACTTGTCAAGCCTAGGAGTTGAGAAAGGGAATATCTTACTTTCTTTGGCTTCTTTAGTCATTTTGGCATTCCCTCAAATTGGAGGACATCTGGGCAGTCTGAAATGATAAATGTCTATAGAGCATACTTTTCCTTGCATCAATATTTAAAGAGTTTTAAAAAGTTTGTTATTGTCTTTTCCTTATTTATATCACTTTGTTGAAAATAAAATATTTCTGATTCTGTGAGTCTATGAAATGAATGAAATTTTTTTGTATTTAAATAATATTTGCACTATTCACCTAGTTATTTTCTCAATAGTAAATATTTTTCAAAGTAAACATTCAAAACTGTTTATATGAAAAGATTTCTTTCAATATTTTGAGATGACATTCTGTCTAGGGTATACCATGATCACTTCCTCCCTAACCTTAGGTTAGAGATTTTAAGTTTAAATGCATTTTTCTAAAACAAACGACTACCAATAAATGATTTTAATGCTTAATAATTACATTGATGAGTTAAGCCAGCTTTTATTTTAAGTGAGAGTAAGTGGCTTATTAAATTTTGGTGTGGCATTTGTATGTTCAAATATAGCATAGGGTTGTAATTTAGCTCACAGTCTTGGAAAATTAAACAAAATGATAATCTGATTTGTTAAGAAGCATCTTTTACCACATCTTATACCTTTCTCATTCCTTATACCATCAAAAATGGTGGTGAACAAATGTAATATAATTGTTTGTTGAATGGTTTTATTGGAACATCTTATGTATTGGTTACTGTAAGAATTAAATTGACATTTAATGTGAAAATATATTTAAAAGTCCCAAGTTCTATTTGTCTATTTGTGTTGTAACTATAGTACCATATAGTCTTCAAATGGATTTTTAAATATATTTTCATTTACTTTTCTATTATAAATTTAGTATATATTCAATCTAGAAATTTAGAAAATATAGAAAAACAATGAGACGAATTAAAAAATCTGTCATAATCCCACCTTTCAGAAATAACCACTACTGATATTTTGATATATTGCTTTTCAGGTTTTTTTCTCTGCCTACCTCTGTGTACATATGTGTGTGCATCCCCACATGCATATGTATGTGTATTACTGTGTACATTACTTAACAAGCGACTTTTTTTCACAGGATATATATAGTGATATGGTTGTGAAGAAAGAGAGGAGCCTTGGATTATGGACATATTCAAAAGATATATCATAAATGCTGACTTTTTAAATTTTAGAAGCTAAGTTTTGTTGGTCTTGCTTGGTGTAAGAATATACAAGTGAAATTCATCATAGAGCCTTCCTGGCGAGACCCATCCCTGGCTGTGCTCCTCAGTTACAGCTTTTCTGTTTCCTGGAAGTCCTCAGATCCTCCTCTGTGATACCAAAATATCTGCTTCTTGCAACACCACACCTCACCATTGCCAACACAATCTGTTGTAATAAACTTGTATGTTTTTTTTCCTGTGTTCTTCAGGATTCTTAATCTCACTTTCTTTTTCCTGAATCAAAGGCATTTGATTTTGGCTTCAAGTTAATTTTCCATTCTGCGTTCTCCCAATGATTTCTGAGTGGTGAGAGCACTGGACTGTTCTATTTCATTCTTGATCACACTTTAGAAGGATGCATCATTTAACTGTTCTGGTCCTCAGGTTCTTCATGATTAAAATGAAGATTTTGGTTGTATGCTCCCTAAGGTCTTTTCCAGAGCTAACATGGAATATCTGTCTGTCTATAAAAGCAATATGGAACAGTGGAAAGAGCATGGGCTCTGCATCAAAGAGAACTGAGTGCAAATCTTGGAGCTCTGTGACTTTGGCTTTGCAGCTTATTGTTTCCTAACTTCTATTTTCTTTTTCATTCATTTTTCTTTTTGCTCCTCTGATTAGATGAATTCCACTGCCCTGTCTTCAAGTTTGCTGATTCTTTCTTCTGCTTCATCTAGTCTGTTATTGAACCTCTCCATTGAATTTTTCAGTTCAGTTATTGTAATCTTCAGCTCTGTGTTTTCTGGTTCTTTCTTATATTTTCTATCTCTTTGTTGAAATTCTGACTTTGTTCATGCATTGTTCTCCTGACCTTGGCGAGCATCTTTATGACTATCATTTTGAATCTTTACCAGCTAAATCACTCATCTTCATTTCATTAAGGTCTGTTTTGGGGTTTTTATCTTGTTCTTTTTTTTGGAACATATTCCTATGTTTCTTCATTCTCCTTGACCCTCTGTGTTGGTTTCTATTCATTATATAAAACAGCCACTTCTCCCAGTCTTGATGGAGTGGTCTCATGTAGGAGAGGAACTTTATCGTTCAGCCTAATCTATGCTGTTGGTTGTCTCTCAAACCTTTGTGATTGTCCAAGCACCTTCTTTGTTCTTAGTGGCTCCCAATAGTTGAGAGTGTGCCAAGATGTGTCTGTGTCCCAAAGGGGAGGATCTCAGTCAGCACCTAGATACAGGCTGATGGGAAGCCAGCCACTCGGGCAGCAGCTTTTAAAGTACGCAAGTAGACCTCTTTCAGGGAAAGAAAGACTGGGAGCTGGGCATTTCTGTCTACTCCCTCTGCACTGAGCCCTGGGGGGCTAGCCGGATGAGAACTGTTTTTTTTTGTTTACTACAATCCTATAGGACCCATAGATATAAGCCCCATTGACCATCAGAGCCAGTCAATCAAGGGGTGCCTCATCTGGGTGGCAGCCACAAAAGCTGGAGCACCAGACATGTATGCAAGCTCTTTCCAGGAGGATGCTGGAGACTTGGAATGGGACAGAGAGATCACAGAGATGGCTTCTGCTAGCCTCCTCAGTCTCTGGGGAGGATTGCAATCAGCCCCTAGATGTGTGCTAAATTAGAAGCCTCACCTTCAGGCATCAGCTTATAAAGTATGCAAAGAAACCCTTTTCAGGGAAAGACTGGGTGGTGGGCATTTTGTTCTGCTCCCTCTGTGCTGAGCCCCAGGGTGATAGCCGTGATGAGACCAGATGATAAGAACTGTTTCTTTGTTTGCTACAGTTTTGTGGGTCTCATGGATGCAAGTCCTGTTGGCTTTCAGAGTGAGGTGTTTTGGGGACCTGTCCTTCAGGTGGAAGTCTTAAAAGTTGAGGTGCTAGATGTTGGGTCCAAACTTTTCACGTCTCAGGGAGAAGCTGGGAGTTGTCAGTTTCTTCCCAACTGTATGTTGTTGTTCTGAGAATGGGGTTTGTGGCAAGTGTGTGTCTTAGCCTTTTCTACCCATGTTGATGTGGGTTTTTTCTTATTCACTCAGTGTGTAGGAGTCACTCAGTTAGCTTCTGGATTTCTTTCAGAGGGAATTGTTCCATGCATAGCTGTAGATTTGGTGTGTTTGTGGGAAAAGGAGAGTTCAGGAGCCTCCTAGGTCATCATCCTGGACCAGGACTCCCCAAGCTTATATTTTCTTATATGCTAAAAGGGGGTATAGAAGTTATTGTATTTGGCTACATGTAACAGAACTCTGACTACAATGGCTTGAACAAACAAAGTGTTTGCTTTTCTCATTTATTGAGAAGTCTGGAAATAGGCAGTTCAGAGCTGGTGTGTCTGCTTCTCATGTTACTATTATCCTGGCTTCTTCTACTTGTCTGCTCCACCATCCTTAGTGTATCATTTTCATCTTTATGAGTGCACACCAAGCATAATATTCATATTCTAGGCAAGAAGAAGGGAAAGGTAGAGTTCAAAAGGGGCATGCCAGGTGAATTTTTGTGAGGAAAACAAGCCTCACCAACCCAGTGGACTTCCACTTCCATCTCATTGGCCAGAGCTGTGACACAAAGTTATTCCCAGCGATGAGGGAATCTAAGACATTCTATTTTTGCTGAATGTGTTGACATCCTGAATAAAATTTGAGTTTTTCTAGTAAGGAAGAAGGTAGGAATAGATAATGCATAGGCAACATCAGTGTCTGCAACTGGGAAGACTTACATGAGATGACACATGTGAGATACAGGATACATATCAGGCACTCCAATAATGGCTACTCCCTATTTTGTGGCACTGTTTCGTGCTGAAGTGACTTTTTGAGATGATCATGAAAATGGTGCATGTATGATTTAATTATTGTTGCATTTAAAAATACATATATCTAAAGAATGTAAGAAGTGTCTATTTCCCAGCTGTTTTGCATAAGTTCTGTTTTGTTATCCAATGTGGCTTGAGTCAGATATCTCATTTTCATTTGACCTATTAGATATTAAAACATAAAAAGCAAATAAATTGCAAAAGCATGTATTTAACTCTAGTAAATGTGAAAAATCTAAATGAACAGTAAAACCAGATTAACTTGGGGAAATGTTGAATTCTTTTAGGAGTCTTAATATGGGAGAAAATCCTGTCAGGTAGAGAAAGTGACCACTTATGTAGTGTGGTTCAAGAGGAAATTGGAAAACATATTTTCTTTGGAAATACTTCCTTGCCCAAAATGATTCCCCTTAGTCCTTTTGTTAGTCTGCCACCTGCCTAAAATGCCCCTGATTAGAATCGTTATGAGAATATATTTCCACAAGCATCCTTGTAAAATGTGTTATCTGGAAAGAAATGCTGACTGAGACATTATCAATATACATATATTTTTAAATCTTATCAGCAACTGTAGTGAGCAGGTTGCTGTGAAACTCGGTAGAGACAAGGTCCATTTTTTGGTTGGGGAAAGGAATATTTGAAACCTAGGGGTAGGTGGGCAGTATGAGAAGATTAGGAGGAACCAAAAGAGGACAGGTGAGAGTTAGGAAGGTCAAATACCACAGAAGACATAGGCCTGTCTCTTCTTTCCATGCATTAATGTGCAATACTAACACTGAAGTGCTTCATTGTCATCACCTAGGGTTCATAGAGTAGAGAGAATGCTTGGCTTAAATCCAACTCAAGGACTCTGATATTTGACAGGAGCTGTGAATCATAGCTCCACGAAATACTTACAGCGACATTGCAGGTATGACTAATAATACCTCAGAACTCCTTAGAGCCTTAATCCAACCCTCCCTCTACCCCCACCACCGCCGTTAAACACTGTGGAGACGGGAATGTCTCATGGTTCCATGAATGTCTTTGTGACATCAGAATGGCACCTTTTGGATTACCTGAATGTTCACATTTAAGAAACTTTTCCAGATTGATTGAAATAGAAAGAGGTAGCTTCTTTTACCTAGACTGCTAAATGTTTTACTTGCAATCCAGTGTGCTGCATTAGTATTAATTTTCATGGTCTTGGAAGCAGGAGCGGTATTGAGTGGTCATGTAATTTATTAGACTAAATTGTACTTTCTTCTATAAATCAGCTCCCTTGAACAGATTAGATTAGATCTCTTATCCATTTGTTTTTCTTAGTCTTTGAAAATTCTCCCTTATGTTTATTTAGCAAACACTTATTTAGCAAACACTTATGTGTTACTTATAAAATGCTTTTGTAGGCATTTTAAATATTGACAGATTTAATCCGTATTATAGCCCAGTGACTTAGGTATTATTATTATTATCATCACTTAACAGTGGAGGAAAGGGCGGCACAGAGAGGATGAGCAACTTGCCCAAGTTCATACAGCTAGCAGGTGGGACAGCTGCCATTCAGACCAAGCAGTCTGGCTCCAGGGCCCAAGCTCTGACCCACTGTTCCAGGCCTTGAGGAACATGCAGCCAGACTGATTCACAATCTTCCCTCTTTGCTGTCTTTTGTCTTAAAATCCTATGCATTCTGGAGTTTTACCATAGAATATTTTGGAAGTGCTTTACCTACAGTCCATCTTGTTTCCTTCACAGCAGATCCTTAACTGTGACATTAAATTGATTGGGTGTTATTATATTCATTTAAGCAGCAATATTTCCATGTCACTTTCTCAAGGTCAATAAAGACATAGAGTCCCCACATATTCACAGAATTCCATCATCTCCTCTTATAACTTCCATAAAAATAATCACCACCAAAGCATTAAACATTTGGATATAAAAACAAAAATCTAACAAAGCTTGCAATGGTGGGCAATAAGCTACTCCACATGGTTAGCGTGTCAATGGTTTTGTGCCACGATGCAAGAGTCTTATTGTGATAAATAAATAAATAAGTAAATAAAAACCTTCCTAATGCGAGAGGACACCCCAGTTTATATCTTCAGTGAATTGGCCATTTCTGTAGCCTTTCAAATATTCCTTCTAGGCAACTAGAGGGACCCAAGAGAGCTGAATGAGTCAGAAATGAGAACAGAAAAAAGAGAAACTTGAAAAAATTATATAAATGCATACATATGTGGTCTCTAGCCAAAGAGAATCATACTTTGATTCTGGAGGGACCTCTGTGAAAAAGGATGATGATTTTTCATTTCACATGAAGATGAGCCCCATTTGTGTTGAGAGGGCCGGTGGTGTTGGGGCAGGTGCTTACCGGCTGAGAAGAGCACAGGATGTTCACAATTTTTCCCTGTTCCGTATTGAGTGACTCATGTTGCAGCTTGAAATTGGCCATGGGGAGAGTATTTACACCAGGGAAATCAGGGAACAGTGGAAACCAGGGCCTTTTCTTTTTTCCCCAGAGACAGTTGTCAAACATTTACCAACAAACCACCAGGTGCTTGGATACATAATGAACGCATGGTATTTTTCAATTTCCTTCTAATAATTTAAAGAGAAACACACAGATACACAATAGAGACAAATGCAACCTCTTTGACTTAGCTTTACTTTTCATACTACTTTTTTGTGATTGAAAGCCTGTCTCAGGAGGAAGGTAATAGTCCTAAGACATAAAATTCATCACTGAACCTTGTAACCAGACCTCCCCAAAGACAATCTCTGTCAGCCTTGGAGAGCTTTGCAGGAGCAGAGCCCTCATTGGGTGTTCATTTCTATTTTTCACTAGATGTTTACAAAGAAAAATTACTTCCTACAGAGTATCCATTAGCCCCCAGCATCGATGCTAATGAGCAAACTGCAAGTGAGCTGGAGAGCAAATGGATATGAGTCACCAAATACACTTAGCCGGTGCTTCCTGCTCGGCCTCCTGCGTCACTGCAAAGACACTTGTTCCTGACCAGCTTGGGTAAAAGTCACAGTCCCACAGTTGCATGTTGCTGAGAGAATACTGATCTGAAGGAGCTCCCTTAAAAGGATGCACTGATTTGTACTCTTGAAAACGTTTGTGCACGTGGGTCCCCATATTTGGAATTTGTATCCAGGTTGAAATGCTCTAAAATGAATAATATTAAGCTAAGAGCACAGACCCTTTTAAAATGTATTGCTCAATCAAGAACAGAAAACCAAACAAATAGAATTGAGAGCAAGCCTGCTTTTTCTGTACAAATATAGAGAAACATGCCACTAAGAGGCAGGTAATGCCAAGAACCACTAAACAGCAAAGAGTAGGAAAACGGTGAACGCTGCCCCATAGGAGCCTTGCTCGGTGGGATTTTGTTTGTTAGTTTATTTTTGTTTTGTGCCTTCCTAATCACTGACACTGCAAATGGGAGAAAGAAGTTTGTGGCTCCAGGGCTTTCCAGGAATCCTTTTCTGCACTGGATAGTCAACAAACAGCAGATGGAAGAAAGATTTCTGATCAGCCTCTGGGGAGCCAGTGACACACTTTTTGTACATGGGATAGTAGTGGGAATTCCAAGTTTATATTACTGAACAAATGATGCTGATGCCTTGAGGAGTGGCTAAGCATTCACTAAGGGACATTTTTATTTTTAAGAAGGATTTTTATCCTTCTTAAAAGGTGAGCATAATGAGGCAAAACTTTGTTTCAGTGGGAACTCTAACAATACTCGAGCCTAATTTTTTTTTTATATTCTGCTTGGTTCCAAAAATTATTTAAGCCACCGTTTGAAAGAGTGTGTGATACAACCAAGCGAGCAAGCTTAGCAAAAGAGAAAATGAAAATGAAAGGATAACAAATACGGGGTAAGGTTAGTTCACAGTTTACATGATGGAGGCTTTCTTTTCGTGCGCTGGAGCTGGGCCATACACTTGGCTTTGAGCTTTTAGGAAATCAAGGTAGAGAGCACAATATGATGAATTATTGATTCAGTGTCTATAGAATGAAAACAAGCTAGTTGCTCAGGTAAAGCACTTCTGTTCTATACTGAGTAGTAAGAAAAATTTGACGGAAAGTTCAGTAAGCATTTACAAGTTGGGAGGGACACTGAGTAATAAGTATTTGGGTCTGATGGATGTACCTTTCATTAATTTCTTGAAAGATATTACATTTAAAAATATGACAACTAACATTTTAGTACTAAAAGTGCCAAAAGTTATTCTTAAAAATGCCTACCAAGAAAAAAACAAAATAAAACAAAATGGGAGTAAATTTAAATGAAAAGCATTTTAAATGGTTAGCAAAATTAATGGAAACTTCTGCTTTTATGGTTGTAAAATGGCATGTCAGTCTAAATTGAGTAGGAGTAAAAAGTACTCAATACTGCAAAGATGGGTAGGCCTTAGAAGAAGGTCTTTTGTTGTTGCACCACGTGCCTGCAGGTGTAACCAGGGGCCATCGGAAGAATCAAAGCACAGTGACCCTGAGCCACAGCTCTCCTCGCAGAACTCTTCTTTCTTACCCAGCTTCACCTCTTGAACTGAAAGGGACTACCTGTTTGTAGGGCAGCCTTTACTTTCATCTCTGCCACCTCCTTCTCTAGTTCTGTTTTGTATAAGGATCATTATAGACTGAAACTCATCAACTCATATTATTTGCCATAAAAGGGAAGGAAATCCTGCCATTTGCAACAACGTGGGTGGACCTTGAGGGCATTATGCCAAGTGAAATAAGCCAGACAGAGAAAGACAAATACTGTATGGTATCACTTACATGTGGCATCTAAAAAAAAAATGTCAATCCCATAGAACAGAGAGTAGAAAAGTGGTTGCTGGGGGCTGGAGGCTGGGGGAGGGCGGGGTGTGGTGGAAATTACCTAGATAGGAGGAATCCTTTTGCAGTGAATATGTATATCACATCATCAAGATGTACACTTTAAATGTCTCACAATTTATTTGTCAATTATACCTCACTAAGGCTGAGAAAACTTGAATGCTCATTATTAAGCAGTTGCAGTTTTTCCTTTTGCACCGTTGCGCAGTTTAATTTTAAAAGGATACAGTTCACCAAAATAGTATATATTTTACTTAATAAGTAAAACAGATATATTTTATTTTATGCGTAGAGGAAGTGGTAGCAGGTGAGGAGAATACTAGAAACCGGGAAACCACGATATCATCCCAGCTGTGTCACTTGCTGGCTGGATGACCTTGAACTGGTCTTTTCTCATCTCTGGCTCTCAGTTTCCTAGTCAGTAAAAGGAAGTGGCCAGATTATATCCTCCAGCATTATAAGAATTCTCCACAGGAGTTTCTCCTAACATCTGGTTGGGGTTATCACACGGATCATTTAAACTATCTGACCTATCAGTCCATGTAAATAATTATCAGATAATCAGTATGATTATGCTGGGTATGTTCACTGGTGGATGAACAGTCCAGTCAGAGGTACAGGCAGATGGGCCATCTGTGGTAACATGCAGAGAGAGTAACTGAGTTATATGACCTTATTGATATATCCAGATTTCTGTGGGCGCAGTCATGGAAATTACCTGTAGTGCAATAGTCTTGGAGTTCTTCGGTCATAATCAACAAATTTATCTACCCAAATCCAGTGTACTGTCTCCCTGGGAAGTGGGCCCTGTACCGATTCTCTCACTGAGCCTGGTGGCTTCTGACCAACATCTGAGAAGCCTCAACATTTTGAGCACAAAAGAAACACGAGCAGCTAGATGTTAACATTATTAATACACCAGAAATACCTACAATCAAGATGCATTTCTTCCTTGAAATTGGAATTGTGATTTTAATACTTATAGAAGCCAATATTTTCAAGCAAGCCTTCTTTCTTTTAAAAAAGACAGTAATGGTTTTCAGGCCAGAGCTCTATGCTAACAAATACCCCTAGCATCTCTTTGATCAGTGCTTACTGGTTTGATGTGTTGTTGAATATTTTATGGCTGCTTTGCTGGTTTGTCCTGTTTTTATAGAATTCTTACACTGCTACTGATACTACTAAAACTAGCAGTCAGGAAAAGCTGCAATCAAAATAACTATGTTTCTAAAATTTCATAACAATAATACATCAGCAATAATAGGCTGAGCTGTATTGAAAATTTTCCTTATTATGAAATTGATACTTTCAAAAGAACAAAGACAAATTTAAACTTGTTCCCGTCCTCTTAATTACTTTTTTTTGGCCAGTAGTATTCTTGGTAAACAGAATTTGTGGGCTGCTAAGAATGGATTAAGATTAGATTTTTAACTTGATTGATTTTAGACTCTCTAAACATGATTGGACAGAAAGAGTTATTTAAAAGACTGCTTTTTCCAATTGGGAAGAGTACTGTATTCCCTCCTCCATTAACAATAACCATGACAAGTAACAGATAGTAGGGGAAACACAGGCAGAAGTTACACTCAGTATTAGATGTGTGTGAATCCTGAATTCCATGATAAGTTAAACTTGCTTTTACCTGCTTCTGTACTTTTGTCAATATAAGTTAATTAAGAAATGTTAGGGAAATTGACCTGTGAGTCTGAGTCAGGACAACGTGCTGAGATATTCCTGGAAAAACAGACTCCAGCTTATGTTTTCACTTTGCCCTATAGAAATGTGGAGGGGAAGTCACTGATTTTCAACTCTTGAAGGAACCTGAGCTGCCTCCAGTGCAGGAGAGATTATTGGAAGGATTGGATTTAAATACAATCTAATAAAGAAGGGCCTGACTGAGAATTACTAACATGGATGAAATATCAGTGGAGTGAAGACATTACAGCATTAATTTACTTCCCATTTGTTCATTCAACCAACCTTTCAACAAACATTCAGTGCCTACTATATACTAAGCTGTGTTTTCTGTGCTTGGGAAAAAGTCACAAATAGGAAAGTTTCTGGCTTCATGGAGCTTACATTCTAGTGGGAGACAGTAGTAACACCTTTCACAGTACTTATTTTAGTACTTTGTGGAGTTTCAGTAGGTGACTGGAATTGAATTGGATTGGACGTAAAAGTACCTGCAGGATGTCTCCACTCATCTTCTAACTATCTTCTTAGGGGATCTCTCTGCTTCCCCCAACCCTAGAATGCAGCAGAAAGATTCTGAGGGAGGTGTACTTTGACAAAGAATATTTATTATTATAATTTTATAATTGTAAAGCTTATCCATTTGAAATCTAAAACAACGTGAAAGTAAACATCAGTATAAAAGACTTAAAACCAGGCCCCGTATTCTACAGCCTTGCTACGCAGGGTATGGTCCCTGTACCAGAGCATGGACACCGCCTGGGAGCTTGTTAGAAATGCAGACTCTCAGGCTCCACCCCAGACCTGCTGAACTGGAATTTGCATTTTACCAAGTTCCCCATAATAAAGCTGTTCTTTAAAAGGTCTTGCAAGTAGTTCCTCGTGGAAAGAGGTTTCACACACAACCTGTTTGATCAAATGCAGCTTTAAAAATAAACCAACCTCTGAATTGGTTCTGAATTCAGAAAAGCAATTGGATTTTAATTTTTTTCTCTACTTGATGTCAAAGCATATTTTGACGAAAATTTTCACTTTTCAACTCATTGTTTTAGTGTCATATGAACATGGCTAGTACATAGCAAGGCATTAATATTTTTGCAGGTGAAAATGTCATATTATTCAAAGGGGTGTTTTTTTTTTCACCCTGTCCAGATACTTAGGGCATGATCTTTAACGAAACATATGAAACAAAATCCTATGTGTGTTTGTGTATGTGTGTGCTGGTTTAAGAGAGAAGGCACTCTGTCTTGGTAAAGCAACAAAAACAAATAGGATTAGATCCACATCTGATCCTAAAAAGACATGCTACTGTCTGTGGGCTCCAGGTGAATATTTCCAAAGTGGGTTCTGGTTTTGGAGCTGTCCAAAGCTTGTCCGTGTGTTGCAGAGGTGTAAAATCCTTTTACAAGGATTTTGAAGGCCTTTCACTTCCCAAATATTGTATTAACCATTTAGTGTCTGTTTGAGTTGAAGAAATGAAACCTCAATAAAAAGCCACATTTTTGCTCAAGCAGGATAGTATCAAATCTACTAGCTTCTATTTTATTCTTATTGTGATTTAATTGTTTTCTGCAATGCTTTCTCCACATATCATATTATTCTCCTCATGCTTCAAAGTTTAATTCTAGTCTCACTTCCTCCAAAAATCATTTTACTTTGCTGTCTCACACTGATCTGTCACTTCTTTAAGGCCTTTTGCACATGGGGTACGACTCACATTAACATTTAATTGTATACTGTTACTCATCAATTGTTTCATGTGTCTACCTTCTCCTCCAAACTAACTGTTAAAGTCGTTTAGGGTAGATGTGATGTCTGAACAATATCGTACTCCTAGTGCTTCCTGTGGGCTCAGGACACATTAAGTGCTTAGAAACAAGTTGTTGATTAAACCCATTTACCCCATTGCTTACCGAATGAAATTCAGAAGAGTTAGATTTTTCTTGGGTACATAAAAAGGGAATCAGAAAGCTTATTGAAGCTCTGCAGGGGGTTATGGAAAGTAGAAGTAAGAGATGATGATGATAGAAAAAGAGTTGAGAGTGTTTGCAGTCAAACTTCATGAGCTTCACAGATTTGCCTAAAGCTAATTTTTGATGCCAACTTTGCTTACCCAAATTTGCCAAGGTGAAGGTTTGTTAAGGGTGGGTGAATGAGGTGACTGAAGCTTAAACCAGGCTCTGGCACCATTATCTTGGCTTATGTTTTTGGCAATAGCATACTCTCCACTGTAGAGGTAATCACAGCACAATTATTAGAGGTCATGGAGGATCCCTAGTTTTTAGACTAAAGGTTTAGTTGATCTTCCCTTGGCCCAAGTATCTCCAAAGGAGCCCCAGATTAGTTCACCTAATCTACTTTTGGATTATGAAAGAGAAAGTTGTCGGCAACCAGAAATATCACCACTTCCTAGAACGTAGTTCTAACCCCTGAAACCCAGCTGTGTGGATTCATCACCTTCAGGTGTGGTGTGGGGTTTTATGATGTCGTTTCATCTGTAGGTGCTCTGTGGGCATTGGTGTGACCCAGAACATCATGGGAAGTCTGCCGAAATCCTTGTTTGTGGGCTTGAGTAGTGAACACAAGGAGTGTTTCACTTTTTCATGTCTCTTCTCACGTACTTGAATACATTTGTTAGGTCCTGGCCCATTAGTATTCATTGGTGCTAGGAAGATGTGTTTGCTAGTTATCACACAGGAGGGATCATTTTTTCCATTTCCCTAATGTACAAAACTCACCCAGAAAAACTTACATGCTTTAGTTACTTCACTGCTTTTATTAGAGACCAGAAAAATTGCAAACCTGTGTTCTGAGGGTTTGTATTGTATATGATGCTTCATTTGCTATATCCATGCTGATGTACATGGGCTCATAGTTACTCTTGCTGTGTCCTGTGTAAAAGGGCGTGGATATCTCTTAGCATTTTTAATTATATTATAGTCAAACATGGATTTTTCCACTATACTTCATATATAAAGTCTCACACTAAAACGACAGCAGTTGAATGATTACTCAGTTTTTGAGTCTTTGAGCCAATTATTTCAATCAGTTTTGAAATCCATGGTGGCTTAATATGATCTGCAAATACACAAGTATCTTTCATAGAGGATATTTGCTCAGGCAGGAGACTCTTCCTTTATTGATTCTGTAACTGCCCAAATAATTTTGATTGCCAGTACTATTAATCACATCACTTCCTTCATGACAATCCTGAATTGCCTTCTCTCCCAGACCTCTGTTTCTTCACTTTTCACTTCTGCACCCTAACTTAAATCATCTTTGTCAGTAGAAAAAAAATTCTTACTCATTCCTAGAGTTAAACTAATTGTTTAAAATGAATGCCCTCCAATGTGTAGAATAGGCATCATGAAAATAGGACAATATGCCATATTTTGTCAGTGAATGGCCAGAATATTTACTTGCAAACTCAGATATGAAGACTGGACATTTTTGGAACATCTTCTATGGATCAGGTATGGTACTAGGAGCTTTACATACATGACCTTGCTTAAACGTCAATCCAGGTAGGTGGTCTTATCATCATTCTACAGATAAAAGCAAAATAGGGTTTCAGAAAGAGAGAGAGAGATAATGCCCATCTCAATCACCTGGCTGATAAGATCTGAAGCTGGGATTTAAACCCAAATATGTGTAATGCTACGTTGCGTGTCTAGAGAGAAACAGAAAAATAGAAACTTCACTTACTCTCCAACATGGCTGTGACTCAGTAATATCTTTGGAAAATGGTAACCTGGGAAACCCACTAACCCAGGTCCTGCTTCCATGACTTTTGTACTTAGGATACCTGTGTTTGTGAAGGAGAGGCTGAGACAGCTCCACCCCTTCTTCAGAAGAATTTCTGGTTATAACTCATTTTAGGGCAAACAAATTGTCCACTTAGACTGGTTCATAAAATAGCCACCATTCAACTGTCACCTGGCTTGAGCAAGTTTTAACGGGCTAAGGTGCTGAGAAGATAAATTTTATTGGAACCAGAACTCTAATAATAAACCGAGGAGACCATATCCAAAAGAGTCACTATGCTGATAATGTCAATACACATCAAGAAGGAAAGGGTAGGGAATGGAGGTGGTGATGGTAGCCAGAGGCCTACTAGAAGAAGGAGGGGACCCCTAAAGAAAAATTTTGTCTACCGCTTTGTGAAAATTGTTTATTTTCACTTGCAGAGTGTTAAACACTTAATATTTGAGGAAAACTGTTAGCACGATGGTGGAAGCCACTCAGTAAAAAGATCATAAACGTTTTAATCTGTTAGACGTATGTGTCAATTAGAGATTTGCCATTAACAATTTATAAGATCATTGGAAAGCTCTTCAATTCCTTTGAAATTGGGACAACCCCATCTGTTAGGTTGTGAATATTTGTACTAATTTTGTGAGTGTCTGTATAATATGTATTCAATACATGTTTGTTCCATTTTCTTAACAGCACAGTAGTGTCATAAGTCCTTGCTTTGTTTTCTAGAGTCTAATTTTTTTTATGTTTATTTTGAGTCACCAAGTTTCAAATAAAAGTGTCACGATTAAGTTTCAAATTTATTTTCTTCCCTTGGCTTTTATGTGAAGTTTCCTGATGTCTCAGTGAACAAGTTTAAGTGTAATATCTAAATTCTTTGAGAAAATCAGGCTGTTTTCTTGCTATATACATTCTCCTCAGGAGTTAGGAGTCTTCAGAGCAAACTTAGCCGACTGTTGCAGATACTACAGGCATAGGAACAGTTAGTTCTCTGATCCATAGGCAGGTCATTTAAATATTTTAAACAGAACTTTAAAAATCAACATCAGTTAAGGAGAGTACCATATAGAAAAACATTATTACCATATTTAGGAGCTATTGAGCTAAGTATATTTTAAATAGAGATTCAGATTTTGTGGTCCATAAGAAGCTCCCTGAGTGGATCACCTTCTTCCTTCAAGGAAAGCTGGTATGATATGGTGGAAGTAGCAGAGAGCTTTGGAATAAAACACTTGAACTTGAGTTGGTTCCATACCCAATAGTTGAGTGCCTTTAGTTTAGACACCTACCCTTCTATAAGACTTGGTTCATCATCTATAAAATGGTGATGATTAAAGTTCCAACTGGGTTGTTGTGAGGCTCAAATAAATATGAAAGTATTTAAAAAGATAAGTTTAATATTGCATTTATTTCATTTTAACCACCCAAAAGACCAAAGTATCATGAATCTTGATGAATTAGGGTAATGGTGGCATCAAGGTAGGATGAAGGGGAAAGTGAGAGTTAATCCATAATAGATTTTAAAATAAAACAAAAGTCAGCTGTCTGTCATCCTGGGTTATCTAGCTTCACTCTCAGTGTGAGAACATGACTGAGTAATAAAGCTGATTAGCACTGAATTGCTGATGGTGAGAAGAACAAAGCCTTGGGGCTGGGCTGATTGGGAGATAGATGAGGAGCCTCTTCTCACTTCATCTCCCCCTCCCCTACATTCCTTTAAACAGGAGCATATGCAAGGATGATTTAGAACATTTCAGGCTGCTTAGGTGATGGCAATCAGTGCTAACTAGCCCCTACCTAATTACTAGGTAATGCTTGGAAGGTGAGTTCTCTCAGGTTCATATTTCGGTTTATCTACTGTTATTCACAAACTAGTTAGTATGATTAATTAAGTGTTGACTACCTCTTTCAACTGTAAGACAGACCATAGTTTTATGGAAACCTTGCTTGGACAAAAATACAGCTCAAATAATTAAAAAATACAGCTCACATACAGTTCATAAATACCACTTGGAAATCTTAGTTTCCTTTGCCTGCCCACAGAGAATGTGCTGGGAAGATGAGTTTATAACTACAATGGCGCAAGAACTTGGTGGAAAGGCTGGCATTCAGAAGTTCAATAGACTTCATTCCTTGTCAGTGAAAATTCCTGTACAAGGACAGCTATGAGAAGGAAATTTATCAAAAGGT
This sequence comes from Diceros bicornis minor, assembly GCF_020826845.1. Classification (NCBI taxonomy): domain Eukaryota; kingdom Metazoa; phylum Chordata; class Mammalia; order Perissodactyla; family Rhinocerotidae; genus Diceros; species Diceros bicornis. Next base: position 50,774,769 of record NC_080762.1, on the reverse strand, counting down.
TTTGAAAGGGCAATCACAAATTGCCCATGAAAGTAGATGAAGCTATGAAACAGATTTATGAAGACTGATTTAGATTTGAATAGTGTTATGAGACACTTTTGGAATTCCATAGTGTGGTTGGGGCCAGGAGAGAGGGGATGAGAAAGGGTAGTATCCTGAATCCTGTTTGCCAGCAGACACATTGGGACCTTCAGCTTGGATCCCAGCTGTCAAGTTCCCTGCACTCTGGGCGGCGTGTTTGTGGGAAATGCCTGTGGTTTTCCCAGCCTGCCTCTCTCAGTAAGCTTTGAGTGCAAGTTGTTAAGAAACCAATAGGAAAGGGAGCAGTAAAAGCTAATAATCAAAACAAAATAGAAATAGCAATGAAGTGTTAATTGAGACAAGTTTTTAGTATGCCGTGAATCATCTTATGATGATACTCACTTACTCCTTAGGGGAAGAGGTGCGTGTGGTTCTTGGTTGGCTCAGAGTCTCCACATATATAGGAGGAATAAGCCCAAAGAGCCTCTGTAGAGGTAAGAGGGACTTCACCAACAGCATGTTTATCCTGGTAGAAGTCAGCAATTTCTGCCCCTTAAACAAAGATGCCCTTTCAAGAATATATCAGTTCACTGAGCTTTTCAACCTTAGCGACCTGCTGTCATATTTTAGCCTAAGTTTAGGTTGTCATGCATTATCATTTTCACTGTAGATATAATTTAAATCATAGTTATAATTATAATTATCAAAGTGCTATCAGGATTGAATAATTGTTACTGTCGTCCTATTTTTATTAATAAAAACTTTAAAGGTGACTAAGATTCTAAAATTTTAATAGAACAGAATGGTCTTGAAGATTACCTGTATAGGTTTGTGTGTGTGTTTTAATCTTGAATAAATGAGCAAAATTACAATTCCTAGTAGACGTATTCCTCGCTCCACATGAAAAGGACTATGGGAATGATTATGTTGTGCAGGAGAGATGATATGTTTGGATTTGGAATCTGTTAGATTGGGTTTAAATCACCAGCTGAGCATCTCATGCAAATTACTTAATTCCTCTGTTTTATGTGCTCATCTGTAAATTGAGGATGATTCCATCCTCATCAGGTTTTCATGAGGATTAAATGACATACATAGAACAACACAGTGCTGGCACATAACAAGGACTCAAAATATTATCTTGCATTTCCTTCACTAGGACAAAATGCTAGAGAGTCTGAATATACTAATAGTCTGAATTTACTAATAAGGGGTGGGAAAAGAGTGTAGAAATTAAGAATAATTCTCTGCCATTGAGAAATAACCTATCTGCCCACATATATTTTATAGGATAAAACACTTAATATGAAAATATTTTCAATTGAATACTTACATTTGTGTATATGCCATGTTATAAAATCTGAGAAGTGTTTGTTTTTTAAAATGTAAACATGATTTATCTCCACATTTGGAATAGAATACAAAATTGTCCTAAGTACAAGCTTGATAGTAATCCATGGATGAATTTTTATCCTTTCATAAAACATGGAAACTGCTTTAATAAGATTCAAGAATGAAAGCAGGAGGAATTGCAACTGAGATATCAATCTCACGATGAGACATGACATTGTCCATTCATGAATCTGGTATTTAAGCTGCCACCTTTTTCTGGCTCCCTCATTGATTCATCCATAAGAATTAGAATCTGAACATCTCCTTTTATGCTTCCTAAGGCATGCTGTGCAGAATGTTACTAGTCAAAAACAGAAATACAGTAGTCTTCCCTGATCCACGGTTTCGCTTTCTGTAGTTTCAGTTACCTGTGGTCAACCACAGTCTGAAAATATTAAATGGAATATTCCAAAAATAAACAATTCATAAGTTTTAAATCATGTGCCGTTCTGAATAGTGTGATGAAATCTTGTGCTGTCCTGCTCCATCCCTCCTGGGACATGCCGTATTCCTTTGTTCAGCGTATCCAAACTGTATATGCTACCTGCCCATTACTCACTTAGTAGCTGTCTCGGTTATCACATCGACTGTCGTGGTATTGCTGTGCTTTTGGTCAAGCAACCCTTAAGTTACTTAATAATGGTCCCAAAGTGCAAAAGTAGTGATGCTGGCAGTTTGGATATGCCAAAGAGAAGCCATAAAGTGCTTCTTCTTTAAGTGAAAAGGTGAAAGTTCTCAACTTAATAAGGAAAGAAAAAAAATCACATGCCAAGGTTGCTAAAATCTATAGTAACTTTTGTTTTTTTGAAGTAAAATTGGTGGCGGGCAAGGCAGGGTGTAGTCACGGCATATCTGTTAAATATTTTTTCTTATAAACAGAACTTGGTTTTTCCAAAGATGGTTTTCAATACCAGCACTCTCAGTCATTTGAAAATTCAAAATTAGAAAAGCTTAAGTTCATTTGAAACTTGTTAAAATGTTTTTTCTCCAGATTAGTATTGTGATTTTTAAAAAGTCTTATTTACCATAATAGCAAAGATTCTTATAGGGTATCTTCAATATATGGTCAAGGATTCTTCTATCCACCTACTGAAATAAAAGTTGAAACTTAAAGTCTATAAATGATGTTAGAGCCTCAGTGTATACTTTCCTTTCTACAACCTTTTTTCTCCATTTCCAGAATTCATGAGCTTTAGGATTTGTCTTTGTTCTGCTTGAGGGATAACCAAATGTGAATGCTCTCAATTCTGAAGTGTGCTAGGAAAGCTCAGTGGTGGGCTCTCCAGTGTCTTACAGCATTTTTAGAAACAAGAAAGAATTTCAAAGTAAATAATTTTATTAATAATGTTTTCAGCCAGAGGATTTTAGTGTATTCCTGGCTTGGATTCAAGCAGAGGCATTAAAACCATTGAGTATTCTATAGGGATGGAGTTATTGTTTTTGCCTTTATATTGACCCCACCCACACACGAATTTCTGTGACCCTTTTTGCGAAACACATCTATGCAATACTCCTAGAAAAATGTCTGTGGCATATTTACAGACATATGTTCATATTTTATTTTATTCAAAATATGGATCACATTACATTTATTTAATACATAAATATATATATATAAATAGATACCTTCCTAGCATGTTATAAACCTTGTTTTTAGTCATCAGCATGAGCCCAGCCAAGAGTTTGAAGTTTTGTCTTTTAAATCACACAGATGCTCACTGGGTATTTTTACTTATTTCTGTATATATGTGCATCTGGGAAGAGTTGTGTGGTTAAAAATTTCTTTCTGCTCTGAGTTTGTAGCCTGTAGAGAAGGGCCACACCGGTTTATATCACAGAAACTCCCTTTCATTGCTCTCTTTGCCTGCCAGAAGACCCAAAGCTTCACAAAGTAACCTGATCCACAGGTGAGATGTTTTGGAATATGCATCAATAAAAGAGCTGATCAATTCTCAGAACCTTACACCATCCTCCAGGCTATATGGTCACATATTTTTAAAAAATTTAATTACACATTTTAATTGCTTGGTTAACTAAATTTCCTAGGAAGGGTATACGATAAACTTTACCCGTAGTGATTTCTGCCACGTGTTGAAGAGCATTGAGAGAAGTCCTCCCCTCCATTGAGACTTCTAGAACACTTAAAACCCAAATCCCTCTTTTTTTGGGTAAATGGTGAGAACTGGTGAATATTTTTGAAAACCAAATAGAGATGCCTTTTGTTAATTCTAAAATAAAATCATCAGAAATAGGAAAAAATTTAAATACTTTAGATGTTAAGTGGCAACAAAATTTAAATGTGCCTTGGAAATAATTAAAGGTGATTAAATGAAATTATGAGTGTTACATTTGTTACATTTACATTTCTTGAAAATTAGTTATTTTCCTGTGTAACACATAGTACCTCTATTAATTTGTGTATTTAATTAATCAGAATCCCCATGTCCCATAGAGAGCTATATAAATAAGAATATAATGTAGTTCACTTTGGGTCAAATTCTATATGTAAATTCACTTCTCAAAGTGAATCATTTACTCATTGGTGTATTGATTCAACTCATATGTATTGAGTGACTGCCAAAGACAGACAACTTAAACAGAAAATGCACATACATTATTTCTAACAGTCTCTCATTATCTCCACTTTACAGATGAGGAATTGAAGCTCAGAGATATAAAGTGCCAAGTCAGGGTCTCATAGTTAGGCAACAGTAGAGCTGTGTGCAACCACAGGTTTCTTGACTATCCAGCGTTCTGTTCATTGTTCCATAGAAACTTCTCATAATACTGCAGAGTTAAATGAGTGCTGTGCTGGAGTTACAGGTCAAGTGCTATGGAAATACGGGAAATTAATCTTGTCTGAGGGAGGGGGAAAGGCCAGATAGATATGAGGCTGAAAATGTTTGACCAGGTCACTCATGTATTTTGCTAAGGAGTTTGTATTTTGTTCATTAGGCCATGGGGAGCTATTAACAGATTTTTAAAGAAGCATAAGGCATGATTCAAGTGTGTATTAAGAGGATAACTTCAGCAGCTGTGAGAATTAAAGACGAGAGCAGTGTTTATTTTCCCAGCTTTTTTGATTGCTCATGAACCCACTACATATTTATTGTTTATAAATTATATTACTTGTATTATAGTACTAAAATTGTGTCTTATAAAATTATATGAAAGAGAAAAATGAAACCAAGATAAGATTCCATTCTTAATTCTTTTAAATTTTATTATGAATAGTAAAATACTTTTGCTTCCTAATATAAAATTAAGATAGTAATAAAATTTTACTACTATATATAATTTATGTGTTTATATTGAGAACAGTCTGATTGAATAGATCTCTTTAAAAAAACCCGACAACCCCGTAGTTTGCACTTAGTGGTAGAGCTACATAAGGTGTTGGTCTATGTTTGATTCATTTGGATACTTTAATTTCATTGCTGCCATAGTTATAATATTTACTCAATTTTCGTGATATTTATTCACTTTTAAATCCTGTCCTCCCATTAAGAAAGATTTTGTATTAAGATCTGGCTAGGAAATTTCCATTTTCACTGCTATCAGGCAGTTGTTGTTACAAACTAATTGGAAGTTGTAGGATTTTTAATTTTTAATAAATCAGCTCTATACCCACTGATACTGTTTGTAAAAATTCTTAATAAGTGAGCAAAACGTGTTCCTGGGTTTTTAAATGTGTGGGTAAGAATTTTTCTAGTCATCAGTATTACTATTGGGGGAAAATCACGTAACCACATTAGATTTGATTAGTTCATCGTGTTTCTACCTCAGAAAGTGGCTGATTAAATACATCAATGCTGCAATTTTCTTGTTGTCTGGGCTTGGCCTTGACTTTGTAGTGCTATCTTCAATTTACTGTTCTATTTCATTTTATCTTTTTTGGGTACAGAAATCTTTTTATCAATATTCTGTGATGACTAGTTTGATTAAAACTGAATAATATCATCAAAACCCTACTTTAACAGCCTTGTAAGGCATATGCTGAAAGGGCCATCACTGTCACTCCTCCATGTGTGGAACCTCTTCTTTCACTGAGAATAATTACCATATCAGAGGAAACGGGTCGCGTTCTGCTTTGGAGGGCATTAGCATTGACTTACCTATTAATAATTACAGCTAATCTTTAGTTAGAACTTATTTTTTTCTAGGCAATATTCTACACTAGCTCTATGAGAAAAGTACTAGTATTATCTTCCTATTATATATGAAGGAATGTATTATTTCTTATTTTATGTTCATTAAATTTTGGGGGTAAAAATAAATATAATAGGAGATCTAATATTTATTCCACTACTCTAGGAGATTGACTGCATAGCCCTGGGGTTGGAGACCCCTAGATTGGAGATGTGATAGAGTGAGAGAAAGAGATAGATTAGAAGGTCATGGCAGTGGGCAAGTGAGGAACAATGCTCGTGGACGAGGACAAGGGAAGCAGAGTTATATGGAAGGTAGAATTCCTAGAATTCATCAGTCTTTGACATAAACTTCAGCTAATACACAAGAAACTATGAGCAGCTATAGCACAAAAGGCATATCTCCAACAGCTCGAAAATTGATGAAATGTGAACTTCGGGTTGATTCCAAGCTGTGTGTTAGTCTCATTCTTTCCCAGATCCAATGATTTGATTTTTCACTTTCCAATTTGTCACTCAGTTGGTAACTGTTAGCACCTCGCTTGGCTCCCGTAGTGGTAGCAGAGGATTGCTGAGGATGGCTGCCACTGATTTTTGGTGAAATGATTTATGTGATCTCTCAGGGCACACCAGGATGACGAGGAACGTGTTAGCTGTTTTGACTGTTGTGTTTTATACATGGGTCTAGTCACACGGTCAATGGCCATGAGCACATTTTCTATAGTTTGGCCTGTGCCCACACAATACCAGACAAACAATTTTCAAGTGAAAAATCAAGCCACCTAGCTAGATGTTTATTTGAGTGATGCTAACAGCTGGATTACTTGCTTTAGCTTAATAACCAATTTTTAACTTTCTTGTCAAATCAAGAGCACAGAAATCCATGCTTTCCCCCAGTGTTTAGACTGCTTTATAGATGTTGTATTAGTCAACGTTCTCCAGAAAAACAGAACACACACAAAAGGAGATTTATTATGAGGAATTGGCTCACACAATCATGGAGGCTGAGAAGTTCCACAATCTGCTGTCTGCAAGCTGAAGACCCAGGAAAACCAGTCGTGTAAATTCAGTCCAAGTTCAAAGGTCTGAGAACCAGGGGAGCTGATAGTGTAAATCTCAGTCCAAAGGCCAGAGAAGATGCGTGAGATTCCCAGCTCAATCAGTGAGACAGAAATAAAACAATAAATTCCTCCTTCTTCCACCTTTTTTTCTATTTAGGCCCTCAAAGGATTGGGTGATGCCTACCCACATTGGGGAGGGCCATTTGCCTTACTGAGTCCACCATTCAAATACTGATCTCATCCAGAAACACCCCCCTCACAGACACGCCCAGCGATAGTGTTTGGTCTGTGCATCTCATGGCCAGTCAAATTCACACATAAAATTAACTATCATAAGTGTCCTCATAGTGTCTCTGTCTGTGGGTTTGTTGTTCAATTTGCCTAATTCTAAAAGGAAAATATTTTCAATGCAAAAAATCTGGAAAACAAAGATAAGAATGAAACAATTATTGATAATTTCATCATCCAAAGAATACCACAATTAACATTTTGTTGTATGTCTTTTAGTTGTATATATATTTAAGAAATTCTTTTTGACATACTGTTTGTAACTGATTTTTATTTCTCACTTGGCTCTTTGTCATTTTCTCATGTCACAAATATATTTCTACATCAGGACTTTTACTCTATAGTATGAATGAGCCTTGATAATGCCTTAACTGTCTCCTAGTATTGACATTTGTCTTATTTCCATTTTTTCAGTTTTACCATGGGTTTTCAAAGGTTTTCATAAATGTTGTTGAATTGCCTTGCAAGATGGACAATTTATATTTCTCCAGAAAGAAGAGTGCCTTTTTCCTTAAAATATTTCCAACTTTGCATACAATGGCTTATCTTTGCCAAACTTTGAGAAATTTATGTCATTCTTATTTAAATTTGTAGGTTTTTTATTATTTATGAGGCAAGATTTTTTTCCTTTCCCGATGGCCGTTAGTATTTCTTTTTCTTTTTTATTACACTTGGCCATTTTTCTTTTACAGTGTTTCTGTCTTTCTAAACAATTTGTATGTATCAAAAATATCAGCCTCTCCCCTCCTAGCTATATATTTTATGACTCTTTCGTCCCCAGCTTGTCATCTTCCTTTTCATGTTTTTATTGTGTTTTTTTATGCATAGAAATTTAAAATTTTTGTAAAGTAAATCAACTGATCTTTTCATTTTTATTTATTTTATTTTACTAGGTCATATTGTCTTATAACATTGTATAAATTTCAGGCGTACATTATTATATTTCAGTTTCTGTATAGATTGCATTGTGTTCACCTCCAATAGTCTAGTTTTAATCTGTCACCATACATATATGCCCCTTTACTCCTTTCGTCCTTCCCCTACCCGCTTCCCCTCTGGTATCCACTAATCTATTCTCCTTATCCATGTGTTTATCTTCCACATATGAGTGAAATCATATGGTGTTTGTCTTTCTCTGTCTGGCTTATTTCACTTAGCATAATACCCACTAAGGTCCAGCCACGTTGTTGCAAATAGCATGATTTTTTCTTTTTTATGGCCGAGTAGTATTCCATTCTGTACATCTTCTTTATCCATTCATCTGTCGATAGGCACTTGGGTTGCTTCCATGTCTTGGCTATTGTGAATGATGCTGCAAAGAACATGAGGGATGCATAAATCTCTTTGATTTATTGATTTCATGTTCTTTGGATAAATACCCAGTAGTGGGATAGCTGGGTCATATGGTATTTCTATTTTTAATTTTTTGGGAACTATCTGTACTGTTTTTGATAGTGGCAGTTTGCACTCCCACCAGCAGTGTATGAGGGTTCCCTTTTCTCCACATCCTCTCCAGCACTTGGTATTTCTTGTCTTGTTAATTATACCCATTCTGACAGGTGTGAGGTGATATCTCATTGTAGTTTTGATTTGCATTTCCCTAATAATTAGTGATGTTGAACATCTTGTCATGTGCCTGTTGTTCATCTGTATATCTTTTTTGGGAAAATGTCTGTTTTATATTCTCTGCCCATTTTTTCACGGGGTTGTTCATTTTTTTGTCATTGAGTTGTATGAGTTCTTCATATATTTCAGAAATTAACCCCTTGTCAGATATGTGATTTGCAAATATTTTCTCCCAGTTGGTGGGTTGTCTTTTCATTTTGTTGGTGGTTTCCTTTGCCATGTAGAAGCTTTTTAATCTGATGTAGTCCTATTTGTTTATTTTTTCTTTTGTTTCCCTTGCCTGAGTAGACATGGTATTCGAAAAGATACTTCTAAGACCAATGTCAAAGAGTGTAATGCTTATGTTTTTTAAAGTCTTTCCTCTTTCCAAAAATAATATAACTATTTACCTATATTTTCTTTCTTTTTTGAATTATGGTGGCAATTTTTAAAAGTAGCTCTTTAACCTATTAGAATTTTTGGGCAAATAATGTGAAGACTATATGTTTTTTCTATATTATAACTAGTTATTTTATTGTGTAATTTTATTGATTTCTAAAGATGAGCTTTTATGTTTAATTCTATTTTCAGCATCTTTTACTTCATTACATATTATTAGCCTTAATATATTATAATATTTTGATTTTGTACAAATTTTAAAATCTGAAAGTGCTAATTAACTCCTCTACTCATTTCCAACCCAAAATTTCTTCTTCATTTTGTCTATTTATTTTTCTGAGGAACTTTAGAATCAACTCAAAACATGCCAAAAAATTCCATCTTGACTTTGATTGAAATTATATTAAATAACTGTATAAAATCAATATGTAGAGAATCAACATTTTTACAGTACTGAGTGTTCCAAATAATGAACATAATTTGGTTCAATACTTATTCAAATCTTTTTTACATCCCTCAGTAAAATATTAGGCCTTTATTTTTATAGATTCCTTAAAATTAATATTTTTTTTTCCCAGGCATTTTATATATTCTTTGTATTTAAATTAACATTTCACTTTTTATTTTATAAATAGTAATTGCTGACATATGGGAAAATTCTTTATTTTTGTTTATTTTCTGGTATCTAGCCACTTAATGAACTTTTTTTTAAGTCTCATAATTTCTATGTTGATTGGAATTTTTTGGATAGAAAATTCTATCATCTTAAAAATATGATGCTTTTAATTCCTGAATTCTAATATTTAAAACTCATTGTATTTAACTGCAGGAATAGTAATGGTAGAATATTCCTGAATTATTTTAGCTCTGGTGAATATGTTGTCTGCCCAATTCAGAATGGAAAATGAGACTAACCTTTAATTACTACAAAGGCCTGTGTGTTTTTAAATTGTGTATCACAAACTAATTTCAATTATATATAAAATATCACCTTCTTAAGTGTTACAACTGCACACAAAGCAAAGACTCCAAACAAATGTCATTATTTTTTAATGCCAGGGACAGTCTGGGTCCGCTTATTTTGAATGTACATACCTGGGCATCAACTCCCAATCCTCTTTACCATTTCCATCTATGCTGGTTACAAAGGCTCTATTTCTCAGAAGATTTTGCTCTCTTATGACACCTTTTTGTGCCAAGGTCTATTTCGAGACCTACACTGGGAATCTTTTTTTCTTTCGATCACTTGCTTAACGACACAGCTTTCACCTCATACTAGCTATGTATATATATATATCAGCCCATACTGTTAACCTCCTGGTAAGTATGGTTTTGAGAGTACTTGTTTTTTAGTCTGAAGATAGAAGGATAGGTAGATCTTACTTTCTGGATATGGGTGAGCTTAAAAATGTGGCATTACGGCCCGTGGCTTAGCAGTTAAGTGCACGTGCTCCGCTGCTGGCGGCCTGGGTTCGGATCCTGGGCGCGCACTGACGCACCGCTTCTCCGGCCCTGCTGAGGCCGCGTCCCACATACAGCAACTAGAAGGATGTGCAACTATGACATACAGCTATCTACTGGTGCTTTGGGGGGAAAAAAATAAATAAATAAATAAAAATTAAAAAAAAATGTGGCATTAAATTTCTGTAATGTTATTCAGATTTCTCATTGTTTCTTTGTAAAGTTAAAATTAAGAAATAATTTTCAACTGGAAATAAACATACTTTAGAATGCTGTAGAGTCTTAAACACCCAATCACTGTGATTAAGTACAAAGTTACTGGAGTATATCAGGAATTGGCTATTGAGGGGGAGCACTGTTTATTCTGGCCATGATGTCCGCGTGTATATAATCCACGGGATTTGTGAGCCTGGTGAGAAGCCTTGTCTATGAGAACTTTTCTTTCGTCACTCTGAATGGTCTGGCTTAAGAATTCAAGCAGGGAAGATCCTCCGGACGATGACTAGGTCAGCACCGTGGGCAGCTAATGAAGAGGCTTTCTGGAGAGACGTCAGTCTACGGGCCACCTTGGCAATAGTATAAAAATGGTATTATGAGGAATTGGGAGGGGGGCGTATACACCATTTCCCCATAGGTTTCTGATCAGGGTTTTGATGTAGCCTAATGAGCTGCAAAAAGCTTTTGCACATCTTTGGCCCTCTGTGATTCTGCTGTCCATATAGTCTGGGTTTCTTTGTTCTTGCTTCTCTGCATTTACTCCAACCAGCCTTCATATTGAGGCTCCTTTTTTAGACTTCCGTGATGCCACCACGTTGTTCATCATCTTGAACAATTTGCACGTACATCCACCAGAGCACTTGTCCTACTGTAACTTTATTTGCAGTTTTGCAGTAATTATTTGTCAATGTGCTGTTTCCTCGTGGCACCATGTACCATCAAGGATAATGTTGGAGTTACGGTAAAGCTGCATTTAGGAATACAGAGGTGAACTCAAGTAGTACTGTGATGAAAAACCCAAATTTAGGAGGAAATGGCAGGAATGCAGTAAAAAGAGATTGACAGGAGAAGAGAAGAGGACCTTAGAAGGGTATGTGTTGGATGTTGAAGACAAGCCTGGGGGTTGTCTTTTTTATCCTCCAACATGATTTAAAGGGATAGTGATACCTGCATTACCCAGTTCAGCATAGATATCTTATTGAAAACAAGAAAGATAATTTACTCTATGGTTTCTCAAATATACCTGATGATCAAAATCATCTGGAATGATTGTTAAATATACACATTACCAGGCCTCTTTCCTTGAAATTCTAGTTCAGACAGTCAGTATTGGTTGCCCAGGAATTTGTGTTTTTAATAAGCATGCTCCTCGTAAACCTGGCACATGCTAATGTTTGAGAACCAATGATATAGACTATAATACTGAGAAAATGGATTAGTTTCTTTTCTTCTTCTAATATCTATTCTCTGCTTCCTTTTTCTAGCAATAGAACCCACAGATGAAGGCACAATTATGAAGATTGTATGTGTGACTAGATATGGCCAATGTGATATGTGTAGAACTGATGTGTAGCATTCCCTAGTGGTGTGCTGCTCTTCTAGCCCTGCCTTCATCTTGCTGCATGAGATGTGGACATGGTGAATGGACCATCATGGACCATGCAAATGAGGACCACACTGTGGGTTTAAGGGAGCAGTGAGAGAGAGGGAACCTGAGTCCCTGCACATTCTCATGGAGCAGAGCTCTTTCACATGAGAGAGAAATGCATTTCTACCTAGCTATTTCAGGTCACTATTACATATGATCAAGCTTATATCTTAAATAATATAACATGATAATATAGTAAAGAAAAAAAATGTAGCCTGGTGAAAATATTAATTAATAAATGAAGACAAAAAGAGAAACTAGAACCTTAAGCCAGAAAGTTGTTTACATAAACTGATTTTCTCTGTGATATGCATTTGGTTCCAAGTTTCTAGGAGGTAGAAGTAAAATGATATATATGATTAGATATACTTTCTCCAATATCATAAGGTAAAGTTTTGCTTGTCCTTTAACTCTAAAATAATTTTCCAAGTGTTGCTACATATGGGGGGCACTGAGATACACAGTGGACAGAGACCTCAGTAACTACTCACAGCAATTGCATTCAAGATTTCACAGTATAGTTTCTTGGTGTACTCCTTAATAATAATAATCAAGATCATTACTCTCCTGGAATCAACACAGTATAGTGTAATCGTGAAGATTTCTGATGCTCAGGATTGATTCAAGTATAAAACCTAGCATTCTTACAGCACTGGTTTTCATATTTTTAAGCATCAGAATCCTTCCTCTCTTTTCAAATGAAATCTTTGGCAGAACCCCAGTATATAAAACCAAACTCCCTTGATTTATGTGGGAGTGAGAGACTCTGAAATCTGCCACCTTGGCCTGCCCTTGTTCTTAAAACCCAACTGTAGAATTCTAGAATACAGTATGGAAGTCCTTGATTTACGAGATTGAGTGCCTGCGTGTGCTTCCAACTCTATGCCGCAAATATCACTTTCCTTCAGATGGGCTTTGATAAGATTTGGACAACTGACCATTCAAGGTTGTACTCTTTGGCAAAACTTCCTACATGTATATAGATTATGAAGACTGGCAACAGCAAATTCCAAAAAAATTATTAAATGTTTAGACAGTCTCTGGTGTATTTTGCTGATTTTTATAGAAATATGGACTCTAGTTGCTTGGTGATTTAATTTAAAGTGATAATTTACTGGCCAGAATAGATTGGTATAATCCTATCCTTATGAATTAATTTAAGAACTTGAATTTACTCATTAAAATTTTTAAACATCTGCTAGGCTGGAAAAAACAGAGGCATATATGAAAAGAAGTGCTGGAACAGTGAAAAGGAAAATGGAAAATTAATTCAGAGGATTTGGAATTGTTCTAAAGTAAAACTCATTTTTTAGATGGAAACACTTAATGGAGCTAACAAGATTCTTAGGGAGTGATTTCTTGATTGATCCCAGATTTTGGAAATCTTCATTCCAAATCTCGGTCTGAGGTATTTTTTAAAACCATGGAAATATAGTTGGTAGCTTAGTAACTAATACTGCTTTGGAGATTAACATTTTCAAGCAGGGCACCTTTGTGTTCAAGAGGAATATAGAATCTACAAAAAAATGCAGCTTGAAATTCAAAGCAGACATTTGCCTTACTATATTGGGTTAATTAAGGAGAACAGGGAATGAAGACATCAATAGAATTTTGTCACTTAAGAGTTTGTTTTGCTATAGTGAAGATAATATTGTTTTATAGGACTGTGATAAAGGCTACATGAACAGAACTTATTTTGAAGATTTCTGAATAATTGTTTTGCACACAATCCTCAAACACAGAGTCTAATTACTCAATTTTTGAGTCATAAAGAAGCAGAACTTGAAAACCAGTGTCTCATACCTTATTCTAGTATATAGATTTTTAGTCTGTGTGTGTGTGTGTGTGTGTGTGTGTGTGTGAATGTGTAGAGTCAGCACATGTTTTTGAAAAATCTGACTTCAAATGCCTTTTTGCGGTAGCCTACACTATCTCTTTGGCTCATCACTGGCCCCACCATTTCTACTGTCTTAGCACTTTTGCCCTGCATTACAGCAATATTAATTGTCTGTGCTCTGAGGCCATTTGGATCTGCAAATTTGTAACCCCTCAGGCTAATTCCTGTCTCTGGCATCTGAAGGGAAGTCGAGTTGCTTACACTCATTCTTTTGACTCTTCCTAGGTGTGAATACGTAGTCCATTTACGTGGTGGGTGCGAGGGCAGAGGTATGCCATAGCAACTCCTGACAGCCCATTATGCACATTTCTTCCCAAGGCATGATCAGTGACCCTTAGGTTGGTAGCTTGAAATCATCCCTGGTGATATTTACGCCATGGAAATCTGCAACTGCTACAAATGGTGGGGTGTGGAAGGTGAGTTAGTTGTTAAACATTTACCAGGACACCACTGGTCTGAGTGTATACCTGGGTGCCGTGAAGTCTGCTCTTAAAAAGTGGTGATTGACTCTGCTTTCAGAGTAAACATTTAGTTGGTGCATTTAGCTTACCAGATGTAGAAGAATAATTTTCTCCTGAAAGTAAATATTAATTGGCTACAAGGAATGCAAAGAATATAACAAAGGAAAGAGGATGAAGATGCTCACTGTTAGAAGTTAAGATCATAGGTTCTGGAGTGAGACTTCCCGGGGTTGAACTCCAGCTTTTCTGTTTTCTAACTGTATATCCATGGGTGAGTCACTTAAACCCACTAAGCCTTGGTTTCTTATATGTAATGTGGGAATTAAAACAGAATGTTTCCCAGGTGATTGCTTTGAATACAGTGGCTGGCACATGGAAAACCCTCAATAAATGATAATTTTTATAATTGTATTACCTAGCAAGTGTTTTGTCTGCCTTATCCTATTAAATTCAGAGAGGGCCATGATGTAGATAGAATAATTATCGTATTTCAGATGAGGAAACCAAGGCTCAGGAGGTTAAATAGCATGTCCATGATTGCAAAAAGGTTCTGTGGCAGAGCTGGACTTCTTTATTATTATTATTACCTATCTCTGCTAGATTCTATAGCATGATACCTCTTCAGAAAGCTTGGAATTTTCTCTCTTCTCAGTTATGGGATAATTGCCAGAGACAACAATGTGGGTTTAAATTTGGCTGCAAGTAACAGAGACTAAAAATTACCACCTCTATCAGTCACTTGTTGCTGCAGAACAAACCACCCCAAACTCCGTGGTATGGATTTATTATCATTGCAGTCAAGCATTTATTGTGACGCTCACAGCTCAGGTGGGGTGGTTCCAACAAATATTGAAGGTCTTTGGGTCAGCTGGGGTGGTTCTGCCGCAACTGCAGATGTGAAAGTGAGCTTCAAATCTGTCCAGCTCTCATTCTTCAGGGACCGGTGGGCTACTAGGCCAATTTCTTCTCATGACAATGACAGCAGCACAACAGGACAAGCTCAACTGCACAAATACATTTTACGCCTATGCTTGTGTATTGTCTGCTAACATCCAGTTGGCCAAGGCCAAAGATAAGGGTTGGGGAAGTATAGTCTCCCTTCTGTGGGAGGAACCATAAAGACACACACACGAGGGTGAGGAATTGGGGCCAATATTTAGTCTACTACATCACATAGCGGTAGTTTTAGAAAGATAAGAATTTATTTTACTCTCATATGAAGGTCTGGAGGTATTTGATCCAAGCTGGCGTGGCAGCTTCACTCCATGAAGTCCTGAAGGACTCAGACTTCTTCTAGTTTCTATCTTATTGTTCTGCCTAGCTTGGCCTTCATTGCCAAGATTAGGAGTCAACAACCTTTTTTTTGTAAAGGGCCAGATGCCAAATATTTAGGCTTTGTGGGCCACGTGGTCTCTGTTGCGACTACTCAATTCTGCCGCAGTAGTGCAGAAGCAGCCATAAACAGTGAGGAAAACCAATGAATGTGGCTGTGTTTCAGTACATTTTTTTTATGGACACTAACATTTGAATTCCAAATGATTTTCATGTGTCATGAAATACCATTATTTTGATTTTTTTCGACATCTAAACATGTAAAATCCATTCTCTGCCTGTCAGCTATATAAAAATAGGCAGCTGGCAGAATTTGTCCCATGGGCTGTGTAGTTTGCTGACTCCTGCCGCGGATCATCTAAAGGATCGAATGGTTGCCAAGTCCTCACAGCTGTGTCAGACAGCAGAAAGGAGGAAGGGATGAGGAAACAGTGGGCAAAGGGCGTGGTCAGACTGGAATGTTAGAGAGGAGGTCAAAAGCTGCCATATGGTGTTTCCACTCATATCTCGTCAGCCAGATTTGATCACATCCAGCTGCAAAGGAGGCTCGGACAAGTAGGCTTATTCTGCAGTCAACTGCTTAGCTAAAAATTGGGGTTCTCTCTCTGTGAGTGAAGGGGAAAAGAAACACTGCAGGATAACCAGCAGGCTCTGGCATTTAGTGCACAGTGTTTGGAGGAGAAGAGTCAGGAGAACCGAGTTCACTGACTACATGATTGGACATGATTACTGTGTCACCAAATCCTATTTTTCTTTTAGTCCTAGAGAAGAGAAATGTCTACTTTGAAAACAGTATACTATAAGCTTCCTCTTTGAGAAAGGAAAATAAGAATCAGAAATATGAATCTTCCTTTATAAATGGGAAAATTTTAATTAAAGGGAAACTATAAAACAAATCATTTGATCCAAACATTTTTTTTTCTTTCCTTATGATTCTGTGCATAAAGTCTCTACTCTGTTTGTAAATAATGAAGACTGACAATAGCAGTTTTTGATGTAGTGAAAAAAACCTTTTAATTAGCAGACTCATTAATCATGTTTTGTGACTAGCCGCAATTATCTAAGCCACGTTCAGACCTTGACTCCCATCCAAGTTTGTCTGGATGTAGAGGTTTGTGAACTATGTGTCAGATCACTGTGGTTAGCTGTAAAAATGGCTCATGTAGGAAATAGTAATTTTTCATAAGTGTACCTTGTCAGTCACTTCAAGTATAACTAAAGTAAAAATAAAATCACTGTGAGTTAAAAACAAACAAACAAACAAGCAAACATACAAGAAAAGCAATTTAGCAATCTTTGGTCTCCTAGGTCTAAGGCCTGCCCTTTTGTAGCCTTAAAAACACTTCAGTGTAATTCTGTGACAGGAACTGTAGCAGAAGTATTTGGTGCCCCACGTTCCATTCCCTCAGCCCACAGGGAATTTGAGTCCCAGCTGTGGTGGGCAGATCCATGCACAATGAGCGTCCTGCCTCAGGGGCCTGCCTGCATCATTCCACTTTTCTGCCTCAAGGCTTTCTCCAGCTAAAGCTGTCGACCTGGGTTCCATGCAGGTGCAGCCTGTCATGCAAGGGTGTTGGTCTTCCTCAGGCAAACCCGCGAACAATAAGGAATAGTAATCAGTGGGTAAGTGTTCCGCACTCCCACACTTTGGATGAAATGTTCTGGGGGGTTTCTGTACTCAGCTGAGAGGCCCTGGCAAAGCTGCACTTCTGCTGCTGATGACAGTGACCCCGATGCTTCCCAACTCCTGCTTCCTGGCATTACTTCCGAGAAAAACTACCTGCATTATAATTCTTGTCTCAGGCTTTGCCTTCAAGCCCAAACTAGGCCCAATAACTCAGTCTATTATCTCCCCTTTGCAGTAATTTAATAAAAGTGCTTCTCATAGTTTTTGAATGTAAAAGATAGTGGCAAATGTGATT
This sequence comes from Diceros bicornis minor, assembly GCF_020826845.1. Taxonomy (NCBI): domain Eukaryota; kingdom Metazoa; phylum Chordata; class Mammalia; order Perissodactyla; family Rhinocerotidae; genus Diceros; species Diceros bicornis. Next base: position 50,757,137 of record NC_080762.1, on the reverse strand, counting down.
CTTTCAAAATAAGTATCCATTAGTATCTTTTGTGTAGTGAGCACTCGTGAGAGTCCACTAAAGGACTTGTTGAAACACAGATTGCTGGGGCCCATTCCCAGAGTTGTGTTTCAGTAGGTTTCGGGGAGGCCTAAGAATGTGCGTTTCTAATCAGTTTCCAGGTGATGATTATTCTGCTGGTGCAGGGACCCCACTCTGAGAACCGCTGCATTAGTGTACCTTAACCAAGGTTCAAGCAAAACCTTGAATGAGAATGAAAGGTGTCTTAGTCTGTTTGGGCTAGTATAACAAAATACCACAGATTGGGTGGCTTATAAATAGCAGAAATTTACTGCTCACAGTTCTGGAGGCTGGAAGTCAGAGATCAGGGTGCCAGCACGGTTGGATGAGCTCCCTCTTCTAGGTTGCAGACTTCTTGGATCCTCACATAGTGGAAGAGGCTAAGGAGCCCTGTGGGATCTCATTTATTTATCTATCTATTTATTTTTTTGTGAGGAAGATCGGCCCTGAGCTAACATCTGCCAATCCTCCTCTTTTTGCTGAGGAAGACTGGCCCTGGGCTAACTCCATGCCCATCTTCCTGCACTTTATATGGGACGCTGCCACAGCATGGCTTGCCAAGCGGCGTGTCGGTGTGTGCCCAGGATCCGAACCGGCGAACCACGGGCCGCCCCAGCGGATTGCGCACATTTAACCGCTTGCGCCGCCAGGCCGGCCCCTGGTATCTCTTTTATAAAAGCACTAATCCTATTCATGAGGGCTCCACCCTCAGGACCTAATCATCTCCAAATGCCCCTGCCTCCTAACATCATCACGTTGGATGTTAGGATTCCAACTGGTGAATTTTGGGAGGATATAACATTCAGACCATAGCAAATGGGAATGAGATAGAATACCTAGGAACATGTTGGGACACTGGTCCAGAAGCAACTCTCAGGAGAGAGTAATCTAAGGGGAAAGGTAAAAAGGGCAGGGGTGTTGTCCACTAGTCAGGAGACATATCCAAGAATCAGAAAATCAACGTGAGCCTGAGCCAGGTCAATGACCAAATAACAGCCATCTGTGGAAACTCACATGGAGCCAAATGGCATCAAGGAGGTCCAGATGCAAGGGTCATGTCTTCAGCGACAGGAGATCAGGGAGATCAGAGGCTAAGGTCAGGAAAGCCGCCAGCATACACTGCAGGACTGAAGTACAAGAGGTGTCCTTGTCTATGTAATAGCTGGGACCCTAGAAATCAGTGAGAGTAGTGTGAGGGGCCTGGACCAGTGCTACAATGTTCAGATGTGGCTGCAATTAAGTTATGGCAGGGGCTTCTCTTAGGTTCCTTCTTTCCTCCCTCCCTCCCTCCCTCTCCCTCTTTCTCCTCCTTCCTTCCTTCAAGAAGCACTTGCTACTTGAGCCTCCTGCGGATACTCAGAGAATTAATTTGCCCTGATTCTCATGAGTGTACTTCCTCACTTATCCCAATAGTGGGCATTCGCTCTCTTATTCATCCAAACATGGATATTTACTGATTGCCTCCTGTACAACTGCCCTTAATGATTGTTAGAAAGCTTAGTCCCAGAATTGAAGTGAAATTGAATCTCTTGGGGGATTATGTTACCTGACCAGGTTATAGAGTGTGAAATCAGCAAACTCTTCATCATGACAAGTCCTGATTTGTCAGACATCCCCCAAGACCTTTCCCCAATATTGCTGTCTTACGCCGCCATCTCTTTAATGTAAAGCTGAATTGCACTGAACTAGTTGTTTGTGCATACTTTCCTTTTCAAATTGAGAAATGATGAGAATTGAGCTGATAAATAAGTGTTAAAGTACAGTTAACTTTAGATGGTTGTGGTTTTGAACCCCAAGACTGCCGTTCATGATGGCATGGGGATGGAAATATGCCTTCTGAGCCCCAGTTCCCTTATCCATTGAAACAGGCTGCAGACATCTCCTCACAGGGTTGTTTTAAGAATAAAATGAGGTGATGCATTTTTTAATAATAAAATGAGGTGATGCATATAAAGCGTCCAGCACAGCGTCTCACACACAGTACAGAACGCTCAGATACATGTCACTTAAACAATGGGGTTGTACATTGTCTAGCTGCAGAAGTACAAAATTGGGAGGCCAGGCTCCTTCAGTGCTCACTCTTTGCCAGGCTCTGTGTGCTGCCTTTCATCCTCGGCATGTTTTCTCGTGGTTGCAAGATTGCTGTCACTGCTTGAGGACAGGACCCCTGGAAAGACAAACAGGAAGGAGATGTTAGGTGAAAGAAACGTCCTCATGGGTCTTGGTCCTTTAATCAGGGAGTGAATATTGTCATTCAAAGTCTCTCTGTGGAATCCCCTTAGGTCTTATCTACTGGTAAGTGAAGTGGTAACTTGAATAGCTGGCCTCTTCAGATTACCATGGAGGGAGCGGGATGACCAGTAGAGCAGGAGGAGGGAAATGACTTTCGCTCAGCAACCTACAGTATCTGCCACATATGCTGAAATAAAAATAGATTTTATCTTTTCGATTTTCTGAGAGGAAATTTTTAATTAAGATGTTCAAAGTGCTTCTCTCTGTCTTCCTCATTCGTTTTAATGCCCCTACACCTGCCTCATCTGACCAGCGGAAAATTCAAGAGTGGGCTTACTGTGTGCATGACCTTGTAGGAAATTAAGTACAAACACCTTGCTTTCTGATAGAGATACTGTTAAAATCAAGTATCTTTCTGAAAGTTTTGTTTTGCTCCTTTGATAATATTTTATGGTTTCCTTTCTACTAGTGCAAACTTTATAATTCAAGAAGCATTCACTAAACACTTATGTACAAAGTGTGGTGATAGGCAAATTGAGGGAGACTCAGGAAAAAGCACACAGTATTATGCCCTCAAGAAGCTTACCATCTAGTGGAAAAAAGGAAAGGCGGAGCAAAGTGGGCACAGCCAGGGTATCACTCGCAAAGAAGATGAGAAGTTTACAAGGGAAGGAAGTAAATCAAGTCAAGATGCAAATCTTGGCTCAGACATCTTCCTTATTCCTAGAATGCCAGGGTTAGTCAAGGGAAGATGATAGTGCAATGACATATACTGTTTCCTTCATTCCATTCCCTGCCGTCAACCCAGCTCCTCAGCAAATTAAGGTAGATATAAATGCAGCAGAAGAATGGTCATGTCGTTGAAGCATTTTGTGGACTAAAAAATAGTTAAACTTTCAAGATCTTTGCCCTTTCTGTTGTATGGAACTTGAAGGTTGGAAAGGTGTTTATTTACCTTCCTGTTTGTTCTGCCACGATAGGTGCTATCACGTTACACGAGGAGTGAAAGAATGGGTGCAATCCTGTGGTCACGGAATCAGATCTTGTTCGAAAATATTACTCATGTTTTAAAGGTTATGTTTCCAGGAGAATCCTGTAACACTTGAAATTGGAAAAAGAGAAACCTGAGAGAAAGAGAAGGAAAAAAAGAGATATGAAGGCTAGTAACTTAATGGTTAAGACAATCGAAAACAATCCTTAGAACTGAAAGATGCAAAATCATAAATATCATCTCTTGATTTTTAAAATCTTCAACCTCCTGGTCCTCATCTCAGTCCACCAAGCTTTCTGCGTATTAAATGGGGACTGCTATGCATAAGGACTCCTTTCACAAACTGTATTATTTCAAGCTGCTTCCATTGCTCGCTCAGAGATTGCAGCTAATACAGAGCATAGTGTGACAGTATAATAGAGCGCTGGGGCTGATGTGTTCCACAAGTGAATAAAATACCACTAATGTGTTTAAAAAATTTTGGGCAGAGGGAGATGGTCAAAAATATCCTGGACCACAATATTTATTCAATTAGCTTCCAAAATATTAAAAAAAATTTTTTAAAGATGGCTTCTATTGAAAGTTGAATCATCAATTTAATATAGAGTTTAACAGAAATGCCTTTTTTAAGGCTACTCAACATTTGTTTGCATTTATCCGTGAAATTATGTACAACCTTTTTCCTACACTACGCTTCAGGGGTATATCTAAGTCCACTTTATGTTCAGAAGCTTGTGGGAATTAGCACTTATGCATAGCTTCATGTCTTCGGGTTATTTTTAATAAAGTATTCTCATGATTTTGAACTCTTTGGCCCCTTCAGGATTAGAAGCATAGTTTCAAGGTCTATAGAAAATACTAGATTTTCATTATTGTTTTTTCTTGGTAAGACTTCCAGGTTGGTCCTGTGGCATCAACAGTGCAGTGCCAGTTCCCACAGCAGTCGAACTTCAGTTTCTTTTCCTAGAATCTAGGTTATTTAGTCGTAAGTAAGACCATCTGTGAGACATCAGCTGTCTAGTTCACATGGGGCTACACCAGCCCAGCCCAGTTCCTAATTAGTCTTTTCTCAGTCAAAAAAGAAATTTCTTCGGAAACAAACTCAGCCAGGGCTTCCTTGGTACACATGTAAAATCCCTGGCATGGAGCAGGTGCTAGGGGAATGGCTGATCTACTAAGGAAATGGGGCCAGAGAGGGATTAGAATCAAGTCCTTAGGCGAAGTTCAGAATTAGTGTTCCTTTTGATGGAAAAGTTCATATGAAAAATCTGTTTAATTGAGTACGTTTTCTAGGCATTAACATGCTTTTATAAACAAATCCATCACTAGGAACCTTCCAAATGAATCAAACCATTCTCATAAATAATCCTTGAAATTCATATGGGCTTAATAAATAATGGAAAAATTCACTTTAAGTTTTGCCAATTTCCAAATATTGGCAAAAAAGTTGCACAACTTTTGATCAACACAAAACAATCTAGATATAGCCACATGTAACAAGCTAAAAACATTGTATAAATGTACAATAACTGTTTAGAAATTATCATAATTATTTATACACAGTCTACACATAGCTTTTGTTTACAAATCACAGACACTTTTCTGTGAAATAGGGTTCATATATTATGAATTTCTTTTTCTCTCATGTACAGTAGGCATAAAAATATTTCCTTGTGATATGTCTCATTGCCTTGTACTTTTTAACTGTTTTCAGATGTCAATCTGTGTAATGTGATAACTTACCATAAGGATTTCATGAAATGTTTTTTGTTCTTCCAGAAGACCAATGCAGATTTGTAAAATAAATATTTGTTGAAAATACTACCCTCTGTGCAGGGCGAAATGGCTACAAAAAAAAAAAAAAAAAAAAAAAAAAAGGAGAGAGAGAAATATAGCCTTAATCAATGTACTGCTTCTTCTGAAGATGATGAAATTCAACAAAAGAATATAATCCAAGCTTGAAAGTATCTTCAATGACAATCTGGTCCAACTATTATCTACTATATAAATCTCACACCAACGTCTCTTGAAAGTAATTTTCCAAGCTTTATATGAATATTCCCAGACAAGGAACATGGTACTTTATCTTATTTTGGACAATTATAATTTCACGCTTTCTTACAGCATGAGTCAAAAACTGCCTTTCTGGATCTTCTTATCATTGGTCACTCTTCTTTAAATCATGCAGAATGAGGCTTTTTTTTCCCCCCAGAATGGGGCTTCTTTCTTACATGACAGTCCTTCGAATGTCTTAATAAAGCTATTGTATTTTTAATGGCTTCTCTTCTTCAGAATTAAACATTTTTTCTTTTTTTTCCTATTTTTCCATTTTTTCTTTCTTCTCTTTCTCTCTCTTTCCTTTCCTCTCTACTTCCTCCCTTCCTTCCTCCCTCCTCTCCTTCCTTCTGTTTCTACTGTGTTTTCGTGGTAGGTGGGGGGATGGACATGATCCTCTTCCCCTGAAGAATCATGGTAAGTTCCTTAACAGTTAGTTAAATGGACTGGTGTAAGACCCCAAAAAGTTAGAAGTCAGGTCAGCCTTTGCAGAGGGGATGACAACAAGTTAGAGAATGACTAGCAGGAAACTCGGCTAAGTGGGAGGTGTCATGGGGGAGTGGCAATTTAAGCAGAGAAAACAACATAGGCATGGCCCTGGAGGAACATTTCTATTCCTCAAGAGCCTTCATTTATATTGTCCTTTTCATCTTGGTTGCTTCCTTTGTATCTGTTCCAATCTGGCTACACTTTAGGACTTTTTATGTGTAGGTTTAAAAAAAGGAATCCAGTGAGCACAGAAATAGTTGGCCTTATTTCTACATGTATTTGAGTGTAACAAAGACTGTACTAGGTTGGATTTTAACGGTGTTGGTTGTTAGGAAAGGAGTTAGTACATCAGGGAGGGAGAAAATATAGCGAAGGGCAAGCAGAAAATGAAGATCCTAAAAAGAAAGGGAGAGGGTAATGGTCATTAAAAGGATGAAAGGCATGGAAGAAAATGAATAAGGTGCCTCTTATATGGATCAACTTAACTGATGTGATAATCATGGCTTTGAGTAATAGAAATGTGGAAATCCCTCTCATTGTGAGATTTATTATTTAAAAGTTATTCTAAACTATCACATCTATGTAAAGAAAAAAAACATGCATTTTCCCCATGATTTCCTCACATTAAAAATCATTTACATTGGTACCTTGCACATCTTCATGGCCTACGTCTTTTATCTTTTTCTCAATACTCTGTGATTACCTTACTTAATCTGTTTTTCTAGAACATGTACATGTGACTATTCAATGGAATCAGTACTTTTTCAAAAAACAACCAATCAACCCATTCTTTGCTTTGACAGTTTTTATTTTTATAAAACCCTGAATTGTTGTACTATTGTGAGGCAAAATTCAGAGTGGAAATATATTTTCTGTTAAGCACACAAAAATTCTTTCTCTCTTTTGGGATATTTTTCTTATAAATATTAAAGTATTTCTTGTAGTGATAAAAGTACATAAACAGGAACCGATTGTATCTTCTAGGCTCTAATCTCATGCAAATTTGAATGAATGATGTAGCTCTTGGGGATATACTGATTGTGATCCCATCTAACTCTAATGCCCATGATACAACCTTCTCTTCAGGTACCCAATCCTGCCCTTTCTTGAGGTCCAGCCTTCTGGACCTTTTATAAAAACTTTACCCTCTACTTTCATTTCCCTTTTTTATTTCCTTGGCCCTTATTATACCTACCAAATTTTTTTTTTTTTTTTACATTTGATTAGTTTCTTTTCATATTTAGGATCTGGGCTTGCACACCGCTATGTTTGTGTGACTTAGTAAAAGCACCCCTCAGCCCTCAGCAGACAAATTGCAAATAGGCACCACCCGTGGACAGGCAACTTAAAAGGAGGAGGCTCTTTGTCCTGGGGGAGGATTTCAGCCCCCGCTTATGCTTTGGCTGGGTATTCACATGCCCAGCTATACCACTATGACAACAACCCTGCTCATAAAAGTCCAACACTTATATGACTAGTGTAGACACTCAAGCAATAGTTGCATTTATTTCAATCTTTATTTGAATTAGCAAGATTTTTTTAATCATAAAGAGAAAAATACCATTAAGATCTTCTTTTCTTCCCCACAAAGTATAAGATCATCCTGACAATATAGTGTCTATATTTCTGACCAAAAAAGAGCAGGAAAGCGCAGGAGAGAGGAGGCAACAAGTTTAGATAATTTGGTGAGTAGGGCTGTCATTGACATTGTGGTCACGAGGGAACCACCTTCAAATGGTTAGACTCTTTTTTTTGGCTTGAGCAGGTTATAAAGTAAGAGTCTTATTTTTTCAAAAGCTGTTCTCATGCTTGTACAAGCTTCTTTTTATACATCTCATTTAATTTCGTATTTTTCTTGGCTGCTACGTCAAAGTTGTAACATTTCACACAATGGTGTGGTGCCAAAATGCGATTCTACACATTGGTCACGTGAGGTATGCTGTGTTTGGAGCAGCTGCGTGATCCTGTCACAGACACTGAAGAAAGACTGCATCCTTTGGCTGGATTTCCTAAGCTCCTGGAATTTAAAATCTTAGCGCATAGCCAGGGGCAAGTCATCCATGCTCATTATGCTACTCTTTAATATACAGATTTTTATGCACACTGCCCCCTTTTTAAATTGCGTCAGTTCTCTCATTATGCCTTACGCAGGTTAGCATCTACGGAAAGCATTGCAGGAAATCAGGTGCTGTTGCTCTGCTTCTTACCATCTGTCGAGCAGTTATTTTTAGTTCCCTCCTTCATTAATCACCATGACTGTGAGGGCAAAGGATCTGCAAGTGTTGCCGGGCTGTGTTTGTACTACCAACCGCTTCTGAATCAGCTTTTCCTCTCCTCACCTGAGACATCACACTGGGTTACGCATGGAAATTTATTTTAGTGGAGAAATTATTTAATAGATTGATGTTAGATGAACTGGCTTATCATGACTCTGGGGAATAGACATGGACTGATAAGTTCAAGTATAGCTCTAAGAAATAAGAATAGTTCAATTTACTTAGATTCCCTTCTTTCATCTGCCATTTCTGGGAACATGGCAATTCCCCAGCTATGACTCTCCTTTTTGTGAAATTCCATTGTAAAATAAGTAGTATTAGAAAGTGTATGAAGTGTATTAGTTGTTTTGAATAGGTGAAAATTATATGGATATTTCCTGAGGACAGAATAGATCATATTTAGAGTTCAAAAGAATAAACTATTTTATTATCCCTTCATGAGATTCAAAATATTTTTTTTTGTCTTTTTGTGAATTCATGGCATATTTACGGACAAATATATTGAATGCTGATCCTTTCAAATTAACAGGGAAAGGTGTCAATTTGTGTGATCGGATCCATGATGGTCAAATCATCACAAAGATATACACTAGATCAGGTCATTTTCTTTTACTATTTCTTGACATCCACAGATTTTTCTAACCGTCAGCATCACTGCCGTCACCCTTATTGATCATAATTCGTAGCATTTTTCTCTGTACTGGTCACTGCTATAATTTAATGTACACATCAGAAATTTCCATTGGGACTTATGTTTGAGATAAAAAAACAGCTTCAGGCTGTTATTTATATTTGGACTGATAAGTGCCACTTTATTACAAAGCCCACTGCTGACAGTCTTTATTTGCAAGTGGTGGAACACTTTTTCCCTCGGATTCATTCAATAAATTTGCTGTTTTTTGGTGAGGTTGTGTTTAGGCCACATCAAGGCAGTGTGCACAATTAGCCCCATATTTTGTCTGCTGAAAGCACATATTCCATTCATGTCTTGATGAACATTTGGGATGTTTCCAGTTTTTGGCTATTATAAATAAAGCTGCCTTGAACATTTGAGTATAAGTCTTTGCGTGGACATATGTCTTCATTTATTTTGAGTAATTCCTAGGAAGACTATATAGTCCTATCCTGGAGATGTTAATATTTAATGTTATTTTAAAAAGTCTTATATGGTTGTTGTGACTTTGTTAGATTGATATTTGTTAAGAGCTCCAGGGTGTCAGATAGTAAACTCGGTCCAACAAAACACTACAGGGAATTGAAATAAAGAAATGTATTACAAGTCCTGGAGGAAGTACACAACATGCTTCCAGGGGCCACACAGGGAGGTCAAGGCAGAGTGCAGGCAGAGAGCGCAGCAGGATCTGGGGTACATGCCTTTATTGGGGGGGGGGGTCCCTGGGTGGAGTGCTTTGGAGGTCCTAGGCTAAGACCAGATTGGTCAATTCAAACCAAAAAGAGTGGGGTTTTGGTAAGCTTTTCGAAGGTGTTATCTAAGGACACACAAGTGGAAGACCCTGGGAGATGGGGGAGACTGTTTATCACAAGGGCCACTGGGGGAGTCATATCAGGAACTTGTGTCTCTGTGGGCTGTTATCTAAGGCATGAGCTCGAGTGTCAGTTCAAGGTCCCTGCAGGCTGCCTGGCCACACAAAGTGGATGCTGAGGCAGCAATGTCATGGAGTAGTTTACCATGATATTGGTTTTCTGAAGTGCCCATTTTATATTCTACTAGCAGTGTATGAGGGTTCTTCTTCTTCCACGATCTTGTCAACACAAGACGATCTTTTTTTTCTTTTCCTGAGGAAGATCAGCCCTGAGCTAACATCCGTTGCCAATCCTCCTCTTTTTGCTGAGGAAGATTGGCCCTGGGCTAACATCTGTGCCCATCTTCCTCTACTGTATAAGTGGGACGCCTGCCACAGCATGGCTTGATAAGCGCTGTGTGGGTCCGCACCCGGGATCTGAACCTGCGAACCCCAGGCGGCCAGAGTGAAGCATGCAAACTTAACTGCTACACCACTGGGCCGGCCCCATAATTCAGTCTTTTTAATTTTTTGCTAAGTGTGTAGTGGTATGTCATTATGGTTTTAATTTACATTTCCCTGATAACTAACAATATTGAGAACCTTTTCATATACATATTTAACGTTCATATATTTTCATTTGTAAAATATCTCTTGACATTTATCATTCAGTTCATTTTTTTCTTTTTTTTTTGTCTTAAGTTTTAAAGTTCTTATACTCTGGATACTGGAGCTTTAACATATATATATATGTTATAATGCAAATATTTTCTCCAAGTCTAGAGTTTGTTCTTTTATTTTGAAGAACAGAAGATTTTAATTTTGACGAAGTCCAATTTATGATTATTTTTTATTGTTAGAACTTTTGGCGTCTTGTCTAAGTCTCTGCCTCCCCAAACATCACAAAGATGTTCTCCTATGGTTATAGTTTTGGCTTTAGGATTAGGTGTATGATGGATTCCATGCTAGTTTTTGTGCATGGAGGCAGGTAGGGGTTGCCACTTATTTTTTTCCATATGGACAGATTACAGATTTTTCAGCACCATTTACTGAGAAGATTATCCTCTCTATTTAAATTAATTTAATTCCTTTGTTGAAAATCAACTGATCATATGTGTGTGTCTAATTTTACTTTGTATTCTGTCTCATTGACCTATATATCTATCTGTATGTTAGTACCACACTGTCTTGATTTCTATAGGTTTATTGAGTATCATAAGTCTTCCAATTTTGTTATTTTTCAATATTGTTTTGGGTGTTTAAATTTTTGTACTTTCATATAAATATTAAGTTTAGCTTGTGAATTTTTACAACAACTCTTGCTGGGATTTTGATTGAGATTGTTTGGAATCTATAGATCAATTTGGGGAAAATTGACATCTTAATAATATAGACTCTTCCAGTTAATAAACATAGTCTATTACTTCGTTTACTGAGATTTTCTTTAATTACTTTCAACAATGTTTTATAGATTTTGTAGAAGTTTGCACAATTTTTAGTGTCTATCTCTAAGTATTTTATGCATTTTTGATACTATTATAAAACACTAGTTTTTATTTTACTTTCCAATTTTTTATGTATTTCTAGTATATAAAAAATAATTATTGGTTTGTATTATTGAACTTAAATTCTGCTCTCTTTTTTTTTTTTGTCTCGTTTTCCTTTATTTCCTTATCTCCCCTCCATATGCACACTTCTGTTCTGCTTTCCCATTCTTCTCTCTTAGCCCTTCGTTCCCTTTTCTCCTTTCCAATGGCTAGTGCTGCTACCTTATAAACCTACAGATAATTAAAAGTCATTTACTGATGTGACTAAATTGCTTTGAGAAATTCTGCTGTCTTGATAAATTCACTTGTTAGTACTAGTAGCTTTTTGTTACATATTCTTTACAGTTTTTTATGTACATGATCATTTCCTATGGAAATCAATAGTTTTACTTCTGTCTTTACAATACACATCTTATTATTTCTTTTTCTTGCAAGTAAGCCCTACTTTGTAATGATGTATCCTTTTCTATACACTGCTGGACTTAATTTGCTAATAGATTGCTAGGAATGTTTACATCTATGTTCATGAATATCTGTCTCTCTCTCTTTCCAGCATAATGTTTATGAAGTCTATAGTTTTCTTCTCTCATATCTTTACCAGTCTTGCTATCAGGGTAGGTAATGATACTTCATAAAATTATTTGGGAAGTGTTCCTTTCTCTATATTATGAAAGAGTTTTAGAGGCTTGGTTTTATTTATTTCTTAAATGTTTGATAGAATTCACTACTGTAGTGACTGGGCCTGTAGTTTTACGTGTTAGAAGGCTTTTAATTACAAATTGAATACCTTTAAAGATAGATGAGTATTCTGATATTCTGTTTCTTCTTGTATCAGTTTTGATCATTTGTATCTTTCAAGGAATTTGCCCATTTCATTAAAATTTATTGACAAAAAGTTATTGATAACATTGCCTTAATACCCTTTTAATATTTGTGGGACCAGAATCAAAGTTCCAGTTTTCATTCCTGATATTGGTAATTTTTATCATCTCTCTCTCTCATTCTCTCTCTCTCAGTCTAGGTATAATGGTATGTCAGTTATACTGATCTTTTTCAGAAATAAGCTTTGGAATTTGATTTTTATAATCTATTATTTTTCTGTTTTCTATTTCATTGATTGTTGCTCTTTTCTTTTTTATTATTCTTTATTTCTAATTACTTTGGGTTTAATCTGCTTTCAGTTTTCTAGCTTTATAAATGAAAGCCTCAATCATTGATAGAACTTTCTACTTTTCCTTTATAAGCATTTAATGCTATAAATTCCCTGTTAGGTACAGCTTTATCTCCAGCCAACAAAACTTGAAAAGCTTAATTTTTATTATCATTCAGTTCAAGGTATTTTCTAATTTGCTCTATGATTTACTTTTTGATCCATGAGTTATTTATAATTATGTTCCTTAATTTTCAAATATTTAGAGATTTTCCAAATAATTTTCTGTTACCAATTTCTAATCTAATTACTTGGTAGTCAAAGAATATCCTTTGTATAATTTTAATCCTTTCAATGTCATTGAGATTTGTTTTATGACATACATTCCATCCTGGAGAATGTTTCATGTGCTCTTAAAAAATGTGATTCTGTTGTTCTTGGAGGGAGTGTTATATAAACATCAATTATGTCAAGATAATTGATAATATCATCTAAGTCTTTTATTCCTTTCAATTTCTTTTTCTTCATGTTCCTGGAAGCATAAGTGCTGGTTTCCAATTATATCTAATTTTTCTATTTGTCCTTTTAGTTTTCTCAGTTCTTGCTTCACGTGCTTTGAAACTGCTTTATTAGTTGCATCCACATTCAGAACTTTTATATCTTCTTGATAAATTGATCTTTTTATAATTATAAAAATTCATCTTTATCTCTGATAATATTTCTTGATCTAAAATCTTCTTTGTCTGATATTAATATAACCACATCAGCTTTTATTTGATGAACATTTGCATGGTATATCTTTTCCCATCCTTTTGCTTTTGTATTTGGGGTGTTTCTGTTGTTGTTTCGGTAGACAGCATATAGTTGCATTTTGCTTTTTTATTCAGTCTCAAAACTTTTTGTCTTTTAATTGGAATGTTTAGACTGTAATATATTTATTCTTTTTTTTATTGTTTTATTGAGGTCATAGTAGTTTATAACATTGTGAAATTTCAGCTGTATGTTATTATTTGTGAGTCACCATATATATGTGCCCCTTAACCCCTTATGCCCACCTCCCAACCCCCTTCCCCTCTGGTAACCACTAATCTGTTCTCTTTATCCATGTGTTTATCTTCCACATATGAGTGAAATCATGTGTTTGTCTTTCTCTTTCTGGTTTATTTTGCCTAACATATTACCCTCAAGATCCATCCATGTTGTTGCAAATGGGATTATTTTGTCTTTTTTTCATGGCTGAGTGGTAATCCATTGTATATATATACCATATCTTCTTTATCTATTCATCAGTCGATGGGCATGTGGGTTGCTTCCATGTCTTGGTTATTGTGAATAATGCTGCAATGAACATAAGGATGCGAAAGTCTCTTTGAATTGTTGATTTCAAGTTCGTTGGATAAATACTCAGTAGTGGGATATCTGGGTTGTATGGTATTTCTATTTCTATTTTTTTTTTTTTTTTGGTGAGGAAGGTCAGCCCTGAGCTAATATCCATGCTAATCCTCCTCTTTTTGCTGAGGAAGACCGGCTCTGAAGCTAACATCTTTTGCCAATCCTCCTCCTTTTTTCCTCCAAAGCCCCAGTAGGTAGTTGTATGTCATAGTTGCACATCCTGCTAGTTGCTGTATGTGGGACACGGCCTCAGCATGGCCGGACAAGCGGTGCGTCGTGAGCGCCAGGGATCCGAACCCGGGCTGCCAGCAGCGGAGCACGCGCACTTAACCACTAAGCCACGGGGCCAGCCCCTTCTATTTCTATTTTTTTGAGAAATCTCCATACTGTTTTCCATAGTGGCTATACCAGTTTGCCCATCAGGAGTATATGATGGTTCCATTTTCTCCACATAGTCTCCAACATTTGTTGTTTTTTCTCTTGGTAATTACAGCCATTCTAACAGGTGTAAAGTGATATCTCATTGTAGTTTTGATTTGCATTTCTGTAATGATTAGCAGTGTTGAACATCTTTTCATGTGCCATCTGAATATCTTCTTTGGCAAAATGTCTATTCGTATCCTCTTCCCATTTTTTGATCAGGTTGTTCATTTTGTTGTTGTTGAGTTGTATAAATTCTTTATATATTTTGGAGATTGACCCTTTGTTGGATATGTGATTTGCAAATATTTTCTCCCAGTTGGTGGGTTGTCTTTTCATTTTGTTCCTGCTTCCCTTTGCCTTGCAGAAGCTCTTTAGTCTGATGTAGTCCCATTTGTTTATTTTTTCTTTTATTTCCCTTGCCTGAGTAGACATGGTATTTGAAAAGATACTTCTAAGACCAATGTCAAAGAGTGTACTGGTTATATTTTCTTCCAGGAGTTTTATGGTTTCATGGTCTACCTTCATTCTTTTGCATGTGGCTGTCCAGTTTTCCCAACACCATTTATTGAAAAGACTTGCCTTTCTCTGTTGTATGTTCTTGGCTCCTTTGTCAAAGATAAGCTATCTATAGATGTGTCGTTTTATTTCAGGGCTTTCAATTCTGTTCCATTGATCTGTGTCTGTTTTTCTACCAGTACCATGCTGTTTTGATTTCTATAGCTTTGTAGCATATATTGAAGTTAGGGATTGCGATGCCCCCAGCTTGGTTCTTTTTTCTCAGGACTGCTTTAGCTATTTGAGGTGTTTTGTTGCCCCGTATTAATTTTAGGATTCTTTGTTCTATTTCCATGAAGAATGTCATTGGGATTCTGATTGGGATTGCATTGAATCTGTAGATTGCTTTAGGTAATATGGACATTTTAACTATGTTTATTTTTCCAATACATGTACATGGAATATCTTTCCATTTCTTTAGGTCATCATCGATTTCTTTCAATAATGTCTTATAGTTTTCACTGTATAGTTATTTCACCTCCTTAGTTAAATTTATTCCTAGATATTATATTCTTTTTGTTGCAATTGTAAATGGGATTGTATCTTGAGTTCTCTTTCTGTTAGTTTGTTATTAGAGTGTAGAAATGCGACTGATTTTTGTAAGTTGATTTTGTACTCTGCAACTTTACGGTAGTTGTTGATTATTTTTAATAGTTTTCTGACAGATTCTTTAGGGTTTTGTATACATAGAATCACGTTGTCTGCAAACAGGGAGAATTTCACTTCTTCCTTGCCAATTTGGATACTATTTCTTTTTCTTGTCTAATTGCTCTGGTGAAAACCTGCAGTACTATGTTTAATAAGAGTGGCGAGAGTGGGCATCCTTTTCCTTCCTCTTCTCAGAGGCCTGGCTTTCAGTTTTTCTCTGTTGAATATGCTGTTGGCTGTGGTTTTGTCATACATGACCTTTATTATGTTGAGGTACTTTCCTTCTCTATCCATTTTATTGAGAGTTTTTATCATAAATAGATGTTGGATCTTCTCAAATGTTTTATCTGCATCTATCGAGTTGATAATGTGATTTTTTATCCCTAATTTTGTTACTGTGGTGTATCATATTGATTGATTTGTGGATGCTGAACCGTCTCCGCGTTCCTGGTATAAATCCCACTTGATCATGGTGTATGATTCTTTTAATGTATTGCTGTATTTGGTTTGCCAATATTTTGTTGAGGACTTTTACATTTATGTTCATCAGCAATATTGGCCTGTAATTTTCCTTCTTTGTGTTGTCCTTGTCTGGCTTTGGGATCAGGGTGATGTTGGCCTCATAGAATGAGTTAGGAAGTGTTCCATCTTCTTCAATTTTTTGGAATAGTTTGAGAAGGATAGGTATTAAATCTTCTTTGAATGTTTGGTAGAATTTTCCAGAAAAGCCATCTGGTCCTGGACTTTTATTTTTTGGTAGGTTTTTGATTACTGTTTCAATATCTTTACTTGTGATTGGTCTATTCAGATTCTCTATTTCTTCTTGATTCAGTTTTGGGAGGTTGTATGAGTCTAAGAATTTATCCATTTCTTCTAGATTGTCCAATTTGTTGGCATATAGTTTTTCATCATATTCTCTTATAATCCTTTGTGTTTCTGTGGTTTCCACTGTAATTTCTCCTCTTTCATTTCTAATTTTATTTATTTGAGCCTTCTCTGTTTTTTTCTTAGTGAATCTGGCTAAAGGTTTGTCAATTTTGTTTATCTTCTCAAAGAACCAGCTCTTTGTTTCATTCATCTTTTCTACTGTTTTTTTTTTGTTTGTGTTTCATCTCTAAATTTTATTATTTCCCTCCTTCTGCTGACTTTGGGTTTTGTTTGTTCTTCTTTTTCTAGTTCTGTTAGGTGTAGTTTAAGATTACTTACTTGAGATTATCCTTGTTTGTCTAGGTGGGCCTGGATTGCTATGAATTTCCCTCTTAGGACGGCTTTTGCTGCATCCCGTATGAGTTGGTATGATGTATTTTCATTTTCATTTGTCTCCAGATGTTTTTTGATTTCTCTTTTAATTTATTCTTTGATTCTTTGGTTGTTCAGTAGCATATTTCTTAGTTTCCACATCTTTGTCACTTTACCCATGTTTTTCTTGTAGTTGATTTCTAGTTTTATAGCATTATGGTCAGAAAAGAGGCTTGATATGATTTCAATCTTCTTAAATTTATTGAGGCTTGCCTTCTTTTCCAGCATATGGTCTATCTTTGAGAATGTTCCATGAGCACTTGAGAAGAATGTGTATTCTGCTGTTTTTGGGTGGAGTGTTTTATATATCTATTAAGTCCATCAGGTCTAATTTTCTGTCTAATTCCACTCTTTCATTGTGGACTTTCTACCTGGATGATCTATCCATTGACGTACTTGGGGTCTTAAGGTCCCCTACTATTATTGTATTGCTGTTACTTTTTCCTTTTAGATCTGTTAACAGTTGCTTTATGTACTTTGGTGCTCCTGTGTTGGGTTCATATATTTTATAAGTGTTATGTCCTCTTGGTGGAGTGTCCCTTTTATCATTATATACAATACGTAAAGTTTTGAAACATTCCCTTGAGATTGATCCAAGTGGTTGAGTGTATCAATAGTCCAATCTTTTTATTGCTCAATAGTAATCAGTGGAGTTGTGTTGATTTACCACAATTTCTTTACTCATTGACTCTTTGAAGAACATTTGTTTCCTGGTTTTGGTGATTATGAATAGAGTTGCTATAAACTTTCATGTATAGGTTTTTGTGTGAACCTAAATTTTTATTACTCTAGGGTATTTAACCTTCCTATTTATGTAGTAGTGGGATGGCTGGTCACTTAGTAAGTGTATATTTAAATTTCTGAGAAACTTCCAAACTGGTTTCCAGAATGGCTGTATCATTTTACATCCCCTTGACAAGGTTTGCATTAATTTCTTAACTGGGAGGATTTGAAGATTAAGTCTCAGTCTATCTCTCTCCCTACACACACACACATACACACGAATATATACATTCAGCTTAAGTTAAATATATAATAGTACTATTTACCGTTGAGCATTAATTATGTGTCAGGCACAATACTAGACACAGAGCCTCATTTAACATATAGGTGAATCAAAAATCATGTAATATGTGGCCTTGTCGAATTCTATGCAGTAAGAGTCCTTGAATATGGTAGATACAATCTCAATTTAGAGAGAAGAAAGTAGGGAGGAATAAATATCAATGACAATTTCTCCATGTTTCCTCTCACATACAACTCTAGTTATAATATTCATTATAGGACCTGATGTCTAAGTCTTAATTCCACAAAAATGTTTGGAGCATATTATTAGGCCCAGTTTTACAGATGAGGAAATTGAGCATCAGAGTAGTTGAAGGATGCTCCCAAGTACTTATAGTTAGATAAAGGACAGGACTCAAATCTGTCTTTCTCTAATTCTTCTCTATATATTCCCCTTTATATTGTATGGTTTCATTCCCACTCAATTAATCATATTATTTTCATACAAAACGTGTAGTCCATTTAGTATTTGGGGTGTACTCATGCTAAAATGTTGTTTTTTGTTTATCTGAAACTCAACAGGGTGGCCTATATTTTATCTGGCAACCATACTGGTTTTGTTTGTTTATTTTATATTTATATAGATATTTTTTCTTGATAGGCTATTCAATTTAATTCTTATTTTCTAATTTTTTTAGTACCCTGGAGTGAAAATCACATGAGTCTGAGATATTTTAACAGTTACTGTTTACATTATTTTGGAGTTCAATGATTACCAAATTAGAGCAAATTGTCCCATTTCCTAATTAGTTTCTAAATGGTTCAAAATATCTTCATCTTTGATATTGTTCTCCATTAATATATATATTATAAATCTACTATGAAAATTATTTGTATTCTTTTCAAGAGATTGGGCAATAGAATATTTTGAGAAGAAATATTAGACTAAGCTTTTTCACGACTTGCTGACTCCAAAGAGGAACATTGCCAAATTGATTTCATTTGTTTGATCTTCTCAGAACTATTCATTTATGTACAAGATGAGGTTATACTGGAGTTGAACTGTACTTGGTGAGCGCTTCCTATATAGTGTTTGGAAATATTGATCAAGAACATATTTTTGATGACTTATTTTCACCTGGAAACAAAAATACACTTAAATTTATTCAAACTAACTTAAGAAAAGAAAATATTTGATAGGTTCTAGCAATTCAATCTAGACTTAAAAAAAAGAAAAGATAGTAATAGCAGCATGATGGATGTTTCTATAGAAGTAAAATAGTTCTGAGACAAGTGATTCTACAAATTAAATTTCACTTATAAATATTTAGTAGTGATTAACAAGTTCATATTTTAAAAGTATAGGTAGTAGATATCCCACAGAAGAAGACAGAAGAAGAGACATACTAATGCATAAACATTATTTAACTCAGTCTATACAGTTCTATATGTAATGAACTGCATTCAATAAAAAAATTGACACATGCAAAAAGCATGAAAAAAATCAGTAAGTTTTCAAGAAATAAACCATCAAAAGAGCTAGACACAGAGATGACTCAGATACGTGAACTCTTAGGGAATTTAAAATAGCTGAATAACGTGTTAAATAATCTAGTGGAAAAGGTGATGAGAATTCATGAACAGATAGAGAATTTCAGCAGAGAAATAGAAAGTATAAAAAGACTCAGAAATGATAGAAATTTCAAAAAACAGGATATCAGAGAGGAAGAATTCTACTGACAGATTTTTTGGCAAACTCAACATAGCATAGAAAAAAAAATTAATAAACTTGAAGATAGGCCAACAGAAATTATTGAAATGGAAACACAGAAAACACATTAAAAAAACGAAGACAGGGGCCGGCCCGGTGGCGCAAGCGGTTAAGTGCGCGCGCTCCGCTGCAGCGGCCCGGGGTTCGCTGGTTCGGATCCCGGGCGCGCACCGACGCACTGCTTGGTAAGCCATGCTGTGGCGGCGTCCCATATAAAGTGGAGGAAGATAGGCACCGATGTTAGCCCAGGGCCGTCTTCCTCAGCAAAAAAAGAGGAGGATTGGCGGATGTTAGCTCAGGGCTGATCCCCTCACAAAAAAAAAAAAAAAAAAAAAAACAAAAAAAAAAAACGAAGACAAAGCATTTGTGGGGTATGGGACAATATCAAACTGTCAATGATATTGGAGTCTAAGAAGGGCAAGAGAGAGAGATGATGGGGGCAAACGAAATATGTAAAAAGCTAACAACTGACAATTTCTCCCTCAATAATGAAAGGCATTAAACCACACCAAAAAAGATCTCAGGGACCCCCAAGCATGAGGAATAAAAATAAATCATCCTATACACATAGTATTCAAACTGCTGTTCGTTAAAGGTAATGAGAAAATATGAAGACAGGTGGAAAGGGATAAAGAACTGAAAGGTAGAGCATGGTATTAATAGTCTCATCTTGTAAAATGATCAAATGATACTATTTTAAGTTGAAGAAATAAGAAATAAATTTATTTTATAACTTAAGTCTTGTGAGATTAAGCTAGAGAAGAGCTAAAGTATCATAATGTCAGAAATACATTAAAATCTCTGGGCCTACAGAGATTTAATTCTTATCAATCACAGCAGGAAGTCCTTAGGTAAATAAATTTGTCCTTAGATAGCTAAATCTGATAAATTGAGAAGTAGCACTAGAATTACTTATTACGTATATTGTGTAACCACTGGAGGAAACAGTTAAATAATTAAAATTAGTTGTGTTAAAGTGTAATTTTCAAAAAGGTAAAATTATGACTCTCATGCAACTATAAAATGAAATATTAATATAGTTAAAATGAAATATAATATGAGTGTCAAATATTTTATTCAACTCATTAATTAAATAGGGAACTAGTGAGATGCTATGACCAGTTCAAAGATCATTTGAGCTACTAAATATTGTAATTTAGGAAAGACAAGTTAGAATAAGATTGCTGGGCCAGATACAAAATTGCTTAATGTCCTACAGGACAATAAATGTATCCTTTAGGATTATGTTTTACACTGGACCAAAACTGGTTACATTCTCTATTAGACAAAATTTTACAAGTTAATATGTAACTTCACTAAGTCCTGGCTTTTATCATTGGCCTAAAGTGTTGCTTTTGGGGAATTAATCTAGACACAGGAAAGAGTGTTAAAAATGTTTTTAGCCACATGCATTTATTACTTTAATAAAAATAAAATAGAAAATAATTAAAAATATTTGTCTATTAAATAATATCAGCTAACATTTCTTTGATGCTTGAAATGTGCTGAGCACTTTGCAAAATATTTTATATATATTACATAGTTTAATTTTACCACAATCTTATGAGATAGATAATATTATTTTCTGTGTTTTACATATAAGGAAACTGAGTTATAAGGAAGTAGGCCAAGGTTACAATTACAATAAATGTCATTTGCCTAGTCTTTGATTTTAACTACATGCTAAGGTGATAAAATTCAGAGAATGAGGAGAAGGTGGCCATTTCAACATGTGAATAGAACACATTAGGATATAGAAATTGTTCTGGAATTTGAATAATTCATTAGGAAAATAAATAAAACTCCTTGGTGATTTGATATTATTTGTGTTTAGGAGCTTCCGGGAACAAGAACTGAGGCACACAACATTTTATTAAATGTTTCAGTACTCGAACAGTGCAACAGAGATCTTTCGTTTGAATATCTTTATCTTTTCTCTTGCACAATTTTAGCCTTGTAAGCTCATTTCAGCAGATTAGCCCTTTGAAAGTTAATAATAGGACATAATTATTAGCATATTCAGTGAGTGCCTTTGCTCATTAAACTACAGTTTTCTCTGCATGATAATTAAGTCTGTCAAACTATTTTGCTGTTCAGATTTCCTTTTTCAGTTACAATTTACATGATTGTCTTTTGAATATGTTATGTCTATGTGTTGCCAAACAGTTTTGTTTTTCTTACAATAGCTAGTGTATAAATATAGATATGCTTAAAAATATTTTATCTGTTTCGAAACAGAGCTATTTTTTTTTTCAGTTTTGCTACTTAGAACACTATGCTAATGAATTGAGTGCTTGCTATTTCAGTGTATTTGTGTTTCTTCAAAGTTCACATTAAACTATAAATAATGTGCTATTTAATGGCTGTTGCCTAGAGAACCCAATCCTATCACTGCTGCCTATGGAAAAGGAAACATTGGAGGTATAGTGCTAAAAGAGGAGGAAAAGAGACTTAGGTCAATTTAGGTTATTGTGTGTGCGTGTGAATATCCACATCACCTACTAGATTTCGCTGAAACCCACCCCATCTCACCCCAGAGAATTCTGCTTTCCAGTTGCCTTCTTCAGCAGTTTGTTTCCTCTCTTTAACTTCTTACAGGCCAGCATCAGGGGTGGTGTCTTCCTTATAGCCCTTCACTGCTGCAAACCCTAACTTTGGCACCTGTCCACCCCTGCTTCGGGCCTAGAACATTCTCTCTCCCTTCTTGTTGGTGTCACCTTCTCACTTCCTGTCATTCTTCTTTATCCAGTAGAGACTTTTGCTGCTGTACCTTCACCTTCTTCCCGATACCTTTTATCCTTTCTACCATGTTAATATCCCTGGTGATACAAACTCTAACACGCCAAATTGTTTATTCCTTGACTTTTTCATTTCCAATAATAATTTTCTTCATATGCTTTTCCATTCACTGCCATAGTCACATGCTGTATTTGTTTTCAATGTGTCTTATGTCTTTTTTGTTCCTTGATTTCTCCATTAGTGCCTTATTTTGTGTTAAATAGATTTTTTTCTACTGTACTTTTTAAATATGTCATTCGTTTACTATATTTTTGTTATTTTTCTTAGTGGTTATTCTGGGGATTACAGTTAACATCTTAATTTATAACAATCTAGTTCAGATTAATACCAAATTAATTTCAATAGTATATAAAACTTTGTTTCTATATAGCTTGCCCCCAACCTTTATGCTGTTATTGCCACAATTTGCATCTTTATAGATTGTGTACCCATCAGCCTCAATTTAAAATTACTGCTTTATGCAGTTCTCTTTTAAATCAGATGGA
Source organism: Diceros bicornis minor (assembly GCF_020826845.1). Taxonomy (NCBI): domain Eukaryota; kingdom Metazoa; phylum Chordata; class Mammalia; order Perissodactyla; family Rhinocerotidae; genus Diceros; species Diceros bicornis. The sequence goes on along the minus strand of NC_080762.1, from coordinate 50,734,437 downwards.
GAAAAAGAATTTAAAAACAAAACATACCTTTAGGAACTTTCTCGGTGTTCTTTATTTCTTCATGTCAAGTTGAGTCACTGTCTAGTCCCTTTTTGCTTCAGCCTGAAAGAATCCCTCTAGAATTTCTTGTAGGGTAGATGTGCTAGTGATGACTTCTCTCAGTTTTTGTTTATCTGGGAATGTCTTAATTTCTCTGTCATTGTTCAAGGATAGTTTTGCTGGATATAGAATTCTTGTGTGACAGGTTTTCTTTTTCTTTTAGCATGTTAAATATGTAACCCCATTGCCTTTTGACATCTGTGGTTTCTGATGAGAAATAAACTGTTAATCTTATTGGGGATCCCTCATATTTGATGAGTCACTACTCTCTTGCTGCTTTCAAGATTCTCTCTTTGTCTTGGGTTTTCAGCAGGTTGATTATAATGTACTCCATATGGATCTCTTTGAGTGTATCCTACTTGGAATTTGTTTAATATCTTGGATGTGTAGATAAATGTTTTTCATCCATTTTTGGAAGTTTCCAGTCATTGTTTTTCTCAGAATATTCCTTCTGCCTTTTTCTTTCTTCTCCTTCTAGGATTTCCGTGGTGTGTATGCTGTCACACTTGATGGCGTCCCATTGGTCTCTTAGGCTCTGTTCACTTCTTTTTATTCTTTTTTTCTTTATGTTTCTCATACTGGATAATCTCAGTTAACTTATTCTAAAGTTCATTAATTCTTTCTTCTATCTACTCAAATCTGCTGTTGAATCCATGTAGTGAATTTTTTATTTCAGTTATTGTATTTTTCAGCTCCAAAATTTTTATTTAGTTTTAAAATAATTTCTCTCTCTTTATTGATGTTCTGTATTTGATAAGACACCATTTTTATACCTTCTTTAGTTCTTTAGCCATAAGTTTACTTTAGCATTCTGAACATATTTAAAGTAGCTTATTTAAAGTCTTTGTTTAGTAATGTCCAGGCTTCTTCAGGCAATTTCTATTAATTTCCTTTTTCCCTGTGTATGGGCCATACTTTCTTGTTTCTTTGAATGCTTTGTAATTTTTGTTGTTGTTGAAAATCAGACATTGTGAATATTATAGTGTGGCAACTCTGGAAATCAGATTTTCTCCTCTCCCTAGATTTATATTTGTTACTGCTTCTTGTAGTTGTTGTTTGGTGATTTTCTAAACTAACTTTGTAAATTCTGTACTCTCTGTTGTATGTGGCCCCTGAAGTCTCTTCTGAAGTGTCTATTTTGTTAGCTAGTGATTTTACAGAGATTTCCTTAAATGCCTGTAGCCAAAAGTAGATAAACAAACAAACAAATCTCCCAGTCTTTTCAATTTGACTCTGTGTTGGGAAATTCCTCTTTACCTTCAATGCTTAGCCGGGCCATTTACAACCTTGCCCTAGCCTTCACTTCCTGCTTCCACAGAACGTCATGGTCAGCAGAAAGTGAGAACTTAGGGTCTTCTCAGGCCTTTCCTGAGCATTCACACAGGCATGTATGTGGCCTTCTATATTCCCAAGAATAAGCTGGAGCTTTTCAAAGCCCTATGGACATCTCGTTACCCCGCCTTTCCTTCTAGGCTCCTTGGCTAGTTTGTGACAGTCCCTGACAGTCCCAACTGTCATTCATTGCCTTAGGCAGCAGCAACCAACACATCAGCCTGCAAATGTTTTTGACCAATGTCCCCAAGGAAGCAACTTTAGCACTGGGTCAGTTTCAAATTAGGCAAAATGAAGACAAATCTTTTGAGCTGTCTTCTAGGGAGCTACTATAGCTCCCTAGGTTGAAATGATAATTACAATTATTTGTGAATGAGACCCATTCTTCTCCCTCTAGTATCGGGAATGCAGATTGTTATCTTTTAAGCTGAAGAGAGAGGAATAAGAGTGGAGTAAGTTAAAATGCCACAAAGTTCACTATTCTTACTGAAAATCAGCTATTTTCCTTGAATAAGTGTTACCCATCGTGTTACAAGTCTTTGGTTAATTTCTTTGGTTAGAGTTCCAAATAAGTTGATTCTGACAATTTTTCCCCTTTTTCCATTGCTTTTACGGAAGAATCGATTTTGGAGTTTCTTATTCTGCTCTTTTCACTGATATCATTCCGCATGATCTATTTTGACATCACCGCTGACTGCCCCATCTCTGGAAATCCTGCTGTTGGTAGGAAAGCAGTCCACATTGTGCCTCAATATCCCGGTGACCAATTTGACGAACTCACAAATTTGCCAACTTGTTCAAAATAATTTTTAAGAAATAATTTTATTGAATATGATAGAGAAATTAATTTCTCAAGAATATTTTGATGTCCTTTTTCTTATTGTCATTTTAAATGATGTTAAGTGTGGTTTTGTCTTCTCATTAATCTATCCTTTGTAAATGTATTCATGGATGTATTATTCTTGGATATTTTCAATGACAATGTAACCAAAATATAGTTCATATGGGAACTTTTTAGTTTACATTAATTTCTTTGAAATCTTTTTTGAAGTCATTTTTTACTTCACTAATTTCAAAATTTGAGGAATTCACTGAATATTGTTCAGGTTGGCCAATTTACCAAATTTACAAAGTCATATTTCACCAATATTTGTTTTTAAGTATTTCAAAGGTTTTACAAATATTCATATCAGATAGAATAGTTTTAACATCTTTTTACTATATCTGCAAAACTTTAGTCAGTAAATTTTCATTATGTGTTCAAAATGTCTTTTAAGTATTATTTAATTTGGCTATGTTCATATCTTAGTTCCCTCTTCTTTTGCGCCTACAGGAATATGTAGCATAGATAGGGATTCTTCAGTGCAGTAAGTATTTTAAGGGAAATAAAATAAAAGGAGTAGAGGTTATAGGTGTATGTTAAATAGAGAATAGTCAGAGAAGGACACTCAGCGGAGATACATGTTAATGGAGCCCAGAAGATGAGGAAGAGGCAGCCATGTAAAGAGTTTGGGGAACTACCTTCCAGGAAGAAGGAACAGCATATTGTGTTTTCAAAGACCCTAAAGCAGGAAAGATCCTGTTGTTTTTTATAGGCTGAGAAGACCAGTGATTGTTACATAATACTTTGCAAATGCAAATACTAGATACATGCAATTGCATGTGAGTATTTATACGTGCAATTACAGTTGATTCTCATTATTTGAGGATCCTGTATTTGCAAATTTGCCTACCTGCTAAAATTTATTTGTTATTTCACATATACTCATGGCACTTCCATGGTCATTCACAGACATGCACAGAGTGGTAAAAAATTGAGTTGCCTGACATGTACATTCCCAGCTGAGGTCAAACAAGGTGAGACTCTTCCTTTTCATTTCAGCCCTCAAATGGTAAATAAATGTCCCTTTTGTGATCTATTTAGTGCTATATTTTTGCATTTTTGTTGAGAAATTTTGCTGTTTAAAATGGCCCCCCAGTTGTAGATTCGAGGTACTACCTAGTGTTCCTAAGGACAAGAAGGCTGTGATGTGTCTTACGGAGAAAATATGTGTGTTAGATAGGTTTCATTCAGGCATGAGTTATAGTGCTGTTGACTGCGAATTCAATGTTAATGAATCAACATGTATAGTAAATAAGATGTCTTTAAACAGAAACACACATAAAACAAGGTTATGTATTAATCAGTTGATCAAAATGTGACCAGAAGTTTTCAGGAACCTAACTCTTTATCTTCCCTAGGAGCAGTGATTCAGTGTTTGGTAATTCAGTGTTCCTGGCAACTTTATAGAAGACAACCTCTGCAAATAATGAGACTCAATTGTAATAATGTCCCATGTTGATGCTTACACAACTACTTCTCAGAAGGATTATGAGCTTTATTTGTCTATCTGTTCCCAGCCTTTAACATTGTACCTGCCTCAGAGGTAGTGTTTGATAAATGTTTATTTTAGTGCACAGAAGTAGACCATCACTGCACATTAAATTCAAATGTTTGTATTGTTTTTGCTTTGCACACTGCTAATCTAAACCAGGCTTTATTCTAGAATAAGACTTTAGCAAACCTACAGCATGAAAACTGATTTAGCTTTGTTGCCTGATTGAAAAATAGTAGTACCTATGGATTTTTAAAATCAAAGCTATAACTAAGGTTTTGATATATCTGCTGCATAATCCAACGTCTTTTTGATTGCTGTAAAGCCACCTTCTCCAATAGAGCAATAGGTTTGAAACTTTACACTGGATGCATGTGATATGAATAAAGTGAAGGTGGCATGTCTGAAACTGGAAGCATGAGGGACTAAATCATAATCCTTTTTGAGCACAATATTTTCTCTAAAACGATTTTGATTACTCAAAAGATTATATATACCTTGAAACATTTCACTGAATTATAACAGGAAAGATTTACATATGTTTTAGACTGATGATGAGTTGAAGCTAGTTAAATTAAGTATTCGAAGTGAAACACATTAGCAATTACATCTTTGGGGCTAAGGGGCCCTTGCTTTTGCACTTCTGGAAATGTGCCATTGATCATACATAATGAACCAAATTTATCGTTACATAAGTATAGATCTCCCACATTCCTGTTCTCATCTATATCTCAGAGAGTTCTGCGTAGAATTTTCTTTTTCACACCTGGAGTTACAAAGATAGATGAATTTGTTTGGCTCAGAATAGTGAGGGGGACAACAATTTCCTTCAATTACTCGATCACAGGAAAATTGTAAGACAATTTCTCTGTGTTTAGATTGTCTCTAATTTTCTTTTCACAAAAGTGACTGTGCTAGTCTCATCCAAATTTATAAGGAAGGTGCAAGCTCTTTCTTTAACATTATCTTGTCACAAGTGATTTATCAATTTGGTCACACTTTGAAGTGAAACAATTTTGAATGCTAGTCTCTAAAGTCTGAAGAACATTTAGTACAAGGAAATCTCTGACTCTTGGAAAAGTAAATTTTTTTCACAAAATATCTGAGATGGGCTAATATGCATTAATTAACTCTTGCCTGAGGTTCATGCAAATATCAATAAAACTTAGTATTTATATTGAAAGTAACTATGACATAAATGTTTAGATTGGACCACGTGAATTGCTAATATTTGACCATTTGGCTATACAAAAATGGCAATTTCATATGATTCAACTTACTATGATACCACTTTCTAAACAATCAGATATTATTTTTCATTTATTTTGGGTATTAATGATAACATTTTTGAAGACATCAGTGAGGTCTTTAAAAGATAGTGTCTGTTAATTTGTGGTTATTTAAAATATTATTACTGAAATAGTTACAATTGCTAACAAAGAGTTTGAGGAACTGCCTTCCTAAACATGTTGAGTGTTTACTATATGGCAGACATTATATTAAGTGATTTATAAGCATGATATAATTTAATTCTCACAGTAACTTATGAGACTGGTTACTGTTACTTTTCAGATAAGAAAACTGAGGCTTATTTAATCTAAGTAACTTTCCCAAAGCCACACAACAAAACAAGTAGGCTTTAATTCCTCTTTCTTCAGATCTCATCTCCTTGTAAGCCTTACCCAACCTCCCTCACGTGGGGCAGGACATCCCCGACACCCTGTGCTATCATGGCGTCATGCATCTCTACTTGTTTGAGCATCTATTTTATCACTAGATGATCCTTGAGGGTATGGTCCATGAACAGAAATGCAACCTTGCATGATGCTTGGCATGTAACAAGCTCTTCATAATTATTTGTGAAATAGATGCATAAAGTGGGGAAGCTGCTGTTTGATATCAGGAAGTCTGTTTCAGTCCTGGTGCTGTTTACCACAATGCTATATCATCTTATATTTGAGAATGACAATAAGTAAAATGGTTAAGTCATGTTTATATGAATATGAATTGTAGGCTTTATTCAGTTTGAATAATTGCTTCTGGACTGTCACATGTTGAGAGAAAGCAGACTAAAATTTACTTTCTCAAGTTGTAGTCAAACGGGAAATTCACTGCTCAATACTCCAAAGACTGAAAAAGATAAACTAGTCATCTATAAGGTAATCTGATACTTTAATTACCCCTATCATATTTCTATCTGAGATAATTAATTGTATTTACCCAATGTATCTTGTTAAAAATGTGTTGTAGAAATATCTGGCTAAAGGTATAATAGGAGTCTAAATTAGTAATAAAGACTCCAAAATATAAGGCACAGATTGTTTCATAGTTTGCTTTCTAATTAAATTCTTTTGTAAATTTGTACTTTGGAATATAATGAATTTGGAATCAGACAGACTTCAAATTTAGCCATCTTAGGAATCATTGACTATCCCTCTTCGTTAGAATATGAGTTTATAGCATACTTCTAAAGGCATTTTCAATAGCTTGATTCCATTGACTCATATTTTTATGTATTTACAAATCAAAGTAGTTATAATAAAATTTAATTACCACATACTTGGATGTATAAATATATTTTGAAATGTTATGAGATGATAACTGTATTTTAAGTTTTTATAGCCTACTTCTTTATATTAGAAAATTTCATGTTCAAAGGAAATTGTTTTATGCATGATAGGGAGTAAAACTGCTTTTGTTTACTAAAACTTCCTCTGAAAAAGCACTCAAATAAGAAACAGGTATTTTTGTAAACTTTCAAGGCATATTTTCATGGTTTGTGTTCAACAAATGGAAAATGATTTATAAATGATAATGTTACTTAATACCTTGCAGAAGAGATCTTTAGGTGTGCAGAATTAAACATCTGATTTAGTACCAACGGTTTTTACCTCCAAAATAGCAAGAAAAATTATAAAAAAAATAATAATAATCTTCGTGTATCTCCTATGTTAATTATTCTACCTTTACAAGTCTCTGCCTTCTAGTGTTTTCTGTTCTATTAATATTATAGTAAAACAGCTTCTACCCAGAATTCAAGTCTGTAGCAACATCATTTTCTGGAATTCCACTCAGAACTAAACATTAACTAAAAAGGCCTTTGGTAGCCATATTGGATGCCCCAAATTCCATGCACCCAAAGTTCATGCACTTTGTAGGAGGGATAGTTTAGGCCTGCACTCAAACCTAATTTATGTACATTTTCACTTCAAGTTTAGTCACTTGGTTATTTATTTTCCAAGATAACAAAAAATTAGAAATACTATTGTAGGTGGAAAGAAGAGCAGCTGTAGCCAGGCACACTGAAAGTGGTGAGGACAGAGCTGAGAAATAGCACAGGGAAATACAAATCAACACACAAATCAGGAGTAATCCTCTCAGTCCAAACCAAATAAAATACAACAACACAACAAACAGTAACAACAAAAAGAACCACAGAAAAGTAATTTAGCCTCCTTTAGTTCAAGGGCAAACTTCTGTCTTTAATCAGTTCCTGCAAGTTCCTGTATGTAATAACCGATGTTTATAATAATGACGCAAGATGTTAAAAATGACTTAAAGTTAAAATGAATTAAATATATTCCAACTGTTTTATCACGTTGAATAATAAAAAATATTGGTGCCTAAAGGAGTTAATCAGGAACTCTGGAATTCTTAATCAGTCAAAAATATTTTATAAGGACTTCTGAGAATCATGCAATTAGCTTACAGCGCCCATCAACGTGATACATGCAGGGGGCCAAGAACAGAAGAAGGAGCCATCATCTATTGAGTGTCTACTCTAGGCCCAGTACTCTGCTAGACTTATATATTACTTTATTTAATAAAAATATTTTCTTGCTAATTTGTCCAGGAAATTTGCAAAAGAAAATTAGAAAGTAAACTGGAGACACATGTCATGAAATGTGCTCTCAAAGGGTCTGGAACAGGCAGGCGTTCTAGCAGCTCTCACCAGGCAGGAGCAGTGAGCTCATGAGGTGAAACTGATCGGTTGCCCAATCCGCGCACCCAGGGCAAGCTCATGCTGGGTCCAGCCTGGGATAACATGCAAGGAAAGATTCAGTCTGTGAGGGAAGGAGCAGGTGTTTGACGAAGCAAAAACGAGCATTATATAGTTTATTAACCAAACTGTCACTAGTACGCAACTAACTTATAGTCCAAAGTGAAAGGGAATCTTCTAAGATGCAGTTAGCTTAGAACACCTTCTCTTCTCAAGAGGGTTGTTTCTGTGTTGAGCAAGTGCCCTTCTGATATGTGAATTTACTAGCGCATCCCAAACTTTTGTTAATGGAAAATTGTTCTGTTGAATGTTAAGTGCAATGATAAAAAAATAAAGTCTTCCCCTATAACTATATGCATATATACATGCACGTATATGTATGTACACGTATACACGTAAGTGTAATGGTAAGAAAAATAAAGTCTTCTCCCATAACTATATATATATATAGTCACTCTGGTAAGCGGGGGTTTTTGGTTGTTCTTGTTGGGTTTGATTGGGTTCATTGCGGAATTTCTCAGAGACTATACTATACTGTGTATACTCTCAGTCTCCAAGATGGAGATGAAAAGGGAACAACAATTACAACTACTTCTGTTGACCCCTTTCTATGTATCAAGCACTGTACTAATCACTTTAAATTCATTATTTGATTTTCCCATAAAGTAAGAGGTAGAATTTTATCTCTGTTTTACAAATAAAGAAACAGAAGAATAGAGAGGTTGAACAGCTTTTCCAAAGTCATGGAGTCAGATGGGGTAGAGTCTGCAGTCTGACTCCAGAGCCTATGCTGTTACTTAATGGCATCCCGAGTTCATCTGACCAGTAGCATTTTCTTCACATAAAAATCACTAACATTTCTAAGAGCAAGTGTGTGAGGAAAGACTTTTAAGAACTGTTGGGCTAGGTTGTGAGCAAGTCCAGATGAGAAACTATGTCCTGCTCGTCTTTGTGCTTCTGGAGCCCTGAATGGTACTTACCACTAAATAAATAAATTAAAGCATAATCGTCATCATGGTGATGAAGGAAATAGTATTCTAAATGCCACAACTTAGAATATTATTTACAGTAATGACGATGCTAGTGAGAGTATGGAGCAGACAAACGTGACAATACGCTGAATATGGATCAGTTCAGGGAACAGGTTGGTGCCTATATGAGGGAGTGATACTTCCCAATTTTTTGTTTTATTCATCACTGAAAACTCATGGTATAGGAGAAAAAAAATTAAAAATTAAAAATTAGTTTAAAATATATATTATGCTCTTTAGTACACACTTGAAAAGGTGTAAGATAATTATTATCCACTGGGCACCGTTCATGTGTTCAGCAAGGAATGCAATTGCCATTTGAACAAAAGAGATTTTATCTGTGCTATCTATAAAATGTTAACTTCTGTAACAAATAGACCCAAATGTGTATAATATTTAATTATCATAGGTTATAATGGGTTGTTCTTATTCTACTCACACAACTGGATGGGCAAAAATATTGAGAGTGTCCCTGCTTTATACAGGTCTTCAGGGACCAAGGCTAACAGTCTCTGCCTTCTTTGAGATGACTCTGCGGGTCTTCTCCATGCTAGCCTGTCGGTAACAGAGAAGAGCATAAAAGAGCGTGATGTTGGAAAATTTTATGGGCCAGACCTATAAATGGCACTTATCACCTCCATTCACACCCTAGTGGTTGGAAATCAATGATGTGACCACACTTAATTCCAAGGAGAGAGGGAAATGTGGGGCCTGGATAGCCAGCCACTTTCCAGTGTCAAGTCTAGCATACGTGAAAGGAAGCAGATATTTTGGCGGAGTGCTAATCACAGTGTTTCTGCTATGTAACCTAAACTCCAATCCATACATTGTTTAGCTACCAATGACAAAGGTTTTCCTTTGGATCCTTGTTTAATGGTATAAGAAAAGCAGGAAAATTGAGAATCTAGTCAGAATCTGGCCACTAGGCATATGTCATTTCAACATGTAATATAATGACACTTGTCGAGTATACAAGATGATTTGGCTTTTGACATTGAGCTACACCTGGTGTTGAAGGGAAAATGTACAAACATTTTTTGAAATGAGGAAAAAATTAAAATATTTTAAAATGACACTAAATGGGGAGAACTCAAGATGGCGGCATAAGCAGACTCGGAACTCACCTCCTCCCGCGGACACAGCCAATTTACAACTACTCGTGGAAAAATTACCCCTGAGACAGAACTGAAAACTGGATAAGAGGAACTCCTGCAACAACGGACAATCCTAATTGAAGTGGAAGAGGCAGAGACTTCCTTCCGGAGAGGAAAAACGCCGCCTTCACAAGCCGCCAGCTTCACAGCTGCTCCGGCCGCGGCCAGGAGCAGTGCACAGGTACGCAGCCTACCTGCAGGAGCGGCCCGAGCCGGGAGCGCCCCCGCTGTGGGTCTTTTGTGGACCCAGCACAATCGAGACCAGTGGCATAATATCTGACTTTGCCTGCTACTAAAACATTGGGGAGCACCCCCAGAAAAGCTGGTGCACAAAGAAACTAAAACCGGCTCTTAAAGGACCCACGCGCAACTCACCCGTTACAGAAAGCATCCTAAAATCACCAGAAAGAAAGGTGCACAGTACTGTAGTGAAAAGAGACTCACCTAATAGGCCCTGAGTGCATCTCGGTGAGAGGTGAGACCTCTCCAGGGACTGGGACATTGGCGGTGGCCATTGTTGTGGCCTGGTGTGGGTGTGTTGACACAGACGCCATTGGAGTTCTCCCTGAGGCCTGCTAGCCCAGATCTGCCCCACCTGCTAGAGCACCGATTTAATCCAGCTCAGCCAGGGCAGGCAGCCCACCCTAGAGACTGGCCCCACCCAACAACAAGCCCTCAGGCAACTTGTGGGCCTGCATAGATTGGTGACTGGATTCTCTGCAGCCTGGCAACTAAACTGACTTTAGCGGGGCAGGGTGTGCACAAGGAGCAGGTGGAGAGTGTGGGGCAGTGGCGGAATGTGTGGGGCTCCCGCTGTGGAGAGACTGGCTCCGCTTCGGGGGGTTGGGGCAGGCACACGGGGCAGGACTGTGTTGACTGTGTGTGTGGACCTGTGGGAGGCAGGGCTTGTCAGCTGCAGAAGACTTGTGTTTCTCAAAGACCCACATAGGGGGTTTGCCCCACCTTCCAAAGCCTGAAACAATTGGGTGCTCCTGTGCCTGAGGCCAGCCCCACCCAGCTGCAATCCTCAGAGAGCTGACAAGAGACCTAATAGGCTAGAGGCTTACAGCAATTGTAAGGCCCTGAGCCTAACAACCTGCCACGCTGGGGGCCTACTCACTTAAAAGAAATACGGCAACACAAATGTGGTATTAGAACTTGCAGCCAACTGTGCTGGGGCTCCCCACACATGATAAACAGACTGAAGGGCCCACAACAACTACAAGCAGCTGAGCATTAGAAGAGCTGGCCAGGAGCATAACTCCGCCTCCCTGGGCGTCTACAGGATAGCAAACAGGCCACAACAGAAGGACACACGTAGCCCACATAGGGGTCTCCCCTGGAACATTGAGAACTGAGGGAAGCGCACTGCAGGCCTCCTAAGCCATCACTTACATAAGGTCACCTATCCAAGGGCAGGAGACGTAGCTGACCTACCTAATACGTAGACACGAGCACAGGGAAAGAGGCAAAATGAGGAGGCAAAAGAATACATTCCAAGTAAGGGAACAGGACAAAACCCCAGAAAAGGAACTAAGTGAAACAGAAATGAGCAACCTACCTGACAGAGAGTTCAAACAAAGAGTGTTAAGGATGCTCACTGATTTGGGGAGAAGAATAGATGAACTCAGTGAGAATGTCAACAAAGAAATGAAAGATATAAAAAAGAACCAATCAGAAATGAAGAATACAATACTGGAAATGAAAAATTCATTGGAGGGACTCAAAAGCAGAGTAGAGGATACAGAAGAATGGATCTGTGAGCTGGATGAAAGACAAGAAGAAATTACCCAAGGTGAACAGGTAAAAGAGAAAAGAATTAAAAAGAGTGAGGACAGTCTAAGGGACCTCTGGGACAACATCAAGCGCACTAACATGCCGTGTTATAGGTGTCCTGGAAGGAGTAGAGCGAGACAAAGGGGCAGAGAATCTATTTCAAGAAATAATAGATGAAAACTTCCCTAACCTAAGGAAGGAAACAGACATCCAGGTACAGGAAGCACAGAGAGCCCCAAACAAGATAAACCCAAAGAGGCCCACACCAAGACACATCATAATCAAAATATCCAGAATTAAAGATAAAGAGAGAATCCTAAAAGCCACAAGAGAATGTCAAGTTACATACAAAGGAAACCTCATAAGGCTATCAGCTGACTTCTCAGGAGAAACCTTACAAGCTAGAAGAGAATGGCACGATATATTTAAAGTGCTAAAAGGAAAAAACTTACAGCCAAGAATACTCTACCCAGCAAGGTTATCATTCAAAATGGAAGGAGAGATCAAAAATTTCCCAGACAAGCAAAAATTAAAGGAGTTTGTCACCAAGAAACCAGTGCTACAAGAAATGTTAAAGGGACTGATTGAAGGGGAAAAGAGAAGACCACAAATAGGAAAAGTTATCTATTTCCATGATAAGAACGTAATGGATACAAATGCACAAAAAAGAGGTTAGATATGATATCAAAAACATGAGGGAAGAGGGGAGTTAAAGAGTACAGCTTTCAGACAGAGGTCAAACTAAAGTGACCATCAATTCTGTATAGAAGAAGAAAGGAACAGAGAAGGACTACTAAAACACTGAGGAAAAAAAAAGTTAAAAAATGGCAGTAAGTACATACTTATCAATAGCTACTTTAAACGTCAATGGACTAAATGCTCCAATTAAAAGGCATAGGGTGGCTGATTGGATAAAAAAACAAGACCCATATATATGCTGCATACAAGAGACACAATTCAGACCTAAAGACACTCACAAATTGAAAGTGAAAGGATGGAAAAAGATACTCCACGCAAATGGCAATGAAAAGAAAGCTGGGGTAGCAGTACCCATATCAGACAAACTAGACTTTAAAACAAAAACTGTAAAAAGAGACAAAGAAGGGCATTACATAATGATCAAGGGAACAATCCAACAAGAGGATATAACACTTGTAAATATCTATGCACCCAATGTAGGTGCACCTAAATATATAAAGCAATTATTAACAGACATAAAAACAGAAATAGACAGTAACACAATACTAGTAGGGGACTTGAACACTCCACTTATGCCAACGGATAGATCATCCAAACAGAAGATCAATAAGGAAACATTGGCCTTAAATGACACACTAGAACAGATGGACCTAGTAGATATATACAAAGCATTCCATCCAAAAACCAAGGAATACACGTTCTTTTCAAATGCACATGGAGCATTCTCCAGGATTGATCACATATTAGGCCACAAAACAAGTCTCCATGAATTTAAGAAGATTGAAATAATACCCAGCATCTTTTCTGACCACAACGGTATGAAACTAGAAATCAACTATAGGAAGAAAATCAGAAAAGCCACAAGTACGTGGAGATTAAACAAAATGCTACTGAACAACGACTGGGTTAATGAAGAAATCAAAAAATTCCTGGAGACAAATGAAAATGAACATACGACATGCCAGAATTTATGGGATACAGCAAAAGCGGTTCTAAGAGGGAAGTTTATAGAAATACAGGCCTATCTCAACAAACAAGAAAAGTCTCAAATAAACAATCTAACAATGCACCTAAAGGAACTGGAAAAAGAAGAACAAACAAATCCAAAAATCAGTAGAAGAAGGGAAATAATAAAAATCAGAGCAGAAATAAATGAAATAGAGACCAAAAAAACAATAGAAAAAATTAATAAAACCAAGAGCTGGTTCTCTGAAAAGATCAACAAAATTGACAAATCTTTAGCTAGACTCACCAAGAAAAAAAAGAGAGAAGGCACAAATGAGTAAAATCAGAAATGAAAGAGGAGAGGTTACAACAGACACCTCAGAAATACAAAAGATTATAAGAGAATACTATGAAAAGCTATATGCCAACCAATTCGACAATCTGGAAGAAATGGATAAATTCTTAGAATCATACAACCTTCCAAAACTGGATCAAGAAGAAGTAGAGAATTTGAATAGACCAATCACCAGTGAGGAGATCGAAACAGTAGTCACAAACCTCCCCAAAAATAAAAGTCCAGGACCAGATGGCTTCCCTGGTGAATTCTACCAAACATTCAAAGAAGACTTAATACCTATCCTTCTCAAACTCTTCCAAAAAATTGAGGAGGGGGGGAAGCTCCCTAACTCATTCTATGAAGCTGACATTACCCTGATACCAAAACCAGACAAGGACAACAGAAAAAAAGAAAACTACAGGCCAATATCACTGATGAACATCAATGCAAAAATCCTCAACAAAATACTAGCAAATCGCATACAACAATACGTTAAAAAGAGTATCCACCACGATCAAGTGGGATTTATTCCAGGTATGCAGGGATGGTTAACATTCACAAATCAATCAACGTAATACACCACATTAATAAAATGAAGAATAAAAATCACATGATCATCTCAATAGATGCAGAGAAAGCATTTGACAAGATACAGCATCCATTTATGATAAAAACTCTGAATAAAATGGGTATAGAAGGAAAGTACCTCAACATAATAAAGACCATATATGACAAACCAACAGCTAATATCATCCTCAATGGTGAAAAACTGAAAGCTATCCCTCTAAGAACAGGAACCAGACAAGGATGCCCACTTTCACCACTCCTATTTAACATAGTACTGGAAGTCCTAGCCAGAGCAATCAGGCAAGAGAAAGAAATAAAAGGGATCCAAATTGGAAAGGAAGAAGTGAAACTGTCACTATTTGCAGATGACATGATTTTATATATAGAAAACCCTAAAGAATCCACCAGAAAACTTTTAGAAGTAATAAACGAATATGGTAAAGTTGCAGGATACAAAATCAGCATACAAAAATCAGTTGCATTTCTGTACACTAACAACGAAGTAGCAGAAAGGTAAATTAAGAATACAATCCCATTTACAATTGCAACAAAAAGAATAAAATACCTAGGAATAAACTTAACCAAAGAGGTGAAAGATCTGTACACCGAAAACTATAAAAGATTGCTGAAAGAAATTGAAGAAGACACAAAGAAATGGAAAGATATTCCATGCTCTTGGATTGGAAGAATTAACATAGTTAAGATGTCCATACTTCCTAAAGCCATCTATAGATTCAATGCAATCCCTATCAAAGTTCCAACAACATTTTTCACAGAAATAGAACAAAGAATCCTAAAATTTATATGGAACAACAAAAGACCCCGAATAGCTAAAGGAATCCTGAGAAAAAAGAACAAAGCTGGAGGTATCACACTCCCTGATTTCAAAATATACTACAAAGCTATAGTAACCAAAACAGCATGGTACTGGCACAAAAACAGACACACAGATCAATGGAATAGAATCGAAAGCCCAGAAATAAACCCACACATCTATGGACAGCTAATCTTTGACAAAGGAGCCAAGAACATACAATGGGGAAAAGAAAGTCTCTTCAACAAATGGTGTTGGGAAAACTGGATAGCCACATGCAAAAAAATGAAAGTAGACCCTTACCTTACACCATACACAAAAATTAACTCAAAATGGATTAAAGACTTGAATGTAAGACCTGAAACTATGAAACTTCTAGAAGAAAACATAGGCAGTATGCTCTTCGACATCGGTCTTAGCAACATCTTTTCAAGCACCATGTCTGACCGGGCAAGAGAAACAATAGAAAAAATAAACAAATGGGACTACATCAAACTAAAAAGCTTCTGTACAGCAAAGGAAACCATCAACAAAACGAAAAGACAACCTAGCAATTGGGAGAAGATATTTGCAAACCATACATCTGATAAGGGCTTAATTTCCAAAATATATAAAGAACTCATGCATCTCAACAACAAAAAAACTAACAACCCAATTAAAAAATGGGCAAAAGACCTGAACAGACGTTTCTCCAAAGAAGATATACAGATGGCCAACAGACACATGAAAAGATTTTCAAAATCACTAACTATCAGGTAAATGCAAATGAAAAGTACAATGAGATATCACCTCATGCCCGTCAGAATCGCTATAATTAACAAGACAGGAAACAACATGTTTTGGAGAGGATGTGGAGAGAAGGGAACTCTCATACACTGCTGGTGGGAGTGCAAACTGGTGCAGCCACTATGGAAACCAGTATGGAGATTCCTCAAAAAATCAAGGATAGAACTACCATACGATCCAGCTATTGCACTGTTGGGTATTTATCCAAAGAACTTGAAAACACCAATTTGTAAAGGTACATGCACCCCTGTGTTCATTGCAGCGTTATTCACAACAGCCAAGACTTGGAAGCAACCTAAGTGCCCATCAAGGGACGAATGGATAAAGAAGATGTGGTATATATACACAATGGAATACTACTCAGCCATAAGAAACGATGAAATCCAGGCATTTGTGACAACATGGATGGACATTGAGGGTATAATGCAAAGTGAAATAAGTCAGAGGGAGAAGGTCAAATACCGTTTGATTTCCTTCATTACGTAGTAGATAATAACAACAATAAACAAACACACAGAGACAGAGATTGTATCGGTGGTTACCAGAGGGGAAGGGGGGAGGGAGGGGGGTGAAAGGGATAAATTCAGTACATGTGTGTGGTGATGGGTTGTAATTAGTATTTTGGTGGTGAACATGATGTAATCTATGCAGAAATAGAAGTATAATGATGTACACCTGAAATTTTTACAATGTTATAAACCAATGTTACTGCAATATACAAAAATTTAAAAGAATAAATAAATAAAATAAAATGACACTAAAGCTAATAAAAACATGTACAAGATTCCAGTGGTCACACATAAGGCATGATATTTTCAGTATTTTGAAATATCATGATTTGTAAAAGCTGAAGATATCAAGATTGCTAAAAGAGATTGGACTTGTGTGCAAATGTTCCCGTAGCTACTGTCATGTCACTGTTAGACTAGGTGAGGGTTATCTTGCAGTGTGAAACTCCACTAGCTTAAAATCATCAAGATTTTTTTATTGCTCTCACTCCTGACCACTGTGTGACAGTCAGGGCTCTGCCTCACAGAGCTGCATGGGAATCAAATCTGGTAGAGGTTCTGCCATCCTCTAGTTGCCTCATCTGGAACACACAACCTCCCAGTCACTACAGCAGAGAAGGAGAGAGACTGGATAGTGACATGCAGGCTTCCCAGTGCTTGGTGTGAAAGTGATGTGAATTAATGTCACTTTCATTTTATTGGCCAGAACAAGTCACATGGTTCTACTTAATTGCAGGGAGACTGGGAAACATAAGAGAATAATAAGTGGGCATATTTTGTTAGTGTTACAGCTTCTGCTACAGGCATGTGCCCACAGATTGATAAATTTCTTCACTCATATAAAAGATAAATTGAGGTCATATGCCAGGTCATAATTTAGAACCATATCCAAATGTTGTTACAAAATATGAAGTAATAGTTTTTCAGAGCCAAATATAACCAGAGAGTAGATAAGGAATTTGTACCTATCTCAATTTAACATAGCCAACCTTCCAGCATTTGAGCAGGAAATAGTCATCTGTTTATCAAATAATGGAACTTTGAAAATACTCTTTAATAAGGCATTGTTCTGTTATTCCTGGGTCCACGTCTATCTAATTATGCAAAACTATCTGACCAAGACACCAAATGCTTTTGTTGCCGTCTCATAAATAGGAAACAGTTATTAACAATAATTTCAAATTAGATGTTAATTTAATTTTTCTAAATTGTTATGGATTATTCTGCATGAGAACCAAAACTCATTAAGTGGATCAAGGATATCAAAACTTTGAGAAACAATTCTAGACACAGTGTGGTCAAGCTCCAGAGGGTCCTTGAAGCACTTGAAACTAATTATAAGTGAGATTTTTGTGTGAATGGGCATGCTTTCTTGGAAGAGTCATTGAATTCTAAGAGAATTAATGAACATCAAAGGAAACAAATCACCGACTTTAGTTAATATTTATTTATTAAGTGAATAAATAAATGAATGCTCATAGGTGTTATTTAATTAAGAATTTCACAAAATGTGAATTATACAAGATTGAACAATATTTTGGAGCTATTTAGGCTGCAAAGGACTCCTAGCGTGTTTTGGTACAGTGGTGTACCAAGTAGTGTCCTTTGAAACAAAGAAGAAAAGCAGGACCTCGATGCATTTGAGTACTATGTGAAGAAGGGAAGCAGAAGAAATCGACATGGAGCAAAATAGTTAAGATATTGAAAAGTTTAAAACTTTGCAATGTCTCCAAGTGTGTTATTTTTAAACAGTATATAAGGAAAAAGTACTAAAAAGACTTTCAAGACCCTGAGCACCAAATGAATGAGAAAAAAAGAAGTCTGCTCTTCTGTCACTTGCATGTATCATGGAGCAGGTCTGGAAAGCATTCCTTTTGGCAGTATTTTAAAAGAATAATCGGAAGACAGTAGATGAATGGATAGTTTTAAAGACTTCAGGAAACTTTGGATAAAGGGATTAACCAGAGCTAGGGAGTAGACCAAAGCTTTCCTGTGGAATAATGCACCTGGGCTTAAAATTCAGGACTTGAGTGTGAGGTCTTTTTGGCCTCTTCCACCCCAGGCTCTCCAGGCTGAAGAAAATGGTCTGGGCTTTCAACCACCTGTTATTACGCTGCATGAATTTGGATCTAAGATTCAGGTCATATATTACCAGGAACAATGGTAATTTCAGAAGAACAGCCAACAAATCAGACATGTTTATATTAAAAAGACCTTATTTATTATATTTGTGTTGTATGGACATACTGTCTAGGTGAGTATTGTATATAGTTTAGATTAATTAGTTCATGGGTGTCAAAATATTTTCAAGGTGACCTTTCAATTGCTTGCAGTGTTAGGCACTGAATTATTTTTGTCAGTCTATCCTTTTTTGTTTATTTGTTTCCCTTAGTAGATGTTACTTAAGAACAATCTTGATAAATATTCATCTTATTTTCAGCTCATTATTGCAAACATTTGTTGAGTGTCTACTCTGTGCTGCATTTGGTGGGCCATGGGAACACATAGGTGAATAAGACCCTGCCTTCACATGGCTTTCAATGGAAAGTGTTTTAAATGCTATGGTAAAGGCATATAGGTGTTTGGGAGAACACAGGGAAGGAAGTGAATTCAGGAAAAGGAAGAAAACATAAAAGGTTTTATGGAGGAGAGATATCTGTAGAGTTTTGAAGGATAAGCAAAGTTGGAAGATAAAGATGGATAATGGAGGCAAGGGCATTACAAATGAAATAGCAAAGTGTGAGAGCACAGGGTGTGTCCAATGAATGGCAGACATTTCATTAGATAAGCCTGCAGTGCATACAGTGTGGGGAGACAACTGAGAGTAGAGCAGAGCCAGATCATAAAGTCAATGTACCCTGAAGGGAATTAAAGAAGCACGTTCAAGCTCTGGAGCTCTTCTGCTGGGCTAGAATGCAGAAGATGGAAGAAATGGGGGAAGAGAGGAGGCAGGATGAAGGTTTAGGAGGCTCCACAATGGCCCAAGGGAGAAACTAATGTAATCCTGGGAGTGAGGATGGGGAAGAGAGGAGGGATTTTAGAGAAGCTGAGGAGGGAAGTAGGCAGGGCTTTATGATCTGTGTGAAATGGATGATGGGAGAGAGGCAAGAAAATGGAATGAGTTCCAGATTTCTGTCTTAGGTGATTGGGTTTCATTAAATAAGAAAAGGAAAATAATCTGGCAAATAACATGTTTTAGAAGCATCTGACAAATTCTCTTTCATCATGAATAGAATATAGCATATGCCAGACTATAAATTATAACCAACATATTTTGTAACATGGAAATACTGTTAAGCTGCTTCTGGGTAAAAATATGAAATCTATAACTAAACATCCATGAACAAATTGTTTCAATATGGGAATCTTGACAGGCCCCGAGGCTGTTTCGTTTCCAGAGGCTTTGGTATAAGAATGTGCTGCTGTGTATTTTCTAAGAGGGATGCAGACCTGTGTTTAGTTAAGAAATTTACAGAAAACAATTTTGCATTTAAAAAAAATCTCATTTCAGCTCTTGCTGTTTGAGAGGTATAGTATAAAGTGTTTTTATGCCCTTCTTATTGCTCAGAATTTTTCAAGCTATTCTCCATGCTTACAGAACAATAGGGGTCAACACTGGTGAACATATTTAGTTCTGTTCAAGTCACACATTTTTCAAATGACAATTTCAGTTTGAACTTCTTGTCAATTCTTTTTTTCTCTCTGTTAGAAGTGAGATAACTAAGTTAGCAAAATTTGCTGTTTGAACCCTCAACAGATTTTGGGGTGGTCCTTGGATAAAGTGATATGATAACATTATCTCCGTTTTGAGTTGTTAGCCGTGGGTGATACAAGGCCTGGAGGTATGGCGATGACTGTAATGACCTGGCAGGCAGCTACATCCTTGGCTGAGTATCTTGTTATGAGTTGATATATCCCTGTGGGTCTCCCTCCTTGCCATACTTGGCCTTTTCCAGGATTCATGCATGCATGAATGCATGCCCTGCTTCTGGTTCGGCTATAATTTCAAGAATTTGGCACTTGAAGGTTAAAGAAAATTGTTAATGTTGTGAGGTAGCATTAGGCAATTAACACTAAACACCTGATTTTATCCTCTAACTTTAATTTAAACCACTAGAATATAAATTAAAATGGGGATACGGGAAGAGAACATCCACAGAAGTTTGTCTCTGTTCTACCTACCTTTTCTTAGAGAGTGTATGCTTTTCTTTTACATTTTTGCAGACATAAATAACAAGCTTATTCAAATTAATAACATTCATTATTTAAAATTATCAGCAGTAGTCTAACATGGTATATGTATGTTTTATTTTTCAAATAATTCACAAGTCACGTGAGGAACTAAAGCAATAAATGATTGATATAGTGATTTCTTTTCCATTGATATAATTTCATCTGTAAAATTTCCTTATTAAACAATGGAATTATATGGCCATGGTGCAAGCTTTTTAATTTAAATTTCCAAAGTGTGTAAGAGTGTAGTTCAATTAAACAGCAAATTTTTTGTTGCCCTTTAATCTTATTCTTTACGTAAATTTGATTATGACTAATCCACAGCATTGTAAATTGTTCAAGTAGAATGTATTTTGGAATTTTTCAGAGAAGTTCCAGATGGTTAAGGTAAAATAATGAAAAAATTAAAACTAATCAGATCACATAGTGCCTTTAAAACAATATTCATTTGAGTTTTTACACTCTAATTCCTAGATCTTTATTCCACCTATTGTAAATCCCACAGGCTCTTTTTGATTTTGTTTTCTTGTTAACTTACACTGAAAGATGCTGAATTTGGAACTGAGGGAGATGATACTTCCATAGTGTCTATTGAGGAGGACCACAGGAGTGAGGGATCTCAGTTTAGTGTTGAATGACAGAGATGTGTCCCTCACTAGGCCATGGTGAGCTTGAAGGCTTCTGAAGTAGGAGTCAGAAGACCTGAATTCTAGTCTCAGAACTGTCATTTACACTCTAGTAGAATGTAAATACTAGATATTTACATTCAAATACATACAAATACTAGAATGTAAATACTGTCATACTGTGTTCACTGAGACAATCACTTCAGCTCTCAATGATCAGCTGACAGATCCCATCAAACGTCAACATCCATGACTCTGGTTCTAGTGTGCCTGCAAGTTTCCTCACTGTGCAGCGAGGTCATTGAACCTCTCTCTCTTCAGTCTGCTCATGATGCTTTCACGCCTAATGCAGCTCCTTGCTATCAAAGAGAGAAGCACAGCCCGCTTGATGGTCATAGATCCTCGCTCTTCCTCCTGGAGCAGCCTTAGCTAGGCATAATGCTTTGTTTTTTTCTTCTCTCTCTCTCTCCCTCTCCTTATTTCTATAGCCCAGGAACCTCAGCTTCCTCCTTTGCCCATCCTCCCATGTCATGATACACCATGAGTTTTCAACTTCTAGCTAAATCTAACAGGTGTCTTGTTTCTAGCCCTTTGGGGGCTCTCCAATATACATCCTTTGATAATATATCAATGGTAGGTAGTGGCTTGGTGTTCTACTGGTTCTGGGCCATGTATTTATATTTTGAGTTTCAGGAAATAATAAACTCAAGGAAATGTCAAGAAAAGTTATGATGTGTCCTTGACGGATAGGTATTAATGAGTACACATAACCTCTGCAAAAGGGATTATCCACTGAAAATAGGATGGAGAAACACTATGGGAGCCTTAGGGAGTCTTGCCATTTACTTCACTTCATTCCTAAGCTCCATGCCTGATTGAACCTATGAAGCACATTAGGCCATAACTGGATTCCTTATCATTCGAGCACATCTTAGAGTAGAAGAGAGTCAATTCAGATAGCTTTCTTTTGTCCACACAAAATTTGAAGGTTTAAAATATCAGTTTAAAACACTGTGATTTCAAAAGCCCCTCTGCGCATGTTCTAGGGTTTACCCAGTGACAACCTTAAAAATTGATTTTTTATTTCTTTGTTCTTTTATTAGTGTATTGACTCCAACTTTCAGACCTTAAACTCACAGAGGCCACCTTAGAATCAGGACCCCTCCTAGGCCCTGCACAGTCATGAATGTCCCTGTTGGGGAATGGAGGGCCTTGGACTGTGACCCATGCAGGCATTCCTGGAATTTGGGGCTGGACGGGATTGGACTAGCTTATGGCTGCAGGCATGAACAAAACAAAATCATCTGAATTCCTTATAAGAGACCGAGGTGGGAGCTCATCAGTAGGAAATATCTTCAAAATGTTCATTCCAGAACAGGAACTGGATCCATAGTGGAGGTTTACCGTTAAGGTACATGAGAAAAAATGATGGAGGTGATATGTTGGCCATGGCATTTAAGAGAAAGAGAACTTTTTAGGAGCATTTGTAGTAGAATCCCTAGCAAGGAGATGACTGGTGAAGACACTGGGCCTGGTCAGGTACTTTCACATTAAGCAGAGACTTATTATATTTTTACTTTGATTTTTCCCATTAAATAAAGCTCATGTATTACTGAAGAAATGAAAAAGTCAGAAAATAAAAGGAATTTAAAAATATGACATGAGCGTAAAGGAAACAGGTTGTGAGCCTCGATATGGGAATGTCTACATAGACATGTGCAAGTCCAGATCTCTGAGCCCCCTGTGATTCTGATGCAATTCAGAGTTCCTCTAAATGGGAAAAGTCAAGGAAAGAAAAGAAAAGTACAGGGTTGGAGAAGCTGTGGATGTGAGCATGGGCAACTACCCTTGTGTACCCTTGTGTATAAACTTGTTATTTTTAAAAATACTGTTTGTGACTTGAGAACAAGTAGAAATGTCCACCATAAAAGGAAGACTCATTGTCTGCAACACTGAGGTTTTCAAAATTGTGTAGAAATGACCTGGGTTCATATGACAGGCTGTCTCTTTCTATAAAGAATACAATGTGCCCTCTTGCAGTTGTTTTTGGATCGAGGTCTATGGAAGCTGGATTTCCTTCAGTGTACCATGTGCTTTACGAGAGAGGGGCGTAGACCAGAGGTCACTTCTGTTAGTTTTAGGTGTAGTTTATACTGGGCTTCTTTTTAGCCCCTACACAGTGCTTCAGTTCTTTTATAAAACTCCACCCTGGTCTTCCTCTAGCCACAGGACTCTGTTGACCCATTCATTTTTTTATTCCCATAAAGTCCCAAATTACTCCTCTTCTATGAGCATTACTGTAGTTCCCAGTGTCCTTAACCTCACCTTTCACACAGACAATTATAGATATTCAGGAATAAACATTATTTGTGAGTGTAAAATGTTTAAAACAAAATAGTAAAGAGAACAAGAAGGTTAGAGAATTATGACTAGGAGTGCTAAAGTGGGGTGACATTGCAAGTATATTATTTTCTGTGGGTCTGGTCAGCCCTTCTTCTGAGGACAAGTGGGCCATCTTAGGTATGCCATCCTTGCGTCCAATGCACTGAAGACCTGTCTTAAGCCACATCTTCCGTCCTCCTGGTCATCCATGCATTTAACACCTCTGCTAGGTTCTAGAATGCGAATCAGACACACAGTCCCTGTCCTCATAGGATCTGGCTGGGGGAACATACGATTTAATGAAATCATCACACAAATATAAAATTCAAGCCATGCTAAATGATATGAGGGAAAAGTACAGTGAGCTGTGATGAAGTCTGTGTTGATGTTGCAAAAGCAATTCCTTCACACGACACCTCGCATTAAAGGCAAGAAGTGAATCAGCCCCACTTAACCTGGCTGGATTTGATATTTTGAATTGTAGAAAAAAAAAAACTACAGTAAATAATAAGTACAGGTTAATTCAACTGTGATCCATGTATCTCTAGTCTGTTACTTAACAACTTTGTAACTTTCCTTCAGTTTCTATAAAAATGACTTGCTGCAAAAATGGGTGGAATTTTGATCACTAATTATCTGATATTTACAAGGGTTCTATATATTCTCAATTTACTTACATTGGGAAAATCTCACACATTGCCTGAAAAATATTATCTGGCATATAAATGAAGACCTTTTATGTTCAAAACCAGGAGACTGAATGTTCAGTCATAACATCATAATTATGATAGGTACACAGTGTTTTCAGTGCATAGTAAAAGCAGTCATTGAACATTTCACTTTTGATAAATGTGTTTCTCAGTTCCTATGGTTTGGTCACGCTTGTGGTAAGACAACCCAGCAATGCGAGCCAAGCCATGCCCTCAAATTACATACTGAAATTCTCTAAAATTCTACTGTAGCTATTTATGTGTCGACTGATCACTATTACTATAGCAAAATATCCTTTTAGTTTAATGGAGTTATTTATAGGGCTGGATTTGTCTGCGAGTACTATTTTACATATTAATTATATATTATATAATATATATTTTTATATATATGGAAAAACTTCTCTATATGAAAAACATGAATACTCAAAAAAGCACATTTTGTATCATTATTTTTTTATTACATTCTTTACTGGCTGATATCTATGTATGTAATTACTAACTTTCATTATTTATGTAACAGTTAAGTTTTACAGACAGACAGGAAAGCAAGAAGGGGCATTTAAAAGACAAAGAATTCACTCAAGGTCATTTGGGAGCTAGGCAAAGTACTATATTTTCTTGGGCAGCTTTTGCCTGTGCTTTTGTTAATGAATTCCATCTGTATTTCCACAAGAGAACATATATTTTCACTCCCTTGTTATTAGGAAACACCCATATTTGGAATCTAATATCAACTTTTTATTTATTGTCACTTTTGGTTCTAACCTTGGCTCTGTCTCCTATGCCCTTAGGCAAATACCATAGTCTCTGAATTTCAAACTTCTCATCTAAAACTGAGGTTAATAATGTCTCCATTGAATATTTCAAAGGGTTACTGTGAAGATCAAATAAAATGACATTTGTAAAACAACTTTGTAATCTATGAAATGCTACGCAAATATATTATTTATCTCCTTTCTTTTATTTTCAATGGAAAAGCTGACCTATGGTAGAAAACTACTTAGAATATAATGTGGTACCTAGGATTTGTCATCGTCAGCTTTAGGCTGAGTTCAGAAGGTGTGGAGTAGGAATCTCTTCCCAGGAGTGGGAAGAGATTGAGGGAATGTTCTCGGCATGAACAAGTTGATAACAAGATGGAATAAGTTGGTATGATCAATCTCCAAAAATTTATTAGGATATTCTTTCTTGTAGTGAGTAAAAATTTTCCTTCTTTCCAGAATTGGTTCTAATTTTGATTTCAGAACATACTGCTCCATACTTTCTTGATATTTCCAAAATGACAACATTTTATTCTATTATATATTGTCTTGTTAGATTTCCCTATTATTCTATAGCATCTTAAGACCTCTTTGCATCTTATTTTAGTCAGTCAATCTAAATGAGTGGTCCTCTTCGTTCCAGGTCATTTTTGAATTTGATAAGCATATTACCTATATTTTTACTGCATTTTTACAGGAGATTAAGTGCATGTTAGTATATGCTAGGTCCTGTGCTAGGTCTTGGGTAGAATACAAAGATGAGTAAAAATCATGGTACCTGACTGCCATTTAGTCTTATAGTCTATTGAGAAGAGAAATAATATACTATGGTAGCTCAGAGAAAGTAGTGATTTTATATGAAACAAGGCTAAAGTTACCCAATAGTCATTTAAGTCAACAAAGCCTAAGGTTTTAAAGAAAGCCCTGTAAATGTAAATGAAATCAAGAAATGGAACTAAAAATTTTGCTATTACTTTCTTTTGTTGGTTTTCAATTCAATTTCTGCTTATGGAGAGAATTTTAAATGAATTTTAAATATATTTTCTAAGAAAAGTATTCTTTAAAAATTCCTTAAAAATTATAGCATTTATGTTTCTGAATATAAAATTATCAAGTTCTGGGTTGCCTGAGAAGTCTCAGGGAGGCTGTTACGTAAGCTAGAAGAACAAAGATAGTGAAAAAAATGAAAGAAATCAAAGAGGATTGGGGATTTCTATGAGAAAGTGAAGAAGGGAACAGGGGGAACAGAGGGACAATGTAGAAGGTAAAGAGAGAGTGGAATGAAAACAAGGTTCTTGGTTCTGTGGTGAACTCGTATTCATATTCAGCCATAGTGCTAAAAGCTTGATGTATGCCTTGTTAATTCTAACAAAAATTATGTGGTAGAAGAACTCTTATTATCCTCATTTGTGGATATGGAACCCAAGGTTAAATATCTTGCCCCAAATCCCACAGCTGTTTAGTGATGGTGTTGAGATTCTAACTCAGAATCTAACTCGGAGGAATTAACCTTTACCCTCGAGCTGCTCCGCTGGTGTCTCTATTCTGACATTTCTGAAAACACTGCCTGAAAATGAAGCTAAGAGAAAGAGAGAATGAGAAAGAGAAAGATAAACCAGAATTGAGAGCTGGAAAGAGACAGCCCTAAATGTAGTAGGTCGAGTTGTGTCTGAAGACTGGCCTCCCTTGGACTTTTGATTTCCTATGTAGCCATCCTTAGAATGACCTTAAAAGCTGTAATTGAAGTTTAAGACACATGACAGAATCTAATCATAAGTGTTTTCAATATTTTTGAGAGTTGTAAACCTAGCTGATGAGAATAATACAAAGCAGGATTTCCTCAAATTAGAAGAATGTCAAGATCCCATGCAATAGCTTTAGTGTCTTAGTAGAGGTCTCATCTAGGTTCACAATTTCAGAAGGTCCTGTTTACATTGTGGTCTACGGTGCTCCCTGGAGTTGTGCACGTGCAGTGTGGCATCCGGTCTTAGAGTTTCGATAGGTGACACATAAACATCTCTAGAGAGCTGAAGAACCCAAGACCAACAGATCATTTAAGAAATTTCCTTGTGTGTGTGTGTGCATATACACGTGCCTTTAGCTACATTTATATACAGTGTACACACTCATACATACATACTCTACTGTAGTGTATATGTATGTGAGTGTGTATACATATAGATACATGTATATACATATATATGTGTGAATGCATATGTTTGTGTGTGTATGTATGTATATGTACAGTATATGTGTCCTGTACATATACGTATATATATAAATATCTTGTATATATGTATACATTAGTTACTCAGAGAAATAGTAGTTGATCTGAAAAATTTTAATTTTATGGGATAAAGTAGGAGAGTTAGAAAATGATAGGATTTAATCCTATCATTCTAAGCAAACCTCATGACACACTAATAATAAATATAAGTTTAGCTTAGTTTTTTGGGTTATGAAAAACATTACCTCAGATGTCTACAATTCCAGATTTCACACCCAACACAATACGCCTGGTCTTCAAGCAACTTCAACCTCGCCAGCTGAGAATATAGTTGCCTCCTAGGGGTTAAATATCTTTAACTCTGAGGAGAATTAAAATTCTAGCTCTGAGAACTGAGTATAGAGTAATGAAGCAAACCAAATCTACAGTACTACAGTTTTTTGTGATTAAATACAATTTGTGTAGATTTCAGCATTTTAAAAATTTATGGGAGATTTTATCCTATAGAGTAACAAATGAGTAACTGAGTAACAAATTGAGTAATTTGCTTAAACTTGTGATTTTTGGTTGAAATCTTACAGCCTTTTAAAATAATATTAGAACATGTAGGAAATCCCAAAGCTTATAATATTTATAAAACTAGCTTTATGAGAATTACTGAAGTACATAGGAAGACTTCTTTAATCATTTGGGTGTACTTCAAAAGCAAATCAAATATGTTACATTTGTAATTACAGTTTAAAAGTATTTAAGGAAATATACATAATTACATTGCAAAAAAGTATTTAAAATATTATAAGTGATTATTAAAATAGGCTTAATTGCTAAATAGAATAATAAGACATAAATTGAACTAAAACATTAAGGAAGAAGTGTTTTGAATTGGTAACTTTTAAAAATGGAATATTAATATACCAAGGTTCCCAGTGAATAATTGTTTTGGCTCACAAAATTCACCCTCTAGGGCATCAGAAAAAACTTAACTTGACAATATAGCTGTGCTTGAAGTCAAAACCATCCTTGGACTTTTTGGCTATATAAACCAATATATTTTCTTTTTCTTTTTTTAAAGTGTAAGTTACTCTGCATTGGTTATCTAAAACTTGGAACTGAAAATATTTTGACTAATATGGTCAGATTTGAGAGGATTTTGGAGTATGGGAGGAAAAGGAAGACTTTGGGAGATATGTTGGGTGTTTGAGAGTATTTAGGGAAATAGAATTTTTAAAAAGTTATGCTGTATATTTGAATAAAATTCCACATTGAAACTGATCAGTATTAGGAATCTGCTTTTTGAGTGTTGTAGAGAAAATTTGGAAAATACCGAAACATCTAAAAAAATTCGGCCATGACCCCACCACCCAGAAATAACCAGAGTTAGCATTTTGGTATCTTTTCTTCTAATCTTTTACCATGTATATGTGTGAATATTTGTGTGTTTGTGTAAAATACATTACAAGAATATATATCAATATATCTATTCTATATGTACATATATATGTGTTATATCGTACAGACACAGTTTTGTATTCTACTCTTTAGTTAACTTCATATTGTAAAATATTTTAAATCTGTATTTCAAAATTCTTTTTTGAGGGGTGAGCCTACCCTGGTTTTAAAAATAAAGTCTAATTCCTGCCCATTCTACATTAACCTGAAAAAGTGATCTAGATTCTTTACAGGCCTTAGAGCCTGGTTTCAAACATTTATCTGTAGCCCATGAAGTACAACTGCCTAGAGTTTGGGGTTTCAAGAGATCCTGGCCCTTAGAATCTAGACAGCTGTGAGAACAATCACCTTGATGTGTGAAACAGCCATGAGTTAGATGTGATAAAGGAGACACAAGTAAGACACTTTGAATCTTTGACTCAGGTGCCACCACCACCTACCCCCCTTCCTGCCACCCACATCTAGGGCTGCCAGATAAAATACAGGATGCTCAATTTAAGTTGAATTTCAGATAAAAAATAGATTAATTTTTTAGTATAAGTATGTCTCATGCAATATTTGACACATACACTAAAAAATTATTCATTATTTTTGTGAAATTCAAATTTAACTGATGTCTTGTATTTTTATTTGCTCAAACTGGCAACCCTACCCATACCGCACCAATTGCATGAGGCTGAAGCAGAGATGGGTCTCAAGTTCTGGTTGACATGCCCCTCTCTGGTCCACTTCCAATTCTCCCTTGTCCCTTGTGCGTTCTCAGGAATAGTTGGAAAGCCCCCGGGTCAGAGTGAAAGACATTGAGCTCCCGACCTAAAGTGGTTGCCAGGGGAATGGAAAAGAAGAAACAGGTAAGAAGTATTTTGGATACAGAATTGAGAGAGTAAGGATTCAAGGAAGACTCAAAATTTTCAGGTCTAGGAATATAATGACAATGGCTACGCCATGAAGAGTGACAGGAAAATCAGGAGTCAGCACCAGTTTGAACTGCCAGCAGGACATCAAGTTGGAGATGATTAGCAGGTAGCGTGTTCGACATTGGTCCCACTCCCGAGGTTTTGTTTTATAACAAATTATTGGGGATTTGATTGGAACTGCTTCAAAGGAATTGTTCCTTTTTTTTTTTTTTCCAACACTTGGAAGAACACATTACAAAAGTTGGTTTGATGTATTCTCCCCTGCTTGTCCCCTACTCCTCACTATCCCTTATCCTTTTTCTACATCAACTGAAATAAATAGGGGTTTTAAATAAGAGTGTCTCTAGAGAGTACTTGAGTTCTGACAACTAGAATTTTTATTTCAAAAAACATTAAAAACACTCTTCAGAGCTCAATAAGGAATGTACCTACTATTAAGACAGGAGACATCCTGAGATTAGGTCTCAGCTGGCCTGTGTGGCTGGAATCAAAGGTTCACTCAATAGATTTATGCAACCAGAAAAGCAACCACTGTGACTCATAGAAAGAATAGTGTTCCATGCAACTATCTATCCTTCACCCCTCTCCCCTACCCTCAACAAAACCTGACAATTAAATAAAATGTTAATGCCTAATATAGCTAAGGACTAGGGAAAAGAAATAATTTCATGTATTTATATAATCTTTCTGGAGGGTATTTTTGCAAAATTAATTAAGCATATTAAAAACACTTATGCCCATAACCCAGAAACTCTCACTTAAAAATTAAATTAAGAACATAGAACATATACAAAGATGTTTATATAAAGATATTCATAGCAGCATTGTTTAGGATAAATATTAGAACCGTCCTTAATGTTCATTAACAGCAGATTAGTTAAAAATATTATATATTTCTCTGTAGCAGAATTTTATCTAGATATTAACATATTGTAGAATAGTAAATGACTTAGGAAAATGTTCACAATGAATTATTAAATAAAAAAACCAGTTATAAAATATTATGCCCACAATATGTTTTAAATTTTCTTAGAAATAATACATACAGAGTCCGGCCCAGTGGCATAGTGGTTAAGTTTGTGTGCTCCACTTTGGGGGCCCAGAGTTTGTGGGTTTGGATCCCAGGTGCGGGTCTACACACTGCTCATCAACTCATGCTATGGCAGCATTCCACATACAAAATAGAGGAAGATTAGTACAGATGTTAGCTCAGGGACAATCTTCCTCAAGCAAAAAGAGGAAGATTGGCAACAGATGTTAGCTCAAGGCCAATCTTCCATACCAAAAAGAAGCAAGAAAAAAAGAATACATGCATATTTTCCTTCCTTTAATGATCCTTCCAAGGCATGGGAGTGGAAGGGATCATTTTAAAGAGGAAAATATTTAAAAGGGGGGCCAGGATACTTCCCCAAGAATATTGAGATTAAAATGCCACAGCAGGAGAGAAATTAGTGAAGGAGACTGAGAAAGTGTGGTCAGACAGGTCAAAGGAAAACGGCAGTAGGCACGAAATGAAAGAAAGTATTTTATGAAAGGAATGGTGGCAAAAAGTCTACACAATTTCAGAAAGACTACGTAAGGGGTTATGAAGTATTTCAGAAAAGATCAAGTAAGATAAGGAATAGGTAAGATAATTAACTGTTTTGGAAAAGTATGTTTGAAATAGAGCAGTAGAGACATAAACTTGATTGAATAATAAACAAGATAGTGGAAAAGATAGAGTATCTATAAAACTGAAGAACCAAGTGGTATTTAAGTCTCTCTGCTACTCTGTTGTTTTATAAGACGGAAAACTCCAGAATTTAAGATATTGAAAGATATTTTTTAAAATATAAAAGTTAAATTTAAAAATTCATGCATAAATATTCATAGAAAAAGTGGAAGGATATGAAAAAATGTTAATAGTGATTATCTGTGTGGCGAGATTACAAGTGATCTTATTGTCTTCCATCTACTTTTATTTTCCAATTTACTACAAATATCATGTATTACCTTTGAAATTCAAAAACATACTATTTGATAAACAACTATTTAAATAAAATTATAGAATAGTATTGCATGCCTTTAAATCTCAACTTTGGAGATGGAGGGAAAATCCTATTCAAACCATTACTTCTTCTTCTTCTTTTTTTTTTTTGTGAGGAAGATCAGCCCTGGGCTAACATCCATGCCAATCCTCCTCTTTTTGCTGAGGAAGACCAGCCCTGAGCTAACATCTATTGCCAATCTTCCTCCTTTTTTGCCCTTTTTCTTCCCAAAGCCCCAGTAGATAGTTGTATGTTGTAGTTGCACATACTGCTAGTTGCTGTATGTGGGACGCCGCCTCAGCATGGCTGGACAAGCAGTGTGTCGGTGTGTGCCTGGGATCCGAACCCGGGCCGCCAGCAGCGGAGTGAGCGCACTTAACTGCTAAGCCACAGGGCCGGCCCTCAAACCACTCATTCTTGATGTTAAAAACTGAAGGCAGACTAGCAGGAAAAAATTCAGTTCTTCAAATCTAGGAGCCCACCTAAAATTTTTGTGTTTGGAGAGTTGATCTAAGGTTGAGTTCATCTAATCTTGTCAAAAGGTGATCTCCAGCTTTTAAAACTGTATTTTAATAAAGTGTCTCTAAAATGCTGGAAAGATTTTTTTGGACATGAAAATTGCTCTTTAAATAACATTTGATGACTTGTGTATAAAGGCACTAGAAACATGGATTTAAAACTTGAAGACAAAAATACTTTGCAAAATAGCTTTTAAGTTATTTGATCATTTGAAAAATAACTTTAAAAAGTGAAATTAACCTAAGATGAAAGTCACTGTAACTTGTAACTTGATGCAAAGTATCTAAAGCAAAATTCAATCGTTTTACACGATTGACGTGTAGATTACCCATAAATCTGTTCAGTCCCAAATCAAATGAAAATGCTCTTAAACTGAACTATAATGATTCTTAAAATAGAAGTTTTCTTGAGGTTATGGGGAACCACAACCTTCCAGCCACCCAAAAAACACTCTACAAGTAGGACTAGCCATCTATTTTGGAGGAAGTATTTTGAGTCCAATTCTCAGTGACAGTGCTGAAGTTATTCCTTTGGGCATTTCTGGAGTGGTGCTAGGAAGAACAAACATTGTGTGTGGCCTGCATTCCTGTAGTAATGACAAATGACAGAAAAGATCTCAGAAGGCCAGCAGGTAATGAACCCAAGTGTCATTTGTCAGTGTTGTCTGGGCAATGAAATGTTAAGGGATGACACAAATGGAATCACTTTGTTAATTTCAGTAGGTATCGTGTGATATCATCCCCCTGAAGTCTGTTGGGGAGTGCCGATTACTCATTTTAAACAACTGCTTGCCCAAGTAGGTTATTCTTAAACTTAGCGCACTGCTCACCACTTACCATGGCCTCGTTTTATGGTTGCACATGATACTGCTGATTCGGTGTTTCTGAGCCAGTCTGCCTGTTAACAGCAGGGCTTATGCCTGAGCTGTTTCTGGAGGAGATGACTTGACACATGGCTTCAATCTCCTTCCTCCGGCGGCTTGTGAAGCCAGCCAGTTGGCAGATTCCAAGTCTACTAACAGAAATATGGGCTGCTGTTCTTGCACCGAGCTGGGGTTCTGTTGTTATGGCAGAAATTAGCTTACAATATGTGAAATATTATCTCACAAGAGAAGAAAAGAAGTAAGGTGGGAATGGCAGAGATGGGGAGCACATGGAGGCACATATGGATGATGAAATATAGAAAAAGAATGCAGAGCGATACTGTCAATTGCATACAGGCAGCTATTGCGTAAGAACAGGCCCATCTCACCGTTTCAGGTGGTCGTGTAGGGTAGTGTCTGGTCAAAATCTGCTGCTGTTGCAGCAGTTGATGCTCCCAAGCTTCAATAATTTTTTTTCCAAGATGGAGATCATCAAAAATATATTATTCCACTTCCATGTTTCTTTTTATGGATGAAGTAAAAATTGAACTGAAAAGAGTTAGAAATCTGGAGTTCTAATCTAGTTCCACTGTCTGTTAGTCATGTGATATTAGGCGATTAATTTATCCTCATTGGACTTCAGTTTTTCTTATCTATAAAATGAAACACTTGGAGTAGATGATCTCCAAAATCTGTATTGACTCTCAAAATCAAAATCCATGTTTGACAATATTGGCCTGTCCCACCTGGGACAGTGGTTCCTGAAAGACTGACTTGAAATGTTCAGTTTTCTTTTACGTAATTTCCCCTCTTGCAACTCAACCCTTCTCCTCAGGGTTTTAGGCTTACGCCTCTTAATTCAAGTATATCAGACATAAATGAGTATAAGTGGAGAACAAAAATGATTTTCCATGTAAGTAAAGAACCATTGGATGAGAAATTATGATAGATAAATCACAGCTTGAATATATTTACTAAGTAATTGAGTGATTTGGAACAAGACATTTTACTTCTTAGGAAATGTTTCATTTATTGAAAGAACATGACACATTCCCTACTTCTTCATAGAACTTTGAAAATATTGAAAGACAATGGTTGAGATATGATAGAATTTTGGAAATATATTAATTTCTATCCATGAACATGGTGATTTTCTATATTATGTTTATTAAAGTAACAAAATAGCATGACAGATTGTGGAAAACCTTAAATCAAAGCTATTAGTTCCTGGAATCAATAAGGTCAGAATTTGTTAAGAAAAGAAATTTAGATATTTTGGCATGATTTGTTTATCCAGTTAACAAATATTTAATGAGTGCCTATTATGTAAAAGGCACTGTTCTCAGTGTTTGGAATATATCAGTGAAAAAACAGACAATGATTTCTGTGCTCATGGAGCTTAGATTCTATGAGTTTTATTAGCTGCTGAGGAACATGAGTTATTTAAAAGATTTTGAAATAATTTTTTTCAGAAGCAAAAATTAATAGCTAAAGTGTAATTTTTAACTACTTCTCCATTTTATTACTTCTAAAAGAATACTATATGTTCTTTCTCCAACCATCTGATAACTTGCTCAAGTCACACATGTTCTCCAATAACCTGTAAATGGGTTGTTTCAAACAATATAAATGATAGTCGTGTTCTCTTTTGGGTCAATTTTAGTGGGTCTCAGTGTCACAAGAAAATGATGTTTAGACAACTGAAGGATAGAGCTACAAGTATTTCCTTAACAACATAACATTTCGCAATAAAACAAAAACAAAAAAGCAAATAAACATGTAGATAAAAAGAAACATTTTTTTGTGGAATTATTAATCTGGTAATAATTCTATCTTATCTGGATAAATAATTTAAACACAGTGTTCAATTTGCCAATCCTTTGGATGGCATCAAACTATTAAACACATTTCATGTTATGCTTATTTTATTTGATTAGTTATGATAATTATGCCATATAAATAGAGGTCAATGGCATATAATTACCTTGGTTTCACAACACTTTTTAAAATGAAATTATTAAAATGATTTTTTTCAGCTGATAGAGAGCTGATAATTCATTTTACTAAATGTTATGGATAGATTTTTTTTTTCCTCCTAAAATTCTGACACACATTCTCATTTATCAATCTTTTTGCCAAGGGCCAAGCAGCTGTATGTATTGAGAAATAAAAAATGGAGCAACTGACTTTTAAAAATCTTTAGAAATTGAAATTTCCTTACAAGCTCTGAGGTTCATACTGAAAATAAAATTTAATGGCTTTTTTTAAACTTTCTTTTGCTTTGTCGGTACTTTGGCAATGAGCTGTTTTTATGTATTCCATCCCTGTTTTCTCTAGGGATTATATAAAAACTAGGCATAAATATTATTCTTGGTACTAATTACCTGAGAAATGGATTCGTTGATGAATATTTGTTTATGGACTGATGATCCGGAGTTACCCTTGACATCCAAGATCTAACACTTTATGAAATATTATGGAAATATTTGTAAAATCTCAGGAGTATTTTTTCTGCCTCAAAAAGATTCCATCATACAGTGAACAAAAAGGATGGCAAAATTAGGCTGTGGCAAGGTACCATTTTTCCTACCCTAAAGTAAATTAGAGATGAATCTGGCTTACTAAGTTTATAATAGCGCATCTTAAAATTTCGGTCCAAGTGTTTTAATGTAGCTTTTACAAGAAAAAAATAATGTGGCGTATGTAGTGGATTATGCCTTTGTCTTTCTAAAACAGTTATGAGGGCCAGTGAACATCTATTCATCTTTTTCCTTTCCTACTCAATTGTGATGTAATCAATCAAGATTCTTTATTGATTTTGGATTTTTGTAATTAATGATTGCAATCATGGGAAGTCAATCATGGTTAGTCAAATTCTTTCATTTTCTGTTTTAA
Source organism: Diceros bicornis minor (assembly GCF_020826845.1). Taxonomy (NCBI): domain Eukaryota; kingdom Metazoa; phylum Chordata; class Mammalia; order Perissodactyla; family Rhinocerotidae; genus Diceros; species Diceros bicornis. Next base: position 50,698,402 of record NC_080762.1, on the reverse strand, counting down.
CCTGAATCATACAATTGGAGCATACAAACAGCCTCGTATTGCCACAGGGCTCCATCAAATATTTGAGCACACAAATCCTGTGAACTCAAGAAGATCAATAAGGATCTATTTTTTAAGATTTCTGTGATTAATCATTTTTCTTCTCTTGAAGAATTTTTATAAATTAGGGAACTATCTGTTAGAAATTCTCTCTGATAATCAGCTCACTTTGCATTGTATTCCAACATTTATTATGGTCCCCAGAGAGTAATATAACTAATTGGAGAAATAGCCAGCTGATCAGTCATCAATCAAGTTGCTGTTTTTTTCTATTGACTATCCAAATATGTGAGTTGATGGATTACCCTACTACTTTGGCCATTTTGGTGTTGGATTAACAAAATTAAAACTTTGCATTTTCCTCCGTTGATATTTATCATGAAAAGGCCTATGCTTCTGGTTACAGAGCTGATATAATATTGAGATTATTCATGATTTCTGTAACTCTGCCTAAAGAATATACATACTTACGGCTAATATTAGTTTTATGTAAGATAAGTGTCAGACCAAATTATCTGGATAAGCCTTGATGTTTGTGTCACATCTGTGAATGCTGGGCTCAACTTGACCTTGAGTTTACCATTTCTGGCCAAACCAACTATCGGGGCCCCAGGCAGATGACGGTAGAGGTCAGCAAGCTGTAGGTGCCAAGCTGGGCCTGTGATTTGCAGAGTAGCCTTTGATGGAAAAGATTTTTTTTTTCTAGTTCTCTGATAAACCTTGTAGGCTTTCTGCAGCCTTCTGACTATCACACCCAGAGTTGGAAGTCTCTTGTAAGAAAAGACCTAGGAGGATAGTTGAGTGATCACGGGACTGGGATGTAGCAAGGCAGATTCACGAGTGGCAAGGTTGATCATCAGAGGAGAAAAACACAGGGAAAAAGAGATTTGGGCAAAGAATAAGGGGGAAGAGATACAGAACAAATCAAGAGGCAGGGCATGTGGAGGAAAGAGTGGGCTTTGAGGTCAGCAGACCAGGGAATGGAAGTGCTAGAACTCTTCTACAGATAGGACTTAAGAGAAGCAGTCCTCACTTGAAAAGGATCCAGCGACTTGTCTTGAAGTTGCATTTCAAAGCAAATGATTTCAGCTAGAGGAATGGTTTAAACTTGAGCATGCAGCAAAATCACTTGGAGGCCTTCTTAAAACACAGATTGCAGACTTCCACTCCTCAGTCGAAGCGTTTCTAATTCAGTAGGTTCCGATAGAGGCTGAGAATTTGCATTTCTAACAAGGTCTTCGGTAAGACTTCTCTTGCTGGTCTGAGAACCACTAACATAGAGAGCATGGTCACAGGAGGGGCTTGGAGAGTTCCATGGAGATTTTGAGGGTACTAAATCCTGCCAGGCAAATGGCCGAATTTCTCCATGCTTCACTTCCCTCATTGACAAAGAGGAAATAATATCTACCTTAATTGTCTGGAGTAAAGATTAGTGAGAACAAACGTCAAGTGCCTGACATAGTGCCTGGTTCATGTTAGGACTTCAAAATATGGTAGCTCTGGTGGGAAGAGCAATATAATTAGAGGATACAAATGAGGAGGACCCAATCGCAACACTGACCTGTGGTCACCTCTGGAATTTCTGAGGCTTCATAAAACAACATCTTGATAGTCTTCTCTGACTTCATTCCACTTCTGAGAAGCTTTATATTTTTAAAAAATTTGTTTTGTTCAAATAGATCTCATGTAGACTATTATTTATTATGATGTGCAAATCCTCTAACTGCATAATTAAGCTATATGCAGTTATTTAAAAGCAGATTCTAAAGGGAAGAAAATGAATGGCTATTTTTCCTGTGAAACCAGTACAGAAAAAGAGTGTTTTACAGGTAGGGTCAAGGTTAATGGGAAAATAGATTTTTAATTGCAGTTGTTTTCTTTGGTTTACTATAATCTGATTTTTTATTAAGGCTATCACTTATAGTCCTAATCTTGTGATTGCTACATAAGATTCTATTCCAAAATATAAGCACGAAAGGATGATCACTTTTAATCCAAACACATGTTTTACTTTAAAAGAAAACAAACTATTTATAAAGAATGATTTTTCCTGCCTTCACACCCTTCCAAGCCTCAGACTTCACTTGCAGACTATGAGCTTGTTATCAACAACTTGGTTCAAAGAGATTCTTCATTGTTCTGAATGACAAATGAAACAATTTAGAGGTTCTTATGATTAAAGAACACGTATTCTCCAGCAACAATGCTTACCAAATTAGTCTGTTTTACTTTAAAAAGTTCTTTCAAGGCCAGACTTTTCTTTTTTTTTTTTAGGAAGGTTAGCCCTGAGCTAACATCTGTTGCCAATCCTCCTCTTTTTGCTGAGGAAGATTGGCTCTGGGCTAACATCCGTGCCCATCTTCCTCTACTTTATATGGGACACTGCCACAGCATGGCTTGATAAGCGGTGCATCGGTGCGTGCCCGGGATCCGAACCTGTGAACCCCGGGCCACCAAAGTGGAGCACGTGAACTTACCTGCTATGCCACCTGGCTGGCCCCAAGGCCAGACTTTTTGACTGAGTAACATTTTCTGAAATCATAGACCATAGTTGTATAAAGTTCCAGATGTTTTCTGATTTTGCTATAATTGGGAAAAAGAGAAAACATGAGCATCTGAGAGACATTCAGCTTTGAATGAGAGATTATAACTATCTGCACAAAACTAAAACTTTAAGTCCTGACATATTCTTATTTGTTCTTTAAATATCGAGTTTTTAAGCCCGGGTTTATCGTGAATGTTGTAAGGTACAAGTGCAGCAAGAGGAATAAGTTTTCTATGTGCATACTCTGTTCATTCATTCATTTAACAAACATTTATTGAATACATTCAAGAGTCCAGACACTGTTCTAGGGTTGGATTTATACATTTTGCCTATATAAAGACACTAACCAATTTTTTTTATAAATCCATTCGTTTATTTATTCCACAATCATTTATGGACAATTTATCTTATGTTAAGCATTTTTCTAGATTCTGGATTACAAAGATAAATAAGGCCTGACACTTGCTTTCAAGGAGTTTATAGTGTAACAGGGAGAGAAACCTAGGTCATTAATTAATTAATTAAACAAATATTTAATAAGCATCCACCATGGGAGAGACAGTGAGCTGGGACTGAGGATATGCTATAGCAGCATCCAATCAGACAAGAGTCTTGCTCTCGTGAAGCTCTCATGTTCTAGAGAAGAAGACAAAGAGTGAAGAAGTAAACAAATCAACACGTAGTATTTAGTATATATAGAAAATGGGGTAATGTGATCTACAGTAATTAAGGGAAGGACTGCCTTGTAGAGAGTGATGAGGAGCTTTTCTACAGGTGATATTAAGCAGACCTGACGAATAACAATGAGAATGCCACATGGGAGCTAGGAGAAGTTATAGAGATGAACAGGGAGAATTCAGAGTTTTTGAAGAGCAGAAGGATCCCAGTGTTGTTGGAGAATGATGAGGCTTTGGGGGTGGGGGAGTGATCTGAGATGACGTTGGAGAGGCAGGGGAAGCCAGATCAGAAGGGCCTTGCAGGCCGGAGGGACTTTAGGTTTGATTCTTAAAGCAACAGAATTTATTAAAGGACTTAAAGCAGGTTATTAATCTACTCTGATGACATCACTCTAGAGGCTGATGGAGTATAGGTTGGAAAGGAGTGGAAGGTGCCAGGGTGGAAGAAGAAAGATCAGTTAGGAGACTATTATAATCAACAAGACCAGAAATGATGTTGGCATGGACTGAGATGAGTGGTGGTAAGGGAGATGAAGAGAAGTGAGTTAAGATATGTTTTAGAAGTAGAACCAATGGGGCTTCCTGATGGTTGGGATGTAAATTGATATATGCAGTGAAGTGTTACAGGTGTTCTGCTAAATGGCCCGTATGAAAAAGTGCTGAATCCTCCTCAGAGGGTGTGGAGCACCAGGAAAGGCTTGAGAGAAGATGGTAAGGCTTGAGCTGAGTCTGAAGGTAAGTTTGTGTTCACAGGAAATCAGGGGATGTGCAGAGCAGAGGAAGGGTAATTTGGATAGATGCACCAGTGTGAGTGAAGGCACGGAGAGGACTGCAGGTTGTGAGCAAGAGCAGACATGGCAAGAGCCAGGCGGGGTCGGCCACTGCAGGTCATACTGAGGAGTTGAGATGTTATCTGGTAGGGTATGGGGAGATTCGTTACCTGAAAGAAGAGGACAACATAATTGTAGTGTGAGGAAAGAGTACTAAATTTTCCTATTAGTAGGAAATTTTTTAAACTCACTATTTAGTCATAGCTCAATCAGTTTTGAATACCATTAGTTTAAATATTGTATTCTTAAATTTTTATAATATGTAAATTTTAAGTTCTCTAAGTTGTTAATGTTCTGTAAGCATATTGTCCTTTACTAATGAATAACATTTACTCTGGCAAGAAAGTCAACTTCGTTATGTGTGGCAAGTACTGTAGTACAAAGAGGGCAAAGATTGTTTATATACAATTGAAATATCTTTCACACCTTACTCTCAAATTTTATTCTATCAAGCCAGATGCTAATTAAACATTAACAATGTTAAACTCAGAATTTATTTTATTTTCTCTTCTCCTTGTGTTCTATAGGTGTGGTTCTGATAATTGAAATGACCACAGTGGTGTGGAATCTTCAAATCTTATAACAAAACTCTGATATTCTTAAGGCTTTTTTTTTGGTAAGAGGTGTTGTTTTCCATTTTTTAAAAACATAGAAGGTAAGTTTAAGTTTGTTTTTGTACTATGAAACTTCCTCAATGGAGAATTTTGAGAGCAATTGTAAGTGAAAATGGGATTATAACATAGACTGTCTTGAGACTATAATGAAGTAAAAGTGTTTTGTACCACAAAAGCTACAATAATATTCATTTCGCCATGACCAGCATGTCAAGCACTTTCAAGGTAATGAATACATTCCAGAAGATTGTCTGTATTTTTTCCACACTTTAAATAGCATGAAGATGGTTGAAACAATTTGTTGTGGCATCAAAGGCATTGTGACGGGCGTTACCCTCACAATTCTGAGGCAGAATTTAGCTTTGGCAGAGAGTAGGTATTTTAATGAGTACTAGCTTACATTTTTCTTGGCATTAGGTTTATATAGGGCCATATTTCTCACCCCTTGGAAAAAGATACAAAAATGCAAAAATTGACTGTAATGGTTAACCAAAATGAATGCCTCTTCCTGCTAGGTATTTTGAAAAACATCAGGTAGCATTTTGTGCAAGATTCAGTGACTTATTGCTACCATGTGGGTGTTGTTTAAGTGAGAGAAACAATTTTGAAAATGTGAATAGATTTGTCTCAGGACTTTACTACATGCAGGAGAATGTTATATCTACAAAAGTTAATGGGAGTAGTCAGCAGTTTGACTTGCTGGTATTCTGATCTGTTATATTTGAGCACAAGAAGAGCTACCATTGTTTTGAGTGGTAAATACTTGAGTTTCCCCAAATGATATCCAGGGCAGCCTTGTTCACCCCATAATCCCACCAGGGATTATTTTTATATGATATATAGGTAGTTTAAGGAAACAAGTTTAGTGTTCAACCCAAGTGACAATTTAATAATAAATTTGATATAGACTGCAATTGATATAGACAGACTTTAGGTTTTCTCTAATTTTAGTCTGATGAGAAAATGGAAGAATATATTCTTAGTTTTTCAGAGAAGCAAATGTCTCTCAACACACGCCATATGGGGATGAGGGACAAAATTCTTTCTAAGATTATGGATTTAATTGTACGAAGATCTCCTGACGTTTTATGGAATTTTTGTTGACTTTTGGTGGAGTATCCTACTTCCACAGTCTTCATATGTTCGGCCCTATTGTATGCTGACATTTGGTATCACTTTTCAAATTACTTTAAGCTGTAATTAGAAAACTTGGTTTTAATTGTTTACAATAACTTATTTGAGAAAATTTTTGAGCCAAAGTAATGCAGGAGAGAAGTCCTAACATAGGACTAAGAATATTTGGCTTGCAAGTTTTTTATCATGTGGCTGGAGGATCTAAATTAGATGGCGGCAGGGAAAAGAAAGAACTTTATCAAGACTAAAATAATGGTACTTCAGTCCGTATTGAGCCCATATAATTTAAGGGTATAACTATAACTCGAAGCACAAGCATTCACATTTTATCAGAGGTATAATGAGGTGCATGTTGTAGCATTATTATGATCCAGCACCTCCCTCAGATAGGATAAACAAATGAACAAACAAATCAAATAAGCACATATTTTATTGGGCAACTTCCATGTGCCCAATAAAATAGCATGTACTCGGTGCTATTGAAGATGGAATTACCATTAAGATGCAGTTTCCTCTCTCAAGGAGCTTCTAAGGTACTAGAGTCATCTCATTTTCTTTTATTAACTGAAGGTAACACAGGCCGATATGGTAAATGACATCAAGGTAAACAAAGCCATGAGGTTTTAGAGGTGGAAGGGATCACATGTGATTGAGGGGAGCTGGATGGGATGGCATTTTAAATGGGATTTGAAAGATTGAAAGGACTTTGACTATTGGGAAGAGTACATTTCAGGTGGATAAGCAAAGGTGGAAATGTCTGGAGCGTATTATGAAAGAAGGAGTAGGTCAGTTTGTCTGAGAAAGGTTTCTGTAGAGGTTAGGATGAGGCTGGGACAGCGGGCTGAGTTTCCTGTGGAAGGCCTTGATTAGGGGACAGATGGGTCCTTGATTCTCTAATCAATAGAGCCATTAATGATTTTTGAGTAGGGTAGTGACATGATCAGAGCTTTTTTAGACAGATAAAATCTCCAATAGTATTCAGGAAAAATTTGCTTAAGAAAAACATTGGAGGCATTAAGATCATGTAGGAGGTTCCTGCAATAATCTTGGTGAGAAGTAGCAAGGATCAGAGGGTGTTGGGAAGATGGAAAAGGGGGTGCTGATGCAAGCAGTCCTAAGAAATTTGACTATGGCAAGTTGGGATTCACAAATGCTATAACCTTTTTTCCTTTTATGCTAAGAATTTGTCTTTTACTTTAATAAAATACTTCTATAAAAATTTCACGCCCAAGTGGAAATAAATTCCTTGTGAAATAAACTGAATCTTCCTGTCTGTGCATAAAACTTAAAAAGGGAAATAGAGAAAAGATGTTATCACTTATCAATTTAACCTGTTCCTTGGTAGGTACTCAGCAAAAAACAATAAAAATACCAGTAATGTGGATAATTAATCAAATGAATGCATTTTTTTGTACTATTATGCCTTTTGGTTTAAATGTAAGCTCTTAAAATAGTTTTGACAGTTTGTTTTCTTAATAATTTCTCAATAAGTATGATTTTTTTCCTCACCAGGAAAATTTTGACCCATATGCTATTAATAAAGATTTCAAGTGTAGATGGGGGTAAGTAGCATTTTTCAATCTGTATTGAACACTTAAAAAATTATTAGAAGAGTAAATAAAATAAAGCCCTGTCTTTTTACCATAGAAGCTTTCCTGATGAAGAAAAATACTGACCAGGAAGTTCAGTTTTCTTTAACCTTTGTGAATCAGTAAGATGTAAATGCCATCCCTCCTAAATCCAAGGTACACATTGGATTTCCCTGTAATTTCTCCTGTGAACTCTGTTTATATCTTTTGGCTCATATATATATTAGTATTTGCTGTCTAAAATGGCAAACTTTGATTATTAGCAAATAATATCATTTCTCAAATTACACCTTGACATTTATTCTGAAGTGCTTACCTGTGGTCGATCTATTGCATAACAAAACCTTAGCCGAGGTAGCACAAACAGTTGTGAAGCTTTTGAAAAGTCTATTGCAATAAAAAAGATGAGAATTTGTTTTTCTAACAATTCTCAGATCTCACATAGAAAATAAGCTGCATGTAAATCAGAATAGAATTTATTTAATTTACTGAAAGCATAGTAAACACTTGAAGGAATATGTGTAATACAATTATAATGTAGATCTTTAGAATGATATTGGCTATTTGGCACATTTTCTGTTGCACCAGTTTGCTCTCACTTTAACTTTGAAAATCTATTCAGAGCAGGGGCATATTAGCAAGATGTCAGCCCACAAGCCCTCTCTCTTCTGTTCCCTGTGCTTTAGCCTTCCTGCCCCTGTGTAAATTACAGGCAGAATTTACCTTTAGAACTAGAACTAGTTTCATAGTATACATAATACCTCTGAAACCAGGGCTTCTCATGCCACCTGACTGAGTTGTTTTCCTATGTCTACAGGATCTGCTACTGCCTTTCTTAGCTAATTTCCCTGAGCTTGCTGCCTTATGTACTCAATGACAGCTGAAAGGTCATTCGTGTTTACTGGACTCTCATTCTTCTATTCTTGACAAGCTCAGTCCATTTGTTCTTACGTCCCGGATGTGACTGAGGAAATTGGTGGACTGATGGTGCCTGTTTTTATTAAGTCAATAAAAATAATAATGAATTTCCTAGACTCCAAGATGCTATTGATTTTAAGATATACCTTCAATGTATAATCTTTATATTAAATGTATGAAACAATTTTATTATAAACCTGCACTAATATACATTTATTCATTCTCAAAAAGCTACTTTGCTAGTGCCATAGTCTATGCCTTCTTTCATAATACATGCCAGATTCATTATTTCTGAGGATTAATAAATTATTTGGAAGGTTATCGAAGTAGACTCTTAGCTTAATATATGAAGTATTGATTTGTGACAGACTACTACTCTGAGACATCGTGTAGTGTCTCAGTGTAAGCTTCTTCTGCAACAACCCCTCCCACAATTCAGAGTGGAGACATGAAGTTTTCATTTGATGGGAGAGTCAGCAGGAATCCAAATCTGCCAGATTCTTGACTTTTGAGATGAAAAGCCTACTATATGGGTGATGGATGGAGAAGATTACAAAAGTAATATTAAAATGAAACACTCTGATAGGTTGGCCTGATCCCCTCTCTAGTGTGATCAACCATTTCAGCTTGCCTAGGACTGGGATTTCAGTGCTAAAATTGGGAAAGTCCTGTGGAAACTGGGACAGTTGATCATCCTACCCTTCCCCATACTGCTTTTTGCCCTTTGGAGGAGGTTGAGAGGACAGGGAAGGGTAAAGAAACTGAAGTGAAGACACTGAAGATTTCTGATACCCAAAGTAATTCAGGGGCAAAGAAGAACAGGTAGAAATACAGTTGGATTTTCCCTTAAATTATTTTTTTGGAGATTTGCAGAGTGTACACATGTACAACATCCTATTTTGCCAAGATTCCCAATATATGGAAGCCCAGCAGTTGGGTCCCACCCCATGAGGGCTTGGAGGAAGCAAGAGAAGCAACAAAAGCAGCCCAGTGGAAGGGCAGTGGAAGAGACAGAAGTCAAGCATCCTGCCCGGCATGAAGATCAGACATGTTGAAATGTTGCATTCCTATAGGCCTAGGTGGTAGAACACAAAGTGAAACAATAAGAGATTACACACACACACACACACACACACACACACACACACACATTTGAAGGAATTAGCTCATGTGATTATGGGGGTTGGCAAGTCTAAAATCTGCAACACTGGCCAGTGGCCTGGAAATTCAGGTAAGAGTTGCACTTGCAGTCTTGAGTTCAAAATCTGCAGTCTGGAGACTCAGGCAGAATATCTATGTTGTAGTCTTGAGGTGGAATTGCTTCTTCTGGAAACCTCAGTCTTTGCTCTTAAGGCCTTCAACTGATTGGGTGAGTTGAAGACACCTTATCAAGGGTAATCTGCTTTACTCAAAGTCTGACTTAAATGTTAATCATATCTAAAAAATACTTGTACGGCAACATCGAGACTGGTGTTTGACCCAACAGCTGGACACCATAGCCTAGCCGAGTTGACACATAAAATTAATCATCACAAAGCAAATTCAGTGACTCAGTGAAGGGAAAATTGACCCTTTGAGAGGGCTGAGGTGTGGACCCCCAGCTAGGGTCTACCTGATGCAGAGTGCAGCTGGGCTTCAGGAAATTACTCATACCAAGAAGCAGTGTAGAGGCCAGATGTACACCCACACAGTACCCAACCTGCCGCCTGATACAGCCAGCATCGCACGCATATCGCCCCCACGGAGAAAACAGATTACGAAAGTTTCCGTAGCTGGACCTGCAGTAGACTTGAGCAAGGGAAGCCACAATAACCTATGATCTCCTCACTCTGATGCATGCTCAGTGTCTTAAGGGGTTCTTCACCATCCTTCCCTCTGTTTAAGAATGAGCACCAGGGCCAGGAATGAAGGGAGGATGGAAAGGTTATGTGGTGCCTGTGATCAGCAAGGAGTTTGGGATAATAATCCTGAGCTGGCTTTTCAAACCATTGGATGGAACTGAATGTACCTGAATGCGTCTAGATTTTATTAATCAGTTAATTTAACATTTTTGCTATAAACAAAATGGAGTCTTGAAAGTTAATTTCAGATACAGAGAATTTTAAAAGAAAAACAACACACTTCCATCTTTCTACCCCTGAGTTTGCTGATTTTCAATCACTGTAACTGAACTATCAGAATTTTTACATTGAATACTGATGGAAGTCAATCTTGAAATTAACAGTTTCAATTAATAAATAGTTAACAGTTTATCTTGAAATTCAGCCAGAAGTCTTACCAACCTCTTCTACCTTTGAAAAGTATTTTGCCAGTTAGTAGTTTCCAAAGCCAGCTGCATATTAGAATCACCTGGGGGTACTTTTTAAAAACTTCAAATGCTTAGCCCTCTCTCACACTCTTCCATAAATCTGATTTAATTGGTCTGAGGTGGAACCTGGGGCATTGGTACTTAAAAAAAAAGCCAAGTGATTCTAATATGCAGGAAAGCTTTAGACCACTGATAAAATGGTGATTTCTATTGCCTTTCACTGCTTTGGCTAGTAAGTGGCAGGCGTCGTAACATTTCAGTTCAAGGCTGAATCACATTGTACTTTTGTACATCTTTTGTACAACAATTAGCGATCTGAATTTAAATTAAAATTCAACTGTATGAGGCACTGCTAATATAAGTAACTCATACATAGTTTAAATTGAGTGAACAAATAACTTTTATTATATGACTTTAAAAAATCAGACAAATGTAGAAAATATCAGTTACATGTTGCATCTCCCCTTTAATCTTATTAACAATTTTATTTTTATCTCACTTGAAAGATATATCCAGATTAGAGAAATGTTGAAATGAGAAAAAATATGCATCACAGAGTTAGGGAAGTAGGATGATAGAAATAATGATAATTATAATAACTACTTGTATAGAGTATTTGTTATATGCTAAATGCATATAAATTATTGAATATATTCCTCCCAATTACACATTTTACATTCGAGAAAACTGACGTTTGGAGAAGTTAAGCCACTTGTCCAAGGTCACTTAGCTTGTAAGAGGTAGACCCGGTCCTCAAACCCGGGAGATCCTGACACCAAAGTCTATTTCTTATTCACCCCCTTTATATCTTCCCATTTTTTATGTTGAAGAGCAAAATCACCACATTAAAGCCAAAGCCTGGAATGGAGTAAGTCTTTGATTGTTGCTCTGAAGCAGAATCTTCATGTGTCCATGGTAGTATGATGGCAAGTCTTGCAAAAGGCAGTGAATGTGTTCTATTGACTGAAGTTCCCATAGATTTTCCCATAGATTATCTTGTAAGTGATAAGACAATGTTGTTGAGGTCACTAGATATTTCAAAGCTTCTGAGCAGAGCCCATCCCTACTCAAAAATTTTTCTTTCTTTCTTTCCAGTTTGCATACTTTCTATTTCTCTTTCTTGTGTAACTGCACTAGTTAGGACTTCCAGTGTGATGTTGAATAGAAATGGTGAGAGAGGACATCCTGCCTTATTCCCAGTCTTAGGAGGAAAGCATCCAGTCTTTCATCACTAAGTATTATGTTAGCATAGGTTTTTCATATATACTCTTTACTAGGTTAAGGAAGTTCCTGTATATATTTAGAGACTTTTGCAAACCTTTTTAAAGAATCAAAACAGACATGTTTTCAGAATTGGTTTATGAAAATATATGAACAAGAATATATATCTTTGCAGAGTTGTTGGATCGTTTAACTAAATCTCCTGTGTACATCACTGTCTTTATCCTGAGCTGTGATAAAATAGTTCTGAATGTCTGTGGTTAGTCTTTCAGACATCCTTAGGACTGCCCACCTTATGCACTTTATATGCCAGCCTATGGTACAAAGTTTTAGATCCATGTTCCATGATAACAGCAGGCAATGCCTGAAGTGCCTTTCCATTTTACATATGATGCAATTTAGGAAGACGCTCCTACCTCAGGGGCAATTCTGAACATCTGAGCAACCAAAAATAATCTTCCTAGGGGAGCAGTAGTAAATCACTGCAATATTAAGTCTAGGAAGATATAAAGGTGGAAGAAATAGTTTAGAGGAACTTTCCTATGAAATACAAGCAGATAAAATTCCAGTGTTATTGCTCAATTTTAAATGAATGAAATTCCACTGCCTAAGAACAGATACTTAGAATGATTGACTCAGTTATTCTTAGATAACAATTTGGGATTGTATGTATGTAGGCATTGCTATGGACTGAATGCTTTGTCTCCCCAAATTCATATCTTGAAGCCCTAACCACAAACGTGATAGTATTTAGAGGTGGGGCTTTTGGGAGGTAATTATGGTTAGATCAGGTAATGAGAGCGGGCCCTGATCTGAGGGGATCATTGCCCTTATAAGAAGAGATACCAGAGAGCTCACTGGCTCTCTGTCTCCACAAGCTCAGAAAGAAATCAAGAGAAGAGGCTTCCGAATTAAAGCTATCTTGCAGCTACCTTGATCTTGGACATCCCAGCCTCTGGAACTGTGAGAAGTAAATTTTTGTTATTTTAGCCACCCAGTCTGTGGTATTTTGTTACGGCAGCCTGGGCAGACTAATACATGCACATATTCCCAAACTTTTCTATTTTACTTTTAATTATAAGAATAATTTTACCTATCATAAACTACTGAAAAATATAGAGAGGTGTACAGAAAAATTCGATAATCTCTGCCTCCTGTTCCAATTCCATCTTTTGGTTATAACTAACATTAATTGTTCAGAACAGTACTTCCTAACATTAGTGGGCATACCTGTCACTTTGGGAATTTTGGTAAAATGAAGATTCATATTGAACAGGTCCAGAGTGGGACCTGAGATTCTTCCTTTCTAAAATGATCCCAAGATACTAGTACTGACCTGAAGACCACATTTGAGTAGCAAGGATTTAGAGAGTATTTTCCACAATTTCTCTATGTTTATACAAATAAGTCCAAAGTGTTTTAAACATACAGCGTTTTTTCCCTTGAAACAGAAGAGGTTATGGTATACATATTATTCTATACATGCTTGGCTTTTTTCCATTAAAATAGAATGGTTATCTTTATAGGACCACACATGCGTATTTGACTCATTCAGTTTGTAGGTATAGCACAAACATTGAAAACTGGAAAAAAAAGAAACCTGCATAACTAGTTCTTCCCCTGGCTCTTAAAATAATATAAAACCAAATAATTGAGTCAAATGATGGCCATGGTTAGAGTTTGCTAGATATTTGCATAATAAGACCACCAATGTTGGAGACCTTGAGAAGCCCTGGTTTCAATGTTATAGTGGTGATTATAGTAATCAAGCTTCTCTCACAAACAATAATCTGAGGTTGTAAATTAATTTGCAGATTTAACCAGTCCAAAAAAGAAAACTAGGTTAAAGTAAAAATATGATATAGTAATGTATGTATTTGCTTTTATTTTTTATGTATTATTTCCATTGGGTATAGACAACGATTCAGACGTTATGGTAATATTTAACTATAAGCAATTAAACATGTGTGAGTTAAATGTAGTAAATTTTTAAAGGAAAATCTTGGGTTATGTATATTTAAATAATTAGTTTTTCACTTCCAAGCTTTTAAAGCTTATATACCTATTCTAAATATGTTTATATTCTGTAGGCAACAAGACGGAATGAAAGTATAAATGTTGGAGTTGAGCAGATAGGATCTCATGTCTTAGTTTTCAACCACTTGCAAGCTTAATTTCCCTGTTCCTGAGTTTTCTCCTAAGTAAAATTGAGATGATGGTAGCTACATTTTAGAATTGTTAAGAACACTGCAAAATTATATGAAATGCAAAACAAAGTAACTGCCAAATAATAGGCACTCAATAAATGAAATAAACGATTATGTCCACTACACAGAAACTTTGAACTACTCTTCATTGAAACTCATTTTGAACCTGGTGCAGTGCTTTCATCCTTTGAGGGAGTTTTTGGCTTTTTAAACAGTCAGAGGTACTTCTAAGACATATCTGGTAAATAAGAGGGCAACTAGAGTAGGCAATACCTGAGGTGATCTTCTTTTCAAATTAAAAACTATAATTATAAAGTAAAAGCTCATTTTTTGCTAGCTTATGTTGGAGGAAGTCATCGAGAGGATGTGACCACTGGTTGACCCATGAGCTGGACCTGGGCAATCAGAGGCTCCTCACCTCCTCCCCTTCCTTGGAATGTACATTCTGCCCACTGTTCCCACAGTGGCAGCTGTTTTCAAGGACACAGCCTTGAGAGAGCAATGTGTTGTTGAGACCATCTGGACAGTATACATGACTGAACCCAGTTAAAGGCCTCTATACAAACTTTTAAGATTCTCACAGGTGGGTGTGGAGATCGACCCAAGACAAGCCACGTATGCAAGTTTCCTTGCTTGATAAACCTGCTACCTACCAATCTGGAGTGGTCTGACTTTCTTTAGTCTCTCCTTGCCCTCCGTGTACATGGATCAATTTGCAAACCAATAGCTTATTAAGCTGATTCTGTAAATGATGTGAACAGGTTATATAATTTTATTAAAAGAATATGACTTCTAAAATTTTTTTGAAAAAATTATCTGGTGTCATTGAAGGAAGTATAAATTGAGGTCTATGAACTCATATAAATATTAAAAATAGTTTCATTGCTTTTTTATTTTTAATATAATGTATTTTAAAGGAAATTATAGTTATCATGACATTTCACCTCTAAATATTTTAGTATGCATCTTATAAAATTAAGACCATATGTTTAGATAATAAAACAAAGTCATCGCACTCCAAAAAATTAGTGACCAAGCCAACTAATACCCAGTCCACATTCAAATTTCCCTGGTTGGTCTCCCAAATATTCCCTGGTGGTTTGTGCAAACCAGGATCCTGTCCAGTACTACACATCATGTTGATTGATATATCCCTTAGGTCTCTGACTCTCTACCAGTGTCCTTATTTACGATACTAAATTGTTGAGTAGAGTGAATCAGTTGTCTTGTGAAATATCCCACCTTTCAGATTTGTTCTGATTATTCAGAGGAAGGAGTGTCGTTTGGTTTGTTCCTCTCTGCCCTGTCTTTTCTGTAGCCGAGAAAGCAGATGTAAAGGCTTGATTAGGATTCAAGGTAAATAGTTTTTGTGAGATTTGGTAATGTTGTCTACTTTATATCTCATTTTAGAATCATCTCTCAAACTGTCTTGTTGAAACATTTGTAGAACACTTTATAGTATTTTCTGACTTGTAAATTTGTAATGTTTATAACATATAGGCATTATCTCTAAAATGTGAACACCAAAAAAAAGTTCCATATCAAGAAACTTCAAAATTCATCTCTAAAACCAGAACTCAATCCTAACTTCCTCCCTTCTTTCTTTCCTCCTATCCTTCCTTCCTTCCTTCCTACCCTCCTTCCCTCCTTCCTCCTTCCTCCCTCCCTCCCTCCTTCCTTCTTTCCTTTCAATACTGAGGTTATAAGTGGTCTGTTATATGAAAGCTGCTACTCATGCAAAGACCTTGGGGTAATAGAACCATTCAGTCCAGGAGTAAGTAATGAATGGGGGATTTCTTGACTTAAATTTATTTTGAATGCCATCTTTTTGTTACAAAACTTATATTAAATGTAGAAATATGTCAGTACTATAGTGTATTTTTTAGGTATGATTGGGCCAAGCAGCCTAATAGAGCAAGAATAAAAATACATCATCTTCAAGACAGGAGCCAATTCTTGATCTGAGTCATCTTTGATGTGGCTGGCGGTATATACAGTGTTCATATTTTTATTTTTAAGTATTTACCTCTGACCTCTGAGGATTTGATAGGATTAGAAACAGAAATACAGATGTCTCAGATGAAAGTCATTTTGGAAAGATGTTCTGCCTAGCCCTTCAAATCCAAGATATTTGAACTTTATGTAAGCTAAAGAGAAGCACTTTGATGGAATCAATTCAAGCCTAAATGTCATGGAATAGATGTGTCATCCAACTGAAAAATAAGTATTTTTTTAAAAAAAATTTGAAGCACAATATGCAATCAGAAAGTGCAGAAACCATAAGTGTACAACTTGGAATTACCACAAAATGAACACATGCATTATCAGCACACAGACTAACAGAACATTATCTGTACCCCAGAAGACCCCATTGTGCCCCCTCCTAGTCTCTGCTCCCCCAGAGATAACAACTCTTCTAACTTCTAACATCATTGATTAGTTTTTCTTGTTTTTTGAACTCTTTATTAAAAGAATCATACATAATATACTCTTTTGTGGCTGGCTTTTTAAATTAGTGTAAATATTTTAATATTAATTTTATATGTATGCTGTGCAGGGTCCTAGAGAGAAGGTAAGTACTTGAGTTGGGCAAACTGGAATGCAAATCTTGAGTCTGCCATTTGCTAACTGTATTGGCCTTCAGTAGGGTGCTTAACTCCTCTGGGCCTCAGTATCTTCAACTGTAAAATGGAAATTTTAACACTCTCTTAAGTACCTGCTGGGAGGATTAAATGAGATACTACGTGTAAAGTACCTGGAAACTTGTAGAAGCTCAATAATTGCTAGTCTCTTCACCCCACCCTCCTTCACCGCTCCCACCTTCTCATTTAAAATGTACCAGTGAGAAAAAAAAATTTTAGTATTCCACTTGCAAGCTAAAAAAGATTTTGTCATGGGAGATCCATGTGTTGTTCAAAGGAACACAAGAATCTTTGCTAGAATTTTTAAAGAACCATAGTTTTTTTTTTTTTTTCTTCCTTTAAATTATGGCAAGTTAAATCTGTTGCACTTCTATTGATGTAACATTGGGAAGACTTCAAGTTTTACCGAATGCCAAAGGAGATGTCAGGTGACTATAGGACTCATGCTCGTTATAGGCAGTTATGAAGTCAGAGATGGAAAGCAAGCTCCACCTTGCCACGGTGGTTTCTGTCCCCTCTCCTTCCCAGTTGGCTAATGAGGGATTCTCAGACGTTATTTTCCTCTTAAATTCAGTGGAATAAGTGTTTTTCTCTGAGGCGTCAGTGTATTAAAAAGTAAGGATATAGTTATATTTAATGTGGACAGTTGTGTTTATTATTGTGTTTGTACTAAAAATTAATGCTTGAAAATGATCAAATGAGATAAATTTATCTAATTCAAAGTTTCAATAAATTTATATATGTTCTGAAAAATATTTCCTTTTGAAAAACACTGAGTTTAGTTATGGAGGGCAAACTGACATATAATTTTCAGGAAAGCCTAAAAGTTACTTTTTTCCCTAGAAATGGAAATGAAAAAATATAATGTAACTAATAATATTGTTTAATTGCTAATAATATTATTTGATTATTTCCATAACTGGTGAGGCATCTGAGTATTTTTGATCTATTTGAATTTAAAATAAGTATAACTAAAGGTAGTTTTGTTTTTCCACAAGTAGGAAGCATATCAACTGGTGTCCTTCCTTACTCCATATTGTTGTTGTGAGCTCAGGAGATAATGGATGTTAAAGCTCTTTTGTAATATAAGATGAAAATACTTAGATTTTTATTTTTGTGTAGGCAATTTACTAGTATGTTAGGTAGGGCATGAATATCTGTCTATGCCAACCAATGTCCACAGATTTTTATTCTTTTTTCATAAAATGTTATTCAGCATGATGTAGGTCTTTTCAACAACTTTTCTTGTCTGCCCAGTCTAACTGTGCATATCTCTAACCTAAATCACTGGCTTAGAAAATTGAAGTTAAAAAGTCCAACAGGGCCTCTGCAGAAGCTAGATAGCTCAGAACCTGAGCAGTAGACTGTAGCTCTTTTTCCTTTCTCTATTACCAAAACAACCAGTCACTTTATTGAAAAAGATGTCACCGAGGAGCCTGTGTTATTCTTGCCACACATAGATGGCGCTACTGACCCACCATCACTGAGACCTTCACTCAGTTTTCACTACTGCCTGTGGATAAACATCAATCCGTCTATGTCTGGTCCCCAGATAGTTTCTATTTCTGGAGAGCTAACTGGGGTTATGGATGGACTGAGGTCCTTAACAAAGAGCTGTTATTATTGTGTGTAACCAATCGTGCTAATATTTAGAAACAGCAACATATTGGTTGACTGGACTTTGCATATTTCAACTGATTAATTGGTTGGTATTGTGAGTGAAGACAAAAGAGCGTGATTTGGACCCTTTTGCTTTAGTTAATTGTTTGTAAGATGCTGAGTATTTCATTGCATCTTCTTTGCATCTGTTTTCCAATTTTGAATGGGAAGGAAGGACCTAGCATTTAGTTATATGCCATCTAGTATATGTCAGTCACTGGGCTATTTATAAACGATGTCTTATTTCATCCCCTCATCCCTAAGGGGCATGGCTTATTATCTTTATTTCACACATGATAAAGATGAAGGTCAGAGATACTGTATGGCCTGAGATCTCATAACAAGTACGTCATTGTGGTGTTGTGGTTCAAGCCTAGTTCTATATGATTAAAGATCTGACTTCAAGTGTTTTTTTTATTTAAACGTGTTCTGGGAATAATAATACTAGTCTTATAACTTCAATACAAACCTTGTACTAACATTGGCTTATTGCTGCCATGGGGAAAGGTAAATAATAGCCCTTTGGAAGGATAAAATCCGTCAGACGTTCTTTTAAAAATGTTCACTGAACTGAGTCACCAGATTAACCAATGTTCTCTTTTCTTCTTTATAGAATATACTGATTTATGTAAGTGAGGATTTAGAAATATATAAAATATACCTCTGGTTGCTTTATGTTATCTAGTGCAAACCTATCAACTAGAATTGTGATATTTAAAATTTATGAATACACATTCACAATTTTATCAAGGATTCCAAGAAGCTGAACACTTTTACGTCCATGGGAATCCTAAGATATATATATATATATAGATCTATCTATCTATCTATGTATGTATATATAAATTTGGGAGGAGAGGGTGAGAGAAAGCATTTTATAAAAAATTGGCCACTTTTGATGATTTGACAGGAGACTTTATTATATCATTTATGCTGACTGCTTCTGAAGATTATCAGGACCACTGTCTTCAGGGACAAGAGGGAAAAACTTGCTACCCATTATTTTGAAATTTGAAAATGTGTAGAAGTGCCTAGCTAGGTTCTCGCTCGTATACCCAGTCGAATATGATCACATCAGACATACCTATTTCTCTTCTCTAAACACTATGTTAGCGGGATTTTATGAAACATCATGCTTTTTTTCCTATGTAAATTTTCTGAGTAAGAAAGGTGCATTTGATTACATTCTGTAATTTGATTATATGGCTTGTAAGTCTTTATAATTTAGTTAGATTATAAGGTCTTCTCAATTCTTTGCATTTAGGCTACTTGTCATAACCATTTGGTAAACAAAGCCCAGGACAGAATCTATGGAGACCAGTAGGGAAGGATGCTTAAGGAAGACATCAACACAGGAGCAGCATCAAAGGCCAGCGATTCTAGGCACGGATACGTGAAGATGTTGGGGCAGAGGAAAATTTGAAAATGGGATATCCTTCAAGAGGCAAACAACAAACAGGGTATGATCAGCATGAGTCAGAAGTCCAAAGCGAGTCAGAGACGTGGTGTTCATTTAAGCAAGCATAGGCCTGGCGATTGGTAGATGGCTCTAGACTAAGAGTTTTGGTTGTGATCTTGACAGCTAGGAATTGAAAGGTAGATAAAGTCTAAGGCCTTAAACACGGAGAGAGGGTTGTGCAGGATGCCCAGCTGGTGGGAGAACTGGATCTTAGGAAACTCGGTAATTGAGTAGAATATTGAAAAAGAATTTCAGAACTCAGGTTACATTGCAGGAGGATTCTTTTACCTGGGGATAAAAAAGTTCCACATACTACCCATTTTTTATTATACTTGTCCATCTTCCCGTTACATATAGCCTTCTTCTTATACATTGACTCTTACTAATTTTGCTTTTTGCGAACCCTTTTCATCTGTATTTATGCTCTTCTCGCTTCTACTTTAGCAATTTTTTCCTCTTTCTTGGATAGTCTTAACAGCATTTAGAGTTTCAGACATAATCCAAGATCCTTTTGTATAATTAAAAAACCAAAAAATTTCTTTCATCACAAGTCTTCTTCCAGATTCTACCACATTTCAATGTTTTCCTCAGTAGGATAAAACAAACAACAATAACGACAAAAACCCCAACCCCCCAAGAGTTGTTTACATTTTCCAGTCCTCATTTCTCACCTTTTCATTCACTCTCAGTGGTCTGGTTTCCATCTCCATTGCCCTCTAAAACTGTCATTTCAAGATTTCCATGTTATCAGATCCAAAGGATACTTCTCTGTCTTCATTTTCCTGTACTTCTTAGCAGTATTCAGCATAGATGACCACTCACTTTGTATTGAAACAGTTTTTTCCTTGGCTTCCGGGACACCATATTCTCTTGGTTATCCATGTAAGGAATAGTTTGACTTTGGAATAAGCAAAAGAGGTCACTGGATATCCTTTTCATGCCGTGCTGGAGCCTTTGGGGATTATCTGATTCCATGGGGCCTGTGAGGCTTGCCTCTGAGCTATTTTACAACTGGAAATAATAGATAACTGAAAGCAATGCAAATAATTCTTGTCTATAGACATGAAAATAAGTTCTATCTGGAGGGGGAAACAATTCTCACCCTCCTCCCTTTCTTCTAAAAAAGCCAGTTTTGGGCCCATTTGTAAATTTATTTCCTCATTCCTTTACTCCATATAAACACGTGGTGCTTTGACTTCTCCTTTGAATTGGTTGTGACATCTGTTTGGTTCCCTCAATTAATGAGTTAAATAAAGTTTTGACACATATTCATCTTATGTCTATATGAGAGTTATGGTTTTTACTTTTAAAAAATGTATATATATCCCTTAACACCACTTTTCCTTGATCTGACTGACCACTGTTTCTTGGTGTGATTGGTTGGCTTCTACTTCTACTGATGGTTAGCTTTTGCTCTATTTTCTCTATAAATGATATTTGGGCAACCCTAGTTTTCAGTGATGTCTTTATGCTGATTACTCCCAAATATTTATCTATAGCCCTAACCGAACTTCAGAATCTATATCCAATTCCTTATTGGAGAGCTAGGTCTCATTGATATCTCACATTTCACAAGAAAAAAAATGGACTTCCTGATTCCTGTTCTCCCACCATCCGTTAAACAACAGTGATAATATACAATCCATCAAAAAATAAACAACCGGTTCCTCTCCCAGTTTTCCGCATTCAATAAATGTTAATATCATCTAGCCAATTGCTTAAGCAAGAAACTCAAAACTCCATGTCATTCTGTCCATCAATAATCTCTGTCTCTTCTACCTTAAAGTATCTTGAATTTGTTCCTTGTCTTAATTTTCACTGTTACCACCACATTATCTCTTGCCTGGACCATAGTAATGGCTGTCTAGTTTGTCTTGCTTACTATTACCATTCTTGCCCTTCTATATTCCACATATATGAATGAATCTTCTTAAACATTGACCAGATTACTTAATTTTAATACTTAAGACCTTTTAATACCTCCCAATTTCATTTGGAATAAAATTCAAATTCCTTACTACGGCTTACATAGTCCTTTGTCTGTCTCCCCAAATCATTTCTCTTACTAATCTCTGCTTCACTTACTATGTTCTAGCTATAGAGGACTTATTTCTTTTCCTTGAATAATCACAGAACTGTCCTGTTTCCAGGACTTTACACTTACAGTTTCCTCTATCTAAAGTATATCCTATCTGACTTTTCATAAGTTTGACTCTTTCCTGTTTGAATCTGAAAAAGGCATCTTCATATTTCGAATCATCTCCCTCAAAGAGGCCTCCCCTTACCCTGCCTAAAGTAGCCTCATCTCCCCTTATTTTCTATCATACCACTCAGTCTTTTCCCTTCACATTTACCACAAACCACAATATCTTTCTTTGAATTTTAGAAACTGATTTTATTTGTTTATGGTCTGCCCAACTCTGCCTTCTCTCCTTCCCCTTTCCTCCACAGAATGCAGTACACCAGGAAGGCACACACCTTGTCTGCCCTTTACATCCTCGTATTCCCAGAATCCAGGATACACCATGGATCATAACAGACACTTAAAATACTTTTTATAACTGAGTGAATAAATGGAGTATTAATCTTATATTGTTGGTGTAATAATTTATTAATATCTACCTTGATCTCTCTGCTATAGAAGATGAAATGTAATTTGCAATTTTTACTCACTATTATATTCCCAGGACTGGTGTCACTCCTGATTCCAGGAGTAAGCACTCAATAAATATTTTTTAAATAAATTAATGAATGAATTAAGTAACATAATCACAAGGTCAGAACAGATTCTTAGCTGCCACTGCATATGCCAGCTTATAAGTCGAATATTTGAGGCTAAATGGGTACCAAATTCTGGGGCAGGACTGAGTCCGGAGATAAGGGATGATTAGACGTGAGTAACTTCATTAGAAGAGTGTGCAGGAAGCAGGCTAGTTTTTGGCTCAGATAATAGATGGGATCTCAAATTCTACGCTCCTATGAAGTTAGAGTTCTTTTACATATTCTTCTCAATTAATGAATAGCCTATCCATTTAATAATGGAATACATTCCATTTTATACATGCTTTCTCTCCAACCAGAAACTTTCCCGACAGAGGGATAACTTTGCTTTTGTTGGCTGTCTGATAACCATATTCGTAAGTTTTATTTGTTTATTTTAGTAGTTACAGGAATTAAATTACACTGCCTAAATCAGGATAACTTTTTCTCGACTCCAATCACTGAAAAATCCCCAAATAAAAATTTAATACAACTCACATTTCTGGGAAAGCTTAACAGAAACCATATTAAAAATAACAGAGATTTGAGATATATTTTGAATATTTTCCTGGAAATTATATATAAAAATATAAATTATTAGTAGGAAAAATAGACAAGGCTCATTTTTATTGCATTTATGTTTCTTAAAAAAGACAAAAACTGAAATATCCAAAACAAACTCCAAATGGAGCAGAAATGGGAGGATGTAGCACACAATTTCTTTTGTTTAGAACAGAAATCTTGAATGGGGAGCTTTTTTTTTAAGGAGGTAGAAAATTATTTTTAATGGAATCAATGTCTCATTTCAATTAATTCTGATCATGATGTTTCAGGATCAATTTGGCTTGGTAGGAAATCTTGAATTTGGATAATTTTTAAATATAAATACTGCTGTTTAAAAAAGAGTGTATTTTACTTAGAGCAAAAGAAAATTCAGCTTTGTTGGTGACCGTTCATTAATGTGAGAGTAGAATAATAGCTATAAACTCAGATAAGACCTAATTCCTTAAAACTATTCATAATTTAGGAATAATCCCTTGATAGAAATTGACCTAATATATAAATATATAAAATAAAAAGATACAAATTGAGTAAGAATTTAATAAATTCAATGGCAATCAGGTCCAACTAAGACAACTTTTGGGATAATGGAAAGATCTTAGACGAATAATGAGAATTCTGTATTCTAATTCTAGGTCTGACACTAATTTATTTTATTCTAGGACAGATAAATTAGTCCCCGTGAACGAGAAATCTTCATCTACAAAATAAGGGGATAAACATCTTAACTTTCTATGTTTATACTTTAAACTCAGGCCATCATTAAACAATAGGATATGAGGAGTCATGATCAAGCCTTAATTTATCCACTGCTATACTTAAATCTTATATTCACATAGAGGAAAAAATCAAAGAATCTAGTCCAAGGGTCTTTTTATACATCATACTTCTTGAGAAATTTTTTTGCCTCTTTTCCCACTTTTGATTTCCTGGCCCAAGTGAGTCTTATGGTTATGACCAGTTCTTGGATTCCTTATTCTTAAACTTAACAAGGTCAATTGAAAGGAGAGTCTTGATTCTAGAAGCCCTGCTCACTCACTGTCCTCCTTGGAATTATTTGTTTAATATACTACCTCATCTACTCTGCTACCTACCTAGATTTCTCTATAAAATTCTTAAATTAATTCTAAGTTTTTTTCTTGCTTATCAACTCTTTAAAGAGTATTGGAACATATATGACTATGAATATAGAGAATATAACTAAATATAACGAATAGTTACTAAACATTTGGAAAAAATTGTAAGCTTATGCTAATGTTATTTATTCGTTTTTTTGGAGAAAGAGAGTAATATAGTTGATCCAATAATCTTGTGAAGTAGATAAGAAATGTTTTCTACTGCCTGCACACATATGAAAATAATATAAGAAAAAAGTAAACAAATCACCTAAGATACCTAAACGAGTAAATGGAAAACTAGGAAATAAACTTCATAGCTGGTATTAAGGTAAAAATACTAAGACAGTATATCAGATTACAGCTAAACCAGTTTTAAATCATTGAAATCTTAAATTCAATATGCATTGCACAGTATATAAAGTGATTCATATGACAGATCAAGAAAATTTATGTCCTATTATTTAAAATTAATCTGGGACCTGCCAGTGGCACAAGTGGTTAAGCGCCCGTGCTCTGCTGTGGCAGCCCGGGGTTCGTGGCCCTGGGCGCACACGGACGCATCGCTTGTCAAGCCATGCTGTGGCGGCGTCCCATATAAAGTGGAGGAAGATGGGCACGGATGTTAGCCCAAGGCCAGTCTTCCTCAGCAAAAAGAGGAGGATTGGCAGATGTTAACACAGGGCTGATCTTCCTCACACACACAAAAAAAATAAATAAAATAAAATTAATCCAAACCATCAAGTTTGGTTAGTAATGAATGTTGAAAAAGAGAGAGATAAATATTACAATTTAAAGCAGACACTTCTTATTGTTAAGTTTTTCTGTTAAGCAGAATAAACCAGAAACATCATGATCCAGTTTGCCTATGGCAAATATTTACAATTTTAACAAAGGCATGTAGATTTCTCTAAATTTCTGTCAGAGAAACCATGTTCACTGCATTGGAGAATTTTCTTTTTTTCAATATCATGCTCGAGGAGTGACAACTGTTATGGATTGAATGTTTAAGTCTCTTGAAAATTCGTGTTTTGAAAAGTCTTAATCTCCAGTGTGATGGTATTAGGAGGTGGTACCTTTGGGAGGTAATTAGGTCATGAGGGTGGAGCCCTCATGAAGGCTATTAGTGCTCTTGTAAGAAGAGACTAGAAAGAGTTTACTTCCTCCCTCTCTCTGCCATGTGAGGATACAATCAGAAGCAGGTCATCTGCAAACCAGGAAGAGTACTCTCCCCAGATACTGGATCCAGCACCTTGCTCTTGGACTTCCCAGCTGCCCAGTCTTGGCATTCTGTTCTAGCATCCTGAACTGACTAGGCCAACAGCTTCAAAGCTATCCCATAGTTACAAAACTTACTGGCAGCACCTCATTTTGCCAAAATCTATTGTCTATGCTCAGTTACTAAGTTTTGGAAAAGCAGCCACTGATTCAGTCTTGCAACTACTTAAACCCTGAAGTAGCCTTGAAATAGCTTGGTTCTCTTGATCTTTGGTCATGTATTCATTTTGACATTATCTAGAGTTTTTCCCAACTGGTATATCTATATCTGTTCTACATAAAACACTTTATGGACCATTATCTTGCCTAACCTTTGAACAATGCCTTTTATCACCTCACTACAAGTGAATTTGCTCACCTTCCATATTGTGGTGGTGATGTCAGGTAGACCATGATGCAGTGGAGACTTCAGACCAACAGGAGCCATTGAACCCACAGCATATGGATATCTGAATAATGGGTAACCATAGAACAGTAAAAAGATGATTATTTTGTGGAAATATTCTAGTCGAACTGTTTAAGTTTGACTTTATTTTAATAGAATCATTTGAGATGTAATTGTGGTTCCAAATACTCCCTTTGATTATATAGTTTAGGAATTCAGCCATTTTGAATTTTTGTTTTAAAGTTTTATAGTCTTTTCAAATTAGGTTATGTAACTATCTTAATTTACCTTCAGATTGAATTGTTAAGATGAATAATTTTATTTTGATTTGAACATGCCCAGAAAGCATATTTTTGGTGTGAGATCTCAAAGTATGTTTTTCTCCCTTACATGAAAATAGCTTGCAGATTTGGTTGATATTTGATACAAAGTGATTTCTATAGTTTGAGGCACAAGCAAATTTCAGTTTTAACCTTGTAATGATTATACATGTTTATGGAAAATGATTTGAAATGTAGAACTGCAATCATTGTCTGCATATTCCAGGCTTTTCCAGGCCTAAATGCCTTCTTATTTAGAGAATTTTCCATGCCTTTGGGTTACTAGGAATCAAAATAATGTAAACTGGTACATTTTTATTTCGTTGAATCTGTAGCCAAAGAGGCAGGGACTATGAGCTTTAGTCATGATATCGTATTTTGCACGGGCTTTGCCTATGGCTCTTGGAACACAATGGTGGTATATCAGGAGGAGGAGAATAAACCATTCTGGAGAAATGGCCTGGCTTAGGGCTGACACTCAAGGAGGGAGATCAGAAAGCAGCTACAGTATTTCAGAGCACAATGCAATCTTGGGCTGATCTGTGGTGGTGTTCATAGCTAAAGGCTCTGCCTCATGGGTGGGTGCTTAGCAGCGAATGAAATACTTATAATTAGGCTGGTGGTACTCTCTTGGATCCAAGGGGAACTCAAGAAGTTTAAAATGAGACCTCAGCCAGTAGCCAAAAGCACTGAGTCAGGACCCATCTCCCAAAGGAGAGGGAGCTGGCTAGAGCCAGGCAGGTTTTCAGGACCCTGGCCAAATTGGCTGGACTTCAGGGTGCTAAGTACCGAGGTATATTGGAACACAAACTAGGGAGTGGGGCAAAGCCCAAATGTACAGAATTTGCACAGATGGGGGAAACACAAACAAATACTGGGTTTTAGTGATCCAGCTATAGGGATTCTAGCTAACCCTAGACCCCACTTACTATCTGGGAGATGGTCTCTCAATGTGATTCTTGTTGGCTTGAGGATAGAGGAGTCTTGAACTTATGGTTGAGGATCCTCAGTTACTGGCGATGAATAAGCGGAAATGGAATTACAAGAGATCTCTAGAACAAATATTTTCAATTCAGTCAACTGATTGGTTTTACAGTTTTCCCTTTCATCCATCTGATTAATTGACTGAAGTAATCTTTTACTTTAGAATTGTATGGACACAATCTAAAGTACATGGTATTTAATTCTTTTACTTGAGCTCTTACAAACTGAATTCTAAAGTTTGTTTTTTCATCTGAAGTATTCAAAACTATAAAATAGAGTCTGATGTTAAGCACATTTTTAAATATTTGGGTCATGTAGAAACTAATTTCAAGTAAAATTTTTGGAACTTTTTATTAAAGTATAAAATACATTGAGGAAAGTATACACATTGTAAGTGTACAACTCAGTTGAATGTTCACAAACTGAAATGCCCAGATCAAGGAATAGAATATTACCAGCATCCCAGAAGCCGCTTTAATTCCCTCTTCTAGTTGTTAACTCCCAAAGAATAACCGCTGTCTTGAGAATAGATAAGTTCTGTGTGTTTTTGACCTTTATGTGAAATGAATCATATAATATGTATTCTTTTGTGTCTACTTTCTTTTACTCAATATTATGCTTGTGAGATTTCTCAATGTAGCTGTTAGTCATAGGTCATTTATTATCATTGCTATGCAGTATTCCATTGTATAAACATATCATAATTTCTTTTATCACTTCTGTTGGTGAACATTGAGGTGGTATCTTATATTCGTGCTGTTATGTACACTGTTGCTATGAATATTCTAGTATGCGTCTTTTGCTAAACACATGTACACATTTCCGTGGCTACTGTGGAGTGGAATTGCTGGGTTGTGTACAGGTGAAACTTTTTAATGTGCTATAGAAGCTTGTAATTTTATCAGTTGACCAATCCCAAAGACTTTCTATTGTCACAAATATGTCACAGATCTATCCTATCCTTGCTCTACATGATTTCTATTGGCTTACTTTTTGACAAAGTTTTTGCATGGAGGTTTAATTATGTGTCTCTTTCCTCTTTTATACATTTATAATTTCCCATATTAACTCTGAAGCATAAGTACTGTAATTTCAATGAGGAGATAAAGAATACCACAGCAATTTTTATAGTTTTCAAAATTCATACGTTAGTCTATTTAGTTTTTAGGCTTTATTCACCAATGATAGAGAAGAAATATTAACATAACATAATATAAGATTGTTCTCCTTTTTAAAAATTGACAATGTTAAAATCTGACATTTCAGAACAAGTAAATACATGGATTTTTATTCTCATTAAAACACTGTCTTGCTTTACAAAGGATCAATTCTAATCTTTTTTTTCTTGATTTTTTTAAAATAAATTTTATTTTTAGAACAGTTTTAGATTTACAGAAAAATTGAGACGATAGTACAGAGAGTTCTCATATACCCTACACATAGTTTCTCCTATTATTAATATCTTACAAGTATGGTACTCTTGTCACAATTAATAAACTGATATTGATACATTATTATTAACTAATGTCTGTAGTTTATTTAGATTTCTATAGATTTGAACTAATTTTTCTGTCCCAGAAATCCATCTAGAATACCACATTACGTTTAAGCCCCTTAAGCACCTCTTGGCTGTGACAGTTTTTCAGATTTTCTTTTTTTGTGTGACTTTGAGAGTTTTGAGGAATACTGGTCAGGTGTTTTGTAGAATGACCTCAATTGGGATTTTTCTGATGTTTTTCTTTTTTTTTAATTAAAAAATTTTTAATTGTGGTAAAAATGCAGCATTTACTTACATTAACCGTTTTTTTTTTCCAATTTGAGCACATCCATCACATCTTTTTTTCTTTGGTGAGAACATTTAAGATTTACTCTTCTAGCAAAGTTCAAGTATACAATACGGTATCATGAACTATAATCACCATGCTGTAATTAGATCCCCAGAACTTATTCATTTTATAAGTGAAAGTATGTACTTTTTGACCAGCATTCCTATTTCCCCCTCCTCCTGATGCCTTGCAACCACTGTTCTACTCTCTGGTTCTATGAGTTTAACTGTTTTAGATTCTATATATAAATGAGATCATACAGTATTTGTCTTTCTGTGTCTGGTTTAGCATAATGTACTCCAGGTTCATCTATGTTGTCAAAAATGGAAAGATTCCCTTCTTTTTATGGCTGCACAATACTCCATTATGTATAGAATATATATATCAGTCACATTTTCTTTATCCATCCGTCTGTTGACAGACACTTATGTTGTTTCTATATTTTGGCTATTATGAATAATGCTGCAATGACCATGAGAGTGCAGATAGCTCTTTGAGATAATGATTTCATTTCCTTTGGATAAATACCCAGAAATAGAATAGCTGGATCCTGTGGTAGTTCTATTTTTATTTTTTGGAGGAATTTCCATACTGTTTTCCATAGTGTCTGCACCAATTTACATTCTCACCAACAATGCACAAGAGTTCCCTTTTCTCCATACCTTCGCCAACACTTATCTCTTGTCTCTGGTTCTAATCATCCTAACAGATGTGAAATGATATCTCCCTGTGGTTTTGATTTGTGTTTCTCTGCTCATTAGTGACACTGAGCATCTTTTCATACACCTGTTGGCCATTCGTATGTCTTCTTTGGAAAAATGTCTGTTCATGTCCTGTGCTCATTATATATTTGGGTTATTTAGTTTTTGGCTATTGAGTTATATGAGTACCTTATATATTTTGGATATTAACCACTTATCGGATACAAGCATACCTTGGAGGTATTGGAGGTTCAGTTCCAGACCACTGCAATAAAGCGAATATCGCAATAAAGCGAGTCACACAAATTTTTTTGGTTTCTCAGTGCACATAAAAGTTATGTTTACACTATACTGTAGTCTATTAAGTGTGCAATAGCACCATGTATGAAAAAACAATGTTCATACCTTAATTAAAAGTTACTTTATTACTGGGGCCCACCTGGTGGCGTAGCGGCAAGTGCGTGCGCTCTGCTTCGGTGGCCTGGGGTTCCGATCCCGGGCATGCGCTGACGCACCGCTTGTCAGGCCATGCTGTGGCGGTGTCACATATAAAGTGGAGGCAGATGGGCATGAATGTTAGCCCGGGGCCAGTCTTCCTCAGCAAAAAGAGAAGGATTGGCAGATGTTAGCTCAGGGCTGATCTTCCTCACAAAAAAAAAAAAGAAAAAAAATTACTTTTTTGCTAAAAAAATGCTATCATCTGAGCCTTCAGCAAGTTGTAATCATTTTGCTGGTGGAGGGTCCTGCCTTGATGTTGATGACTGCTGACTCATCAGGGTGATGGTTGCTGAAGGTCGAGGTGGCTGTGGCAATTTCTTAAAACAGGACAACAAGGAAGTTTGCCACATTGATTGACTCTTCTGTTCATGAATGATTTCTCTGTAGTATGAGATGCTGTTTGATAGCATTTTACCCACAGTAGAATTTTTTTCAAAATTGGAGTCAATTCTCTCAAACCCTGCCACTGCTTTATCAGCTAAGTTTATGTCATATTCTAAATCCTTTGTTCTCATCAGCAATCTTCACAGCATCTTCACCAGGAGTAGATTCCATCTCAAGAAACTCCTTTCTTTGTTCATCCATAGGAAGCAACTACTCATCTGTTTTTAATCACAAGATTGCAACAATTCAGTCACATCTTCAGGCTCTACTTCTAATTCTAGTTCTCTTGCTATTTCCACCATATCGGTAGTTACTTCCTTGAACCCCTCAAAGTCATCTGTGAGTGTTGGCATCAACTTCTTCCAAACTCCTGTTAATGTTGCTATTTTGACTTCTTCCCGTGAATCACAAACGTCCTTAATGGCATCTAGAATGATGAATTCTTTCTGGAAGGTTTTCAATTTACTTTGCCCAGATCCATCAGAGGAATCACTATCTATGGCAGCTATAGTCTTATGAAATGTATTTCTTAAATAATAAGACATGAAAGTTGAAATTACTCCTTGACCCACAGGCTGCAGAAAGGGTATTGTGTTAGTAGGCATGAAAACGGCTTTAATCTTGTAAATCTCCATCAGAGTACTTGGTGACCAGTTTCATTGTCAATAAGCAGTAATATTTTGAAAGGAATCTTTTTGTCTGAGCAGGATGTCTTAGTGGGCTTAAAATACTCAGTAAACTATGTTTTAAACAGATATGCGGTCATCCAGGCTTTGTTGTTCCATTTATAAACCACAGGCAGAGTAGATTTAGCAAAATTCTTAAGGGCCCTAGGATTTTTGGAATAGTAAATGAGCACTGGCTTCAACTTCACGTCACCAGCTGCATTAGCTCCTAACAAGAGAGTCAGCCTGTCCTTTGAAGCTTTGAAGCCAGGCATTGACTTCTCTCTAGCTATGAAATTCCTAGATGGCGTCTCCTTCAATAGAAGGCTGTTTCATTTACATTGAAAATCTGTTGTTTAGTGTAGCCACTTTCGTTAATTATCTTAGCTAGATCTTCTGGATAGCTTGCTGCAGCTTCTACATCAACACTTGCTGCTTCACCTTGCACTTTTAAGTTATGGAGATGTCTTCTTTCCTTAAACCACATGAACCAACCTCTGCTGCCTTCAAACTTTTCTTCTGCAGCTTCCTCATCTCTCTCTCAAAGAATTGAAGAGAGTTAGGGCCTTGCTCTGGACTAGGCTTTGGCCTAAGAGAATATTGTGGCTGGTTTGATCTTCTATCCAAACCACTAAAACTTTCTCCATATCAGCAATAGGCTGTTTTACTTTCTTATTATTCACAGGTTCATTGGAGTAGCACTTTTAATTTCTTTCAAACACTTTTCCTTTTGCATCTACAACTTGGCTAATTGTTTGGTGCAAGAGGCCTAGCTTGGTTTTCGACATGCTTTCCTCACTAAGCTTAATCATTTCTAGCTTTTGATTTAAAGTGAGAGATGTGTGACTCTTCCTTTCACTTAACACTTAGAGGCCATCGTGGGGTTAGTAATTGGCCTAATTTCAATGTTGTGTCTCAGGAATAAGGAGGCCTGAGGAGAGGGAGACAGATGGGGGAATGATGAGTCAGTGGAACAGTCAGAACACACAGAACATTTATCAAATAAGTTCCCCGTCTTATATGGACGTGGTTCGTGGTGCCCCAAAACAATTACAATAGTAACATCAAAGATCACTGATCACAGATCACCATAACAAATGTAATAATAATGAAAAAGTTTGAAATATTGCAAGAATTACCAAAATGTGACACAGAGACATGAAGTGAGCAAATGCTGTTGGAAAAATGGTGCCAATAGACTTGCTTGACATGGGGTTCCCACAAACCTTAGTATCTGCGAAGCGCAATAAAGCAAAGCGTAATAAAACAAGGTATGTCTGTATATCTATTTTCTCCTATTTTCTAAGTTACCTTTTAATTTCATTGATTGTTTCCCTGCTTTACAGAAGCTTTTTAGTTTGATGTAATCCCACTTGTTTATTTTTGCTTTTCTTACCTGTACTTTTGGTGTCATATATAAAGAAATCATCGCCAAGACCAATGTTAAAGAACTTTTTCCCTATGTTTTCTTCTGGGAGTTATATGGTTTCAGGTCTTACATTTAAGTCTTTAATCCATTTTGACTAAATTTTTGTGTATGGTATAAGATAAAGGTCCAATTTCATTTGTTTGCCTTTGTGTTTTCCCAAGACATTCATTGAAGAGGCAGTCCTTTCTCTATTATGTATGTGTTCTTGGCACTCTAGTCAAAGATTAGTTAACCATGTATGTGTGGTTTTATTTCTGGGCTCTCTATTCTGTTCCATTGCTCTATGTATCTGTTTTTTTTTTTTTTTTTTTTTGTGAGGAGATCAGCCCTGTGCTAACATCCGCCAATCCTGCTCTTTTTTTTGCTGAGGATGACGGCCCTGGGCTAACATCTGTGCCCATCCTCCTCCACTTTATATGGGACGCCGCCACAGCATGGCTTGCCAAGCAGTGCGTTGGTGCGCGCCCGGGATCCGAACCAGCGAACCCCGGGCCGCCGCAGCGGAGCGCGCGCACTTAACCGCTTGCGCCACCGGGCCGGCCCCTATGTATCTGTTTTTATGCCAGTGCAGTACTGTTTTGATCATTGTAGCTTTGTAATATAGTTTGAAATAGGGAAGTGTGATTTGTCCAACTTTGTTCTTCTTTCTCAAGATTGCTTCGGCTATTCAGGATCTTTTGTGGTTCCATATAAATATGAGGATTTTTTTTATTTCTATGAAAAATGACATTAGAATTTTGATATAGATTGCATTGAATCTTTAAATCACTATGGGTAGCATGAATATTTAACAATATTAATTCTTCCAATTCACAAACATGGGATATCTTTTTATTTATTTGTGTCTTCCTTAATTTCTTTCATCAATGTTTTATAGTTTTTAGTGTACAGATCTTTCACTTTCTTGGCTAAATTTATTCCAGAGTTTTTTATTCTTTTTGATGCTATTGTAATGGGACTTTTTGCTAGTGTATTTTTTAGATAGTTTGCTCTTAGTGTTTAGAAATGCAACTGATTTTGTACATGGATTTGTATTCTGCAACTTTACTGAATTCGTTTATTAGTTCTAACAGTATTTTGGTGGCGTTTTTAGGGTTTTCTATACATAAGGTTGTCATCTGCAACACAGAGACAATTTTGCTTCTTTTTTTCCTACTTGGTTGCCTTTTATTTCTTTTTCTTTCTGATTGCTCTGACCAGGACTTCTATTACCACATTGAATAGAAGTGGTAAGAGTGAGCACCCTTGTTTTATTTCTGATCTTAGAGGAAAAACTGTCAGCTATTCACCATAGAGTATGATGTTAACTGTGTGCTTGTCATATACGGCCTTCATTGTGTTGAGATACATTCTTTCTATACCTAATTTGTTGAACATATTTTTTTTTCATGAAAGGATATTTAATTTTGTCAAGTGCTTTCCCTGCATTTATTCAGATAATCCTATGGTTTTTATCCTTCATTCTGTTAATGTGGCATATCACATTGATAGATTTGCATATTTTGAATCTTCCTTGCATCCCAAAGATAAATCTAACTTGATCTTCGTGCATGTTCCTTTTAATGTGCTATTGAATTCAGTTTGCTAGTATTTTATTTTGAGGATTTTTGCATGTGCCTTCATCAAGTATATTGGTCTGTAGTTTTTTCTTTTTTCTTATAGTGTCCTTGTCTGGCTTTGGTATGAGGGTAATGCTGGTCTTGTAAATTAGTTAGGAAGTGTTTCCTTTTCTTCAGTTTTTTGGAAGGGTTCGAAAAGAATTGGTATTAATTCTTCTCTAAATGTTTGGCAGTATTCACCCACAAAGTTTATCTGGCCCTGGGCTTTTCTCTGTCGGGAGTTTTTGATTACTGCTTCAATCTCCTTACTCATTATTGGTCTGTTCAGCTTTGCTGTTTTTTCATGATTTAGTCTTGATAGATTGAATGTTTCCAGGAACTTATCCATTTCTTCTAGGTTATCTAATTTGTCAGCATATAGTTGTTGGTAGTAGTCCCTTATGATCCTTTGTATTTCTGTTATATAAGTTGTATGCCTCCTCTTTCATTTATAATTTTATTTATTTGTCTTCTCTCCTTTTTGTCTTGGTTAGTCAAGCTAAAATTTTGTCAATTTGTTTATCTTTAAAAAAAAAACAACTTAGTTTTGCTGATCTTTTCTGTTGTCTCTCTAGACTCTATTTTATTTATTCCTGCTCAAGTCTTTATCATTTCCTTCTGTTTACTTTGGGCCTAATTTGTTCTTCTTTTTCTAGTTCCATGAAGAGTAAAGTTAGATAGTTTATTTGAGATCTTTCTTTTTTCTTCATGTAGGTAATTATCATTATAAACTTCCTTCTTAGAACTGCTTTTGCTGCATCCCATAAGTTTTGGTATGTTGTTTTCCTATTTTTGTTTACTTCAAGATAATTTTTGATTTTTCTTTTGACTTCTTCTTTGACCTATTGGTTATTCAGTAATGTGTTGTTTAATATCCTCATGTTTGTGATTTTTCCAGTTTTCCTCCTGTTATTGATTTGTGTTTTCATACCATTGTCGTCAGAAAAGATACTTGATATGATTTCAATTTTCCTAAGTTTGTTAAGACTTGTTTTGTGGCCTAACATATGATCTATTCTGGATAATTTTCCATGTGCACCTAAGAACAATGTGCATTCTGCTGTTCTTGGATGGAATATTCTATATATGTCTGTTAGGTTCATTTAGTCTATAGTGTTATTAAAGTCTACTGTTTCCTTATTGATTTTCTCTCTGGATGATCTATCCCTTGTTGAAAGTAGCATACTGAAGTCCCCTACCATTATTGCATTGCTGTCTCTTTCTCCTTTCAGTTCTGTGAATATTTGCTTTAAATATTTAGGTGCCCCAATGTTGGGTGCATATATATTTATAATGGTTATAAAGAAGGTTGTAATGGTTATATGGTTATAATGGTTAACGAATATAATGGTTATAAAGATGAATTGATCTTTTTATTATTATATAGTGAACTTCTTTGTCTCTTGTGGCCAATTTTGACTGAAAGTCTATTTTGTCTGATAAATATAGCTACCTCTGCTCTCTTTTGTTTACTATTTGCATAGAATATCTTTTTCCGTCCTTTCACTTTCAGCCTATGTGTGTTTTTAAATATAAAGTGAGTCTCTTGTAGACAGCATATAGTTGGATAGTGTTTTTTTATTCATTCATTTACTCTGTGTCTTTTGATTGAGAAATCTAATGCTTTACATTTAAAGTAATTATTCATGACTAAAAATTTACTTTTGTCATTTTGTTAATGTTTTCTGTCTGTTTTGTACTTATTTTGTCCCTCTTTTCCTGTCTTATTTTCTTTCTTTGTGATTTGTTGATTTTCTATAGTGGTATGCCTTGATTCCTTACTCTTTATCTTTTTGTATCTACTAAAAGTTTCTTTGTGGCTGCCATGAGGTTTACATAAAACATCTTATAACAGTCTATTTTAAGCTGATAGCAACTTAACTCGCATACAAAAACTGTACACTTTACTCCATCCCTCACATTTTATGCTATTGATATCACACTTAACATATTTTTATACTATGTATCCATTAACAAATTATTGTAGCTATAGTTATTCTAAATGCTTTTGTCTTTTAACTTTTATATTAGAGTTAAAAGTGATTTACACACCACAATACAGTATTAGGGTATTCTTTGTTTGACTATATAGTTACCTTTCCCAGTGAGTATTATACTTTCGTGTTGTTACTTAGTGTCCTTCCATTTCAACTTGAAGAACTTTCTTTAGCATTTTTATAAGACATGTCTAGTGGTGATGAACTCCTTCAGCTTTTGTTTGTATGGGAATATCTGTCTCTTCTTTATTCCTGGAGTACAGCTCCGCTGGGTACAATATTCATTTTTTTTTTTTTGATCACTTTGTCTATATCATCCGAATCCCTCTTGGCTTGCAAAGTTTCTAGTAAGAAGCATGCTGATAGCCTTATGGAGTTTCCCTTGTATGTGATGAGTCTCTTTTCTCTTGCTGCTTTCAAAATTCTCTCTTTGTCTTTGACTTTTGAGAATTCATTTATAATATTTCTCAGGATAATCTTCTTTGGGTTGATCTTGCTTGAGGTCCTTTGAGCTTCATGGATCTAGATGTTCATCTCCCATTTGGGAAGAGAAATTTGGGAAGTTTTCAGCTGTTGTGTTTTTTTAGATAAGGTCTCTGCCCCTTTCTCTTTCTCTTTTCCTTCTTAGACTCACATAATTCTTGATGGTGTCTCATATGTTTTCTTCACTCCTTTTTATTTTTTTTTCTTTTGTTCTTCTAACTGGCTAATTTTAAATAACTTGTCTTCAAGTTAGCTGATTGTTTCTTCTGCATGATTGAGCCTGCTCTTGAGTGCTACTGAATTTTTCAGTGCTGTTATTGTATTATTCATCTGCAAGATTTCTGCTTGTTTTTTTTTACGGTTTTTGTTTCTTTATTAAACTACTCATTTTGTTCATGCATTGTTTTCCTGATGTTGTTTGGTTGTCTATATGTGTTCTCTTGCATCTCATTGAGCTTCTTTAAGGTGATTATTTTGAATTCTTTGTCAGGCAATACGTAGATCCCTGTTTCTCTGGGGTTGGTTACTGGAGCTTTATGGTTTCTTTTGGTAGTGTCATTTTTACCTGATATTTCGTGATTCATGTAGCCTTGTATGTATCTGTGCATTTGAAGGAGTAAACACCTTTTCTAGTCTTTACAGATTGGTTTTGGTGGGTAAATCTCCTACCTGGATCCCAAAGCTCCCCCAAAGACACTTTTGTCCATGGATGGCTGTCAAATTATTGTCGCTGAGGAATTTAAACAGGGGGTCTCCTATTCTGCCATCTTACTGATGTCACCTTCCTTTTTTTAACCTTTTTTGAGTGCACAGTTCAGTGGTATTAACAATATTCACATTGTTATGTAACAGATATCTGGAACTTTTTGATCTTGAAAAACTGAAACTCTATACCCATTGAACAACACCTCTCCATTTCCACCCCCCATTCCAAGATTCTTTTAATTATTAAGTTCTCCAGTAGACTTAAAATGCAATTCTAATTTGATACGAGACAAGAAAGAATATTTATTGAAAGCCTGCTATGTGCCAGGCATTTTGTCAGCTGCTTTCAAATATGTTTTCTTATCTAGTTCTTATAAAATGGACTGAAGCTGTACATACTGTCCCCATTTTTCAGATTTGGGAACCATGGCTTTGTGGCTTTAGGTAACATCCTAAAGTTTACTTAGCAATTGATGAGGCAGCTTTTGAACCCAAACTGAACCTGTGGGAATGCAAAGTCTATGCTCTTTCTTGCATAATATTTTACCTCCCGCTTCCTAAGATTCTGCCTATGACAAAACATAATGGAACAAATGGATAAATGTCTGCCTA
Organism: Diceros bicornis minor; assembly: GCF_020826845.1. Classification (NCBI taxonomy): domain Eukaryota; kingdom Metazoa; phylum Chordata; class Mammalia; order Perissodactyla; family Rhinocerotidae; genus Diceros; species Diceros bicornis. The sequence continues at coordinate 50,660,259 of NC_080762.1, read as the reverse complement.
TAGAAAAGTATTTTGTAAATGAAGTTATGTCCCTAAATGAGTGGAATGATTAAAATCTTTGACTGAGGAAGTGAAGAGAGAATCTGACATTTAATTACATATCTTATTATTTCAGTAGAATATATAGAGGTTGCATTTTAAGTGTTCGGCATTTTGAAGCTGGAAAACCTTCTGCCTCAGGGTCTGCCGCCCTCTCGAACATTTCACATTCCATTCCCGTGACTGACTGATGTGCATGACTATGACAAATGCTTGGCAGCCTCACTGGGTGGGGCCTGTGAGTATGAGGACTCAGACTGTCATTAAACTGAGGCCTGGTGCCAAGGACTGAGTGCATGCTGAAGACACTGCTCCAAGATCCACCACCCTATTGGCCAAGGCACAAGTGCAAACTGTGCTTGTGAATTTATGGTAAATTATATTTTAATGGAACATTTTAAATCAGACAAAGAAAATGCTTTCCTTCTGGAATGGAATCCCACCCTGTTGCAATCTGGGTTTGACTTGATAAATAATGGGACAGGATACTGAGGGAGATTACAAATTATATCTCTTAAGGGATTTTAAAAAGAGAATAACCATCTGTCCATGGTGCGTCCAAGGTAGGGTTGTGTCTATGAATCTGAAAAGCCCATGGTGTTGTTAAAGGAGCATTTCACTAAAAGAAAGGAGACCTAGTCTTTAGTTCTCAACTTTCCAGTAGTTCTTCTTGTGACCTTAAGCAAGTAGCTTGAATTCTGTCACCATATTGTGACATCTCCAGAGAGTGGGCCCTCATCTTTGTATCCTCTGGCACTCTGATATCAAGAAATAAGCTATAACTAAATTAGGATGAGAGGTTGGATTAAAATGTGCTCTGTGGAAAACTAGCTCCATGGGAGGTAAGTAGCTACTCTGTTATAGAAGTATTTTGTGATACGTTGAGGGAAAGTGAGTAGAACAAAATCAAGCTTTTTTTTTAAATGCTAAGATTTCTCTTTAATGTGCTAAAAAGCAGAGTGATTTTCCAAGGGTTAACTGGCATTAAATGTTTCCCAAACATACTTGACCATGTGTAACATATCATATATCTAGTGTTCTATGAAATATTTTTTGATAATCACAGATTTAAAGCTCAATATTATAACTTCCAGCTTTGAAAATTCAGTGAGTCTGTGTTTTATAACTATCTCTGCTTATTTTAATACCTATCAAGGGAAGTATAAAATTTATTCAAGCATTAATTCATTCAATAAGAATTTATTTGCACCCATTATGTGCCAGGATAGTGCTAAGTGTTGAGAATACGTGAATGAATAAAATGAATAAATAAACAAAATTTCTGCCTTCATGAAGCTTATATTTTAGTGCAGGGAGACAGACAATAAACAAGTAATAAGACATAAATATGTGCTATGGAGAAAAATAAAGGTAGAATTCTGGGTTCACCTTAGTGACTTGTTATAAATAAGTCTAATGATAAAATTTAGTAGAAGTGAAACTACCTGATGTCTGAAGCTAGGTCAGAAAAGGCCGTGCCACTTCCTTTGATTTTCTTGGAATGGTGACTCTCTGGTTGCGTTCTCATGGGATGTTGCCTCTGGGAATTCATGTTCCAGAAATCCCAAGCTAAAAGGAAAGGCCAAATATGGGTGCTCTGGTCAACATTTCCAGTTGCCCTAGTCCTTTGAGTCATTTCAGCCCACGTGCCCCACATGTCAGTAAAGATACTTCCATAGACCTTCAGTGCTCAGGCGTGCAAGTTACCCCCAGGCATTCTGAGGCTCCAGAAAAAGAAATGAGACATCGCTACTGTGCTCTCTCAATTCCTGACCTACAGAATCCTTGAGCATGACATGCTTGTTGTTCTATGCCATGAAGAGTAATTTGTTTAGCGGCAGTAGAACCTGTAACAAGGGTCGTATTTCTCTTCCTTAAGGTCACATCTGGGAGAATGGCCGTGATTTGCTTCAACAGGCTATTTTATGTCACTTCTTGTTGCGGAGTTTAGATGGCAATTATGAGGTCAGATAGCATCTAAGAAAAGCCTGCTTGTTTTATGCCCTGGTGAGGGTAACTCACAAGCTGTGCCTTGCTTTTGTGTCAACTATCAATGACTTAGGGGACCCCAAACTTCATTCAGTGCCATGAAAGTGAATCTGTCCTTAAGGGACTCTTCATAATGAACATTGTCAGGAGACTAATATATTAAACAGGTTGCCTACTTATTAACTCATAGTGATTTACAACATAGTATGAACTAAGATATTCATGTTGGCTGCTCTGCCTATCATCTCAGTTCAGAAATCTCTATTCAGGAAGTCAGATTGTTCAGACACCATGAAATTGGAACAAGAGTTATTTGATTGATTTAAATGGCTAATAAATTAAGCTGTGATAAACTAATTATCCATTCCCGTAAGAGGCATGAACCACTCACAGTACCAGAAATTGAATTTGTTGACTAGTTACTCCTCCTCACAGTACTAGGTAAGCACTATAAATTTTGTTACACTGTATATATTTTTTTCTGTTCTATGCTGATCTCTAAATTCTGAGAGATACATACATTCTTAAAAATATCCCAGTGTCATTAATTGTATTATCATAAGATCTTTATACCTGAAAGCCGTTCTCTCTCTTAAGTTTGTTTTGAATATATCTCATTTCCTAGTTTACACCATTGATTCCATATTCAAATTCCCAATACTATGGAAGCCAATTAACTCTACTCTATTGAGAAGGGGGGAATATCTGTGATTACATGAGATCTTAATAAGGTACATTTTCTAAAAGTCCCATGAAGCCAATGAGTAGGACCGAGTTTTCCAAAGAAATCTATGAGATGGTACATTTACTTTTATATTTATTTTCTTTGAAATTGGCATGAGTAAACAGAGGCAATTCACAGAACATGAATGTGATCTATGATAACATTGGCATTTATAATATGCCTAATTCTTTATTTGAATGAAGACTTTGGAAATTATTCTTAATGGCTTTAACGACAACTTACAGTACCCACACTTCCCTTCCCACTGGCCCCTACAACCAGCCCAATCAACTTTTAAAAACTTAAGTTAAAAACTTATATTCTTCTGTCTCTAGGAGTAAAATTCTGTGACACCAAAATGCAAATCAACATAGCTATGCAATTATTTCATGTAAAGGAAAAATTCTTTAGCTTCTCATTTCTAGTTTTGCATAGTTGTCACAGTCATTAGTAAGAAGGTATATGGTCTCTGTGAGACTTCAGAATCAATCAGCCTGCAATTATGACTATGTATATATTTATTTTCAAGCAGAGTCTTCATCTTTGATTATCATAAATGAGCTATTGTCTCTTTTGATTGAGGTCCTACGAGATGGAAAGAACAAATTATATGACAATTAAAGAGAAAAAGCAAACATTTATGCAGCCTATAAAATCTCACACAATCATAAAAACTGTAAGGAGACAAATCTAGCAGATCGTCCTGCCCATAATTCCAAATATATTGGTTTATTCTATATTCAGTGTGCTTGATTTTACAGTAATTACTCTCTCATTGCTTCATTTGGGGGCTCATTCCAGAGAATAAGAAACTTTTTGATTAGGAAAAAATGGATAGTTTTTCAGTACAAATTTTATTGTTCTTAAAGTGGTATTTTGAATACAATGAGATTGATATAATTGTACAATATCCAGGTGACTTTTAGGAAATACATAAAACTACACTTTAAAAATTCCATTCTCATCAAACTTTCTTTGTTACTTTGGTATTTGGTGAGATTGGAGTGACTAGAAATCAACCTACCTGTATACTGCACTTCTTTCAGGCATACATTTTCCAAAATTTCATTGACTTCATGTTGAATGGGAGTCAGATAGTTAACATGTATCTGGGTCCCCAGAGTTCAGATCTTTTCCAGAGAAGACTGGCTATTTGGTGTGTTTATCCAGATTGGCTCAAAAAGAAATAGAAGGAGAAAAATAAAATTATAGTCACAAAAGCAAACTGATATTAGAGCTGGACATCAGGCATAGAATGTGAGGAAGCATAACCTACTGGAAAAAGATTATTGAGGTCGGAATACAGGAAGATCCAGGAGCAGATTTGGATTTCAAATTCAAAATAGCTTACACTAGGAGGTTACGATGCAAACTATAAGCATTAGGAGAGTGTAAGTGGCTTCTTTTTATGCTATGTTGCCTATGTGGTGCTGGGGTAGAGTCTATAAACATAGAGTAACTTGTAGGGTCAGACAGCCTTAAGGCAAAGCTGAAAAATACCTTGGTTCTCAAAGCATTTTATTGTGAAAATTGGCTCAGATATTTACAATATTATTTTAAAGTCCAAGAATGTCTAAAAAGGACTTCTATTAGGTAGAAATAAATGCAGGACCATTTTTTTGGTAAAGTGTCTGGCTCCATTTTTTCCTAAGCTGAGATACTGTGCACATTTTCCCCTCTTTCTAATGGCTTTAGCAATGTAGTCTAATCTCTTTTCTTCATGGCTACTCTGTTATTTCCTCCCTTTATTTATTCGTTTTCAGCACATGTGCATTAAGAGCCTGTTTTGGACCAGGTACTGGGCAAGTAATGGATAAAAGCAGACGTGCTTTCTGTCCCTATGGAATATAAAATTCTAGTAGGAGAGATAGGCATTAAATCTGGGCCTGATGTAACAAAATGTAACATTTAGTAGTTCTGGGAGTGGATACATGGGTGTTTGTTGTATTATCCTTTGAATGTATGAATAATAATGAGTTAACATTTGTAAAGTACCTATTCTGTGCCAGGCATTGTGTTAAATGCTTTACATGTGTTAGCTAGTTTAATCCTCACAACACCATATGATCCTATGAGATATGTAATGTTATTATGTCCATTTCCAAGTGAAGAAATTGAGATTTAGAGAGATTAAATAACTTTCCCGGGTGAGCATAACTTGCAACAGTCAAAGGCAGGACTTGAGTTTATAACAGGTGGAAGGGCATTTCTCCCTTCTCTCTACCCACTTTCCCTCTGCTGCTTCCCAAGGACAAACGAATCAGAATTGGAACAAGTCAAAGCTGTGGCTGGTTAGTACCTTGGATAGCTCCCAGGGCACTGTTCCCTGATGAAGCTCAAGGCCTCATTGGGTCTTTTATTCTCAGAGCATCCCAGCTGTCTGGTGGAGTGTACCTTCCCCCTTTCCCTCTCTCAGCGGGTCTCTGAGCATTAAAGAGGCTCAGCCACTTCATTTAGTAACTCATTCATTCAAAACTTGTTTAATATTATCTGGAAAATGCTATAGTGGAAGGGTGGAAAGGGTATATATGGAGGCACATATGCCAACATAGTCTGCGAGGAGGGTGCTTTTGCCTCATTCTCCTCCAACACCGTTCTCCCTCCAACACACACAGCATCCATTAGAAGAGAAAGACAGACCTTTGTAGCTGGAAAGGTATTCTACAGAGATTTAATTACTCCGGGAGCTCTGGCACACTTGTAATAACACATTTTGAACAGTTAATCAGGAGTTTAACCAACAGGGATTAAAAGTAGGAATTCAAAGTAATTTCACAACATGGGGTATAATTGGTTTCTTTTGTGCTTTTCTCTGTTCGGCGAGATATCATGCAATCATGCATTTGCTCTAAACTATATTTTGCTTTTCTTCACAGAACCTCAGTAAATTATCTAGCTATATATATATAGATATAAATATAGATATCATCATGCCTTGCTTAACAATGGGAATACGTTTGGAGAAATGCATTGTTAGGTGATTTTGTCATTGTACAAATATTGTAGAGTGTACTTACACAAGCCAAGATGGTGTGGCTTACTACACATCTAGGCTATATGACACTAGTCTCGTGGGACCACCGTCATATACGTGGTGTGTTGTTGACCAAAATGTCATTACGTGGGGCATGAGTGTATGTGTGTGTGTGTGTGTGTGTGTATTTGTATATTTATTTTTTCGGTTTATAAACATCCCTGATGCTGACCTTCTGATTATTTATTAAAAAAAACCCTCCTTCCATTGCTTTACCCATGAGCAAGAATAATGAGGAAAAAAAATCTTTTTTTCCCACTTGCACATAGTAGTTGTTATGCCTCAAAATTTCCCCTTAATTGTTTAAGTTTCTGTGTCTTTGTTCTTTCCAGACCCAGAAACAAGAAAGGATTACCAAAGAATGTAACAAGTTAACAATAATGGACTTGAGGCTCTTTTCTTTAAGGTCACTGCTTAACCAGATGTGTGCTATCATCAGAGGCTTTATTCTGTTCTGTAATCCTATTGTAAAACTTTTGTGTCTGTTCTTTATCACATTCTGGAAAGAATTCCAGGAAACAACTTTGAAACAGGGGAAAAATGACAAAAACAGATCAAGAATCTCATGAGACAGCATTTTAGGGAAAAAAATAAAGAAAAAATCCCACATATTTTGAGTAGTCTAAAATATCTTGATTTTAGTTTGGGATTTTTACTACAGTTGGACAATAGTAGTAATAAAACCAATCTGCTCTACTTCATTTGATCCTTGCAGAAGAGAGGAGGTTATTGGCCTAATTTACAGATGTGTTAATTGATGCTCACAGACTGTGTTTCACTCAAAGCAGGTGAGGTTAAGTATTCTGACTTTCTTCCTAAGCTATTTCTACTTCACTAATCTGCTTTATATATAATAAAACTAAATTATCTTTTTAAACATGAAGTAGAATATTATGAAATAAATTATGAAGCAAAAACAATAACCAAACCAAAAATCAGCATTAGATATTCAAGTGTCTGAGGTTGATCGAATTATATGATTCTAAAAATGCTCAGTTTAATATAATGTGCCACCTACTATAAAGCTTTTTAAATTTAGGCTAATGTGGAGAGATAGCCTTACTGAATTATAGAAAAAATAATATATTAAATTTATATTAACATGAGATAAGTTAAAAACATATTATTGGTTAAAAGATGCATTTCTATCATAAATACTATGGATAATTTATAGTCAATTATGATTAAATAAATGCACACTTCTAAGATTCCTGAGTCCCAGAGGTTCTTTTAAATAGGTTAAACATTTCTCTAGAGTCTTATACCATGAATTTATTCTAGCATACCTATCCATGTAAATAGTGCAAAAGTGTTCGCATCTGTCACCAAATTATAAAGTCTAAATTAAGATATAAAAGTCAATGAAACACACCTCTGTTATCACAGTTTAAGGTTATTGCTGAAAATGATCATCACTACTGGTGAACAATGGTTGTTTAAAGGAGAGGTAGCACTGGCCATATCTATTTTAAAACTAACACATTTGTGGTTTTGCTCACTCAATTGGATTCAGTGTGAGCAAACTTTTCTCAGTCTGAACTGATATGGGAGTTTTCTTCACTACAAAAATAGCTGTTTTAAAGTATTGTTTCCTAAATCATTTTCCATAGGATATTAAGAAATATTATGTTCAATGTTAATAACTTGGTCAAGCCTCAAAAGCATTCAAACACTTTAGAAGAATAATCATTTTAAAAAACTGATATATTCTCATTTTGAAAAATTGAAGCAATTTATCAAAGTACAAAAGGAAAAATACACTCAGCATTTCATTACCCAGATACTATATAGAATTAGTTGTACGTCATACTGTGTATTTCTTTGTATGTGCATACTTACTGTTTTATATGGATGGATAGCGTATTAGTTAAGATTGCTTTCAATCATAAGTAACTGAAAACTGAATCAATAGTGGTTTAAATAAATAAAGGTTACTTTCCCCCTACATAATAAGAAGTTAGAGATGCTATAGAAACTCAGTGATTAAGTAAAAACTCTTTACATCTTTTTGCTATGTTATTATTAGCATGCCCTTTCTTTGCCTCATGGTGGTAAAATGGTTACTTCACATCCAGGCATCTATGTTCAAGACATGAACAAAAGGGAGGTGCTAGCCAGAGAGGGGCTTCTCCTTCATTACCAAGGAAGCAAAAACTTTTCCAGGCAATTCTCACCTCCAGCAGATCTCTGCTGATGGTTCATGGGCCAGAACTCTATTACAATTCCACTCCTAGCTGGAAATGGAGCTGAAAAAGTGAGGAATTAGCTTTTGCAGCCTTTATAAGAGAAAGTGGTAAGGTAGAAATATGATTTTTATAAAAATGTATAGAAATGCAATCTTATTTAATCTTGATATTTTACAATAAAATATTTTAAATTTAGTTTTACAGAAGAAAAAACTCAAAGTAAAATTCAAGAAAATACTAAACTTCTCATAAATATTTTCTCATTAAGATAGTTATGATTTCTTTAAAGATACTTGTAAAATTAGAAAACGTTAGTGAAAACTATTAAATTTAAATCACTGTTTTTTAAAACACCATATTTAACTTTTTACTGAACTGATTAAATTGTGATATAAAATAGAATTAGCACAAATTTGTGTCCCTTGTAGCTTGATTTTGAAGTCTATATTGGCAGTTTTACATTGTCAAGGTATCGAACATTTGCATTCTTTCTGTAACTGTAATTCCCATAGTTGTTTATATGCATGTTCAAGTTGATCAATGATTTATCTAGTTGTTGTATGATGGCCTTTCCCTCACATTTATTTGTCTTTGACTGTTAATTAACTTGATTATTTGATGGAGATTTTTTACAAGACATTTTCTTAGATGATGAATTCCTTAAGTTACTTAGCCTTTGAGAATACCTGTTTATTGCTTTTATGACTAATGGCCATAGTGGCTAGTTATAATATCTTGAGGCATAATTTCTTTCACTCGTAACGTAGCCATTCGTACTTGTCTTTTTGGCATTTTACGTTGCTATGGAGAATCTTGGGCTAGCCTATTTATTACTATTGTCCCTATTTAGATGAATTGCCTTTTTTGCTTGTATTTTTGGAAAAAAGTAACTACTTTTGAGTTATTAATAGAATATAAGACCCAAATTATGTCATCGATATGGTATTTGTTTTCAAATTGCTTAAATTTCATTTCATTTAATCTCCACAACAAGCCTGGAAAATAAATATTATCTCCATCTTTTATAAGATAAAACTAAAATTCAAATAATGTAAGTGATTTTTCCAGGTCTTAGATGTAGTATTAAACTAAAATTGTAAGAACGAGCTAAAAACAAACTCTAAATACAGTGCTCTTTCCATTATATGGCTTTGTAAGATGATCATGAAAAAATTGTCTCTGGTTGTCATCTCTCATACCTTTTAGGTGGAGTTAAAACCATTTTACATTAAAAATCTTTCATCACTTAAACTGTATATATCACATAGATTTAATATGAATCTCCCATGGCAAAATCTTTTTTTAGACAAAAGGAAAGATAAAATCTTTTCTAGATTTTAGTGTTACTTGGAATACAAGGATCACTTATGACAAAATCTTTTTTAGCTTGCAGGTAGAATAATAACTTTGATTTTTCTCACTGGTACATTTAAATAGAAAAGGAGGGAGGGTAAAGGAGGATAAGGTGAAGAGACTAAACAATTACTGAGCTTCTAAAATAATGCCATTGGAATTTTGATAGAGATTGCATTGAATCTATAAATGACTTTGAGTAGTACAGACATTTTAACAATATCAATTCTTCTGTTCTGTGAACACAGCATATCTTCTCATTTATTTGTGTCGCCTTCAATTTCTTTCATGAATATCTTATAGTTTTCCATATGCAGATCTCTCACCTCTTTGGTTAAATTTATTCACAAGCATTGTATTGTTTTTGATGCTATTGTGAATCAGATTGTTTTCTTTATTTATTTTTCAGATAGTTCTTTATTAGTGTGTAGAAAGGCAACCGATTTTTGTATGTTGATTTTGTATCCTGCAGTTTTACTGAATTCGTGGATTAGTTCTCACAGTTTTTTTGGTGAAGTTTTTAAGATTTTCTATATATAAGATGATGTCATCTGCAAACAGAGACAATTTACTTCTTCCTTTTCAATTTGGATGCCTTTTATTTCTTTTTCTTCCCTGATTGCTCTGGCTAGGACTTCTAGTATTATATTGAATAGGAATGGTGAGAGTGGGCACCCTTGTCTTGTTCCTGATCTTAGAGGAAAAGCTTCCAATCTTTCATCGTTAAGTATGATGTTAGCTGTGGGTTTGTCATAAATGGCTTTTATTATGTTGAATACATTCCTTCTATACCCAATTTGTTGAGAGTTTTATCATGAGTGTGTGTTGAATTTTGTCAAGTACTTTTTCTTGCATCTATTGAGATGATCACATGATTTTTATCTTTCATTGTATTAATGTGATGTATCACATTTATTGATTGGTGTGTGTATGTTGAACCATCCTTGCATCCTAGGGATGAATCCCACTTGAATTGGTTTGCTAGTATTTTGTTGATTTTTGCACCTGTATTCATCAGGAATATTGGCTTGTAGTTTTCATTTTTTTTTTTTTTTTTAGAGTCTTTTTCTGGTTTTGGTATAAGTGTAATGCTGGCCTCATAAGATGAGTTTGGTAGTGTTCCCTCATTATCATTTTTTTGGAAGAGTTTGAGAAGGATTGGCATTAATTCTTCTTTAAATATTTGGTAGAATTAATCAATGGAGTACTCTGATCCTGGCCTTTTCTTTGTTGGGAGGTTTTGATAACAGCTTCAATCTCCTTATTCGTTATTGGTCTGTTCAGATTTTCTATTTCTTCGTGATTTAATCTTGGTAGGTTGTATGTTTCTAGGAATTTATCCATTTCTTCTAGATTGTCCAATTTGTTGGTGTATAATTGTTCATAGTAGTCTCTTATGATCCTTTGTATTTGTGTCATACCATTTATAATGTCTCCCACTTCATTTATAATTTTATTTATTTGAGTCTTCTCTCTTTTTTTCTTGGTTAGTTTAGGTAAAGGTTTGTCAATTTTGTTTATTTTTTCAAAGAACTAACTCTTAGTTTTGTTAATTTTTTCCTTTCTCTATTTCATTTATTTCTGATCAAATTTTTATTATTTCCCTTCTTCTGCTAACTTTGGGCTTAGTTTGTTCTTCTTTTTCTAGTTGAACATGGCCTCCAGCTGTACCTCCACCCCCTTCTCCATCTCTATCTGATCCCCATTGGCCAAGCTCTGCAGATTCCCATAGTGATCTCTCTTAGATGAGAACCAAGTGGGTGTCCCGGGAAGCGTCCCACAATGCTGATAAAGTTAGATGCCCACCCTGAGTTCTCTTTTTCCCACTAGAGAAACTGTAGGCCCAGAGGAGGGCCTCTTGGTGCAGTGGCTATGCCAACCTGGGGGAGGGGTGATGCAGTCCAAGTGTTACCACTGCCCTTAGCCCTCTAATGCAGTCCTTCTTGGTCTTTGTTGTCCAGGGGGGCGCTTCAGCATCACAGCTTCTGGGATTTTCACACTGGTGTCTTGTCTATGGATGGTTGCTAATTCATCTTCAGCTCGCTGGGGACTGAAGTTGAGAATGACCTATGTCACCATGTTGATGACATCACTCTTATGTTGATTATTTTAAAGGAAGAAATAGTTGGAGTTAGTGAGAAATGAAAAAATCTGTCTTTGGATTAGAATGGATGGTGTTAAAATGTGAGTAACAATTTGCAAATCAATGAAAATAATTTCATGCACATTTCTAGAGAAAACTATTGTTATATTTGTATATAAAAATGAAGTATTAAGTTAGTAACTTTTATTTTTTAATGTAAGGAAATAACATCAAGGGGCACTTTGTAGAATGTATGGTAGCAGGTAAAAAATGTGTTCTCACAACAACAACTGTCCAGATAGTTTTATAATTTTTAATGATTATTATCTTCATCAACTAAATTATATGTCAAATTGAACAGGCATTAAGTTTTCACTTATTGCTAGACTTCACTCTGGGAATTCCCATGTTATTCAAAAGGTGTATTTTGCAGAACTAGTATGTTGTCTATACATTTTTTTGAAGTTGGCAGAAAATAATATGAAGAAATTCAGAAAATAAAAGTAAATTATCTTAAGGAAATAGAGGCTGTATGATTTTCATTCATCTCATTATTTACCTGTGCTTTGATACTGGGGGAAATCTGTGCTTCAACTTTATGGAACTTTTCTTATTTGGCATGGTACAGTCTTAATAATTTCCATTTTTACTGTGAACTATTATAAGGAGAGGGAAAACAATTCTGATAATCTGTAGAATGATACAAAGTGTTGTGTGTTTTAATTTTTTACCATCCCTTTTCTGAAACAGACAAGCACAGAAAGTTAGAACTGGAAGAGAACTGAGAGGCCAGTTAATAAGCCCTCCCCACCCCAGTCCCTTATTTAAGAAGAAGAAACAAAGATTAACTGCTTATAGGATCAAGAAAATGACTTTGGTCGCCTCATTCTTATTCAAATGCCAGTTGGGGTTGAAACATAGACTGATGGAAGAAGGAACAGTTACTACTGCTGGCTAGGCCACAGTAGACATCTAGAAGTGCTTGGGAGGTTGAGAAGCCTGTATTCCTGCAAGAAAAGTGAATTAGAAAACAAGAGATGGAAGAGAAAGACAGATGCAAGGATGTAAAGACTTTGAACTGGCTCATTCTCTGTCACCCTACCCTAACGGCTACTTTACCTTTTGGCCAACCTTGCATTACCTTTATTGTTGCCCTGGGTGAATGTAGATCTTACCATTTTAAGCCAGAAGAAAAGTTGATGACTTATGTGTGCTATTTTGGTACAATATGATTATGATAATGGGGTATCTCCACCTGGAAAGTCCTACTTATCTTCCAGATCCATCTCATATACTAGTCTAGGAGTGAAAACTGTTGCAACATTACTAGATGATAATTTTATAATATGATTCTAAAGATTAATATGTATAGATATTTCAATTATATTACTTGACCTACATAATAGAAAAACCACACTTCTAAATATTTAATATAAAGAAATGATGGATGCTTTTCATAACATTGGCTTTTTTTTCTTTTTTTCTTGAGATATAATTAACATATAACATTATATTAGTTTCAGGTGTACAACATAATGATTAGATATATGTGTATCTTGCAAAGTGATCACCACAATAAGTCTAGTTAATATCCATCACCACGCATGGTTATAATTTTTTTTCTTGCTAGGGAACCTTTAAGACCTACTATCTTAGCAACTTTCAAACGTATAATATAGTTTTATTAACTATAGTCACCATGCTGTATATTACATCCCCAGGTCTTAATTATTTTATAACTAAAAGTTTGTACCTTTTAACCACTTTCACCCTTTTTGCCTACCCCCCACCCCCTGCCTCTGTCTCTGGTAACTACCAATCTGTTTTCCATATCAGTCATATGGTATTTGTCTTTCTCTGTCTGAGTTATTTCACTAAGCATAATGTCCTCAAGGTCCCTCCGTGTTGTTGCAAATATAACATAGTTTATATAGCAAAATTTAGAAAGAATATAAATATCCAACAAGGGATTGAATATTATGGAATATTATATACTAATTAAATGATCATATAAAAACACAATGCTGACATTAAAATATATTCCTGTAATATTTTACGATGTAAATTATAGGATACAAAATGGTATTTAAAGGATATACGTATACAATTACAATGTCAGTGTAAATTCATGAGAGATTAAAATACAAAATAGCAAAAAATAATTTTAGTGATAATTGCAGCGTAAATATGTGTTATATTATGATAGTCAGCTCTGCCGTTTCACAGCTCTTCTTTCATGGAGCTTCTCTTGAAACTAAATAACAGAGGAAGAAGAAAGAAGGTGAGATAGAGTGAACATAGTCAAAATTGGAGCTCAGACAGAGAAGTGTGTGATCATTGAATCCCAGTGCATTGTTATTCACTGCTTTAAATTAATAGGCACTTGGTAAACACAGGTAAACAAAGAAAGTTTGTTGTACCCATTCTCAGTTTTTCTGTTATACATTTAATAGATAATATAGTTTATATTATTTTCCAGTGCCAGGTAAAAATAATATGACTTTGACCCCCACCCAACAAAGTAGGTCATATTCTCCATTGGTATCTACTTGTTGTTTTTTTGATTTATTAGACCCTGTAAATTTATGGCACCAACTAAGGAATTGATCGGTTGGGCGTTACTTTAGTTGCTGCCTGCTTTCCAGTTTTTTGCTATCATTTTGTAGCCATGGAATCTAAAGCTAGCCAAGCAATCTAACTCTTAACCCAGTCACTTCAGTTCCTGGACTGAATCCAGTCTCACACATGGATGAAAACAAATCTCATTTGACTTCTCAACCAGGGGGAAATGCCTTTATGGTGTGATCCAGAAGAGGTCTAAATAGCAAGATTGTGTTATGAGTTAAGGTTTGTTAGTATCCAACGAGTTTGGCAGGAGTTCACCTCTCAGTACCCCATGAGGGTGTTGTGAGTGTAAAGTAGGATCTTATGCAAGAATCTGAAGTTTATTAGTCATATTTACTTACCTTATAAAACCAAAATTATATCTCTCAATTGTTTTGAAAACAGCTGCTGCTAACACGTCTATCCCTCTGGGTACTCTCAGACTTGAGTTATATTTTCTCAATTCTTTGGAACTGTTTAGACCCTGGCTACTACACTGCTATACTGCAGCAAACACATTATTTAGAGCATATTATTATTATTATTCACCACAGAGAGGGAGCTTCAGATTTAGGAAATTTCTAATGTCATATGGAATGAAAAACCTTGAAACAGTGGCACAACCACCTGTGACTTTACTGGGAGGGCAACTATTTAGAATGGAGAGTGGGATTTGAGGTACTAATTAATTTTTAACTGGGAAAGTTGATTCTTAGAGGAGAACAGAATGGATGGGATCTAAGAATATAAAAAGGGGGACCCAACCAGCATCTGGATTCAGAGACACCAGCTTCCTTTTACTACTAGGACTCAAATATCACTTTGATAATTAATACATGTGTCAGGAGTGTACCATACTTCTAGTATAAAAATTACAAATTGTAAAGTAACATATCCTGGGGCCGGCCCCGTGGCGTAGCAGTTAAGTGCACGCGCTCCACTGTTGGCGGCCCGGGTTTGGATCCCAGGCGCGCACCAACACACTGCTTGTCAGGCCATGCTGTGGCAGCATCCCATATAAAGTGGAGGAAGACGGGCACGGACGTTAGCTCGGGGCCAGTCTTCCTCAGCAAAAGAAGAGGAGGATTGGCATGGATGTTAGCTCAGGGCTGACCTTCCTGGTACACACAAACACACCCCCCCCCAAACAAACAAACAAGTAAATATTAAAAAATAAATAAATAAAAAAAAATAAAGTAACATATCCCACTTCATTTTTGACATCATTGTAGTGCTTATTCCTTTTTTTAAAAGTTGAATTTGTTAGTTTAGGCCAGGAGTCAGCAACCTTTTTCTCTAAAAGGCCAGATAATAAATACTTTAGGCTTTTGGGGCTATATGATCCCTGTTGCAACTACTCAACTTTGCCGTGGTAGCTTGAAAGCAGCCAGAGGAATACAGAAATGAATGAGTGTGCTTGTGTTCCCCAAATTTTCACTTCCAAAAAACAGGAGGTGAGCAAATTTGGCCTGCAGAGTGCGGTTTATACCCCTGGTTTAAGGTTATTTCCAGCTGAGGCAAAAAGGCCAGAGATCAATTCTCTTAGGTTCTTAATCTTTGCTTTACTTTCAAAAACATTAGAAACTCTTAGAATTACGTTTTTTATGATTTAAATCGTCTATTTTAAACCTGCAACAGTTAATTAAAAAAATAGTCTAATTCTGAAATATTTTTGAGGTGTCAAAACTGAACTCTGCTTTTGCTTAATAAACAAGTAATTTGACAAACAGTTGATTTATTAACGTCTCTATATTCTGTGAATACTGCCTCACAAGCTATCTAAATACCCTCACGTGTTCTCTCTGTTACCACATCACAGCTTAGTTTCATATAGGAAGCTGTCTCTTGAGGTGTCTACTGAACATATTCACACGACGTTTGAATTATTGATAGTCTAATGCCCTGAATCACAATGAGGAAAAATTCCTTAACTTAACTTAACTAAGTTCCCTAGGAACTTAGGGATTTTCATAAGTTAGGAGGGGAAGCTAGGCACAGATGACTTGTCTACTCTTAAGCTTTTCATTATTAGGATGTTATTATACAAAACAAATCAATCCATTTACTTTGTTTTAACAGTGCATATTTGCCTTCTTTGTTTTTTAGATATCAAAAGACAAGCAGACCCATGTGCTTCCTTGATTTACTCTGTCAGACTTTGTTTTTTATTCTGGTTTTAATTTCTTATCATTTTGTTTCTCCATTACACTGTAAAAGCTTCGTAACCAAATACTATACTGATAGTTGGTTCTTTAATTTGCCAGTTGATGACATCATATGGAAATGTCATAGAATCTCAGAGGTAAAAGGAGCTTAAAAGGCATTTATTTCCTCTCTTCATTTAGTATCAAGTGGTGAATATTCTCCAAATCTTTAAACATTTTTTCTACTGGAGACTATTTTAGAATAGACTATTTTATAATCACGTCATTGCTAGCAAACAATAGGGACAGAACTAAGAGTTTTAGTACATATTAAATCCTGTATTAAAACAATTTAAAGTAAAGACATATTTACCAAAAGTAGGCTATCTATAACTACTGAATATCTACTTCTTTTCTTTTTGTATAGTAACATGGATTATTCAGAGGTGACATAGGCACCCACATTCTGAGTTTATTGAATTCAAACACAGCATAAGAGATTTTTCTATTAAACTCAGAGGATATTGACTAAGAGGCAAAAAAACCCCCAGAGCCATCATTTTTTAAGTTGAGATTTTTCTGACATTTACAGTGTGCTTTGCCATCTTTTATTAATAGTTTACTATATACTCTGGTAATGAAAAAAAACAATGACCTACCAAGAGACAGAAAGAAAGAGAGAGAAAGAGAGGGAGAGAGACCATACTCTATGGGGTAAATGTTTAAAAAGAGCCAATTTCCATCTTCCCCTTATTTATCCAATAGTAGCTCATTATTGTTTGATTAACTGCAAACAATAAGGTGGATTGCATTTTTTGTAGATAATTTAAAAATAATAAACCCGAGTCTACATTTTTTTAAATCACCGTGTGCTGGCAATTCTAAACAATATCAGTAATTAAAATATTCCTCCTCCTCCTCCAATTTTTGCTTTGTCTGAACTCTAAACCAGTGAAACGTTGGAAAACTACAGTCTATGGACCAAATCCAGAATATAACATAATATAAATACATTTTTTTAAAGTGGTTGATGAAAAATTGTGGACATTTTTTTCTTTCTTGTTACATAAGTACCTACATAATATTCTCAATTTTGTTTCTTTGCCTGGAAAAAAGCTAAAATTTTTCTATCTGGCTCTTTAAAGAAACAACTTGTTGACCCTTACTTTAAACAATTGCTATGGTTAATGTTTCACTTTTATATATGTAACATATAATAAACTTCAGATTTATAAGCTTGAAATTGGTGCATTTTTAGTATTTGTCTTTTAATAGCATTGTTAATTTAGAAAGCAAGTATACAGAAGGCCCTCAACACGGAAGGATATCATTGCTTGCGTTAGTTTCCAGAGTAGGTTCATAATGGTTCAGAACCATTTGAACTACCTTTGAGTATTGTTAGTACATCTAATCCTGTGGTACTGCGTATTCCTACATTTAAACACTTGACATAAACAATGATAGCACCCTGATTATAAATACTAACAAATAGACCTTTAGTTACTTCAATTCTGACATTCTTTGTGACCACACAAATACTTGCAAACAGCAATTAGTCTTGAAGAGTGAAATACAAACTCTAAAATTATTCCCTGATGATCGGTGGTAGACAAAAACAATGAAGAATATCAGCCATGCAACAATAAAATGTAAGGAAATTGATATTTACATAGAAAAAAAGACAGAAATGTTGAAGAATGCCAGGAGAAATGAAAAAAGATGTTTTTACGTTGCCAGAAGAAATAAAGACAAAGTTAATGTAGTCATTGTTTTCACCAAAAACTGAATACTTTTTTGAAAGAAGTGGATCAAATAATGTCAGTGTTTGCCATCATTTAATGTTTTGCTCTGATATTTGCAGAAGGAAAAAAAAATTGGAAGTTTTTTAAGATTATAATCAAGATTTATGATGAATTTTTCTAGTGAAGACATTTTAGTGAAAGTTTTAAAATGGAAAGGCATTTGAAAGCTGCTAGAATCAATCCTGATGAAATAAGTCTCCAGTAATATTGCACATTTTGAAATTCAGTGCCAAATGGGGTTTTTATTAATTTCTACCCAACTTATCCTTTAACCTTTTTCTTACCTATGTGTATATGTGTAGCTTCATGGAAACTTTTCAAAATTAACATTAATAAAAAAGTTTTTTTCAATCAGCTATGAGTGAAGATAGATTGACAAAAATCTGGCTATATTGTCTATTGAACATGAATTTGTAAAGGAAATTCATATTCATGAAGTCATTGGTAAATACAATATTGTTATTACTTATTACTGTGACAGATCAATATGTGGGTATAAGATTTTCCCTATTTTGTCAAAAATATATTAATTTAATTAAAAAGTATTAATCCAAAATGTTTTTCTTTTTTACAATAATGTTTAATTTTTACCTTTTTTACTGGAATGGTTTTACGCATATATGTATATGTAAGAGGTGCATGTGATATAGATAGATAGATACAGATATACAAAGTTAAATAAAAATAAATTTCAAAGTTTGCATTTGTTTTCTTTCCATTGTTGTCATTTATTTCATATCACGATTTATTATTTGAAAATAATTTTGCTGCATAAAAGAGGAGGCTGTTTAAAAATGAGATGTTCTATGTATCAAATATGCCAGCCTTGCCCTTGTGTTCTTATAGCCATTATAAGAAAAAAAATAATCTTTTCTTGGCTTATGTTTCTACTTACTTTGTAACACCACAATTAATAACACTTTAAATTTTCTTATCATCTTTAACTTTTCCAAATAGTTTTTCATGTTTTCTGTGGCCTAACAGATATAGATTACTGATTTATTTGCTTTTTTAACTGGTCAGAATTTAGAATTTCAAATTTAAGAATACACTGCACAAAGCTGAAGCAGTAATTTCTCTTCTTCAGATGTTTCCTTCCACCAGAGGGAGAACTATTAGCAAAACAATCTGCCTTCCTCCATCTCAGGCACCCTCTCCCTGGGACAGGGAGTTGAGGGGCAGAGGGGTGGGAGGGGAGGACAAGCCGGTTGCTCAGTGTGGAAGTATAACCTGGGCATGTGTAGCTCCGCCTTTTCCTCCCTTTCTTCTGGAGCCCAGACATGGTCCCCCAGGGCAGCCTTCTCTGTACCTTTATAGCTATAACTGTGCCTATTTCCTACCAACACTACCACAATTGAGAGAGTAAATTGGTTTAATTCTGGTGTTCAGAATTAGGAAATCCACTTGTCCTTGGAAACAAGTCTCGTTATCCACTGTCAGCTCAATGATTGGTGATGCTTTGGCTTTATGTGCTTTCCTTCATTGTCTTATTTCCCAGTTGGTTTTGAACTTGAGTGGAAAAGAGAATGCTATTTACTGGGACCCCTCAGAGAGCCTTCAATGGCAATCAATAGTGATAATTTTGTGGAATATATTCTTTCAAATGATATCCTTTCAGCCTATAATTTTATATTGAGGGAACAGGGCTAATGGCAATAATAAGGGGAAAATTTAAAGAGTGATTGGAAAATTTTGATTGGTAACGTAAAAACAAATGAAACAGAACTTTTTGAAAAATTTCTCTGAAAAGTGAGTTCTGAGAAAAATTCACTGCAGATCTTTTTTTATTAACTGCTCATTGTCATTTATAACCTATAACTATTTAATTAGGAGAAAATTGAGGATCAAGCTATCTTAATGTTGGTTCTACTGTAACTTAAGAGGAGTAAGTTTAACGAGAAAATTTATTAAAATTTGCTTTTTGCATACTGGACTATTTGCCTTAAATTTGAAACACAAGTCAGAAAATTTAACAAAAAAAGTGTAAATATAACTGATTTTAGTTATATACCTCTGACATATTAATATGTTCTTTCTTCTCTACACAATTAATTTCTCAGTATGTAATCTAGTATGATTAAAATGTTAAAAGTCAAGCCATTATATAATTAAAAAAAGAAAGCATATTTTTATAGATTTTACTTAAAAATAATATATATCAAGCAGTTTTAGACACATCCCATTTGATTTTTTTTTTTTTTTTTTGTGAGGAAGATCAGCCCTGAGCTAACATCCGTGCTAATCCTCCTCTTTTTGCTGAGGAAGACCGGCTTTGAGCTAACATCTATTGCCAATCCTCCTTTTTTTTCCCCCAAAGCCCCAGTAG
Organism: Diceros bicornis minor; assembly: GCF_020826845.1. Taxonomy (NCBI): domain Eukaryota; kingdom Metazoa; phylum Chordata; class Mammalia; order Perissodactyla; family Rhinocerotidae; genus Diceros; species Diceros bicornis. The sequence goes on along the minus strand of NC_080762.1, from coordinate 50,639,975 downwards.
ATAGTTGTATGTCATAGTTGCACATCCTTCTAGTGTTGCTGTATGTGGGACGCGGCCTCAGCATGGCCGGACAAGCGGTGCGTCTTGCGCGCCTGGGATCCGAACCCGGGCCGCTGGTAGCAGAGTGCGTGCACTTAACCGCTAAGCCACGGGGCCGGCCCCCATTTGGTTTTAAACTCCCAGAATATAATAAGTTGTTTTTAATTATTTTTATAATACCCAATATAAGATATAGAGATATACATATAGATAAATAGATAATGACAATAATTTTGTTTTTAAATCACAAGACATTGAAATGTGTTACATGAGAGTCTTCTTTTAAATATGATCGAGAAAACTGTTTCTTTGAACTTGTTGTCCCCATGGCTTATATGCAAGGCAAGATTTCTGGACAGTGACAAATCTAAAGCAAGGATCTTGCTATAATGGAAGGAAATCCCCAAATCAGAACTATAGAAGCATATCAATTGAAATATATTCAACAGATATTTATAAGATGCTTCCACTGTAGTGGCCTTGGGATTAAAAAGAAGACAAGACTGCAGATGAGTAGATGGGTTTAGAGAAAGTAGGATTTATAGTGAAGTTGTTTCATTGTTAATCAATTACCTCCATAGTGTATACTCCATCCCTTCTCTTGGCCAAAAAGAACATTTTTTCAACAATCTTTTCTTCTGTCAGAATTCTCTTGAGGCTTAAAAAAGACAATTAAAAAAATCTTCCTTTATCAGCAGCAGGTAGTTAATGATAGAGCTTGCAGTGTATACTGTATTGCAATATGTTTAAGATTCATTTATGATACTTATAGTGAGATATTAAAGGAGAGATAAGGTTTTTCAGTGTACGATACAAATATTGAAGGAAATGCCATGCCACAACCCGTTATAAAATATAAAATGACCATCTGGTGTCATTATCAGAGATGAATGGACCATCCTATTACTCAGAGTGGCATTTCTTAAGGTTTAGTGAGGCAGGTAAGGAATTGGGAAGATCACAAAGTTTTGACTTTTCCTTCTTTTAGATTCTGATTTAAGTTAAACACATGCTTTCCCCTTCATGATACCATCTCATATTCACCACAATAAAGCATAATTAACCTTTCCTTCATCAGTGCTCCCACATCCCGCTTTTCATATCTCTTCATCACACTAATAATCCTATAATAACTTAGAATTTTAATTACCTGTGATTATGCTTGCCACTCTCCCACTTGCTAAATTTATGGAAGATAGTGACAATGTCATATTCCTTTTTATAGACTCCATATTGTTTAGCAACTGTACTCAGCCCAAAATTATTTAGGTAATTTTACTCTTAATACAAGGAGTGATGTCAACAAGACGGCAGTATAGGAAGTCCCAGCCCTCATTCCCCAACAGAAACACCAATTTATCAATGATATATAGACCAAAGTACCTCTGTGAGAGGTCCAGATTCCAGTAAAGAAGTTGCACTACCCCAGATGAGCACAAAACTGAAAACAGCTGCACTGAGATGGGTGAGGAGGAGTTTCACTTTGCTCACAGCGGCGCTTCCCTGGAGCCAGCACAGCTTAGTGCTGAGAGAGATCGCCTCCGCCCATGACTTCTCCTTGAGGGGGAGGGGGACAGAGAGAGAGTTGAGCAAGTGTCCAGTATTCCCGATCTTTCCATGTGTTGCCTAAGGGGCTGATTTCTGTCTTGCCACACACAGAGGGCTGAGGAAACTTGCACAGTTTGGAAGCCTGCGATATCTAGTAGCAAAGAAAAGTGTTGGACAACTTGCTGTGGCTGGCAAGGCTCTGTGAGAAGGCACAGAACTGAAGTTTCTCCCCCAAGAGGGAGAGGAGTGGGCCATGCTCCAACATCCTGGGCCGTGCCGTGTTGTCCTTGGGGAGTCAGTTTCTGTCTCTGCGCATGGAGTGATGAAGGAATCAGCATAGTTTTGACACCTGGGAAAGCTAGGGACAAAGGAAAAGGAGCAGGCTGCTTGCTGTAGCAGACACTGCTCTATGAGACTGGAAACAGGCACAGATCTTGAGGCTTTCTCCCTCAGGAGGGAAGGAGAGCAGTGGAGCATGCTTCTAATGCCTCCACCCTTTCAGTGTGCTACCTGGAGGAATGGCTTCTTTATTGCCTCATATGAAGCACTGATGAAACTAGCATAGTCAGACACCAGAAGGAGCAAGAGATTACGGGCTATTGAAAAAAAAAGACCAGATGTCTGAGGCTGGTAGGAACAAAGGCCTGGAATCTCTAACTGGGTTGATTGGTGAAGGTCTTTCCTTGTTGAAGCCAGTCTTTAAAGATTGAGAGAGGTATCTGTTTCTTCAAACTGCACAGCTACAAGGAACACAAACAATCAGGAAAACATGATACAATCAAAGGAACAAAATACATGTCCTGTAACTGACCCTAAAGAAATAGAGATCTGTGAATTGCTTGATAATTCTAAATAATCATTTTAAAATGCTGAGTGAGTTACAGGAGACTACAACTAAACGACATCAGCAAAATCAGGGAGTTCTTCAGGTTGAAACTATAGGATGATAAACAGCAACATAAAAGCATATGAAATTGTAAAATTCACTGTTAAAGGTAAATATACACAATACCGTATTGCTATAATGGTGATATGTAAATCACTTTTAACTCTAGTGTAAAAGTTAAAGACAAAAGTATTAAGAACAACTATAACCACAAAAATTTGTTAATGGATACCCGATTATAAAAAGATATAACTGTGACATCAATAGCATAAAGTGTGTTTTCAGTGAGGGAGAAGTAAAAGTATAGAGTTTTTGTATGCGATTGAAGTTAAGTTATCAGCTAAAAACAGACTGTTATAACTATAAGATATCTTATGTAGGCTTCATGATAAACACAAAGAAAATATCTATAGTAGATACACAAGAGAAAAAGACAGAAAAATCAAAGCATATCACTACAAAAATAAATTAAAAATCACAAAGGTAGAAAACAAGAGAGGAATAGAGAGACAAAAGAACTACAAAACAGACAGAAAACAACAAAATAGCAAGAAGTAAGTCCTTCCCTATCAATAATTACTTTAAATGTAAATGAATTAACCTCTTCAACCAAAAGATATAGACTGGATGAATAGATTAAAAAAAAACAAGATCTAACTATATGCTGTCTAAAAGAGACTTGCTTTAGATTTAAGGACACACATAGGCTGAAAGTGAAGGGATGGAAAAAAATACTGCTTGAAAATGGTAACTGAAAGAGAGCAGAGCTGGCTATACCTGTAGCAGACAAAACAAACTAAGTCACAAACTGTCACAAGAGACATAAAATGTAATCGTAAAAGGGTCAATTATCAGGAATATAATATAATATAAATATAAAATAATATAAAAATTATGAATATATATATATTCATATATATATATGAATATATATATACATATTATGAATATATATATATTCATAAATTATGAATATATATATATACCCAACATCAGAGCACCTAAATATAAAGCAAACATTGACAGATTTGAAGAAAGAAATAGACAGTAATACAATAATAGTAGGAGAGTTCAATACCCCACTTTCTATAACGGATGGAATAGCCAGCCAGAAAATCAATAAGGAAACAGTGGGGCTTGAACAGTATAGACCAAATGGACCTAAGAGACACAGACAGATGATTCCACCCAACAGCAGCAGAATGTGTGTTCTTCTCAAGGGTACACTTAATATTCTCCAGGATACATAATATTTTAGGTCACTAAATAAGTCTTAACACTTAACTAATAAGTCTTAAATTTAAGAAGATTGAAATCACACCAAGTATCTTTTCTGACCACAGTGAGATCAGACTAGAAATCAATAACAGAAGGAAAACTGGAAAATTCACAAATATATGGAAACTAAAGAACACACTCTTTAACAACCACTGGGTCAAAGAAGACAGTGAAAGGGGAATTATAAAATATCTTGAGACAAACAAAAACAAAAACACAACATACCCAAACTTTTGGGATTCAGTAGGAGCAGTACTAAAAGGAAAGTCTATAATAACAAGCATTTACATTTAAAAGGAGAGATAATAAACAACCAAATCTTATGCCTTAAGGAACTAACAAAAGAAAAACAAACTAAACCCAAAGTTAGGTGAAGGAAGGAAATAATAAAAATCACAGCAGAGATAAATGAAATAGAGAATGGAAAAATAATAGAAAAAGTCAACAAATTGAGTTAATTTTTGAAAAGATAAGTGAAATTGATAAAGCTTTAGCTAGATTTACCATAAAAAAAAGAAAAAAGACATAAATAGAGAAAATTAGAAATGAAAGAAGAAATATTACAGCTATGCCACAGAAATAAAAAGTCATAAGAGACTCTTAAGAATAATTACACATCAACAAATTGGATAAGCTAGAAGAAATAGAGAAATTCCAAGAAATATACAACCTACCAGGATTGAATTGTGAAGAAATAGAAAGTCTGAAATGACCAATAATGAATAAGCATATTGAATCAGTAATCAAAAACCTCCTAACAAACAAAAGCCCAGGACCAGATGGCTTCATGGTTAATTTCACCAAACAGTTAAAGAAGAATTCACAACAATCTTTCCTAAATTCTTCCAAAAAATTGAAGAATAATGAACCCGTCTATATTCATTTTATGAGGCCCGCATCATTATCCTGATACCAAAGCCAGACAACGATGTTATAAGAAAGGAAAACTACAGGCCAATATCCCTGATGAACATAAATGCAAAAATCCTCAACAAAGTACTGGCAAATTGAATTCAACAGCATATTAAAAGGATCAGACAACATACTCAAGTGGGATTTATCCCTGGGGCACAAGGTGGTTCAGCATATGAAAATCAACTTACATGATAAACCGCATCAACAGAATGAAGGATAAAATTCACATGATCATCTCAATAGATGCAGAAAAAGCATTTGACAAAATTCAGCGCCCACTCATGATAAAAACTTGCACCAAATAAGGAAGGGAATGACATTCCTCAACATAATAAACACTATATATGAAAAGCCCACAGCTAATATACTCAATTATGAAAAACCAGAAGAATTTCCTCTAAGAACAGGAATAAGGCAAGAGTGCCTCTCACTATTTCTATTCAACAAAGTACTGGAAGTGAGCAATTAAGTAAGAAACAGGTATAATAAAAGGCATCCAAATCAGAAAGGAAGAAGTAAGATTATCTCTCCTTGAAGATAAGTTATTATATATAGAAAACCCTGAAGACTCCACAGAAATATTGTTAGAACTAATGAATGAATCCAGCAAAGTTGCAGGATACAAAATCAATATACAAAAATCAGTTGCATTTCTATACACTAACAATGAACTATCTGAAAAGGAAATGAAGAAAATAATCCCATTTACAATAGCATCAAAACACCCAAAAAATTTAGGAATGAAGAAACTTAACCAAGGAAGTGAAAGACTTATACACTGAAGACTACAAAACATTGATGAAAAAAAATTAAGGAAAACACAAATAAATGGAAAGACAACCCGTGTCATTGGCTTGGAAAACTTAAATATTGCTAAAATGTCCATGCTACCCAAAACGATCTACAAATTCAATGCAATTCCTATCAAAATTCCAATGACATTTTTTACAGAAGTAGAAAAACAATCCTAAAATTCTCATCAAACTACAAAAGACCCCAAATAGCCAAAACAATCTTGACAAAAAAGTACAAAGCTAGAGGCATCACATTTCCTGATTTCAAAATGTTACAAAGCTATAGTAATTAAAACAGGATGGTACTGCCTAAAAACAGACACATAGACTAATGGAATAGGATAGAGAGCCCATAAATATACCCACACATATATGATCAACTGATCTTCAACGAGGGAGCCAAGAATACATGATGGGGAAGGGATAGTCTCTTCAACAAGCAGTGTTGGGAAAACTGGATAGCCACATACAAAAGAAGGAAACTGGATCCTCATCTTACAGCCTTCACAAAAATCAACTGCAAATGGACTGAAGATTTAAGTGTAAGATATGTTACTGTAAAACTCCGAGAATAAAACACAGGGGAAAGCTTCATGACAAGGATGAATTCTTCTTTAAACTCGGTGTAGGGAAACACTTTCTAAATGCGACTCAAAATCCACAAACAATATAAGAAAAGATTGATAAATTTGACCACATACATAAAGGAAATCAAAAACATCTGACAAACTGGGAGAAAATACTTACAGTATATATTATAGACAAGGGGCTGTTAGCCCTAATAAGAAAAGAATTCTTTAAAATTAAGTGTTAAGGGACCAAAAATTTGATAGAAAAATGAGAAAAAGATATGAACAGTGTATTTACAAAATAAAATATAAATGTGACCCTCGAACACATGTAAACAATGTTCAAACTCACTCATAATTAGAGAAATGCAAATTAAAACAATACTACAGTACCATTTCTCACCTGTAAGACTAGCAAACATTAAAAAGTATGAAGCACTTTCTGTTGGTGAGGCAATAGGGAAGTGTACACTTTCATACATTGCTGATGAGAATGCATTGGTGCAGTCTTTCTGGAAAGAAATTAGGCAATGCTTAACAAAACTGTATATACACTTATCTTTTGACCCAGCAATCCTTCTTCTAGGAATCTACGCTGAAGATACACCTTGGCAATATGAAAATTTATGTATACAGGGCTATTGATTGCAGCTTTGTTTATAATTGCAAAAGAGTGTTTCAATAAGTTGTACTACAGAATGAAGTAGTATGCTCCTGTAACAAGAATGATAAAAGTCTTTATGAACTGGTTTAGCTTGACTCTCAGGATAAACCGGTAAGTGAAAAATTAAAGTGCAAAAAAATTAAAGTACAAAAGAGTACCTATAATATACTATACTGCATGTAACAAAGAAGCTGTTCTTGATTACATGTATCTGTTCATTTTTGCAAAAGCAATAACTATGGATGCTGGGTGGAAAAGGAGTGGAAAAGTGGAAAATGGAACCAGGTTAGTAGAGATAAGGATGGAACAATGCTACTTAGAGTATACCATTTTATATTAACTCTTAAAAATGTAGTAATATTTATTTGCCCCCACTCTCCAAATAAATAATAAAAATCAACCTGGATGTGGAGGGAGCCTCATATTGAGTACAATCGGTAATAAGTAAACCCAACTGTATTACAGATGAATAATACAATTACACCGAAGGGGACAGGAAAGAGAAGAACTAACCTAAATAACTTTGCAAAATAAAAATTTGCCCGGATATTATAAGGCCAAAGAAAAAGAAAAAATGAACTGTACACAAATACTATACCATAGATAGTAAATTTATTTCTTACATGAGTATGGGTTAACAATACTGAAAAGAATTTATGTGTACACTAGGTTTGAACAAATAACATATTTTAAATAATGTCAACCAGATTTCTCACTGTCAGAGAACGAAGTTTCAATAAAGAAAGATGGAAGGTTAAGATAAAACTTGTGTTAAATTAGAATCAGAGATATGAGTATGTATTCAGATATATGTATTTTACTATAGATACACACACAAATAGATACAAAAATAACTATAGATGTGTGTCTTCATCAGTTAGTGTACATATGCGTTTCCTTGTTCTGTCTCCTGTGAGGGCCTTGGAGCAATAACATTCTGGTAGAATAGTACACCTAGCACTGATATCTTGGTTTCTAAATACAATGGTCTAATTAAAGGAACAAGGGCTGCAAGGGCTCCTTGGAGAAGTGATTGATTCCAAGACTGGGACAGGGAAAATTTAAGATGGGCCTGGAATATTTTGTGATGGCAGAGAATAAAGAAGTGCTTAGAAAAGGATAGGGGGATGTCAAACGGATACAGAAACCGATTGGAAAAAGCTCCTAATGACCAAAGATGGAAAATTTGAGCAACGAAATAAATAATGATAGTTTTGGATTATAACCCATAATCCGTAAAATAAAATAAATATCCATGAGTTTATATTGTTATAAATAAATAAGTGAATAAACAGATACATGAGGCTGAGGAGACTCCTCCTCACATAAGAATACTAATTAATAAATGTAGACGTGATGAGGGATGCATGAAATCACCGTTAGGCAAACACCACAATAACAATTGTTGTAGGAAAGATCTGACTGGTGCTTAAAACCAGCGGGCAAAAATTTGAAAGGCAAACAGAATAACAACATCATCTCAAATTATCTCCCCCCAGATATTTATCAGTTACAAAGGTCACTTTACAGTGGACAAAGACCCCTTTAACCAAGTGACCAAGATCAACAGCATCAGTAATGTGTGGTTCACTGAGAAGAGCATAATATTTCTATGGTTTTCTTGGTGAAAATATATAACCTCAGCCTCATTATGAGAAAACATTGGATAAACCAAAATTGAAACACATTCTCCAAATAACTGACCAGTACTTATGAAAATTGTCAAGGTCATAAAAACAGTGAACGATTGAGGAGCCGTCACAGATTGAAGGAGACTACGAGACACAACAACTAAATGCAGTATGAGATCCTGGATTGTATCCAGAAACAAAAAAGGACATTAGGGGAAAAACTGTGAAATTCAAATAAAGTCTTTAGTTTAGTTAATAGTATTTTACCAATGTTTGACATCCTGGTGGTAACTGTACTATGTTCATGTAAGTTGTTAACATTAGAGAAAACTGGATAAAAAGTATATATAAACTTTCTCTATTATTTTGCAGCTTTTTGTAGGTCCAAATTATCTCAAAAATAAAAAGTAAAAAAAAAAACAAAACAATTTTAAAGACTAGAGCTAGAAAAAAATAAAAGGAGGAAAAGGAGGTTACATATATCAATATAGGCATAATTCAAAATAAACTATTGAGTGTACAAAGTGGTTTTCAGAATAAATATAGTAAAGTTTAAATCAATACGTATAGTACCAAGTATTGCATATGGATATATATCTATGTAATAAAAGCAGACTGATAAATACCAACTTCAGAATAGTTGTAATTTCTGGGAAGCAAGGAAGGAGAGCAGAAGTTGGATGGTATCCAGTGGATTTTAACTGTGTCTGTAATGTTTTATTTCCTTTAAGAGAAGTGAGGCAAATGTGGCAAAGGTTAGGATTTTATGAATCTGGGTGATGAGTACACACGTGTTAGTGTCCTATGAGCTTGAATTATTCTAATAAAAATATTAAAATAAAATATAATGGGTTAAATAGGGTCCTTTAATTAAAGAATAAAAAACTTGGCTAAGATATATACAATGATGGAAAGCATTTTGCAAGTTCTAACCCTTATTTCCAATGTTTCGCAGTAAAAACATTAGGCTAGTAATATTGATCTGATTTTGACTTTTTTCTTTAGATTTTAAACTAAAAAACACTTTTATGATTGCATTTGTATCTACATACAAACATAAAATACCTTGACTCTATAGCCAATTACTTAGGGCAAAAGTTACACACTATTGCCCTATGGGTTGACCTTGGCCCATGTAATTGTTTTGTTTGACTCATATGGTGTTTTTATAAAATAGCTCCAACATTTAAAAATCAGGATAATTCACTTAGAAATCCAGATTTATGGCATCATAGGAAAAAAAAAAGAACAAAAACAAAAACAACAAGGGGCTGGCAGCACTGGTCCTACATTCTGAATACGCTGAAATGAGCAGGATTGCCCCATTTGGACAGGCATGAGCGCTCCAGTCACCAGAGTCCCCGCCGTTCATACCAAGTATGTCTTTGCACCTACAGTTGTCATTTCATGTCTTGATTTTCCCTGCCTTGACCTTGGGGCCTAGGAGTTCAAGAGTTTTGCCTTGGAATATGAAACATTTGCTGTTCTCTTCCTTTGGGAAAATCTGAAAGTGTGTGTGAATATGTGTGTTGGGCCATGGGTTAGAGTGATGTAAGATGAGTCTTTCTAATTTAATTTTCCACAATACTCTAAGTACATAGAGTGAATAACCTGAACATAGGGCTTGTTTTAGGAAGATAATATCACAAGACAATTAATCCAACAATCACTGAAGCCATTTAAATGAGATTTGTTGATCTTTCCCTTAGTGAATGTAAGAATATAGTATTATCTAGTTTATTAAACTACAGATCACATTTTTCTCTAGTCCCTGTATTCTCTTCCTCCTTTTTTTCTTCTATTAACACATGAGAGTAGTATGATGCATAGATAACTTGAATTCTATAATGGAAACTATGGTCTGTGGCCTATTAATTAAATATTATATGAATTAATAAGCAAATTCTACCAGAAGAACATGTTCTCCATAACTTAAGGTTAAATTCTGACTTTATTACTGATTTATAGTTGTTTTTAGTACTGGCAAATGTGTGTTTCACTCAAAAAATTTTGTTCATTACCATGCAAAACTTCAAGGGTTCTTGTTCTTGGCAAACCCCAAAAATAGGTTCAGAGTTTGCTTTCCTTTCTTTCTTCCTTTCTTTTTCTTTCTTTCTCCCTTTCTCTCTCCCTTTCTCTCTCCCTTTCTGTCTCCCTTTCTCTCTCTCCTTTTCTCCTTCTCTCCTTCTTTCCTTCCTTCCTTCCTTCTGTCCTTCCTTTCTTTCTTCCTTTCTTTCCTTCTTCCTTTCTTTCCTTCTTCCTTTCCTTCTTTCTTTCCTTCCTTCCTTCCCTCCCTCCTTCCGTTCGTTCTTCCTTCCTTCCTTCTTCCTTCTTTCCTTCTTTCTTTCTTCCTTCCTTTCTTTCTTCCTTCTTTCTTTCCTTCTTTCCTTCCTTCCTTCCTTCCCTTCTTCCTTTCTTTCCCTCTTTGTTTCTTTCCTTCCTTCTTTCTTTCTTTCTTTCCTTCCTTCCTTCCTTCCTTCCTTCCTTCCTTCCTTCCTTCCTTCCTTCCTTCTTTCTCTCTCTGTCTCTCTCTCTCCCTCCCTCCCTCCCCTCCCCTCCTTTCCCTTTCCTTCTTTCCTTTAGTCCTTTCTCCTAAGGAGCTCTATAACTGTGTCTGTGTGGACACAACAACGTGGAGTGACAGTTATAAGAACTAGGGTTAATGTGCCAGTAACCTCTTATGAACTTCTAATGAGATCAGAGCCATTTGGAAAAGTTATTGGGCTGGTTTCCTAAGTTTAACTTATAATTCTAGGGTAAGCAGATTAAGCAGATGAGAAGGCATCACTAGGAATACACAGGGTTCCAGGCATTCTTCCTCCATTTCTTATCTTTGAGAAATCTTAGCATGTTTTCCACCTTCTTCCAAGCCTCATCTGTTGGCCATCTGACTTCTGCTATAAAGACCACTGCTCCCCTGGATTCTTGATCTTGTTCCTTGATTTCTGCATGGCTTCTCCTAAACTCTGATCTCCAGATTCAGGTAACAGCTCTGAAACCTAGTCTTTATTCATGACTGCACTCTGTAACTACTTGATCTTTTTGAATGTAAACCAGATATTCCAAATGGGTTTTCCATTTTGATGCTCAGAAAGGAAAGTATTTTCATAAATAACACAATCTCATGGATGTGCCCAGATTTTTGAAATAATGCCCCTAATTCCTCAAACTTTATGAGTAGCAAAACAATTAATACCACTGATTCTTTTTCTGGCATTGCATTTAAAACACACTTTAGGAGAACATGAGTAATGAAATTATTTAGTGAGAGGTTATGTAGGAATAAATTTGAATTCTTGCTAATTTATTTAAAAATAAAATAGAGCAAATTTTGCTATTTTAACTCTTGTTTACACCACATCTATTGTAAAGTGATCTTGATGGATCAGTTCATTGAGACTCAGTCAGTGTGACCCAAAGACAAACATTCTGGCAGAACCCTGTATCCTCGTAGTAAGTGGAGTGAGGCAAGTCATGTTTGAACTTCTTCCCATGTAAGGTGAAATACTTGTAGCAATGTGCAAACCAGATGCTTTAAAAGAAAATCTAAAAAAGAGATGAGCTAATTCTTCGTGCATCCACCCGAGTATCATCAGAAGAAAGCAAACTTACTCAAAGTAAATGGGAGTGGGCAGGTTCCATAAGTCACCTAAAGAGAGGTCACTTTTCTATCATTGATCAACTGTGAAACACAGACTAGATGAAACTAAACAACTGGAAAACCAGCACAAAATGCAAAGCATTTTGGACAAGGGTACTAAAAAAGAGAATCTTAGGTGAGGTGTTTTTAGTCCTTAGCTGAAAGCAAAATTTAAACCAAAATGCTAATACCTGTAACAATTTGTAGAGCTCTGATAAATCAAGAAACGTACTTGAGTTATGAGTCCAAGTTAGCCTCTTGACACTAATTGTACAGATACTGGGATCAGAAAAATTGGTTGAAGGACATACTTCTTTAAGAACAAAACTCTGTCATTTATTTGAGTCACAATCCTGTAAATTTGGAATTAAGTTTATGGCCTAAATGATGAGCTTGAATGAATATATGGGAAGATATTGAGGACTTCTCCTATGGAAGAAATAATGCTCTGAACTGCAAATGGGCTCTTTCCCAGAGATAAACTATTGAAATAGGACAACTGGCAGAGAATTCTAAACCATTTGATAGATATGTTCAACTTGTAATTTCTTTCCCTATTCCAATAGTTGAAAAGAACATGGAATTTTACCTTTTGAGGTGCAGTTTTTAAATCCTGTTTGTGATTTCTTTTTTATGACCTGCTTTCCCACTTCCATCAAATGCTGGGTGGAGTTATGAAGATGATATTGTATTGATTTACTTTGCTGGATTCCAGTGATGATACAAAGATGCCCAAGGTCTTACTTCTGTCATTAACCGATGGACAATAACTTTTAGAAATGCCAATAAACTGTCTTCACCATTAGAGATACATTTGGCCTAAACTTAGTGTTAAATCTGGAATGAAATCAACACTACACTGAGGAGGGTTTTTAGAGGTTTTAATTTTTTAGTATATGAATAAACTTCAGCAGCCAACTCACTTTTAGAGTTCTCATATTGTGAATGTAAATTATAACTGACTAAAATGGTTTTAGATCGGCAAGTAGCTGCTACTTCTGGCAACTTTATCTTATGAATAATATCATTCACTTCTGTTAATTTATTTCTGTGTTTTTTATAAAACTTGGACAATTAATTTAATGTATATTTATTGAACAATATGTATTTAGCCCCAGAAGGCACACAAAATAAATGTGAGGGAAATTCTCCAAATTTTTCGTCTTTGTATCTTTATGGGTGAAAGATTAAATTTATTAATCTCTTCTCTTTGTTTATTTTGCTTTCTTGTCTCTTACTAACACACATATTCTAAACAAGCACTCAAATAAAACATAACAAAAACAACAGAAACACTGTTAGTTTCGGTTTATTTGCCCTTATTAACACTTACAGCATCCTGGTCATTTCTTCAATTTTTAAAACAAATTTTTGAGCAGTTTTAGGATTACAGAAAAGTTGAGCTGACAGCACAGCGAGTTCCCACATATCCTCTCACCTCGTTCCCCAATTTCCTCTATTAACATCTTGCAGTAGTGTGGTACCTTTGTTACAGTGGATGAGCCAATATTGACACATTATTATGAAATAAATTCCATAGTTTACAGTAGGATTTACTCTTTGTGTTGTATAGTATATACAACAATATATAGCATATTATACAAATGTATAATGACATGTATCCACCAACACAGTATCATACAGAATAATTTGACTGCCCTAAATAATCTCCTGAGTTGCACCAATTTATCCTTTCCTCTCTCCCTCAGCTCATACCCCTAGCAAAGATTGATCTTTTTACTGTCTCCATAATATTGCCTTTCCAGAATGTCATATAATTGGAATCATACAGCGTATAGCCTTTTCAAATTGGCTTTTTGCACTTAGCAATATGCATTTAAGGTTTCTCAATATCTTTTCATGGCCTGATAGCTCATTTCTTTCTATACTGAATAGTATTTACTGCCCAGTTTGTTCAATTCATTCACCTATTGAAGAGCATATTGGTTCCTTCCAAGTTTTGGCAAGTGTGAATAAAGCTGCTATAAAAATTCATGTGCAGATTTTTGTGTGAATGCTTTCAACTCCTTTGGGTAAATACCAAAGGACACAACTGATAGATCGTATGGTAAGAGTATTTTTAGTTTTGTAAGAGGCTGCCAAACTGTCTTCCAATGTGGCTATTCCATCTGATTCCCACCAGCAATGATGAGAGTTTCTATTACTCCACATCCTCACCAGCATTTGGTGTTGTCACTGTTTGGATTTTACGCATTCTAATAGGTGTGTAGTGGTATCACGTTGTTTTAATTTGCATTTCCCTAATGACATATGATGAACATCTTTTCATATGCTTGTTTGCCATTTGTATATCTTCTTTGGTTAGTTGATGTTCAGTTCTTTTGTCCATTTTTAATTGGCTGTTTTCTTATTGTTAGGTTTTAAGAGTTCTTTGTATATTTTGCATACCAGTCCTTTATTAGATATGTTTTGCAAATATTTTATCCCAGTCTGTGTCTTGTGTTTTCATTCTCTTAACAACATCTTTCGCAGAGAAGTTTTTAACTTTAATGAAGTCCAACTTATTTTTTTCTTTCATAGATCATGCTTTTGACATTTCTTCACATTTGAATGCTCGCTATCTTTGATGACTTATTCTAAACATTTACCAAGCATTTCAGGTGGTGTTAATGTTTTTCCTTGCCCCTTCTGTTATATGCTTCTGCAAGTTCATGGTTTCTAAGTATTTCTGTTAGGTAGAAGGAAGGAAGAGAATGATTCCATCTCATGACTTGTTACTAAAGTGATAAAGGTAGAGGAAGAAAGTTGAAGCTGGAAAGAGGTTTTATGTTATTCTTGAGCATCATCTTAGTCTTAGCACTCACCCCTCAATAAAATAGATAATAACAATTGAATAAAACTCATATTTTATGATCCTATGTGATACAAATATGATCCTTGATTCCAAGCAGTTTCCCTATCACCTCCAGGCCACTGATTTTTAATATGTGTCTTTGAATTCTAGTCAATTCCTATCATGTACACATGAAATGTGTTGTCACTCATACTGCTATTGACTCTAGCAGACCACGTTGACAAAGCTCCTGGTTGGGCTGCCAGCCTTTATGCCCCTTACCTCCAGCTCACCTCTTCATGTTCCATCCCTGTGTGAGCCTGCCACAAGCTTTCCATGGAGCACATGAGTCACTTCTTCAACTATGGTAGGGTTGTGAGGCAGTGCTATAAATGTCGTACTTAGAGACTTTTAAAATAGAGTAATGGCTTGGCAAACAAATGGGCTAAATTTCAGAAAAATTTCTTTAGGCTTGAAGAGAAAGGGAGTTTCGAGTGGAATAGAATTCTAGTTACTTGAATATTGGAAAGGTTGACTCCAGCCTGGAAGAAAAAGTTCACTGAGGATAAACTTTTCTGAACTGGCTCTGGGATAATCCCACAGACCTGGGATCATTCTAACTTATCTCCTTTTACATTGCTTAATTGTTATTTGGTAGGAGGGATTTGCTTACTGTATGAATTTTTTTTATTCTTTTTTGTGATGATTATTAGTTGTAAAGAAATTAAATAATTCTTTTAACAGTATGAAGTTAATGAAAAGTGTCTGAATTGCAGCTACTGAATAAATCCTTAGAGACCCCCACAACAATTACAGAAACTGGGAAGTTTGCCTCTATAATTTTATTTCTGGGTTAAATTACAAAAGTTCATGTTATCCACATCAAGCAAAGATCTGTTTTTAATAAACCACATTTAAACATGTGGCTTGATAATAATGAAATGAATAAGTGGATAAGTCTAGGTCAATGTTTTGCACACAGTTGGCATTCTTTAAATTGTATTTGCTAAGTTTTCACAAATATAATTAGATGCAAAAAAAAAGCGCAACCTCATTAAATATTATTAAACAGTGGAAAAATATCCTATTTTTTTAAATCCAAGATGTGGGTTCCTTATTACATTCCAGAGGTTTTAATGATAGTGAGATGGTGATGGCATTAACAGACATTGATTATCATAATAAAGTTAAAATATTTGATAATTTAAGAAGACTATGAAGTCAAATAAAACCTCACTGTTTTCCTTAAAGTTATATTTAGAAAAATTGCATATTTTAGTAATATTTTGCAGAAACTATATTATAGCCTTTCTACATGGTAGTTCAAAAACTATACATCACTTTGTATCTGGGGCTCATCATCTTATATGTAGCTTTGAAGAATCTATTACATAGGAAACATTTCATTATTCTTAACAAAAATATTTTAATCCACATCATAAAGTTTTTCATTGCTTAAAATGCATATACGTTTTATGGAGTAGGTAAAAATTATAGACAGAATTTTAGAACTAAATTTCTAGTATAACTTCTCTTGTACAGATTCAGCAAGGGAGGATCCAAGAGGCCGGGTGACTTACTCGTGGTCTCATTGGTGACTGCCTTGGAGCAACAGTCTGCTCTTGGTTTCTGTATTCACATTTTGGCGTGTTTTGAACAAGGCCACATGCATCACGTCTTTAACATGGCACACAGACTTCTTGGTTTGGGGTAAGGACACGGGTATTTCCTCTTCTCAGCTCAGTATGTGTACACAAATATGGAGTATTGTTGGAAAAGAGCATACATTAGTAAATATTCCTTGTAAGCTCTTTTAGTGATTGATTATGATGTTTGAGCACATATTATAAATAACAAAAATGTATGATGAATATGCTTCTGTTTTTACTTCCATTCTTTTTTAAATCTTTTTCTCTGAGGTTTGATTGCCACTTGTAGCAGCAAAAAGCCTGCACTCTAGAGTCAAATGACTTGTGTTTCAATTTTGACTTTTCTATTCTTTAACTGTGTTGACCTTGGGAAAATTATTTAACTGCTATTTAGATTACAATAGTACCTCCTCCGTAAGGTAGTTAGTTACAATAATTCATGAATAACACCTATACATTTGACCAATGTTGATGGTGATGATGTTGATGCAGATTGCAATGATAATGACACCACACTCTCCTGGTTTCCCACTCATCCCACTGGTCACTGATTTTCAGTTCCATTGGCTGATACCCCATCAGCTTGACCTCTCTTAACATTGTCGTTCCTCGAGGATCATCTTGTCTCCTTGCCTTCCCTTCTCTGGTGAACTCCTTTAACCTCATGGCTTTTAGTACTGTATTAGCCAGGGTTCTCTAGAGACCCAGAAGAGAACCAATATATGTATGAGGAAATATGTATATGTATTTGTTTACTGTAGGAATTGGCTCATGTAGTTATGGAGGCCAAAAAGTTGCGCAATTTACTGTCTGCAAGCTGGAGAGCCAGAAACGCTGGTGGTGTGATTCAGTTTGAATCCAAAGACCTGAGAACCAGGGTAACTGATGATGTACTTCCCAGTCCAAGGCCAAGGGCTGCTGTGTAAGTCCCACAGTGTGAAGGCCTGAGCACTGGAAGCTCCAAGGCCCCAGGGCAGGAGAAGATGGATGTCCCAGCTCAAGAAGAAAGAGAGTTTGCCTTTCTTCCACTTTGTGTTCTATGTGGACTCGCAGCAGATTGGATAATTCCTACCCACATTGGTGAGGGTGGATCTCTGTACTCAGTCTATAGAATCAAATGCTAATCTCTTTCAGAAACACCTTCACAGAAGCACCCAGAAATGTTTTACCAGCATCCTTTAGCCCATTCAAGTTGACACAAAAATTAACCATTAGAAATACCATCTTTCTTCTGACAACTGTCAAAATAACTTCTACATGTATCTCTCGAGGATTTGCCCTTGAATATTTAATAAGCATCTCAAATTGAAAGGGGACAGAGCTTAACTCCTTAAACTTACCCCAAACCAACAACCCCCCAGAGTCTTCCTATAGCCTCAGTTAATGGCTACTCTATATTTCTATTGCTCACACACAAAATCTTGGTATGATTCTTTTTTTGTAGTTTTCTTTTAATCCCCATATCCAATCCATCAGCAAATCCAGTCAGAATTTATTCAAAATGTATTCAGAAAATGAGCGCTCTCACCCCTTCTACTGCTACTATCGTCATTGCTGCCCCCTGATCATTGCAGCAATCTCCTCACTGGCTTTCATTACTGTTTCCCTTCAGTCTTTTCTCAACACATCAGGCAGAGTGATCCTTTAAAAGTTTAAAACATGAGTCAAATCATGTAATGCCCCTGCTTGAAACTCTTCTGTATTTCCCTAACTCACTATAAGTAAACCCAGACTTTCCCCATGGCATAAAATGCCCACACCTTTGCTCCATCATTTACTAGTTCCTCCATTGTTGACTCTGCTCCAGCTATGCTCATCTCCTTGGAGTTCTCAAACACTCCAGGCAAATGCCAGCCCATCTGCTTTTACTGTAGTTGTTTTCTCTGCTTGGAACCATCTCCTCTGAGGGAACTTTCCATCTCACTTCATTTAAGAATCGGTTTTTCAGTGAAGTCTTCCTTATTGTTCTATTTAACAAATGAATAAATGATGTTGACTTTTATAAGGTAGTTATATGCATTAAAGGAGTTTGTAAAATCAAGTTTTGTTGTGGTAGGCAGTCATAAAGGTTCAGAGTAATTGGTGTTCCATCAAGCACTTAACAACTTGCCGAAGTGGATGGGTTTAATAATGATCTACTGTTCTACATTTACTCCCTCACTCCGTACTTTTTTGTTTCTATTAGAAGTGCCATGATTTGAGAAATTCAAATGGAAGAATAAGATGTTCAACTATCAACTCAGTGTGAGGTAGGAAGCCATAAAAAACAAGAAAATTATGTTAGAAAGTTTTCCATTTATCAGCTATTATAAAGCATTGATTCTATGTGTTAATAGAGTTTATGTTTTAGATTGTAAGCAATATATGGGAAGGGCTCTATCATTTTAACTCTATATGCCATGCCTTGTACATAGTAGGATCTGAAAAAAGTTAATAATTTTGTTTAAACTACAGGCATCAAACTAAGTAGGCAGTCGCCTAATAGCATTTAAGATTTTGTGTTCCCAGAGAACACATACTTCAAAATATAAATGCTAAAATATATGTTCTTCAAATATAATATAACTGGTCTCCACATGCTGTTTCACTGTATATAGGATTAAAAAAAATACGTGTGTCTCTTGGAAACATGGGATGTTCCTTGGACCTCAGGGATGTTTCACTGAATACAATAACAATAAACGATTTTGGTTTTATGTAAAAGCATATTTTGCATGCTTTCACGATAAATCTATTCATTAAGCATTTTCACTGTGAATGACAATGTTTAATAAATTTTCATACTGTTTCTTATAAAATAGGTTGAAAGGAAACTTTTTAGCAATGTTATTACAAATTAATTGACAATTCAAATGCTACCTTTATTTATATACCTATAACTTTGATCTTCGTGACCTTTATAACTTAGCCACATGATTTCAGGAAAGTTACAAAGGCAAGCATTATTTCATCAAAATGGAGAGATATTTAAGGAGAATAGTCCATTATGTTAAAGCAAACAATAGCTTCTCTGTATAGTCTGACTACTTGTTTATTTTGGGAGTAAAGCACCCTGGAGGTGCAGCCTAGTACAGGTGATGAGGGAAAGGAGGTCTAGAAGAATAAAGAACAAGAGAGAAGTTTAGTTATCCAACAGGGCATAAAGAGAAGATTGATCCTCAATATAGAATAGAAGCCCAATTATTACATCAGGGTAATAGGTGACAGGGCCATGGGATTTGGGGCTGGATCTATTCAATACCAGGAGCATTTCCAAATTGATCCTGGGAAACTGGGTTGGGGGAAGGGCTGGTACAGAAGCCTGGAGAGGACAAGGAGGTCTGGGGAATCTGGGAACCATCTGCCTCACAAAAGAACTTCAGAATCTGGAATAGTTTAAAAGCTCTTGAAATATATAAAACCTAAGATTCGGTAATCAACTATTTGTCTTCTTATGCATAGAACTTATTTATGATTAGCAAGTTTTTCTTTTAATTTTTAACAGCCTTTATCATACAAGAATACCTTTTTATTATCAGAAAATTAGCAAATGAAGACAAAAAAACAGAACTTTCCCTTGTAAATCATTGCCATAATTTTGGTGCATATAATTTTAGTTATTTTCTCTGCATGTGTATTTATATCCTCAACCTTTTAACATTGGAGTCCAGCTCTCAGTCTTTGAACCTTTTTTCTTCTATCTACACTTGCTTCCTTGATAATGCTATCTAATAGCAAAAGCTTTAAGTATTATTCATATGCAAACAATCTCAAATGTGTATCTCTACATAGATCTTTACCATAAACTCCAGGTACGTATATGTGTATATCTATATATCTATAATCTATATCTGTATGTGTATGTGTGTGCATATGTATGTATATGTGTGTGTGTGTGTTTGTGTGTGTGTGTATTTACTTCCTTTTGGATATCTCCATTAAGCTCCTGTTCCGTAGCCTTACTCATCACACTTAATGAAAATTATGTTCTTGAAATTGCTCTTTCCAAAAATTTGGGAGCTATCCTCGATTCCTCTTGTTCTCTAACACTCTTCTTGTAGTCCATCAGCACAATTTTCTGGCTCAAATTTTGAAATATATTCATAATTTGTCAATTTCTCACCTCATCCTTTGGCACCACCTTGAGTCAACCATCATCATCTCTCCCTTAGATTATTACAATTGCCTCCTAATTCACTGTCTGCTTCCACCATTCCACAGTTTCACAGCTTCCACTGCTGGTTCTTTATGAGGATGTACCTATACCATCCCATGCATCTCTCTCCCCCCCCCCCATAATGTTCTCCTATCTATTGAATTTACCAAATTTAGAATCTGCCTCAGGGCTGGCCCTGTGGCATAGTGGTTAAGTTTGCACATTCTGCTTTGGCAGCCCCGGGTTCAGATCCTGAGCGTGGACCTACTCACTGCTCATCAAGCCATGCTGAGGTGACAGAGAAGAACTAGAAGGACCTACAACTAGGATATACATCTATGTACTGGGGCTTTGGGGAGAAAAAAGGAAAAAAAAGGACGATTGGCAACAGATGTTAGCTCAGGGCTAATCTTCCTCAAAAAAATAAAATAAAATAGAGTCTGTCTCTATTTCTAGATTGTAAAGATCTTGAGGGCAGGAATCCATGTTTTATGGAACTGTGTCTCTCTAGAGCTGGCGTATGGTAGGTGTTCAATAAGTGCAAGTGGAACTAAACAGAGACACGGGATCAAGAAAAACGAATGTGGAGTTTGGACTTGGACTTGGGAAAGTTGATGACCTGGCATTTACAAGTGAGGCAAAATGGTGGTGTGAAGATATAAGCAGTAGGAGAGGCAAAGATGTTGGAATAAGAGAAAGGAAGACATAATAGGATGGGGCTGTGCCAAATGATGATGAGATCAGGGTGTTCTCTTATGGCTGATAAGTGTAAAATGAAGAGGGTGTTGATGCTTGAGAAGTTTGAGATGTCAGAACCAGATGTCAGAATTCTCGTGAGGCAATTCAAGTTAGTGAGGATAATTACAAGGGAAGAAACAAAGAATTAGATTATCTTGTGAACTTCTAATCATAGGCATGGAGATAGGAATGTTAAATGTGTTTATCTCATTAAATCCTCCAGCAACTTCTAAGACAGGTGCCAGTGAGGAAAATGAGTCTCAGAAGGGTAAAATGACTTGCCCAGTGTCCAAAGACAATAGAAGGTAGAACTTAAATGAAAATGTTTGTTTAACTGAATTTAAAACCCTGCTGTTTGCCACTATGCTACCACCATGCCACTATGGGAGAATGGAAGGAGGTGATGAAATATTATAACAAACGGGGGATTGAGCTACAGTAAGATTTGGATGGAAAAAGTTGAGTCACTTAAGTAGAAAGAACTATTTATGTTGCAGGAACAGAAAACTTAATCCAAACTACTTTAAAAATAATATTGACTTTCCTAATTGAATAGCCCAGGGACTGTTTAAGTTTAGGGATGTCTTCTGCTCAGGCTCAAATAATGTGAGCAGGATATGGTTTCTCTTCCATTTCCTAACTCTACTTTCTCCTTCTAAATTCCACTCTCAGGCATCTGTTTTCTTCACAAGATGGTCACCAGCAGCTTTTGGGGCTCCATCCATTTTTCCTTGATCATGTGCATCAAGAGATCAAGAGAACAGAAATGATCACTTGCAATAGATTCTGCAAAAGAAAAGGACCTCCCCTCCCCTCAAAGAGCTACTAACTCTCAGTAGCTGTGACTGAATCACATGCACATCCTTGAAGCATTTCCTTTGGCTAAGGGGTAGGGTACATCGCATGTTTGAAGCCCTTCCTTGAAGGGGCCATGGATCACTTCCCCCAAATCCACAAGGCTGAAAAGATAGGAGGGGTTAATTGTCTGTTGGTCCAAGGAAAGTCGCCATGGGGTAGGTGTTGGGGAATGGATGATGGAGAGTCAATCACAAATGAATTCTTCATCTGGAATAAATAGTTCCTGCATTAATTTATTCGTGCATTAATAATTCCTGTGTTAATTTATGCACGCAGCAAAAATTTATAGACCATAAAATGTGTTAGATAATGTGTTAGGGGCTGATTATATGGCCAAAACACAGTACATATCCTCAAGGAGCTTACAATCTACTATAGGAAACTGATGAACTAGCAGTTAAAACACAGTACAATAGGTATTAGTGTAACGACCACCTGGGAGCAATGAGGAGGCGTTTGTCAGGAGTGACCAGAGTGAAGAGTAAGCAAGGAGAGCTTTCTGGAAAAGATGCACCTGAGCTAAGAGTTTAAGGCCCAATAAAAAATAACCAGATGAATAAGGGTATTTCAGATAAAAAGAGTAGCATGTACAAAGCCACGTAGGAGAAAGACAGTGTGGTTCATCTGCCAACTACAAGTAGTATTTTATGAAGAACCTGCTCAAGAGTCTTGAGGCTTTTTACAATGTTCTTATGAACGTGAGAGTAAAATTAGATGACTCAGTAGCTGGTGGTTCAACTAGTGAATTGTGGTTGGCAAATGAATTCCATTTTGAGTAGTCATTTTCTTTACCCTTCACAGCTTGTCAGTGTGTTACTATTTTCTTAGGCATAGAGCCTAATCACTTTGTGGGGCGAGTCGGATGGGGAAAAAAGGACAGAATGGGATGGGATCACTTTTTCCTAATTTCAGTCCAGTCATTGTGGAAGTGAAAATTCCTAACGTGCTTGTATAGAGAACAAGCATGTTCAGATCCTAACAGGTAATGCTTATGAAAACATCCACTGTGCTTCTCATTTCCAGTGTGTTCCCTAATAAAAGCTTTTACTTTTCAACAGGAAGAGAGGAAAACAGTAGGTATAAGGCCTTTCAGAGAATTGAGGCAGCCATTCAACCCCAAACAATATTTCAATTTTGCTCAAAAATAACCAATTCGATAGGCTTTTCACTGATTGTATCACACCTGGGCCTAAATATAAATAAGGAGAAAAAGAAAACTTTAGAAATCTTAAGGGAAAGTAATTTGATAATTCACAATAGAGAATATTCTACATTCAAATATAATTGCTCTTCTTCCTAGGCTTGACATTGGGACTATTAGTTTAAGAAATCCTCTGGGGTAATAGACCTTGCCAAACCATTTCATGGACAAACACTTTCCTGGTTAAGAAAATAAAGAAAAAAGCAAGGCAAACAATATTTGCTGGGATGATCTCATCCGCTGACCCTCTGTTAGGGGCTGTTGGAGGAGGGAGTCCTGTTTGTATATAAGATGCCACTTCGATGTGACATTGTCTAGCCATTGTCTGGTCTTATTCTGAGAAACACAGCTGGAAACATTTGGAAAATGTTTAGGAGAAAGCTGTGTAATTCTGCATTGGCAATGCACTAAGAGTTCTGATAATAATGACAATTATATATTTTTATTGAAATTACAATATTATTTTATCACTAAGGAGAAAGTTTGGGGATAATTTACAATGAGAAAATCCACATCACAGCACACTAATACAAATACTCTATATTCTTTTTTCGTAGTTTCAGAGTCTATATTTTTCCTTAAATGGAATTGAATGAGTGAGGAGAATAAATGATTATCTGAAATTGAGAGAAAAAGAAAAAGAACATAAGAAATCACAATTTTATGCAGTAAAAACATCAGGAATTATCACAAGTTTAGTTGAATACAATTTTTACAATTGATACTCTTCTGAAACTTTTCACAATTATTCCTATGCCAGTAGGTAGAGGGAAACTGAATCACTCTTAAGGATGGAGAAATTGAGGTACAAAACAGTGAAGTTACTAGTCACACACTAAATTCAAGCTTTCATAAAAGCAAAATGATATATTGAGAGAAAGTTTGGAGTCAGATCTCATATCAGTGCTCCATGAGTTTTAAACTGTGTGACATTAGGTATGATTCTTAAACTTTGAGCTATATTTTCCTTATCTATAAAAGGAGAAAATAATATCTACTTCACAGAGTGGTTGTGAAAATTAAAAAACAATTGTGAATGTCAATGTATAGTCAGTGCTGATCTGGAATTGTAGGATTTGTTTTTTAAAAATCAGATCCATGTAGCAATAAAGAATCTGGCTGTAGATGTATCTAATTTACTTATTATATTTATTGAAATTTAATATTAATTCAACATTTTTGTTGAGAACCTACTTTATCAGAGGCTGTTTTGGCCCAGAGAACGTAGCCATTAGCAAGCAAAATTGACTTTATATTCCAGAGGAGAAACCAACAATAAAAGCAAAGAAAAATATGTTAAAGATATAATTTTAGGTAGTGATAAATGTTACAAAGAGTCAGATCATATAGGATTATGGTTGTTAATCTGAATTTAATGGGAATTGCTTGAAAAGTTGAAAATGTGTCATTTTCCTGTAGGACTTGAATGATGGTTGCAAGAAGTAACCAATACCCTCAACTAACTTGAATCTTTTTTAAGCTTCAGCCTTGTTAGTTACATGGAATTCTAAGGCGCCAGAGGCAAAGTTCTCCAACTGCTTTATTGTTGTCTAACAAGGATTTCCAATTTTTCTTGTAGTCACTACCTTTTACCCCACCCTCACTCAGCCAGTTGAGTATTTTTTGGTCCTCTTTCTCTTAATAAGTTAACAAAGTTGCAATCATGCTAATTTCATATGGGCACAAATAAAAAATTAATAGCACATCAGCTTTTGCCTCAGACTCTGTATTTTTAGAAAGGCAGTAAAGAACATATAGCTAATTTAAGCAGAAAAATAATTTATTGAAGATATTAGGTAGCTCACAGAATGTGTTGGAAAAACATACTCAGACTTGGATGCTACATAGTTGGGACAACACCCATATCGATCTAAAGGGTTGCCGTCTAGAGACTCCATGGCTAGCACCAGGCACACACAGTGCAAAGCATCTCGCTGACCCTCTGTCAGTGCTGCTGACAACTAGGATGTGTCTGCTCTCACCCTCACTAGAACAAATCCTGGGACAGTCTGCTTCTCCACATTGCATTTGAATTGAAGATTTGCAAAGGTGATTCTGAGTGTCATAGCCAAGTCATATGCTTGTACCCTGGCTACAGGAGAAACTGGGAAAATGAATTCCTGGCACGGACTCAGAATAGGAGAAATTCCCCAAACACGAGAAGAATTTTAAAAGGTCTGTCATCCAAAGCATGAACAATGTCCACCAAATTTCCCCTTACCGTCTTAACCTTTTTAAGTGTACAGTTCAGTAGTGTTAAGTATACTCACACTGTTATGTAACTCATCTCCAGAACTTTTTCATCTTACAAAATTGGAACTCTGTGCCCATTAAACTGTAACTCACTATTTCCCCCCTCCTCCCAGCCTGTAGCAACCACCATTCTACTTCCTGTTTCTGTGAATTTGACTACTCTAGATATAAGTGGAATCATAGAGTATTTGCCTTTCTGTGACTGCCTTATGTCATTTAGCAAAATGTTCTCAAGGTTCATCCATGTTGTAGCATGTGTCAGAATTTTCTTCCTTTTTAAGGCTGAATAATATTCCGTTGTACTACATTTTTCAATCTGTTCATCTGTCAATGGACATTTAGGTTGCTTCCACCTCTTGGATATTGGGAATAATGCTGCTATGAACATAGGTGGACAAATATCTGTTCAGGACCCTGCTTTTAATTCTTTCAGATAGATACCCAGAAGAATTGTTGGATCATACAGTAATTCTATTTTTAATTTTTTGAGGAACCACCATACTGTTTTCCGTGGTGGCTACATTATTTTATAGTTCCACCAGCAATGCACAAGGGTTCCAATTTCTCCATATCCTCACCAACACTTTTTATTTTCTGTTTTTCTTTTTTTTTAAATTTTTTTTTGAGGAAGATTGGCTCTGAGCTAACATCTGTTGCCAATCTTCCTCCTTCTTTCCTTTTTTCTCCCCAAAGCCCCAGCAGATAGTTGTATGTCATAGCTGTACGTCCCTCTAGTTGCTCTATGTGGGACGCAGCCTCAGCATGGCTTGCTGAGCAGTGTATAGATCCTGTGCCCAGGATCTGAACTGGTGAAACTCTGACCACCAAAGCGGAGCATGGGAACTTAACTGCTACACCACCAGACTGGCCCCTGTTTTTTTTTTTTTTCTATAGTAATCATCCTAATTGGTATGAGGTGAGCCAGTTCATTATTTTACATGCAGTTCACTACTGGTACCAATTTTTGTATTAGTCTTGATTATTTTATTCTTTTGATTGCAGTTAGAGAAACCCAACTCTAATTTGGTTAAGCCAAACCAAACAACCAAACCAACAAACGGTACAGGTTTACAGCCCAGATGGATCAAAGTACTCTAGTAATATTTTCAATTCTCTCTCTTTTTTCTTTCTTCCTTTTCTTCTCTTCTGTTTACCTGTTTTCTTCTGGGTTGGTTTAATTCTAGGTAAACTTTCCACCTCTTCATATTTGCTGGGAGTCACTAGGCTCACATGATTCTTATACTAGTCTCCAGAGACAAGCATATGTCTCTTTCAGGATAACGATGTAAAAGTTTCTACGAATGATTGGCCTGGATTGGGTGATTTGACTATCTCTGAATCAAGCTCCATGTCCCTGATTAGGCAGTTGGGTCACAAGTTATCCCTGGGTGCGGCAGAGCCACGCTATTGACAGTCCTGTCTTGAGTATTTGTATGTGGTGATTAGAGGGCCATTTCTAAAACAATGGCCGAAAGCCTGCCACCAGATAGTTAAGACTATCTCTACACCAATCATTGCAGAGGCTTCTAACATGTCTTTACTAAACTAATCCTCACTTCAGAAAGGAGGAATATTTTCTCCCCTCTACATTTAAAGTTTGCCTCTCAAGTTTTAATTCATTTTCCAAGATTGATAACTGGCTGTGGAAATCCCCACTCTCTTCAGGAGGAAACCCTCACTTCTGCTAAAAGTGTCCTATTCTGACCCTGTGGTCACAATATAATCATCATACCAGAGTCACCCTTGAATGTTTCCCTAAAGATCAATGGAGGACAGTGTTAATACTCTGTGTGGAAAACGAGTTTCTTGGGCCAGGTTTGCCTATTTTAGCTTGAGTCCATTTCTTATGTATAAACTCCTTTGAAATTTTTTCATGATGGTGAAGAAAATGCATACATTTCGCTGACACCTCTAGTTAAAAATATGCATACAGAAAAATTCACTGGAATTGGGGACTAAAAATAGAATAAAATAAGGACAGAAAAAGGACAACATCTCTAGACAAATAAAAATAAGCGTAAGAAATATCTTAATACAAAGCAGGATGCAATGATAAAGAATCAAACAGAAATTCAGAATATGAAAAATAAAATGGTTGACATAAATACCTCAAACAATAAAATAAGAGGATAGCTCAGCTGAGGAATAAATTATTCACGTAGAAATCAGGTTGAAATAGCCAAAAACAAAACAAAACAAAAAAAACCACTCCAAAAAGAAAGGAAGAAAAAAAACTCAGAAAAGAATAAAGTGACAGAAAATACAAAAGAAATGTAAGTAGAGATGAAAAAGTGAAAGCATCAAAAATACATATAAAAGCAGTTTCAGATGGAGATGAAAATAAACTGAGATTCCATGTATAAGTGAGATCATGCAGTATTTGTCTTTCTGTGACTGGCTTATTTCACTTACCATAATGTCTTCCAGGTCTACCTATGTTGTTGCAAATGGCAGGATTTCCTTCTTTTATAAGGCTGAATAATATTCCATTGTATGTGGTTGGCAGGGCCTGGAGGGAGGGAGGAATGGGGAGGTGATGGTCAAAGGGTACAAAATTTCAGTTATACAAGATAAATATATTTTGGGATTTACTATATATCATAGTGCCTACAGCAAACAATTCTGTGTTGTATACTTAAAATCTACTACAACGGTAGCTCTTATGTTAAGTGTTCCTACCACACACATATACACACAAAATAATAATAAGGGTGTGGGAAGAAACTTTGGGAGGTGATGGATACGTTTATGGCCTGGATGCTGGTGACGGTTTCACAGATGTACACTTACCCCAAACTCATTGAGTTGTATAAATTAAATATGTATGGCTTTTTACATATGAATCATACCTCCATAAAGTGTTTTTAAAAAATAAACTGTGAAGAAATAAAGGAATAGTAATTGAGAATTCCCAAGAATCAAAGAAATATGGAAAACTTTGGATTAACAGTGTTCAGGGAAAGCCAAATTCATCAGTTAGCCTTTGCCGTGTAACAAACCACCCCATACTTAGTGGTCCTAAACAAAAAAGTCATTTATTAGTTCATAATTCTGGGAGCTGACAATATGAATTTGGATCATCTGGGCAGTTTTTCTGCTGGTCTCTCCTGGGTTTAGTCTTGGGTCTGCAGTCAGCTGTCAGATTGGCTGGGAGTAGTCAGTCTAGGATGCCCTCACTCACATATCTGGCAGGTGTCAGATAGTAAACCAAGACCCCTCAGTTGTCTTCCATGTGGTCTCTCTAGTAGGCTATCTCAGCCTCATTCACATCTTCACACAGTGGTCTCAGAAGGGCTCCAAGAGCTGCAGAAGAGGGCATGACCCAGTGTGCACATGCTGCTCTGGTCTTTGCTTGTGGCACGTTGGCTAATATTCTATTTACAATATAAGTCATATGGCCAAGCCTAGATTTAGGGATGGAGAAATAGACTGTTCCTCCTGAAAAGAGGAGCATTAAAGTCACATTGCAAAGTAGCAGACAAACATGGAAGGAGAAATTATTTGGTGTCACCTTTACAAACAATCTACCACACCAACTAAGTTAGATACGAGAAAAAATAGAAATCTATATGGATAGATTACAGTGAAATTCATGAACGATGAAGACAAAAAGTATAAAAGCTTCTAGAAGGAAAGAACAGAGGACTCATGAAAGAATAAGAATTAACTGCTTGTCAGTGAGTTCTCAACAGTGAAAAAGAGAGCTGTAACATTTAAATGTGTGTGCAATAAGGATATTCAGGTGTCATACAAAGGCTCAGAAGTTTAACACACAAAAACCTTGGAAAATGCTTTTGAGTAATGTCTTTCAATGAGAAGGAAACAAGAATCAATATATATGAGGAACAAGACTGAAAATAATTAAGTAAAAATGTTTGTGGCTTACAAAAGTAGATACTTCTTCCTACTATCTCCAAGAAGAACCTGTATTCTTAATAATATCAAGATCTGCTCCTGAGTAGGATGGGGCCGTGGGTCAAAGAATTTTCCCACTTTTAATGTAATGTTACTTTCTTTAATTAAATCAAAATTAAATAAAAAAATTACATAAATCTCAGTACATTTGTGTGTGTGTGTATGTGTGTGTGTGTGTGTGTGAACTTCTAAAAATGGAGTAGGGTTCCAGTCTCACCTAGAGCCACTTTATTAGTCTTTTTTTGTTTTTTGTGAGGAAGATCAGCCCTGAGTTAACATTTATTGCCAATCTTCCTCCTTTTTTTTTCCCTTTTTCTCCCCAAAGCCCCAGTAGATAGTTGTATGTCATAGTTGCACATCCTTCTGGTTGCTGTATGTGGGACGCGGCCTCAGCAGGGCCGGACAAGCGGTGCGCCGGTCTTCCCGGGATCCAAACCGGGCCGCCAGTAGCGGAATGCCCGCACTTAACCGCTAAGCCGCGGGGCCGGCTCCTGTTAGCCTTTACCTAGGCTCATTCAGTTACCGTGGATGGCTGTCATGAAGGCATCTCTATAGGTCGTCATGTAGACTTGGTTACTATATGAGGTTTACAACTGAAGGAACTCAACACCAGAGAATGTTTCGGATAATAAGTGTTAGCTATTTCTGCCTGTAAACACCATCAACCCAATAGTTAGAATCCTGATGTTAACTGTGCCCTGCTGATAGTTAGGTGGTCCAGCTCCCACTAAGAAAACAAAGTTTAACAACTCTTGTTTTTATTAACTGGTCTCACAGGTACTTCAGACTTACTGAGTATAGTATATGCTGCCCATTTTTATTAATATGTGCTTATGTTAATTCTTATGTGCATAACCAATTCGTTGCCAGGAAAACTATTTTTATGCAAGCATAACCATCTATGTTTGAAATCAGTATATTTTGTTGCTTCATCATAAGCTTTCCTCACAGCTGTTTGCTAACTAATATTTCTCCCCTGGGCTGAGTTGTTGCACTACTACTCTTTTTTTTTTTTTTTCTTGTGAGGAAGATCAGCCCTGAGCTAACATCTGTGCTAATCCTCCTCTTTTTTTGCTGAGGAAGACCAGCTCTGAACTAACATCTATTGCCAATCCTCCTCCTTTTTTTTTCTCCCCAAAGCCCCAGTAGACAGTTACATGTCATAATTGCACATCCTTCTAGTTGCTGTATGTGGGACACGGCCTCAGCATGGCGGGAGAAGCGGTGTGTGGGTGTGCGCCCGGGATCAGAACCTGGGCCGCCGGTAGCAGAGCGCGCACGCTTAACTGCTAAGCCACGGGGCCGGCCCCTCGGCTACTACTCTTAAAGTGTTCCAAAAGGATCATATCGGCTATGCAGAGAACGTTAAATGCGCATTGAACTTCATTCTACGTTAAAGTTGAGTAAGCTAAATTTACTTTAGCAACAAATGTAGGGCTATAGGAAAAATGCCATTTATAAAGGGAATGGTCTCTGGTTTTATGTGTTAATTTAATATTAAATTATTGAATTTGTTAAATATTAATTGAATATTAAATGTTAATTTAATAAACATTAAACCACAAAATCCATTTCACTTTTATTTTTTGACCTAGAGAAAGAAAATTAAAT
Source organism: Diceros bicornis minor (assembly GCF_020826845.1). Lineage (NCBI taxonomy): Eukaryota > Metazoa > Chordata > Mammalia > Perissodactyla > Rhinocerotidae > Diceros > Diceros bicornis. The sequence goes on along the minus strand of NC_080762.1, from coordinate 50,608,857 downwards.
TTCTTGTTTTTAATTTGAGTGATCATTAACTAGCATCATTGAATGTCATTACAGAGGGAAAATGATGAATCTCGAAATTGTAAAAATAATTGTCTTATGCAGAGAAAAAAATGGAAGAAAATTTAATTTATACAACTTTATTCCACTTTTTACAGTATCCTAAAGAAAAACTTGCAACTATTTGTTAAAATAAATTAATATAAACAAAGGATACTCTTTTGAATTGAGAGGAATAGATGATAGAAATCATCATGAATAGTGTTGTGTGCAACCTTGTAGCACAATTGTCATAGGTCAGGAGAAGGTAACCTTGAGTAGGAATCAAACTTTAAAGTGTTAATGAGAGTGGTGATTGGGCATTGGGTAGACTAGGCATCTGTGCCTTGCTATGATACACAATATATTCAAAACCCTAACTCAGAAAGATTTCCTGTTATAATGTCCTCTGTTTGTCTCTAATAAAATATGTCTGTGGCCAAGAAAGATTTAGTAGTGTGCTTGTAACAGCAGTGCAAATATAGTCGTGTTCTCTCTAGGAATGTAGAATGTCTACAGAATTAGCCTATAGTTTAACCATCAGTCATGTCACCTCCATAGGTAACAGAGTTCTGTATGTGGTTATCTTATCATACAGGTATTTTGATGCACAGGTATTTGTTTCATTGAATTTAAATCAGTTAAAGATCATTTATTGGGAGTTTACTTTGTGTCCAGATATATGTTTGATACCATGAGACTACTATCTATTCACATAATTGATGTCATACACTTTTATTTAAAACCTTTTTATTTTACAGGTTTAGATTTACAGAAAAATTGCAAACATAATAGAGTTCTCATGTCGTCCATATCTAGTTTCCTGTTATTAACATTAACATTAGTGTAGTATATTTGTCACAATTAATGAACCAATGTAAATATATCATTGTTAGCTCCACAGTTTATTCAAATTTCCTTAGTTTTACCTGTTCCAGGAATCCATCTAGGATACACATTACATTTAGCCGTCAGGTCTCCTTAGTCTCCTCTTGTCTGTGCAGTTGCTCTCACTTTCCTTGCTTTGATGACCACGGCAATTCTGAGAAGCACTGATTACATATTTTGTAGAATGTCCTTTTGTTGGCATTTGCCTGTTTTTCCCGCGATTACACTGGGGTTATGCGATGTGGGGAGGGAGAGGTACAGTGCCGTTTTCATCATGTCACAGCAAGGGTGTACACTCCCAACGTGAGTGATGACTGCGGATGTTAACTGTGATCACTGGCTGAGGTAGTGTGTATCAGACTTCTCTACTTTAAAATTGAGATTTTTCCCCTTAATCAGACCATATGTCTATATCATACTTAGTCACATGTGCAGCCTCTAGTGACTGGGCTTCACCTAGTGATGTGGGAAACAGTGCTCCACCTCTTTCAGGTGAAGTCTACACATAAGTTATTTGGAAGATGTCGCCTTTTAGCAGTGCTTCTAGTTGCTCTTTCATCTATAAAAGAAAAAAATAAAGAATAAAGAAAATACGGATTCCATTTTCGTTGAAAAAAATTTGAAATTAGAAATTGCAGTGAGCCTTGAAAAATGATGTTTAATTGTAGAGAAAAGGAAAAAATTATAAGCTTATGAGATTATGATAAAATTAAAATAAAAATTATCTAAATGAAATGTGAAATTTAAAATCAGCTGAATACTAACTAGATATGTGATTCAAGCTGAATGAATTAAGAAATGTGAGATCAATATAAAAATAAATTAAACATGAACAAAGTAAAAAAAAACACCTGAGGTTTAAAAATGAGAAGAAATAGTTTACGGAAATTTGGCTTTAAGTGGTGTGTGAACAGTAACACCCCGTGGTGGTTCTTTCAAACCCTCACTAAAATACCTACAAAGAAGCAAAACTACGCATGACAGACATTCCATTGTCACAAACAACAATAATTAACAACTTATTTCCAGAGCGTGCGTTGTTGATCCCCTACATACATACTTATACAGGTAGAGCTGGATTGAGAAAACTTTGCTAGAGCTTTGGTTCATGGAACAGAGGATGCCTGGGAAACTCTGGAAAACTCCTTATACCTTCCAGACATTGTTTAAACTAAGATACTCAAGGTGTGAGCCGCTGTCCTTCCATCCTGATCTTCCCTTGTTTTAAGGCAGCTGGAACTTGATTCCTCACATAACCTGATGTTCCTCATATAACCCTTCACAGATAGTAACTTCCAGAAAACAATTTTGGTATTAAGCAGCTTGTTGGTGTGTGAGGGAGGGAGACTGCAAACTTGTATGTTGCAACTCAGTAAGTAAACAATATAGGGGGGCTTTAAATGTAGAGAAATTTCTGAAGGAACGCTAAATGAGAATTATAGCTTCCACAGACTGCACTGATACAGAGAATCAGTAACCAGGCACTTGGATCAGGAAATGATGCTACCTCAGCAAAGGGAAATGGGAATTTGACAAGGAGCTACGGACCTCCGCTTGCCTCCCAACTAAGAATATAACCAAGACTTGAAAACAACCTAAATGCCCATCAGTGGATGAATGGATAAAGAAGATGTGGTGTATATACAGAGTGGAATACTACTCAGCCGCAAAAATAATCTTGCCATTTGCAACAACATGGATGGATCTTGAGGGTATTATGCTGAGTGAAATAAGTCAGATGGAGAAAGTTAAATACTCTATGATTTCACTCATAAGTGGAAGATAAAAACAACAACAACAGCAAACAAACACGTAGACACAGAGAATAGATTGATGGTTACCAGGGGGACGGAGAGAGGAGGGAGGGTGAAGGGAGTAAGAGGGCACATGTGTACAATGATGGATGGTAATTAGTCTTTGGGTGGTGAACATGATGTAGTCTACACAGAAACCAAAATATAATGATGTACACCTCAAATTTATATAATGTTATAAACCAATGTTACCGCCACAAAAATGAAGAAAGAGGAGTATGTCAAGAAAATCCACCTGTATGTACTTATGAGGTATGTGAAAATCTCACAAGGGCAGAACACTCTATATGTTGACAAATTAAGTCTGAAGAAACTAAAATAGTCTGATTTTGCCATATTTGAAAAGGAAAAACATAACTACATGAAGCCTGGTAGCAAGTGGTGAGGGAATGGAGGCGGATAAAGAATTGGTGAAGGAAAATAGACTCTCTCTGAAAACTATACTTTGGGATAAAAAAAAAAATTCAGAAAACTTTTTGAAATTCTCAATAGATTTAATGGGTTTAATGGAGCAACTCTAAAGAAAGAACAAACAGATGAAAATAAAAGATGAGAGATAACAGAATGAGTTGGAGCGTCATAATGAATAAGATGGAATAAGGGCCGCATTGCATGGCGCTGGGAACGCATTGCCTGAGTTTGAAGTTTGGCCATTTGACTTATTTAAACTCTCCATGTTTCACATTCCTCTTCTCTAAAATGAGAATAACAATAATATTAGTTCACTTGGATTGTTTTGAAATTTATGTAAGATAATTTATTTATAAATGCCTGGTGCATTACAAGTATTTGATAAGTACTAACTGTAGCAATTGGAAAGGATTGCAAAAAAATCTAAAAATGCAATATAAGGAAGACAGGCAGAAAATTAAGTATTTTATGTGAAAATAAAAGTAACCAAAAAATGTGGAAGGAATAACCTTGGAATAGACAATAATTTCTTAGAACAAAAAAGCATGAGCTGTAGAAGAAAAATGTGATAACAGGGATTTCATGAAAACTGATAACGTATGCTCTTTAAAAGACTCTGTTAAAACAAGGAAAGAGGCAAACCAAAGACTGAGTGAAAATAGGTACAATTCATGTATTCGACAAAGAATTTGTATCTAGAGTATACAAAGAACTCTTAAAATAATAAGATCTCAAACAGCCCAGTATCAATGGGCAAAAGATTTGAATAGACACTTCACAAAAGAAGATAGATGAATGGCCAATAAACACATGAAAAGTTACTCAACATGAATCATCAGGAAATGTAAAATTAAATCATAATAAAAAAAATCATAATGAGGTACCATTACATACCCACTAGAATGGCTGAAGTTTTAAAAAACCACTAAACAAACAAAACTGTATTGAACAAGTAGATCAACTAGAATTCTTATACGTTGCTGGCAGGAATGTAAGATGGTACAACCATTTTGGAAAACATTTAGCAAATTTGTTGTAAATTTAAAAGTTCAGTTACCACATAACTCAGTAATTTCACTTTAATGTATTTCTCTCAAAGAAATGAAAACATATCTACACAAAGTCTTGCACAGGAATGTTTAGTGGCTTTATTTATAATCATCCCCAAATGGAAACAACCCAGATGCTTATCAACAGGTGAACTGTTAAACAAATTATGGTCTGTCTATATAAGAGAATTTACTGAGCAAAAAATAGAAACAAACTCCTAATATGTAGAACGTCTAGGAGAATCACAAAAACATGCCAAATAAAGAAGCTGGACATAAAAGAATGCATACTGCTATGTTATTCCATTTATATGAAATTCCAGAACAGGTAAAACTAATCTATAGTGACAGAAAGCAGAGCAGTGGTTGACTGGGGCCAAAGGAGGGGGTAGGACTGACTGCAGACCTTTTGGAATAATATCCTGATTGTGATGGTGGGAATGTTTTGACCTTTATCAAAACTCATCTACTTAAGATGAGTATTATTATTTTATGTAAATGTTACCTCAATAATAAAAGGTTGAAAGTGTTTTTTAAATGTCATCTATAAACAGCACAGGTATAAAGTTAAATATTTCATAAGAAGTTTTTCTAATATGCCAGGACTTAACAAAAATATAGCACACATTTTATTTTCCTAAAAATAAAAAGTTATTTGAAGAAAAACTCTTATTACTGAGAAAGAGAGGAAAGTTTAAGTCTTGAGGTCTCCCAAATGTAAAGTACAGGTTCTGGGGCTGAGCAAACAGGCATTTGATGAGGAAGCCCAGAAGTCACTGGACGCTGTGGGAGTTAGCAACTCACACCTGGTCATTAAGCACATCTGTAATGATTATAATGATGAAATGGGTCCTGGTGGTGGTATTTCTGAGTTGGAGAATCCTGACACTCTTGAAAAAACAGAGATCTCAGATGGCCAATAGGCATATGGAAAGGTGTTCAACATCACTAATCATCAGGGAAATGCAAATCAAAACAACACTAAGATATCACCTCATGCTCATTAGAACGGCTATAGTCACCAAGACAAAAAACAACAAATGTTGGAGAGGATGTGGAGAAACAGGAACACTCATACACTGCTGGTAGGAATGCAGACTGGTGCAGCCTCTATGGAAAACAGTATGGAGATTCCTCAAAAAATTAAAAATAGAAATACCCTATGATCCAGCTATCCCACTACTGGGAATCTATCCAACAAACCTGAAATCAACAATCCAAAGAAGCTTATACACCCCTATGTTCATTGCAGCATTATTCACTATAGCCAAGAAGTGGAAGCAACCCAGATGTCCCTTGACTGATGATTGGATAAAGATGAGGTGGTATATATACATATATGTGTATATATATATATATATATACACATATATGTATATATATACAATGGACTACTACTCAGCCATAAAAAAAGACAAAATCGTCCTATTTGCAACAACATGAATGGATCTGGAGGGTATTATGTTAAGTGAAATAAGCCAGAGAGAGAAAGACAAACACCGCATGATCTCACTCGAGTGGAATATAAACCAACACGTGGACAGAGAAAACTGTATAGTGGTTACCAGGGGCAAGGGGGTTGGAGGGTGGGTACAAGGGGTGACAGGAGACATGTATATGGTGATTGCAAACAACAATGTACAACCAAAATTTCATAATGTTATAAACTATTAAGACATCAATAATAGTTAAAAAAAAGAATGCAAAGAAACAACAATTAGGAAAAAGCAGCAGCCAAGGTTTAAGGTAACAATCTCTTGGTAGGTTAAGAAAACCAAGTATCCCAATCTCAATAAAAAGAAACAAAAAAATCCCATAGATCTCAGAGTATCAAGATCTGGGGTTCTTAGCTTTACATACTCTATGGCCAGACATGTCGCACTTGATGTCTGTTAGTTGCAGGGTAGTTACTCCTCTGTAAAATGTGTGCTCTACTTCATAAGGGGGTTGAGGCCAAAATAAAATGAAAAACAAGATAAAATGTAGCCTACATCTGGTTTTGATCACTGACACGAGTCACTTACAAAAGTGCATACAAACGTCAAAAAGGAAAATGGCATATTATGTAAAACCAGTAATTCAATAATCTAGAATTAAACCACGCTATATATATTAAAGAGGACCAAGAAGTGAGTGAGTGCATAGGTGGGGAAAATTACGTGGCGTAAAGGTGGATTAAATTTCATTTTACATAGAAAGGACACTAAAATATCAGATCATGCCTCTGATTTGATCTTAAAATCTTTATGATGTTTAAAACTTAACTGGTGTTAGGTTTTAAATCTAAAATCTGGTAGGATTAGAAATGCAACACATAATCATCCAAAACTCTATAGAAAATAAAAACAAAAATAACATAATCCAAATAGAAAAAGCCAAATAAAAAGGAAATACAAAAGCACGCAGAACAGAAAGAGCAAAATAAGTTGAAAGTTGTAAGAACAAATATATCAGATGAAGCAGTGGGTCAAATTTGCACAATATAACCAGAGCAGTGCTTTGAATTGAGAAGTAACTGATTTGTTTATTCTTCATTATTCCATCTTAGAAAATGCAGATTAATAAAACAGATATATTTAAACCATAATGGTGAACGGTAAAGAGAGGGAGAGAAGAGATATAAGTAACAGTCCATCCACAAACTCTGTAAGGATGCCCGGATGAGTTGGGTCTGTCTTTCTGGAGAACAGCCCACTGCACTAACAGCCTTCCCTTCTTCGTGAGGAAAGAATTCAGGCAGGGAGAGTCACGCGTGGTCAACGACCTGCTTATCCTTCTTTTCGTTCCCAGAAGTGTCTACTTCAGTGTGTACTTTATTATAATGAGGCATTTTCTTCTACCTGTGGAAGAGGACGCTACAGCTTCCCCAAACCAAAAACCGACACTACTGATCCTGCAGCAGATAAGGCAGTTTCTAATTCCAGAAAGCAGACCTCCTCCTCCTGAGCACTGAAGAAGATGTAACGGAAATATCAGGCATTGTCCTGCTCTCTAAGACTTTGCAACTTTGTTGTGGAGATGGCGTTGTCCATATATACAAAACAAACAAATGTATAAGGAAAAATATATAATAACGCAAGTTTGAAAAGAGGGTAATCAATGTAGGCTGTTCTCCTTAGAATGTCTTCACGGAAACAGAACACTTTGAATGTGGTCATGGAGGATAAACAGGCTGGAAGAAACAGGAGAAAGCAGAGAGGCAGGAAGGAACAAGCTGCGAGGGGGTGACAGGGAGCAGCACGGCATTCAGGGAATGAGGCTTGGACTAATCTCCAAGGGAGACTATATATCAAACCCAGGTAAACCTTAGCATATCTTGATTGAAAAGCTGCATGCCTCACAGAGATGGGGGGTGGATTGTATGTATGCACATATACAAAATGAATCCTGAAGTTAATCAGTAGTTTTCTATAAAGTTGTATCAATTAACAATACTATCTCTGTGACTATGGCTCTTAGCTAGGAGAAACGAAATAAAGATTAAGACTGATATACAAATATGTAGCTTTGAGTGACTCTAATAACTAGTTCATCAACACTAACCAACTTGCACAGAAATAACATCAGAGTTGTGTGGAAATAAGAGAAACTCCAAATAAAATGTGTGTGCTATAAGCTAATGTTGTATGAACTATGAGAACGTTTTTATGAATTTAATGGATCGTAAGTAGAGAGCTACATAGAAGTTTGGCGTGGATCCTTCAGATTTTTTCTTTTTCAAATCTGTCTCAGTTGTAACAAATATTCCTTAGATCCTGATTCTTCTTGCATAGTTTTTGAAGTCTCCCAGATCCTCTTTACAATTAGAGAATCCATAAAAAGAAACGGATGGATGCTCTCAGGCCACGATCATTCTGCTTTGAAATAAAACTCCATTCTTCAGCGTATGTCTGAGGAACAGTGAACCTGGCCACATTTTCAATGTTCCAGTCATCTTAAGTTAATTTTCTACAGTGCTGGGCTAGGAAAAACCCAATACATATTTCATATAACTTTGTGTATTTTAAGGGAATTTTCAGCCATGTGCTTTTAATTTATTTGTGTTTATATCATGAAGTATTAGTTCTATGACCTTTTTGATGTACAACCCACTTTAGCTGCCTTCTCAATAAGGTATATCTCAGTATTTTCTCTTTTAGGAATAGGAGGACTTGCTTTGCCAAAGACAAATGAACTCAAATGCACAAAGGTTTAGATTTGATCTCTAACTCGAAGCTCATGTGATTTGCATATCTAGAATTACCTCCCTTCCCTAGTACCCGCATAACTGAAATAACCAGATTCTCAAGCTACTCTTGCCAGATACTAAACGACCAAAGGGCTTTGGCAATGACTATTGAATAAAAACTCCAGGAAAAAAAAAAAGCGAAACTCTTAAAAAATGCTAGCAAATCTTGACCGAGAATGGAATTTCCCTCCAGTATTTAACTTGTATAAGCATGGTGATGCCTAGACAAATTATAGAAGCTAACATCATCCTGTCTGAAATTTTAAAGAATTATCATTAAAGATAAACATCAACTAATTCTAGGTTTCCTCAGTATCTCAGAATAGGATCTGCCTGGGAAGTATTTGACTTTTATTGCTATTTAGTATTTTGCTGTATTTCTTTGAAGTAGCATACTTCTTCCGTTTATTGTCTGTTGAGCAAAGCAACAGAATACCATATGTATATATTTTTTTTTGTGAGGAAGATCAGCCCTGAGCTAACATCCGATGTCAATCCTCCTCTCTTTTGCTGAGGAAGATTGGCCCTGGGCTAACATGCGTGCCCATCTTTCTCTACTCTATATGGGACGCCGCCACAGCATGGTTGACAACAGTGCGTTGGTGTGCGTCCGGGATCCGAATCTGCGAACCCCTGGCCGCCTAAGCGGAGTGTGCGCACTTAACTGCTGTGCCACCAACCAGCCCCCAGAATACTATATTTTTAAGTTGAAAAAATTCATTCTATAGAATTCAAGAGAAATTCCACAAATCTGCTAGTGTCTCCTGGGATTTGGTCACAAAATCTAAGTTTATCTTCTCCACTGTGTATGTGCTTTCATTCACTTTAATCTTGACCCTCTCAGTCTGTTTTCCTACAGTGAACAAATTCAGAACAAATGAGCATGTGGACATATGGAAAAGGGAAACAACTGGATGTTATTTCAGTTTTGGAAAAGAAAAAAAGATTTTGAACAAGTTTCTTTGTCAAAGTTTTATTGCCAAATGTTATTCAAAACGATGTATTGAGGGACTGGGGGAAATCTTTAGTGATGACTGGGGAAAATATCTTAGTGATAAAAACAATGTAGAGGCGAATGTAGCTTTTCTGAATGGCAAACTACATGAAGAATATCTCCTATGGAAAGAATGTATTAAGCCCTTTGTATCTTACCAGGGACAGCAAAGAGCTCATGTTTGAAAAGACATCTATCTCTTCTGTGTAAACAAATGTAGAGCAGATGGGTCTCTGAAGAGTCATGAAGCAACTTTAAGTATAAGACAGAGAATTTAGGAATAAATCATTGTGTATTAGATATGAGTTATCCAGCACATAATGATTGAGGAATCTGTAAAGCCTCCATACCAGACTATTTTCTGAAGACATTGGCTGTACACTAAGAGAGCAGAGGATAATCAGAAAATGTATCAGAAACCAAAGAGGAAATGTTAACCACTCTCTCCCTATCTTTCCGCCTCATCCCCTACACCTGCAAGTTAATAACAGTTAATATGTTTTGAGGGCCTAATATGTGCCAGGCAGTCTTCTAGCACTTTATAGGTTTTATTTGTCACAGACTTTTGAGACCTATACTATTATTCCTATTTCACAAATAAGGAAACCAAGACACAGAGGGATTGTTAACTTGTTCATAATGACACAGTCAGTAAGTGATGAAGGCAGGATCTGAACTTGGACAGCCAGACTCTAGAGCATGTCTTTTTTTAAAATTTTTTTGTGAGGAAGATCAGCCCTGAGCTAACATCCATGCTAATCCTCCTCTTTTTGCTGAGGAAGACCTGCTCTGAGCTAACATCTATCGCCAATCCTCCTCCTTTTTTTCCCCAAAGCCCCAGTAGATAGTTGTACGTCATAGTTGCACATCCTTCTAGCTAGAGCATGTCTTTTAATCACTGGCCAGCACTGCCTCTGCATACAGCCATGGTCCGTGCACATAGGGGATTATATGAAACATTTGTTCCAAATATCACAGAGATATCAACAAAGCTGCATGATGTTCTTGAGAAGAAACATGTAAGAGCTAAAATATTTCAAAATGGAGGCAAGTATGGTTCATCCAAGAAGAATTACACAGAACAGAACAAAGTACAAGTAGAAGAAGCCAGAGAGGTCAAACTCTAAATCCACAAACTCAATGGTTCCACTGGAATGTTACTTTTCTTATGAGCCAGGCACAGGAACAAACTTTAATGGGGCTGAGCCAAGCTGGGCCCAGACCAATTCCATCACGTTTGTTTTGTAGGAGAGCTGCTAATGTATAGGGAATGAGACCTTTGTCAGAGGTAGCATTTTTTTTTTCTTTTCAGTAGGCAGAAGATAATTTCTAGCTATTAGGCCCAGAGTTATCTATAATCTGTTTAATACCTCCTTTTGTTGAGTGAATTTTTCAGGCATTTAGCATTTTCAAATGGAAAATAATTCTGCTCTGTTTCCTTAATGTATTCAACTCGATCAAACTGAAGGAAGCATTATATTTTATATAGAAACATGGTCAATTTTGACAGTCTGACATTTTATTTCACTTTTAGTTGGTATCAAACAAAAAATGTCCAAAGGACCATGTTTGCTTTCACAATTTTGGTAGTGTTGCTTATGAATGAGACTAGTATTTAATATTTATAGAGAACCTCTAGCATTCCAGGATTGTGTTAACTATGGTATTGAGTCTTTGAGAATGTCTCATATTTTCCTTTATGGGACAGAGATATAAAAAAATTCCAATTTTAAAATGCAAATCTTAGGAAAAGGAATTTAAATCCTTTTATTTTATATTTCTGTAAAGTGATTTTAAAGTAGCTTTTATGAAGACAACGATGTTGTGTGTTTGTGTAGAATATACTATATAAGAGAATTGACTATGAATATTCATCAGAGATGTTCACTAATATTTTACCAACTGTAAAAAGAAGTTTAAAAGATATAGGAAAAAGATAATCTAACCATATTTTTTAGAGTTAGCCCAATAGTTAAATGAGTAATAAAATATTACTGTTGTGTATGCTCCATGTAGTGAAGAAGATCCAGTGAGAGGATGTGAACTTCCCTCTGAAGTTAAATTGATCCACTATTTGCTTTTTTTTTTCATCCCAGTGTCCATTGTAGCAACTGGGCAGTAGGTACAGGGTGACTTTGAGACAAAATTTTTAGGGGAAAATGTGCCTTTTATTCTGGCTAGTGTGGTGTTTCTAAGATCGTCCTTCAGGAATTATTTCTATCTTCCCTTCCCCCTCTCCTTATATGTCCTTCAATACAAAAGTAAAACTTACTTGAACACTCACTTATTTCATTGTGTGTAAATATACACTAATGACTACACACACACACACACACACACACACACACAAGCCATCTCTCTGTTTTTTCTGTATCTTTTTTCTTCTTCTGAGAGTTTATATTGTATTTCTCTATATAAATAAAATTATTGTAGGAAAATCTATATATTGAAAATCTCAATTACTCTCTAGTGCCTTAGTAATTAGAGGGTTAAGTATTATTTTGATATCTATTATTAATATTCTTATTGATACAAGATAATCCTATTATGTGTTGAATAACTCTGCTAAACTCGTAAACATCAAAACAGCACTCATGACACCGTGATGCTATTGCTTCGCACTATGAATGTATGCAAACCATTTCACGTTGCACGTGGTTTTGTTATATATCAGTGACCCACAGTGGACTGAACTGCTTTGGCTCCCAATCGGCTTTTGGTTGCCCTAATTTTCCTTTTTGGCACCTGGCTGTTTTCCTGGTGATTCCCTCTAGAGATATTTAATTTAGCATATTTTTCTTTTCCGATAATGTTAAGTTTTTCCCTGATCAGGACAGCCAAATTGAGAGGAAAGGAGAGGGTTGGACAGAGCTGTCAAGGACACTGAAGATCTGTATGTGTGTGTTAAATAGATATATATATCTGTGCATTGGTCACTGGTACATTGTTCAAAATGTTAAAAAATGGGGTTTTTCTCTTATAGAGCAATTGTATTGTTGTCAGTAGCAGCCAAATTAAGCTTCCATGCTGAAAACAAGAAGACTGAACAATTTTCTCTGTGTGTAAAATTGAACTGATAGCTGAGGCTTAAAGGAAGCAGTTTAATTTTTCCTGTTTGCACTTTAGGTAACTGTACCTTGAGGAGGGAAATGCATGGGAGCAGCACCTCAGTCTCAAACCAAGCCCCATCTCAGTGGAAAATAGAGTCATGGGAATAGGATCAGGGCAAGGTAACCTCTCTGTTCTTGCCTTGAGCTTAAGTCACTTTCGGTTTGAAACTTTGGGTGCTTCTAGTGCACTCTGGCTGAAAGCAAACATATAATTTGGCTCTAGTCAGGGGCATGTATGGCCCAGAAAGAAGGAAATTAATATTTAACTAGCACATAGCACATGCCAGGTACTGTACTAAGGCTATTTCACCACAGAAGAATGTATCTCGTCCTCAAGACAGAGGAGACAGCTGCTTAGTTTAGAGCCCTTTAGCTAGCAATGATCAAAAGTTAACTCATCTAGTTTGGGTGCAGTCTTATAGATCTTATGCTAAATTTTGCCAAGTGGAGTGCTTTGAGCCAGAATTTGAGAGACCTGAGATGCCCTGTGACAAAGCAAAGAAGAGACTGTATTGAAAAGCTGAGGTACGGAACTAGGTGCCATCAACTATATTAGATAGAAGCCTTGAATTTATTTAGTGACTGGAAGCATAACAAAATGGTTTATCATGGACTTAAAAGGGACTTTTGGGATCAGATAAATGTCTAACCTAATTTTGCAGGTAAGGAGAAGGAGCCCAAAGCAGTTAAATGATTTTCTAAATAGCTACATCATGGAAAACACAGGAATCATGTTGAATCAAGTCTGTTGACTCTCATTTCAGTGCTTTCTTTCTTTATCCTCTTATAATTTGTTAGTTACCACCACCAAGATATTCTTTTCTTTACCAACAGCCATGCCTCACCCATTCCCTTGATCAGCTCATTTGGGTCGTGTGGCATGGGGCCACTTTTCTTTCTTTGCTCTGAGTGAATTTTCAGGTTGAAGATGAAGGACAAAAGCATTGAATTATTGACTTTCTAAAATGCTGATTCAGGATTAAGGTGAAAAAAAGTTGTAGGGGAAATTTAATATTGTCTGGCTGAAGGTTCTTAGAAAAATTGAGTCCTTTTGCTCTGTACTTTAAGCTGCATCCTGAAGGTGAAAAAAGACGTAGTGGAATCGCATATTTGAGTTTAGAATCTCAGAGTAGAGAAGACCTATGCCTTGCCTTTCTTATAAGTATTCTCATGATTGACAGGCCTGCAATGGTGGTAGGAAGTGTTGGGGTCAGCAAGAATAAATCTTTTCTATTTTTCTAGAAAAGTCAATGTTTGTTTACATATAATAAAAAGTACTTAGTGCACATCTTCTATGTTACAGAAGAGGATAAAATTATGTCTCCACACTTCAGATATATAAAGGTGTCAAATAATAAACACATAATTCAGGCAGCACTGGACTCAGCAGATCTGGGGGCTACGTCCTATGTGTTTACTTTACCTCTCTCTTTCCCACTGCGTCCATGGTTTTGTTCAGAACATTTCTCTCCTTCCTCATGAAAAATTCCAGCTGCGTCTTGCATTAGACTATAATTACCTACCCATCTTGTCACTAAATTATATATACTTTCTGATTATCCTCCTAATTTTTGAAGTCTTTAGCACCTATTTCTAACTTCTTAACACTCCAAGTGTTAACGTTCCTCCAAACAAAACCAACATCCACAAGATTGATTATTCTACTTTTCTGGACACCTTTATCTCCATATCTACAGCAACTTTCTTTTCTGCTCCTATTTTTGCCGTCATTCACATAGCCACATCCTTGAACTTATCTTTGAAATTATAACTCAGAGATCCTTCTGAGTCCAATTGAATTGCGGACTCAATTACAACCCACACACACGTTCTTTCACTACTTTGGAACTTCCATTCATTCTACTTCTTTCTACTTCATTTCCTCCCTACTGATGTTGGGCTATCACTGATTATTCTTCTGTTCATATTCTAAACTCTTGCTCAATGACATTTCTTTTGTACATTCATGGAGAAATCCCAGTAACTGCTTCCTCTTTGTCTAGAGAAAACTCCACAACTGGATATACTGGTATTTTTACACAATCGTGGTATTCAACTCAAGGGGGCTTTAGTGCTACTTGACAATGTCATTATGTTCTGTGCTGGTTTTCAGTCAAATTTCACAAGTAATAATAATTAATTCTAAAGATCTGTACTTTCAAAATTTGACTCTTCCATTCTCTCTTCATTTCTCTCTTTTTTTGGCAAAATATTTCCTCTTTTAGTAGAAGATAGTCCTTTTTTTAACAGAGACTCTGTCTCTTATGACACAAAAAATTTAGAATTTATTGGAAAGAAACTCTATTGGGTTCTGAGCCAAAATCACATATCTGTTTGTGTCTCAATTGATCTTCTATTTCTTTCATGACAAAAGCCAGTTTTATCACCTGTGTTTTGAGTCTCATTCTCTTCCACCTCAGAGAGTCTTAGTGCTTCAATTATCCTCTCATTTTCCTTAATTTTTAATATTTCTCTTGTAACTCATTTTATCCCATCAGTATTTAAAAGTTCCTTAATCTTCATGATCTTAAAAAGATCTTGCTCTCAACTCAATGTTCTCATTCATCTGCCTCCTACCTCTTTCCTTCTATTTAATTATGAGCCTCTAAACTGTGGCTGCTGCTATCTATTGTCACTGAAACTGCTCTCCATTACCAAAACCAATGGATATTGTCCCTGTCTTTACCTCACTTGATCTCTTGGTAGCACTGCACATGGTTGATCATTAAGTCATAGTTTTTGAAGGACAGGGACTCAACTTTAAATCGCCAGTACCTAGCACAGTGCCTGACACAAAGGAAACACTCACTATTTGTTAAAAATAAATATTAAGATGACAATTTTACAATATCATTATGCTAAAAACAGAGACAAGTAAAAGTGACAGACTTCTGGTTTCTGGTGTGACATGTAAAGAGCTTGGAAATTGTCAATTCCATTATTACAACAAGAAAAAAGCTGAACAAAATGAGAATAACTTCTGATATCTATCAGAGAATTGAGATTATAGGCAAACACAAAGCACTACCCCAAAAAACTGAAGAGGCAGGTAAAAACAGAAAATTATAGCTTACCAGGAGCAGAAGCCACTACTGGAGCCCGCAACTAGTCGGACAAGTAAAAGGTAATTGACTTATTGCTGGAGAATAAACATGGACTAGGTTGAGAGATAAAAACTCTTCTAAAGGGGCCCAGTCTTTGGTGAGTTTCATGTTCAACTACCCCAACAGGTGGTCAGGGTGAAGATTGGAGAAAATTTCCCATGTGCTTCCAGCCGAAAGAGGAAAAAAGTAACCATTTAAAAATACAGCCAGATTATTCTGTCCTCAACATAGGCCTGCCCTTAAGGAAAATTATTTACCAGAACCTAACCAACTTGGTTTTATCAGTGCCTAACAAATTGTGGGGAAGGGATATACCCAATTCCAGCCTTCCAGTCTCACCTACAGGGAGTGAAACTGAGAAACACTTGGGAAGGTCACAGTCCAGGGTCACATGCTCACCAAAAGACTGAGACCTATTTATTGGATTAGAGATTGCTTACTCTCCCCCCACACCTTATTACTACATCTATAAGCCTCCTGTATAATAGCAGGGGATTACACCTGAAAAGAGACTCAAGCCTCAGACTTTATGTAAGACAGAGTCTCTAGGGAAACACAAAAATGACAGGGGAGACAAATACAAGGACATTACAGGAAATATTTGCCTCTGGCCCCAGACCTACAGCAAGCAATAAACACAGCTTAACTCCTAGCCAGATAAACCTAAAATCACACACTTAAAGGCTTTTTTTAAACTTCAGTTCCCTTTACCCAATACATCATGTCTAGCTTTCAACAAAAAGTTACTAGGCATGCAAAAGGAAAAAACAAAAATACAATATAAAGAGACAAAATAAGCATCAGAACCAGGTTCAGATATGGCAGAAATTTGAGCATAATCAGAGTGGGAATTTAAAATAACTATGATTAATATGTTAAAATCTCTAATGGAAAAAGTGTACAACATACAGAACAAATGGATAATGTAAGCAGAGAGATGGAAACTATCTTTAAGAAAGAATCAAAAGGAAATGTAACAGAAATGAAGAATATCTTTGATGGATGCATCACTAGATTGGAGATAGCCAAGGAAAGATTTAGTCAACAGAAAATGTCAATATGTCAGCAGAAATGACCCTAAATGAAAAGCAGAGAAAAAATAATAATAATAAAGGAAGAGAATATCCAAGAACTGTGGGACAATTACAAAGGTGTAACATTCATACAATGGGAATATCCAGAAGCAGAAAAAGAGAAAGGAATAGAAGAAATATATGAAGTAATAATGTGTGAAATTTTTCCCAAATTAATGACAGAAACCAAGCCACATATCCAGGAATCTCAGAGGACACAAACCAGGATAAGTACTGAAGAATCTACACCTAATATATCATATTCAAACTGCAGAAAATTAAAGAAAAAGAGAAAATCTTGAAAGAAACCAGAGGTGGGGAAAACCTTACCTATCAAGCAACAAAGGTAAGAATTATATCAGATTTCACTGCAGAAACTATACAATCAAGAAGAGAGTGAAGAAAAATATTTAAGGTCTTGAAAGAAAACCATCAACCTAGAATTCTGTATCCAGGAAAATTATTCTTCAAAGGTGAAACAGAAAGACTTTCTCAGACAAACAAAAATTGAGGGAATTTGTCACCAGTAGACCTGTCTTGAAAGTAATGTTAAAAGAAGTTTTTTAGAGAGAAGAAAAATGATATATGTAAGAAACTTGGATTTGTATATAAAGAAAGGGAAAGCATTAGAGAAGGAATAAATTAAGGTAAAATAAAATCTTTTATTTTTCTTATTCTTAATTGATCTAACAGAAAACAGTTCAAAATAATAATAGCATCACTATATTTGGTGATTATAACTTATGAACAAAATAAAATGAATGACAGAAATGTTATACGTGATGGGAGTGAGGATTTGGGCATATTCTGTTATAAGGTACTTGCACTACCCATGAAACAGTATAGTGTTAGTTGAAACTGGACTTAGGAGCCAGTCTAAAATGGTGACATAGGAGCCTCCTGAACTCACCCCCTCCCCTAGACACATTGAATCCATAGTTAATCAAACCAAAACAAAGAGGACCTCAAATAAATAAAACTAGAAATGAAAGAGCAGATATTACAACTGATACTACACAAATACAAAGGATCATAAGAGACTACTATGAACAATTATATGCCAACAAATTGGGCATCCTAGAAAAAATGAACAAATTCTTAGAAACATACAACTTACACAGACAAAATAATGACGCAATATAAAACCTGAACAGACAAATAATGAGTGAAGATATTGAATCAGTAATCAAAAACCTCTCAACAAAGGAAAGTCCAGGACCAGATGGCTTCAAGGGTGAATTTTACTAAACATTTAAAGATGAACTAAAGCTAATTCTTCTCAAACTCTTCCAAAACATAGAAGAGGATGGAACACTTCCAAACTCACTTTATGTGGCCAGCATTACCCTGATACAAAACCAGAAAAGCATACCACAAGAAAAGAAAACTACAGGACAAATCCCTGATGAACACAGATGGAAAAATCCTTAGCAAAATATTAACAAAATGAATTCAACAGTACATTAAAATGATCATACACTATGATCAAGTGGGACTTATTTCAGGGATGCAAGGATGGTTCAACATCCACAAATCAATAATGTGATACACCTCATTAACAAAATGAAGGATAAAAATCATATGATCGTCTCAATAGATGCAGAAAAAGCATTTGACAAAATTCAACACCTTCTCATGATAAAAACTCTCAAAGAACCAAGTATAGAGGAAAAATACCTCAATATAATAAAGGCCATATATGATAAGCCCATAGCTAGCATCATACTCAACGGTGAAATGCTGAAAGCTTTTCCTCTAAGATCAGGAACAAGACAAAGATGCCCTCTCTTGCCACTTTTATTCAACATAGTACTGGCAGTCCTAGCCAGAGCAATTAGACAAGAAAAAGAAATAAAAGGCATCCGATTGGAAAGGAAAAAGCAAAACTGCCTTTTCTTACAGATGACATGGTATCATATACAACAAACCCTAAAGACACAGCCCAAAACACTGTTAGGAATGACAACAAAGTCAGTAAAGTGGCAGGATACAAAATCAAGATAAAACAAAAATCAGTTGCATTTCTATACACTAATAACAAACTATCAGAAAGAGAAATTAAGAAAACAATCCCATTTACAATTGCATCAGAAAGAATCAAATACCTAGGAAAAAATTTAACCAAAGAAGTGAAAGACCTGTACACTGAAAACTATACAACATTAATGAAAGAAATTGAAGAAGACACCAATAAATGAAAAGATAGTCCACGCTCATGAACTGAAAGAATTAATATTGTTAAAATGTCCATACTGACGAAGGCAGTCTACTCATTCCATGTAATCCCTATCAAAATTTCAATGGCATGTTTTTCACAGAAATAGGAAAAATAATCCCAAAATTTCTGTGGAACTAAAGACGACCCCAAATAGCCAAAGCAATCTTGAGAAAGAAGAACAAAGCTGAAGACATCATACTTCCCGATTTCAAACTATATTACAAAGCTATAGTAATCAAAACAGTATGGTATAGGCATAAAAACAGGCACAAAAATCAGTGGAACAGAAAATAGACCCCAGAAATAAATCCATGCATGTATAGTCAATTAATTTATGAAAAAGGAGCCAAGATGGGGAAAGGATAGTCTCTTCAATAAATGGTGTTGGGAAAACTGTTTATTCACATGGAAAAAATTAAAGTAGACTCTTATATCACGCATAAAAATCAACTCAAAATGAATTAAAGACTTGAACATAATGCCTGAAACCATAAAACTTCTAGAATAAAACACAGAGAGTAAGTTACTTGACATTGATCTTGGCAATGATTTTTTAATTTTGACTCCAAAAACAAAGATAACAAAAGAAAAATAAACAAGTAAGACTACATGAAATGAAAATCTTCTTCACAGCAAAGGAAACTGTCAAAAAAATGAAAAGACAACCTACAGAATGGGAGAAAATATTTGCAAATCGTATATCTGATACTGTTAATATCCAAAATATATATAGAACTCATACAACTCAATAGCAAGAAAACAAACCATTCAGTTAAAAAATGGACAAAGGATCTGAACAGACATTTTTCCAAAGAAGTCTTACAAATAGCCAACAGGTACATGAAAAGGTGTTCAACATAATTAATCATCAGGGTAATGAAAACCAAGCCACAATGAGATGTTAACTCACATCTGTTAGTATGGCTGTCATCAAAAAGAAAAGAGATAAGAAATGCTGGTGAGGATCTCGAGAAAAGGGAACCCTTGTGCACTGTTGATGGGGATATAAATTGATACAGCCATTATACTCCAAAACGGTTTGGAGTTTCCTCGAAAAATTAAAAATAGAACTACCATATGATCTAACAATCCCACTTCTGGATATATCCAAAGAAAATAAAATCACTATCTCAAAGAGACATCTGCATTCCCATGTTCATTGCAGCATTATTTACAATAGTGGAGATATAGAAACAACTTAAGTGTCCATTGACAGATGAATGGATAAAGAAAATGTGGTATATACATACAATGAAATATTATTCAGCCTTAAAAATGAAGGAAATCTTGCCATTTGCAATAACATGGATGAACCTGGAGGATATTATGCTAAATGAAATAAGCCAGACAAAGAAAGACAAATATCACATGATCTCGTCGAAATGTCGGAAAAAAAAAGAAAGTTGAACTCATAGTAATGGAGGGCAGAATGGTGGTTACCAGATACTGGGGGGTGGGGCAAAAGGGGAGATATTGCTAAAAAGGTATAAATTTTCAGTTATAAAATGAATACGTCCTGGAGACCTAATGTACAGCATGATGACTATAGTTAGTAATAATGTATTATGTACTTGAAATTTGCTAAGAGAATAGATCTCATGTATTCTCACTCTTTCCAAAAAAATAAATATGAGAGGTGCTGAATATGTTTATTTGTTTGATTGTGGTAATCATTTCACAATGTATACATATATCAAAATATCATGTTGCATACCTTAAATATATATAATTTTTTATGTATCAAGAATAAATAAAAAATACATGAGGCAAAAAAATGATAGAATTGCAAGGAGTAATAGATAAATCCACTATAATAGAGAGTTCAATACATCTGTACCAGTAATATACAAATGCGGCAGGAAGAAAATTAGCAAGGATATAGTTGAATGTAAAAGCCCCATCAATCAACTGTATCTAATTGACATTTATAGAATACTTTATCCACAAACATCAGAATACATATTCAAGATCACATGGAACATTTACCAAGCTACACCATGTTGTGGGCCATAAAATACACCTTAAAAATGTAAAAGAATAGAAATCATACCAAGTATGCATTCAGACCACAATGAAATCAAATACAGAAACATAGCCAAGAAATCTTCAAATATTTGGAGATTAAATAATACACTTATAAATAACACACGGGGCAATGAAGAAGTCTCAAAAGAAATTTAAAAGTATGTTGTATCAAAATTTGTGAGACAGTGAAGGCTGTGATTAGAGAGAAATTTATAGCATAGGATTCATGTATTAGAAAAGAAGAAAGATCTAAAATCAATAATTTAAGCTTCTACTTTAGGAAAGTAGAAAAAGAAGAGCATATTAAATCCAAGGTAAGCAGAGGAAAGATATAATAAATATTAGGTTGGAAATCAATGAAATTGAAAATAGGAAATCAATAGAGAATCAATCAAATCAAATCAATCACACGTTTCTTAAAAAGATCGGTAAAATTGACAAAACTCTAGCCAGGCTAACTAAGGAACAAAAAAGGGAGAAGATACAAAGTATTAATATCAGAAATGAAAGAAAGGCAGGCCATAACTACTGGTCTCTTGCACATTTAAATGACAATAAAGGAATATACGGACAATTCTACACCCACAAATTTGAAAACTGAGATGAAACTGACCAATACGTTGAATGATGCAATGTACCAAAACTCACACAAGGAGACATGGATAATCTGAATAGGCCCTTCTCTATTAAAGAAATTGACTCAATAATTAATAACATTCCAAAACAGAAAGCACCAAGCTTAAGTGGTTTCACTGGTGAATTCTACTAAATATTTAAGGAAGACATAGATATTTCTCCAAAGAAGATATACAAATGGTCAATAAGCACTAAAGAAAACATTGTTAGTCATGTTGCAAATGCATATCAAACCTAAAATGCAATACCATTCACCCTCACTAGCGTGGCTCTAATCAAAAAGATATATAATAATAAATGTTGGCAAGGATGTTGAAAAATTGGAACCCTCATTCAATGATGGTGGGAATATAAAATGTTGTAGCCTTTTTGGAAAACAATCCAGTAGTTCCTCCAAAAGTTAAATATAGAGGTATTCTGTGACCCAAGATTTTTTTCTAGTTATGTATCTAAGAGAAATGAAAACATAATACCCAGAAAGTGGAAACAACCCAACATCTATCAAATGATGAATGGATATTCATATAATAGAAGAGGAGGTAATGGGGAGTGACAGCAAATGTGTACAGGGTTTCTGTTTGGGGAAATGAAAATATTTTAAAATTAGATCATGGTGATAATTGCTCTACTCTGTGAATATACTAAAACCATTCAATTGTGTACTTTCAATGGATGAATTTATGGCATGTGAAATTTATCTCAACAAAAATGTTAAAAATATAAAAAGAAATTGCCTGTTTTCCAAAGTGGTCATGCCATTTGACATTCTTGCTATATGAGGATCTTCATTCCTCCATATGCTTACCAACATTTGGTATGATTAGTCTTTTTAATTTTAGTTGTTCTCATAGATATGTAGTGGTACCTATTTTAGTTTAAATTTGTATTTGCCTGGTGGTTTAATAACATTGGGTACCTTTTCATGTGCAAATTACTTGCTGTCCATACATTTTCTTTGGTGAGGTATGGGTACAAGTCTTTAGCCATGAATGAGTTCATTTTTTTATTAAATTTTGAGAGTCCTTTAAATATTCTGGATAAATATCATTTATCAGATACATGCTTTGCCAATATATTCTGCCTCTCTGTGGCTTGTTTTTTCATTCTCTTAAATTGTCTTTTGAAGAGCTGAAGTTTTTAATTTTGATGATGAACAATTTATCAGTTTGTTCTTTTATGGATCATACTTTTGACATTGTATGTAAGAAATCTTTGCCTAACCCAATGTCTCAAAAGCTTTAGTCTATGTTTTCTTTGAGGAATTTTATCATTATAAGTTTTACCTTTAGATCTATGACCCATTTTGTGTGCGTTTTGTATTTGGTGCAAGGTATGGACTGAAGTTTGGTTGTTGTTGTTGTTTGCATGGGAATAAAACACTTTGAATAAAGAAGAACCAAGTTGGAAAATTACACTAACTGACTAAAGACCTACTATAAAGCCACAGTAAATAAGACAGTGTGATATTGGCATAAAGATAGAGAAATAGATGAAATGAACAGAATATAGAATCCAGAAATCTATCTTTAAAAATTTGCAAATGATTTCAGAATTATTAATAATACCAAAGAGTATTTCAGGGTAGCAAAAAAACATAATGAATATTTTGAATTTAAATTATTAGACGGGAGCCACAGAAAATAAATAATATAGAACAAATTGGGAAATATTTTAATATTAGGTCAGAGAACAGATGGAAATGTGATACAAGTTACTTCACAGCTATGCACACCTTACATTATCATGCCATACTTATGCTAAATTATATTATTAAAAATGGTAGCTATTATTTATTGATTACTAAGTGCCTGGCACTGCATTGAGGGCTTAAAATAAATTATATCATTTAATTCCCAAAAGATCTATATGAGGTAGGCATTATCATCCTGACATTAGAGTGGAGGAAACGGAACCTTAACAAGACTTAGTTATTTGCCTTAAATTACATAGGTTATAGGTGATGGAGCCAGGATGCAAATGAGATCTTCTGACTCCAGTGTGATTTCTTAACCTTGCTTCCATCCAACCTGTTCTAAAGGGAAGAACTTGCAAAGAAGCTCCGAACTCTACATAATATGCCCTAAATAATATTTGGGTAACAAATGAATGAGTGTTTTAACATTCTCGCCTTTAAAGGGCTCACAGTCTAGTGGATGTCATTGGAAACGAAACCAAAAATGCTAATAATTTTGATCATTGCAGCAGAGTGTTTAGTGTAATTATGGGTTTTAGAATCATAACAAAATGGGCATTCAACACTGGTGGAGGTGTGGGAATGTTAGGGATGGCTTCAGAGAGGCGGTAACATTTACATAATGATTAGAGGAAGAGTATGAGGTACAAAGATCAGAGGCTAAGCGTGTGCCAAGGAAGAAACACATGATGCACTCAGGAGGGTGTAAGCAGATCTTGATGGCTGGAAATTGAGAAGGGAGAATTTATGAGAGGTGAGTGAGAAAAGGCGTATGGTATCCCAAAATGATATGCCTCTTCGTGTATGGTGAGAAGTTTGAATTTTGATCTTGAGGGAGACAAAGAGTCATTTAAGATGATAAGTTTAAAGGTAATACTGTCATACTGTATTTTAAGATCATTCTACAAGTGGTGTAGAAAACAAATTAGAAAGAAACAAAATTGAGGGTAGGAAGACCTTCAAAGGATATTAGAATAATCAGACAAGAAATGATCAGGTCTGAACTAAGATGGTAGCAACAGGTAATACAAGGGGGAGACATTTGAGTACTAATAAAGAGGTAATATTGATAAGACATACAATTTAGACTTGTTAGGATAAGTGATAGAAATTGAAAAAAACTTAGTTTCTGGCATAGTTGACTAGTCTATTAAGGCAGGGAATAGATTTGATATAAAGGTATAAGATGAGGCATTTTGTTTTGAAATATTAGAATCTGGGTGTCAGGAAAATTTCCATATGGAGATTTGGAATAAGTGGCTAATTATTACAAGAGAGAAGCTAAATAATATTATCAGATTAGAAATAAATAAAGAGTAGAAGGTTGTCAGGTGATAAGACTGATAAAGATCATCCAGGGAATGTTACCAAGAAGGAAAAAAATGAAACAAGAGTATCCAGGAATGGAACTGAGAAGGGGGTGGCCAAGGCATAGAACAAAAATGAAGAAGGATATGTTTAAGAAAAAAACAAAAGAAGTTTCAAAAGAAAAGGAGTGATCAATGCAGCAGACAGTTAAATAAAGACTGAGTTACATCTATTGCCTTTGTCAAGTAGACCATCACTGGTGACATTATAGGAAAAGTTTGTGATGTGGTGGACATGGAAACCAAATTCCAGCAAATGGAGGTGTTAAAGGCTAGGTTAAAAAAGTCCAGATGTCACTAAGGAAAGGAATTTGACCTCATAAGCACATGAAAAAGTTTACAAAAGCATAATAAACAAAGTGAAAAAGGAAGCACATATGGCAAAAATGTTAATATAATTTTTAAAAACAGTTCAGCCAATTGTCAAGAAATTAGGCAAATCAATAGCAAAGTATACAAAGGCTATAAACAGACAGTTCCTTGTAAAGGAAATACAAATTACCAGTAAACATATGAAAATATTCTCATCCTCACTAGAGTTAAGGGAAATGTAAATTAAAATATTGATGAAAAGCCTTTTATAAAGAATCCACTGGGTTGAAAAAAAATTAAAAAAGAAGAATATTGCCTAGAGCCTACAGGACATCCGAAAAACTAATCTACTAATGTACAGCTGGCAGAATGATAAATTGCAATGACAATTTTAGAACATAAAATACACAATATCTATTAATATTTAAAATGTACTTACTTTTTTAGTCCAGTAGTCCCATTCTGGGATTCTATCCAACAGAAATCAATAATACATATGGTACTATGATCAAGGATGTATATTCAGCATTGTTCATATTGGCATGGTACAGGATACAATCTACTAATTAATTAATAGGGAGATGGTTGAATGAATTATTGTATGTTTTTACAATAAATTAGCTCTGAACAATAGAACTTTCTACAATGATGGAAATATTCTATAACTGCACCATCCAATATGGCAAGTACTAGACATATTTCGCTATTGAGCAATTGAAATGTGGCTGGTATGACTAAGGACCTATGTCTTAAATTTTATTTAATTTTAATTAATGAAAATTTGAATTTAAATAGCTACTTGTGCCTGATATTATTTGGGACAGCACAACTACAGAATATTAGTTGGCTTTAAAAATTGAGTTACATCTATATGTTTTTACCTGGAGAATTATCCAGTTTAAAAACACAGTTCCTGAAATTTTGGTTTGATCTCATTTTGTTGTTGTTGTAAAAGTCAAATGAAAATTTACAGCTTATATGTGTGTATATTTGTGAGTTCTAAGAAGAATGTAAAAAGATGAATTCAAACTTTTAACAATTTGGGCCTGTGAGTTTTGAACAAAGGTGACAAATATTACCTCTAGGACAGTGCATTTCACTATTGTTTTGAAACTCTCCAAAGCTCTCTTTCCTCTGTCATGTCAACTAACAAGTTTCAAGATACTGACTGCTCCATCAGTCTGGAACTCGAAGTGAGAAAATGTGTGAGAAATTGTGATGTGGTTGAGAAATAAAACTTTTTATCTTAAGCCATTTGGATTGTGGATTTGTTTGTTATGACAGCTACTAAGACAGTATGATACTACATGTTAAATTATGGAGACTCACTACATATGCTCAAAATTGGTAAAAAGACAGCAATTTAAATTTATTAAATACATTTATAAAAAGTAGCTACTAGAAGAATTAAAAATAACACAACACAACCAAACATAACATCAAGGAAACCATCAACAAAACAGAAATACAACCTAACAATTGGGAGAAGACATTTGCAAATCATATACTCGATAAAGGGTTAATATTCAAAATATTTGAAGAACCCAACTCAACAACAAAAAAACAAACAACCCAATTAAAAAATAGGCAGAGGATCTGAACAGACATTTTTCCAAAGAAGATATACAGATAGCCAACCGGCACGTGAAAAGATGGTCAATATCACTAATTATTAGGGAAATGCAAATCAAAACTACAATTAGATGTCACACTCATCAGAATGGCTATTAATAAAAAGACAAGAAATAAGAAGTGTTGGAGAGGATGTGGAGAAAAGGGAACTCTCATACACTGCTCATGGGAATGCAAACTGGTACAGCCAGTATGGAAAACAGTATGGAGATTCCTCAAGAAATTAAGAATAGAACTACCATATGATCCAGCTATTCCACTTCTGGGTATTTATCCCAAGAACATGGAAACAGTAATTTGAAAAGATATATGCACTCCTATGTTCATTGCAACATTATTCACAATAGCCAAGACTTGAAAACAACCTAAGAGCCCATTAATGGATGAATGGATAAAGAAGATGTAGTATATATATAAAATATACATAAACATATATAAAATATATATAAATATATATAAAATGCTACTCAGCCATAAAAAAGTTGAAATCTTGCCATTTGCAACAACTTGGATGGAGCTCGAGGGCGTTATGCTAAGTGAGATAAGTCAGATGGAGAAAGCCAAATACTGTATGATTTCACTCGTATGTGGAACATTAAAAAAAAAATCAACAAACAAACACATAGACACAGAGAACAGATTGGTGGTTACCAGAGGGGAAGGGGGAGGTGGGGATGGTGAAAGCGGTGAAAGGGCACATGTGTACAGTGACCGATGGCAATTAGACTTTGGGTGGTGAACACGACATAGTCTACACAGCAATCAAAATATAATGATGCACTCCTGAAATTTATATAATGTTATAAATCAATGTTAACTCAATAAAAATAAAAATAATAATAATAAAAACAACTCATACATGAAGGTAGGTAAGAAATATCGTAAGCTAAATTTCTAATTTTTCATAGCAAAAAGACATGTGTGTCCCAGGGTTTATAAATCAACAAATCAAGACAAAACTAAATTATTTGAAATTTGGATAGAGTAACCATAACAAGATATAAACCCAAAAGTGATTGAAAGAGGTGGCCTATCAGAAGTGGGACCAAGTAGGGAAAGGATGAAAATTTGCTTTTTGTTTGTTCTTTTCTAAAGCGTGTATGGGTTGTTTTCATTAATAAAAAGAATACATGCAGGCATGGTCGGGTATGTTTATCCAGCTTCTGTCTCCTTCTCCAGTCCCTCTTGGATTTGTCCATGAGTTTCTTCAACTATACACTCAAGTCCTGATCCCCGTCTTGTTATGTAATGGAAGCAAAGAATAAATGACCCGCTTAGACTTTTGATGAACTGGCTTAGTATTAAAGCCACACTTCTGAACTTGCTCACTGGATCATCTTGCTGTAATGATGCCTATACTTAAGTAACCCAGGGACAATTCCAGGCTGCCCTAGTCGTCTGTAGTTCCCCATTTTTTGTTTCCCTGAATGCCGAAGTGAGGTCCTAGTCTGCAGGACTGGGCTTCAGCCTTCTTCCCCAGTTTTGCTTACTAGCCTATACCTAATATACAGTTATCCTGCCATGATTCTCAGGATCTTTGCTACTCTGACTTGATATGGCTCCTCTTCCTCCCCTGACTTGAGTCCCTGTGCCACATCTCAGCAAGGGCAGGGTGAATGGCATGCAGAAGTTTGGATGCCAATCTTCCTAACTGACTCCTAAGTTTTGATTGCCACATTGAAGTTCCACTAATGTGCTCTACCTCTGAATGAATGCCGTCTCAACCTAGTGCCAAGTAAATCCAGAATAAAGCTGAAGCTGGGGCGTCACTGGACACTGTACCCAGGCACCTGGCTGACTCCTATAGACCTGTCAACTTTTCCTATTCCTGGCACATGGGTTTCTCTGGATTCCAGGTTGCTGTGACTGGCATGCATATTGAGAGTCTTCTTAAAATAGAGCAAAGCAAAAAGCAAGAACAAAATTAAGACATTGCGTACAAGTCTAAAGTCTGCTTTGATTACATCTCTAATTTCTGTTTTTGCCTCACCTCTTAAAGGCAAATACAGTAGTGAGTTTAAAGTGTACACTTCTGAATGGTTTTTCTAGAAATCGTTATAGTACTACTAAGTGTGCATACATGTGTTTATAATGCGTTGATTTCTCTGTCTCCTCAGTAGTTCTAATCTTTCAACTTTTTATATTTGACTACCTGGTAGATGAAAAAGAATATTTTATTCTCATGTTGAATTTTTTTCATCTTTGAAAATGAGGATGAATTTTATTTAGTTAATTATCAGTTTATATCTTTGCCACGTTTTGTTGGTATGTTGGTCTTTTTCCTATTTAATTTAAAAAGCTCTTTATTTTTTATTTAGATTAACTTTTGTTTATCATACATATGCAGATAATTTTTCTAGGGCAATTTTCAATGCCTACTTTTTTATATTTTGGTAATTCAAAATACAGCCCAGTCAATCATCCTCTCTTTATGAATTTTCCTTTCAAGCTTGGAAAGGCCTCTCCTAGTTTTAAGACTAGATATGGCGCATTAATTTTTAAAACATATTATAGGCAAGTTTATCAGACTGTCGTATAAAATAAAATAGGAACGTGTTAAATTAGAATAAATCCTCAGGTTCCCTAAAATAGGATGGTAACCAAAAGAAGGTATTGATTAGAAAAGAAAATTAAAATTCTCTCATGCATTAAATCTTAATAATATATGGAGCTCAACTTTTCTTTGATGCTGAAATATACAATTATGAGGCAAAAATATCAAAAGAATAGGAATAAACATGTGTCTCTTTAATCTGAGGTCACCATGCAGCAGGCACTATAGAAGACAGAATAAGCCAAATATTACAGTTTCATGTTTTGAATTACTTTTTGGCCAGATGTGGACCTTTCCCTTTCACAAAAAAAGGACTCAGTAGTTTAGTTACTCTCTCCTTCCTTCAACTGATGCCTTCTAACAAGCCTGCCCTGCATCACTGGAGGGCTGAGCACAGAGGCGGTCCCCATGCCTGCAGGCAGGAGCTAGCCGCTTCCAGAAGATAATTTGCCCTTCTTGCTGGGAATTGCCTGCAGTGGATTCTTCCGGAGGAATGTGTCTGTAAGGAGAGAGGCATAGAAACAGTCTCTCAGGAAGGAAAGAGGGCTGGGAGCTGTTACTGGAATCCATCATTTTAGACTTTAATAAGGAACTCAGGCCTGAGGGATCAGACCAAACGCAGTTGTTCACAAACTTTGAACAGCTCTCTAGCAGCTTTTTTCCCCTGATAAATACAATTTTAAGAAATATTCTCCTTGAGTTCTCTGATTTAAAAACCTTTTGCTCTGGAGCTACGGATAAGAGAAAGGTATTGCCTCCAGCACGTTGCTTGTCACTGCTTTTCTCCCTCCCTCCCCTCTTGCCTTCCTTCCTCTGGAGCATAATGTTATGAAGTCTCACATGTTCAACTCTTCCCCGCATCCCGAATGAAGAGGAAAATAATTATGAAATAAAAACAACTCCCCGCTAGCTCAACAATAGTCGTCTACCTTTCTGAGTTCACCCAAGATCACCTTTCAGTTCCGAGGCTGAATGGTTACCAGGTGTTGTCGGGCGTGTCCTTTTAGCTCTGTGTTTGTGCAGGTTTGGAGACACTACGATTTCTTGCAGTTACTTGACCTTGATAAGAGGACCCCAGAGGCCAAGGGATTACCTTTTAGGGCCAATTCAACTTTTACTTAGCCCTTCAAAGCACACTGCCCATCTTAGGTAATTAGATACCTCTGTTTTGTAAACCTAACCTCTGCTAATATGAGACTAAGAAAGTAAAAAGAAAAAAAGCACTTTTATTTATTTTGTAATACACATTACAATGTGTCTCATATAATTTTCTCTCAAATTAAATTCTCCCAATGTTTCAAAGAACCATATTTTTATCTGGCATGTTCTTGGCATAATCGTAGAAGAAATAAGTTTATTACTTACATAACCATGTGAATCAGACATGGAAAATACATATTAAATTATCTAATTCATCCTTCTGCCAATACTGGATTATTCCCTAAAGGTCTATTTTTTAGACTTGTTACATGATTCACTAATAGAATTTAACCAACATTCCTTATTTTCCTTACTTTGTGAATTGACACAGATAAATTTCGCCAGTGAATGCAGTCTTCATTAATATTTCCTGACTATATGAAGTAAATATTGATATCGCCTTATATTTTTATAGTTATTCTCAGCATGTATACATAATTTCTTTTCATCCATACCAACAGTAACTTATTATTTTATCTACTATATAGATGAAAAAATTAAGGTTCAGAGAAATTACATAACTTCCTCAAAATGATATAGCTAGTAACTTATCCACTGTGAAATTAATTCCATGATTTTAAAATTCAAAATGACAACTACCTGAAGAAAAAATGTAAATTGAGAAAAGAATTAAAAAGTAAAAGATATTAAATCCTACTCTGATTAGCAATCCATCAAACATACTGAAAGTTTAGGAGAATATAAAACTCATATTACATTCTTTATCATTTTTATTCTTTTTGGGTTTTGACAAATACATAGAATTATGTAACGTGATGAGATTTTCACATGTTGAGGTATACGGGGCCACTATTTGGATTCCAAACTGATTCGTCTTGAACTAAAGAAGCCTGATTTATGGCCTATCAAATATGCATTGTACATCCGCTTTAACCTAAAGAGTGCAATCTCTTAACACAAGAATGCATACTTACCCTCCTACACCCTTTTGGTAATACCCTATTGGTAATGCCCCCTTTAGTCCCTTTCCCGACATCAGGGTCATGTCAACCTGCTAATTTGCAACTGCATACTTCTTTGAAACTTTGAGGAGTGTGTATCCTGGGCATGTCTAATATTTGTTCTTTGTTCTAAAAAGATATAAGACCCTACCGAAAACCATGCTTCTCAAGAATGCTTTCTTCCTTTCTGGAAAAGGCCTTCCTGGTTATAATCGTCACTCTGGCTCAAGTAAAACTCACCTATCTCTCTTATCTATAGAACGGTTATTGGTTATCTTGCATCAAAAAACCACAACTACTATCAAAATACAGAACAGTTCTTGGGGCTGGCCCCATGGCCTAGTGGTTAAATTCGGCCCGCTCTGCTTCCACAGCCTGGGTTTGCAGATTCGGATCCCAGGCGCGGACCTGCATCACCATGTACACTTACACCGGCCATCTTGGAGGAGACCCACATACAAAATAGAGGAAGATTGGGCACAGATGTTAGCTCAGGGCAAATCTTCCTCAGCAAAAAAAAAAAAAAAAAAAAAAGAATAGTTCCATCATTCCCCAAATTTCCTCATGCTGTGCCTTTGTAGTTAATTCTTTCCCCCATTCTTTTTTTTAAATTATTTTATTGAGGTAACAATGGTTTATAACATTGTGTCATTTCAGGTGTACATTACATATCAGTTACTGTATAGACTACATCGTGCTCACCACCAATAGTCTAATTTTTATCTGTCACCATACATATGTGCCCCTTTACCCCTTTCGCCCACCCCTCAACCCCCTTCCCCTCTGGTAGTCACTAATGTGTTCTCCTTATCCCTGTGTTTGTTTATCTTCCACATATGAGTGAAATCATATGGCATTTGTCTCTCTCTGTCTGGCTTATTTCTCTTAATCTCATACCCTCAAAGTCCATCCACGTTGTTGCAAATGAGAAAATTTTGTCTTTTTTTATGATTGAGTGGTATTCCATTGTTTGTATACATACATATACATATACACACACACACACACACACACACATATATATATATATATATATATATACACACACCATATCTTCTTTATCCATTAATCAGTTGATGGGCATTGGATTGCTTCCATGTCTTGGCTATTGTGAATAATGCTGCAGTGAACAATGCTGCAGTGAACATAGGTGTGCATAAATCTCTTTGTACTGTTGGTTTCATGTTCTTTGGATAAATACCCAGTGGGGGTATATAGCTGGATCATATGGTGTTTCTATTTCTAATTTTTTGAGAAATCTCCATACTGTTTTCCATAGTGGCTGTACCACTTTGCATTCTAAACAGCAGTGTTTGAGGGTTCCCTTTTCTCCACATCCTCTTTAACATTTGTTATTTTTTGTCTTGTTAATTATAGCCATTCTTATAGGTGTAAGGTGATATCTCATTGTAGTTTTGATTTGCATTTCCCTAATAATTAGTTATGTTGAATGTCTTTTCATGTGCCTGTTGGCCATCTGTATATCTTCTTTGGAAAAATGTCTGTTCATATCCTCTGGGCATCTTTTGATCGGGTTGTTTGTTTTCTTCTTGTTAAGTGGTACGAGTTCTTTATATATTTTGGAAACTAACCCCTTACCAGCTATCTGATTTGTAAATATTTTCTCCCAGTTGGTGGGTTTTTTTGTTTTGTTGATGGTTTCTTTTGCCTTGCAGAAGCTTTTTAGTCTGATGTAGTACTTATTTGTTTATTTTTTCTTTTGTTTCACTTGATGAGTAGATGTGGTATTTGACAGATGCTGGTAAGACTGATGTCAAAGAGTGTACTGCCTATATTTCTTCTATGAGTTTTATTGTTTCAGGTCTTGCATTCAAGTCTTTAATACATTTTGAGTTAATTTTTGTGTATGGTGTAAGATGATAGTCTACTTTCATTCTTTTGATTGTAGCTGTCCAGTTTTCCCCACACTGTTTATTGAAAAGGCTTTCCTTTCTCCATTGTATGTTCCCGGTTCCTTTGTGAAAGATTAGCTGTCCATAGATGTGTGATTTTATTTCTGGGTTTTCAATTCTGTTCCATTGATCTGTGGGTCTGTTTTTGTGCCAGTACCATGCTATTTTGATTACTATAGCTTTGCAGTATATTTTGAATTCAGGGATTTTGATGCCTCCAGCTTTGTTCTTCTTTCTCAGGATTGCGTTAGCTATTCAAGGTCTTTTGTTGTTCCATATAAATTTTAGGATTCTTTGTTCTATTTTCGTGAGGAATGTCATTGGGATTCTGATTGGGATTGCATTGAATCTATAGATTGCTTCAGGTAAAATGGGCATTTTAACTATGTTTATTCTTCCAATCCATGAGCATGAAATATCTTTCCATTTCTTTATGTCTTCTTCAATTTCTTTCAATAATGTTTTATAGTTTTCTGTGTATAGGTCTTTCACCTCCTTGGTTAAATTTTTTCCTCAATATTTTATTATTTTTGTTGAGATTGTAAATGGGATTATATTATTGACTTCTCATTTTGGTAGTTCTTTATTAGTGTATAGTAATGCAACTGATTTTCATATATTGATTTTGTACCCTGCAACTTTGCTATAGTTGTTGATTATTTCTAATAGTTTTTTGGTGGATTATTTAGGGTATTCTTTATATAAAATCATGTCATCCACAAACAGAGAGAGCTTTACTTCTTCCTTTCCGTTTAGGATCCCTTTTCTTTCTTTTTCTTGCGTAATTTCTCTGGACAAAACTTCCAGTATGATGTTGAATAGGAGTGGCAAGAGTGCACACCCTTGTCTTGTTCCTGTTCTCAGACATATGGCTTTCGGTTTTTCACCTTTAAGTATGATGCTGGTTGTGGCTTTGTGATATATGGCCTTTATTATGTTGAAGTACTTTCTTTTTATGCCCATTTTATTGGGGTTTTTTTGTCATAAATGGATGTTGGATCTTGTCAAATGCTTTCTCTACATCTATTGAGATAATCATGTGATTTTTATTCCTCATTTTGTTAATGTGGTGTGTCACATTGATTGACTTGCAGATGTTGAACCATCTCTGCATTCCTAGTAGAAATTCTGCTTGGTCATGGTGAATGATCTTTCTAATGTATTGCTGTATTCGGTTTGCCAATAATTTGTCAAGGATTTTTGCATCTATGTTCATCAGCGATATTAGTCTGTAATTTTCCTTTTTTGTGTTGTCCTTACTGGTTTTGGTATCAGGGTAATGTTGGCCTCATAGAATGAGTTAGGAAGTGTTCCATCTTCTTCGATTTTTCAGAATGGTTTGAGAAGGATAGGTGTTAACACTTCTTTGAATGTTTGGTAGAATTCTCCAGAGAGGCCATCTGGTCCTGGACTTCTGTATTTTGGAATGTTTTTGATTACTGTCTCAATCTCTTTACTTGTGATTGGTCTATTCAGATTCTCTATTTCTTTTTGATTCAGTTTTGGGAGGTTGTATGAGTCTGAGAATTTATCCATTTCTTCTAGATTGTTCAATTTGTTGGCATATAGTTTTTCATAGTATTCTTTTATAATCCTTTGTATTTCTGTGGTATCCACTGTAATTTCTCCTCTTTCATTTTTAATTTTATTATTTGCACTTTCTGTCTTCTTTTCTTAGTGAGTCTGGCTAAGAGTTTGTCAATTTTGTTTATCTTCTCAAAGACCCAGCTCTCAGTTTCATTGATCCTTTCTATTGTTTTTTTAGGCTCTATTTCATTCATTTCTGCTCTAATTATTATTATTTTCCTCCTTGTGCTGACTTTGGACTTTGTTTTTTTTCTAGTTCCATTAGGTGTAATTTAATATTATTTATTTGAGATTTTTCTTGTTTGTGGTGGTAGGCTTATATTGCTATGAATTTCTCTCTTAGTACTGCTTTTGCTGCATTCCAGAAGAGTTGGTATGTTGTGTTTTCATTTTCCTTTATCTCCAGGTATTTTTTTATTTTTCCTTTGATTTCTTCATTGATCCAATGGTTGTTCAGTGGCACGTCATTTAGTCTCCGCATATTTGTGACTTTCCCAGCTTTTTTATTGGAGTTATATCTAGTTTCATAGCATTGTGGTGAAAAAGGTGCTTGATATGATTTCAATAAAGTTATTGAGGCTTGTTTTGTTTCCTAACATATAGTCTTTCTTTGAGAATGTTCCATGTGCAGTTGAGGAGAATGTGTATTCTGCTATTTTGCGATGGAATGTTCTATATATATCTATTAAGTCCATCTGGTCTAGTGTTTCATTTAAGGATACTCTGTCCTTTTTGACTTTCTGTCTGGATGATGTATCCATTGATGTAAGGGGGTGTTGAGGTCCCCTACTATTATTGTGTTGCTGTCAATTTCTCCCTTTAGGTCTGTTAGTAGTTGCTTGACATACTTTGGTGCTCATGTGTTGGGTGCATATATATTCATAAGTGTTATTGCCTCTTGGTGCAAAGTCCCTTTTATCATTATATAATGCCCCTCTTTGTCTCTTATTGTCATTTTTATCTCAAAGTTTGCTTTGTCTGATATAACGTGGCAGCATCAGCTTTCACTTGCTTACCATTTGCTTGGAGTATTATCTTCCACCCCTTCACTCCAATCCCATGTTTGTATTTAGAGCTGAGATGTGTTTCCTGGGGGCAACATATTGTTGGGTCTTGTTTTTTAATCCATTCAGCCACTCTGTGTCTTTTGATTGGAGAATTTGATCCATTTATATTTAGAGTGATTATTGGTATATGAGGGTTTAATACTGCCATTTTATCTCTTGTTTTCCGAGGTGTTCTATATTTCCATTGTTTCTTTTCCTTTGTATTTCTGAGTTTCATTTCAGTTGGGTGGTTTTCTCGGTTTTCTCTTTATTTATGATTTGTGTCTCTGCTCTGATTTTTTGTTTTGTGGTTACCATGAGGTTTGTATAAAATATCTAATAGATGAGGCTTTTTCTGAAAGCCTCTTATCTCCAGCAGATTCCATCCCTTTCCTCTTTCCTCTTCCCCTTCTGAATTATTATTGTCACAAATTATTCATTTTTGTTTGTGAGTTTGTGACTAAATTGAAGTGTTTGTAATTATTTTTGATGCTTTCTTTCTCTTTATTATTTATTTTATAACTAAGTGTTTGCTAACCTGTTCTGATAGAGAGCTGCAATTTTCTGATTTTGTCTATTTATCTCCTTTCTCAAGGCTTTGCAAACCTTTGCCTTTTTGTTACAGGTAGGAGGGCTTCCTTCATCATTTCTTATAAGGGACTTCTAGTGGTGATGAACCCCCTCAGCTTTTGTGTATCTGGAAAAGCTTTTATTTCTCCATCATATCTAAAAGATAGCTTCACTGGATAGAGTATTCTTGGCTGAAAGTTTTTGTCTTTCAGTATTTTGAATATATAATTCCATTGTCTCCTAGCCTGTAAGGTTTCTGCTGAGAAATCTGCTGAAAACCTCATAGGGGTTCCTTTGTAGATTATTTTCTTCCACCTTGCTGCCCCTAATATTTTTTCTTTGTCATTGACTTTTGCCAGTTTTAATATTATATGCCTTGGAGAAGGTCTTTATGCATTGAGGTAATTAGGAGTTCTATTGGCTTCATGTAATTGTAAGTCCTGTTCCTTCTCCAGGTTTGGGAAATTCTCAGCTATTATTTCTTTGAAGAAGTTTGCTGCTCCTTTCTCCCTTTTCCTCCCTTTGGAATACCTATAATGTTGCTTTTCCTAATTGAGTCAGATATTTCTCGAAGAATTTCTTCATTTTTTAAAAAAATCTTAGTTCTCTCTCCTCCTCTTTCTGAGGCATATCTATAATTCAGTCCTCTAATTCTGTCCTTGATAATATCAACTCAATTTTTAATGGTTTCTAGGTTACTTTTTATCTCATTAATTGTGTTCTACATATCCAGAATTTCTGTTTGGTTTTTTTTAGAGCTTCAATCTCTTTGGTGAAGTATCCTTCTGCTCATTAATTTTATTCCTGAGCTCATTGAACTGTCTTTCTGAGTTTTCCTGTAACCCATTAAGTTTCTTTATGACAACTATATAGAATTCTGTACCATTTAGATTGCAAATTTCTGTGACTTCAGGATTGGTTTCTGGAGACTTGTCATTTTCCTTCCACTCTGAAGTGTTACCGTAGTTCTTCACAGTGTTTGATGAATTGATCCTTTGCCAGTGCATTTGTGGTAGTATCAGGTTGCAGATTCTACCTGCCACTGCTTGGGGGAAGCAGGACCTGTGCTTTCTGATGCTGCCCTCTCTGCTGGAAGTTGTGCAGGTAGGGCTGCTCTGCGTTTGTGTGGGCTGGCAGCAGCTGCTTTGCAGGTTGCACTCACATGGCCAGGGCTCTTCACTGGGTGGGGGTGTCGGGCACCATAGGCAGGGCTTCTGTGCTCAGTGGGCAGGTCACTGTCATGTAGGCAGGGTTGCTGCACTTGGCAGGGGACAGGCTGTGCCTCTGTGGTAAGCAGACAGGCACCTATGTGGGGGCTGAGCTGTCACTTGGTGGGTCCTGTGGGCTGCTATGCTCTGCAGGTGGGGTGCCTTCTGAATGGCTGAGGTGCCTTCTCACCTGTGCTGTGCTCAGTGGTCAGGCATATTGTGGGAGCTGAGCCACTGCCACTTGACATAGAACGTTCTCACTGGTGGGGCCTCTGTGGCATGATGGACACTCCCGTGGGCCAGGCTACAACTCCTAAAGCATTCACATGGGCCGGGCTACCCACACCTCCTCTTACAGTCACACCAGATGCTGTGTGAGGATCTGAGACCTGCCTCATTGCTACCAGGAGGGGGAGAGGTGCACTCATCTTATTCCACTGTGTTCTGGGGATTTGGTCCACCCACCTTCAGATGCATGGCTGCGTGGATCTCTCAGACATCCTATTGTGCTGTGCAGGGAATCCTCTGCTAGTTAATGAATGTCCATTTAGCTGTAACTTAGAGGGGAGAGACAAAGGGAACAACTCACTCCACCATGATGCTGAAGTCCCTTCCCCTATTCTTAACTCCTGGAAACCACTGATCTCTCCTATGTCATTATACCTTGGTGTTTACTAGAATGTCATACAAATGGAGCCATGTAGTATGTAGCCTTTGAATCTGACTTATTTAACTGGGTATAACGCATTTGAGATTCATCCTTCTGTGGAAGGTCTAATAGTTTGTTCCTTTTCTTTGCTAAGTAGGATTCCACTGTATGAATGTACCATAGTGTGTTCATCCCTTCCCCAGTTGAGGGGCATTTGAGTTGTTTTTAGTTTTGGGGATTACAGATAAGGCTGGTATAATCTTCATGTATAGGCTTTTGGTGAACCTAGGTTTTTATTTCACTTTTGTAACTACCTAAGAGTGGAATTACTGAGTTAGATGGTAAGTATATGTTTGGTACATAAGAAACTGGTAAACTGATTTCTAAAGTGACTTTATTATTTTGTATTCCCACCAGCAATGCATTAAATTTCCAGTTGTCCTGAATTCTTTAGTATTCTTTCCTTCTTTCTTTCTTTCCTTCCTTCCTTCCTTCCTTCCTTCCTTCCTTCCTTCCTTCCTTCCTTCCTTCCTTCCTTCCTCCCTCCCTGCCTTCCTTCCTTCCTTCCTTCCTTCCTTCCTTCCTTCCTTCCTTCCTTCCTTCCTTCCTCCTTCCTTCCTCTCTCTCTCTTTCTCTCTCTCTCCCTTTCTCCCTCCCTCCCTCTCCCTCCCTCCCTCCCTTCCTTCCTTTCTTCTTTCTTTCTTTCTAGCTTTCTTCCTTTCCTGCTGCCATTTTAATAGATGTATAGAAGTATCTCTTGGTTTTAGTTTGCATTTTGGTAATGAATAATGATGTTAAGCACCTTTTCATGGACTTATTTGCCATCAGTATAATTTGTTCAGAGATGCATCTTTCAAATCTTTTGCACATTTTATTTTGTTGGGCTATTGTAGTTTCTTTTCTTATTATTCAGTTTGAGAGTTCTTTACAAATTCTAGATACAAAAACTAAAACTTGGTCAGATATGTGATTTTCAAATATTTACTCCCTGTAAGCAACTTGTTTTTCTATTCTCTTAAGTATCTTTTGAAGAACAAAGGTTTTAATTTTTTATGAAGCTGAATATAGGCACGTTTCAAAAATTTTACTGATTATGCTTTTGGTGTCATGTTCAAGAACTCTCTGCTTAACTCAAGGTCACAAAGATGTTCTCTGTTTCCTTCTAAAAGTTTTAAAGCTATATCTTTTACATTTAGGCCTAAGATCCACTTTGAGTATATTTTCTATAAGGCATGAGATGTGAACTATTGTTTGAGGTTCATTTTTTTGTTGTTTGCTTATGGAAGTACAACATTTCCAGTACAATTTCTTGAAAATACTATCTTTTCTTCATTTAATTGAGTTTGCACGTTTCTTATGTTGATGATATAATGTGTGGTTTTTGCATGAGCATGTGCCAAAATTATAGCCAATGAAATATAGGAGAGGTTTGCTGTGAGGTTTCTGCAAAAGTATTCTTCACTGATAGAAAGAAATGTATAAATTGAAACGTTGTATTATACTGAATGCTGTTTTCTTCACCTGGAAACACACCAGTCAGAATTTATGAGTATTAAGGGCACTAGATAAGGATACTCTGACGTGCTAAAGATAACAAAAGAGAAAAATCTAAGGAAACTGAGTCCCTAATGGTGTCACCATACCAGTGAGTTAAACAACCCTGGAGCTGTCCCCTCCATTCTTCTTATCAGGTGAATCAATATATTCCTTATTAAGCCTTATTACAGTTTTTCTGTAAATTTCAGAATAGGAGGTCTGAATTATTTCAACTGAAATAATTCTAACTAGTACAACTACTATTATATTACAATTAATATTAAAAAGGAAAAAGTTCTGATAAAAAGATATAATAATAAATGCATTTTGTATTCTCTAGTTTAACAATTTACAGATCTTGTAGAAGGTGAATCTACATTTTTTCATTTAATTCTTTGCATCGTACAAAATGAAAAAAGTAATTATTGCTGCCACCATATTTAGGGTTCTTTTTTTGTGCGTGTGGCTGAGAGGTGACTCCATTTGCCTTTTCAAAGACTCATACAATTAATGAAAGCTCTTGGATCAGTGCTAATGTTAGAATGACATTTTCATTGAACAAAAATTTCACAATGAACTTCAACAAAAATTTCAACATACTAGGGAGTAATTCATTTAACTATTGTTGATCTCAAATAAGAACAAAGTACATTAGTCTATGAAATAACACAAATAACTCTTAATTATATTCCCTTTTATAAGTATATTTATAAAGTTTGTTTTCTTCCACTATACAGATAATCAATTCATAATAGAAAATCTAGAAAACTGAAAAAAGGAAGAGAGAAACAAATTATTTGTATTTTCCCAATTTATATACAAGTAAATTTTACATTTTGACAAAAAGTTCCAGTCTTTTCCTATGTATAGAATTTATTAAATTATGAAATACTATAGGTACTATAATCCCATATTCATATACTTTTATAAGCTAAATATTCTTCTAATTAAATTTTCCTTGAAAACATAATTTCAGAGATTGCATACTATTCTTATCTATGCACCATACTTATTTAATTACTTTTATTTGCTTATTTTATTTATTTATTTTTTTTTGTGAGGAGGACTAGCCCTGAGCTAACATCTGATGCCAATCCTCCCCTTTTTTCTTGACGAAGATTGTCCCTGAGCTAACATCCGTGGCCATCTTCCTCCACTTTATATGGGATGCCACCACAGCATGGCTTAACAAGCGCTGCATTGGTGCATGCCTGGGATCCGAACCTGCGAACTCTGGGCCGCCGCAGCAGAGCACGCGCATTTAATCTCTTGTGCCACCCGGCCGGCCCCATTATTTGCTTATTTTAAATGTAAGTACTATCTTGTAAGTACTATCTTGCCATGCACTGTGCTAATAACTTAACATACATTGTTTCATTTCATTCTTACAACCAGTGATATGAGTTAGATACTACTGTCATTTTATGACAGTTCTGGAGGTTTATGTAATTTGCTGAA
This sequence comes from Diceros bicornis minor, assembly GCF_020826845.1. Taxonomy (NCBI): domain Eukaryota; kingdom Metazoa; phylum Chordata; class Mammalia; order Perissodactyla; family Rhinocerotidae; genus Diceros; species Diceros bicornis. The sequence goes on along the minus strand of NC_080762.1, from coordinate 50,567,584 downwards.
AGTTGAGATTCTAGTTAAAGTCTGTATGACTACATGACGTTCTTAAACATTATACTAAACTGGAAATGATTAGATGATTGTTTTCTTATTTTTTTAATGCTCCACATTGTGTTTCAACAAAAAACTTTAGGTTTTTTTATTTTTTCTTACTTTATGCTAAAGATTGTTTCTTGAAGAAAGATTACTAGAGTGGCAAGGTAAAAATGTTGCAAGATTCTGGATATAAGTTGCCGTTTTTTTTCAAATAAGTTGTAGCAATTTATACTTTGTTTTTAAGGTTTGAGTTTTCTCATATTACTAAATATTATTATTAATCTATGTTAAATGATATATAATTATTATGTAAAATATAATTATTACATTTTAAAATGTAAATTTAAGAGTATTAGTGAGTTTTAATCTTTTTATGTGTATTCATTATTTTTTTCCACTTTAGAAAAAATTCATCTTTTCATTTCTGTGTCTCAAACATTTCAAGTACTAGGGGTTTCTTATTTATTTGCCTGAGCTCTACATCTATTAAAAACATAAGCATTTAGTCTATCATATTTCTATAAATACTCTTCTTAGTTTTTCTCTTTTCTTTTTTAATTTGTAAATGTTTCAAAATTCATATAGCCACATATATTGATATTTCTCTTTCTGATATCTTATACTCTTTATAAGATTGCAGAATCCTCTACCATCCATATTTCATTAATGTTCATATTTCCTTTAGCTTATCTATGACCTTGGTTTTGATAGTTAACTTAATATTCCATTTATTATTGGATACCATGAAGAATCTGAATTATTTTTGTAACTGATCAATAGCTTAAAAATTATTAGTAAAGACAGCAAATTTATTCATATCTTTTGTTTACCATATTTATGTGATAGATTAGCTAGATAGTTATCTGGCAACATACTAACTAGAATTGAACATCTTTGTATTTCTTCTTGATGCATTGATAAAATTGTAGTATGTCTTTATTGCCTATCTTTCAACGGACTATAAGCTCCATGAAGGCAGGGATTGTGTCTTTATGTTTTCTGATATCACACATGGTTGTTGAATCAGAGTGGTTCTCAAGATAAATGTGTTTACAAATGTGTGTGTGTGTGTAAGCATACACACCTATATGTATATACACCTATATGTAGGCATCTATATGTATGTATATATCTATATGTACATATACATATATGCATACATATACATGTGAATATATATACACACACACATACTCATATTGTTTAGCATTGCCAATAAAAGGAGATAATGTGAAAAATGTATGAGGTATATTTAAAGGATCTCTATGCAATGTCATTCTGAGATTTACAGTTTAGGTCCATAAATGAAAAAAGGAGAATAAATGAAAATATACTTAAAGGACTTTACCATCTCTCTTCTTTCTCTATCCCCCAAAATGACAAAGTCTATCTCCTTTCCTCTTCATGCCCCTACCCTGCACATTCCCACCTTCTACTATAAGCTTGGCACTTGTTTTATGTACATCATGATGAAAACATTCCCAATATATAGAGCCAACAAGTATCGTTATCTCATTTGCATTTCCACGCTTACCTTTAGCTCTTCAAGGACTTTTAGAATCCATTTTAGTTTCTGTTGCAATAGCATAGTTCTCTTAATTTCTTATATTCTCTGTTGAACTGTTTTAAAAGACAGTTGCAGCCCTGTCATTCTCTCAGCTCAATTATAGCTCCCTAGGTCTATGCAGTCATGTGAGCCTGAAATGATGTTCATTCATTTAGATTTTATTTATATCATCTCCACTGCAAAAAAGTACTTGGGAAGTCTTATCATTGCTGTTGCCTGCTGAACACATCAGCATAGGGCTGTGTAAAGAGCTTTCTTTTAATTTCAGAGTGACGAGGGAAAAAGAAGCAACATGAGAGATGCAGCAAGTGGAAAAGATTAAGGTTTGTGGGGCTAACACTGGCCATTAATTGACTCTCTGGTTTATGAAAGTGATTTGGCTTCCCTATATGATGCAATTTTTTCATATTGAAATAAGAATAATGGTGCTAAATAATGTCATATGGCCACTAACACTTAACCCGTGTAGTTACCGTGAAAACTAAAGTTTAATGGTTAATAAGGAGAGGATGATTTAAACTGGAGGCATCCATTTTATTCATGCTGCTCATTCTGAAGTTTCAAGTGAAGGTAGCCTGCTATGAAATTGCTCAAAATCATAGAGATCTAGGTCATGCTAGTATGTACACCTGTCAGCTCCCCTCTCACTCTCTTCCACCCCTCAGCCAAATTAATGTGATTTCTGTACAACTCAGGTATAGATACTCTTCACTTCATTCCAGGTGGGTATCTATTCTATGGGAGACAAAAGTAGAGAAGGTTGGCCTTAGAGCTTTTTCAGTGAGGAAATTATAAACTAATAACATTGTTTTACCACATTAACCAAAACAATGATGGAGACCCAGATCATTAAAAGACCATGAAACAGGGTTACTCTCTTCCAAACTTCCTTTCCTGCTTTCCTGAAGTAAATGCACCCATAGTCCTATATGAATTGAAAATGAATTTGCCATACCTCAATCATTTCTTTTTTCTTTTTTTTAATTAACTCATTTATTTTTACCCCATCATCGCCCACTCAACAGTTTATTCTTGAGCACTACGAACATGCTGGGCACTATGCTCCCTTTTTTTTTTTTTTTATTGAGGTCAGAATAGTTTATAACATTGTGAAATTTCAGTTGTGTGTTATTACTTGTCAGTCACCATATAAATATGCCCCTTCACTCCTTGTGCCCACCCCCAACCCCTTTCTGCACTGGTAACAACTAATTGTTGTCTTTATCTGTGTTTTAGTTTATCTTCCACATATGAGTGAAATCATATTGTGTTTGTCTTTCTCTGCCTGGCTTATTTCACTTAATGTAATACTCTCAAGGTCCATCCATGTGGTCATGAATGGGATGATTTTGTCTCTTTTTATGTCTGAGTAGTATTCCATTGTATATATATATACCACATTTTCTTTATCCAGTCATCAGTTGTTGGGTTGTGTCCATGTCTTGGCTATAGTGAATAATGCTGTAATGAACATAGGGGTGCCTAAGACTCTTTGAATTGTTGATTTCAAGTTCTTTGGATAAATACCCAGTAGTGGGAAAGCTGGGTCATATGGTATTTCTATTTTTAATTCTTTGAGAAATCTCCATACTGTTTTCCATATTAGCTGCACCAGTTTGCATTCCCACCAGTGGTGTATGAGGGTTCCCTTTTCTCCACATCCTCTCCAACATTTGTTATTTTTTGTCTTGGTGATTATAGCCATTCTAATGGGTGTACGGTATCTCAGTGTAGTTTTGATTTGCATTTCCCTGATGATTAGTTATGTTGAATATCTTTTCATGTGCCTGTTGGCCACCTGTATATCTGCTTTGGAAAAATGTCTGTTCATATCCTCTGTCCGTTTTTTGATCAGGTTGTTTGTTTTTTTGTCCTTCAGTTGTGTGAGTTCTTTATATATTTTGCATATTAACCCCTTGTTGGATATATGATTTGCAAATATTTTATCCCAGTTTTTGGGTTGTCTTTTCATTTTGTTCCTGGTTTCCTTTGCCTTGCAGAAGCTCTTTAGTCTGATGAAGTCCCACTTGTTTATTTTTTCTTTTGTTTCCCTTGTCTGGGTAGACATAGTATTCAAAAAGATCCTTCTAAGACCAATATCAAGGAGTGTACTGCCTATATTTTCTTTGAGGAGTTTTATGGTTTCAGGTCTTACCTTCAAGTCTTTGATCTATTTTGAGTTAATTTTTTGTGTATAGTGTAAAATAATGGTCTACTTTCATTCTTTTGCATGTGACTGTCCAGTTTTCCCAACCCCATTTATTGAAGAGACTTTCCTTTCTTGATTGTATGTTTTTAGCTCCTTTGTCAAAGATTAATTGTCCATAGATGTGTGGTTTTATTTCTGGGCTTTCAATTCTGTTCCATTGACCTGTGGTTTGTTTTTGTACCAGTACCATGCTGTTTTGATCACTATAGCTTTGTAGTAATTTTGAAGTCAGGGATTGTGATGCCTCCAGCTTTGTTCTTTTTTCTCAAGATTGCTTTAGCTATTCAGGGTCTTTTGTTGCCCTGTGAATTTTAGTATTCTTTGTTCTATATCTGTGAAGAATGTCATTGGGATTCTGATTGGGATTTCATTGAATCTGTAGATTGCTTTAGGTAGTATGGACATTTTAACTATATTTATTCCATGTGCATGGAATATCTTTCCATTTATTTATGTCATCATTGATCCCTTTCAATAAATGTCTTCTAGTTTCCACTGTATAGATCTTTCATCTCCTTGGTTAAATTTATTCCTAGATATTTTATTCTTTTTTTTTGCGATTGTTAATGGGAATGTATTCTTGAGTCCTCTTTCTGCTAGTTTGTTACAGTGTAGAGAAATGCCACTTATTTTTGTAAGTTGATTTTGTACCCTGCAACTTTGCTGTAGTTGCTGAGTATTTCTAATAGTTTTCTGATGGATTTTTAGAGTTTTCTACATATAAAATCATGTCATCTGCAAACAGCAAGAGTTTCACTTCTTCATTGCCTATTTGGATTCCTTTTATTTCTTTTTCTTGCCTGATTGCTCTGGCCCAAACATCCAGTACTATGTTGAATAAGAGTGGTAATAATGGGCACCCTTGTCTTGTTCCTGATCCCAGAGGGATGACTTTCAGTTTTTCCCCTTTGAGTATCATGTTATCTGTGGTTTTGTCATATATGGCCTTTATTATGTTGACGTACTTTCCTTCTGTACCCATTTTATTGAGATTTTTATTCATAAATCGATGTTGGATCTTGTCAAATGCTTTCTCTGCATCTATTGAGATGATCATGTGGTTTTTATTCCTCATTTTGTTAATGTGATGTGTCACATTGATTGATTTGTGGATGTTGAACCATCCCTGTGTCCCTGGTATAAATCCCACTTGGTCATGGTGTATGGTCTTTTTAACGTATTGTTGTATTCCGTTAGACAATATTTTGTTGAGTATTTTTGCACCTATGTTCATCAGCGATATTGGCCTGTAATTTCCCTTCTTTGTGTTATCCTTGTCTGGCTTTGGTATAAGAGTGATGTTGGCCCTGTAGAATGTATTAGGAAGTGTGCCATCTTCCTGAATTGTTTTGAATAGTTTGAGAAGGATAGATAGTAAATCTTCTTTGAATGTTTGGTAGAATCCTCCAGAGAAGCCATCTGGTCATGGACTTTTATTTTTTGGGAGGTTTTTGATTACTGTTTCAATCTCTTTACTTGTGATCGATCTATTCAGATTCTCTATTTCTTCTTGATTCAGTTTTATGAGGTTATATGAGTCTAGGAACTTATCCATTTCCTCAAGATTGTCCAATTTGTTGGCATATAGTTTTTCATAGTATTCTCTTATAATCTTTTGTATTTCTGTGGTATACACTGTAATTTCTCCTCTTTCATTTCTAATTTTATTTTTTTGGGACTTCTCTCTTTTTTTCTTAGTGAGTCTGACTGAGAGTTTGTCAATTTTATCTTCTCAAAGAACGTGTTCCTTGTTTCATTGATCCTTTCTACTGTTTTCTTTTCTTTTTGGTTTATTTGTTACAATTTCATTTATTTCTACTGTAATTTTTATCATTTCCCTCCTTCTGCTGACTTTGTGCTTTGTTTTTTCTCCTTTTTCTAATTATTTTAGGTGTACTTTGAGATTGCTTATTTGAGACTTTTCCTGTTTGTTAAGGTGCATCTGAATTCTATGAATTTCCCTCTTAGGACCACTTTTGCTGTATCCCATGTGAGTTGCTATGGTGTATTTTCATCTTCATTTGTCCCCAGATATTTTTTGATTTCTCCTTTAATTTCTTCAATGATCCATTGGTTGTTCAGTAGCATTTTGTTTACTATCCACATATTTGTCACTTTCCCCACTTTTTTCTTGTGGTTTACTTCTAGTCTCATAGCATTATGGTCAGAAAAGGTGCTTGATATGATTTCAATCTTCTTCAATTTATTGAGTCTCATCTTGTTTCCCAACATGTGGTCTATCCTTGAGAATGTTCCATGTGCACTTGAGAAGAATTTGTATGCTGCTGTTTTTGGATGGAGTGTTCTATATATATCTATTAAGGCCATGTGATCTAGTTTTTCATTTAAATCCTCTACTTCCTTGTTGACTTTCTGTCTGGATGATCTATCCATTGATGTAAGTGGGGTTTAATGTCCCCTACTATTATTGTGTTGTGTTGTTATTATCTCCTTTTAGGGTTGTTAATAGTTGCTTTATGTACTTTCATGGTGTTGGGTTGGATGCATAGAGCATTATGTCTTTTTGGTGGAGTGTCCCTTTTATCATTATATACTGCCCATCTTTTTCTCTCATTACCTGTTTTGACTTGAAGTCTACTTTGTCTGATAGAAGTATGGCAACATCTGCTTTCTTTTGTTTGCCATTAGCTTGGAGTATCATTTTCCATTCCTTCACTCCGAGCCTATGTTAGTCTTTAGAGCTGAGATGTGTTTCCTGTAAGCAGCATATTATTGGGTCTTGATTTTTAATCTATCCCACCACACTGTGTCTTTTGATTGGAGATCTCAATCATTTACAGTTAGAGTGATTATTGATATATGAGGGATTATGCTGCCATTATATCGCTTGTTTTCTGGTTCTTCTACATTTCCTTTGTTTCTCGTCTCGTGTATTTTGGACTACTGTTTCAGTTTGGTAGTTCTCTCTGATGGTTTTCTTATATTTCTCTTTATTTATCATTTATATCTTTGTTCTGATTATTTGTTTAATAGTTACCATGAGGTTTGTATAAAAAATTTTGTAAACGAGATAGTCTATTTTCTGATAGCTTCTTATTTCCTTAGACTAAGCTGATTCTACCTCTTTCCTCTTCCCCTTCTAAGTTATTATTGTCACAACTTATTCCATCTTGTGAGTTTGTGTTTAAAATGTTGAGATTATATTTATTTTTGATATTTTCCTTCCCTTCATCTTTAATGTTATAATTAAGTGTTTGCTAACCTGTTCTGATAGAGATCTGCAATTTTCTGATTTTCTCTACCTATTTATCTCCTTGCTCAAGGCTTTGTAACCCATTTCTTTTCTTTTTTTTAAGGTATGAGGGCCTTCTTGAGCACTTTTTGTTGGGGGGAGGGTGTCTTGTGGCAATGAACTCCCTTAGCTTTTGTTTATCTAGGAAAGTTTTTATTTCTCCATCATATCTGAAGGATATTTTTACTGGATAGAGTATTCTTGGCTGAAAGGTTTTGTCTTTCAGAATTTTGAATATATCATTCCATTCTCTCCTAGCCTGTAAGGTTTCTGCTGAGTAATCTGCTGAAAGCCTTATAGGGGTCCCATTGTAAGTTATTTTCTTCTGCTTGCTGCCCTTAAGGTTTTTCCTTTGTCATTGACTTTTGCCAGCTTTACTACTATATGCCTTGGAGAAGGTCTTTTTTTTGTGTTGAGATAATTAGGAGCTCTATTAGCTTCTTTCACTTGTGTTTTCAGCTCCTTCCCCTTGTATTTCCAGCTCCTTCCCCAGGTTTGACAAGTTCTCAGGTATTATTTCTTTGAATAAGCTTTCTGCTCCGTTCTCCCTATCTTCTCCCTCTGGAATACCTATAATCCTTATATTGCATTTTCTAATTGAGTCGGATATTTCTTGGAGAATTTCTTCATTTCTTTTTAGTCTTAGTCTGTCTCCTCCTCCATCTGAAGCATTTCTATATTTCTATCCTTCAGACTCCTGATTCTCTCCTTCACAATATCAGCTTTGTTATTCAGGGACTCCAGATTTTTCTCTATCTCATCCATTGTGTTTTTCATCACCAACATTTCTGGTTGTTTTTTCTTTATAGTTTTAATCTCTTTTGTGAAGAAGTTCCCGATTTCATTGAACTGTCTATGTTCTTGTAACTCATTGAGTTGAGTTGTTTTATGCCAGCTATTTTGAATATTCTGTCATTTAGATTATAAATTCTGTGACTTCAGGATTGATTTCTGGGTGCTTGTCATTTTCCTTCCTATGAGGTATTCATATATATTTTCATACTGTTTGATAGCATAGATTTGTGCCTCTGCAACTGATAGTATCTGATCAGAGCTTCCACCACCCACCACTGGGTGAGGGTCAAGAGCTGTGTATTCTGAGACAGCTGCAACACCAGCTTGCTTGCTCACAGCTGCTGCTTTTCTATCGTATGCACAGGGCCCTCTGGCTGACCGGATGAGCTGGAGTGCCAGGCATGGGAAGGGGCACTTTCTTTCACCTGCATGATCCCAGAGGTATTCTCACTCTGTCCTAGCTATCTGCTCTCCTGGGGTGCTGGCTTGATGAATACACCCCCACAATAGCTTTGTCACCTCTGTGTTGGGCTTTCTTCCAGGCTGTGAGGGAACTTGGAGAGTGAAGGTGTTTCTGGGGAGTGCCACCCTTACCTCCTCCTCTCAGAGCTGCGTGCGGTCCTGAGCCCTGGGTCACTGCCATTGGGGGAGGGAGAGGAGATCCCCTTACCTCCTTCCACTTCCTCCGTGGGGGTCCAGCACCTCTACCTTCACACATATGGCTGTGTGGGTCTCTCAGATGTCTTTTGTGTTGTGTGATTGTCCTCTGTTGGTATGTGAATGTCCTTTTCATTGTACCTTAGGGGAGAGAGTCTAAGGGAAGAGCTCACTCTGGCATGATGCTGATGTCACCAGTCTGTGCTCCCCAATCATTTCTTTTTAATCTCACATTTTTTGTGAATAGGGAGAAAAAAAGGGAGTGGGAGTAAGAGTAAGAAGTTTAAATCCATTCATCTCTCTTAATGTTCCTGAAGAGATATGCAGTCAACCAATGTGGAGAGGATCCAAAAAGCTTTATCCAGATTACTGTTTTGAAGGAGAGAATGTGTACATAAAGAACTCTGGATAAGAAAATCTGGGGCTGCTACTTGAGAAAACTCTAAGACCTGGAATCCCTAATTCTTCAAGCAATGATATTTAAATGACCACTGAGATAATTGAGATGCCATAGAGCCCCAAGGGGATAGTCAGCATATTTTTGTCTCTTCATCAACTACCTAAATTCAAATATATCATAAATTTTTATGTCATAATAACTTTTATATATAGATGCATATCCATATATGTGCATTGTAAATATTATCAATCTAAATACTGTCATTGGATTCAAATAACAGTGACACTGCTCTATAAACCCACATCTATATGGACAGAGCTCCTTGTAAAAGGAAGAGTAGCTGGCACACCTTGAGACACATACACCAAGGCCATCAACTCATGACTTGTCTATCACAGCTGTGCCCTATCAGAAGCTAGAAACCAGGCAACAATGGCCCAGAAAGCCTCTCTTCCATTTTCATGTTATAGGAGTTTCCTCCATTAATGCAAAGTTTTAAAAGTTACAAAGCTTGCTTTTGATGCCTTCCTTCTTCCCTCCCGAGTCATGAGGTATTAGGCTCTGAGCTAAAAGCTTACATTTCTTGGGGCTGGCCCGGTGGCATAGTAGTTAAATTCACATGCTCCACTTCAGTGGCCTGGGGTTTACAGGTTCAGATCCCAGGCGCAGATATACGCACCTCTCATCAAGCTATGTTGTGGCAGCATCCCATATACAAAATAGAGGAAGATGGGCACAGATGTTATCTCAAGGATAATCTTCCTCAGCAAAAAGAGCAAGATTGGCAACAGATGTTAGGTCAGGGCCAATATTTCTCACCAAAAAAAAAAATAATAATAATAAAATAAAAGCTTACATTTCTTATTCCATTTGATCTTCAAAGCAACCCTTCAAGTAGGCCTGGTATTATACCTATAGATGGGGAAAGTGTGTTAGAGAAACTGAGAATTTTTCCCAAGATAACAAAGGTATTAGGTGCAGTGGCTGAATTCAAACTCAAGTTTGTCTGATTTCAAAGCTGTTACTGTTCACCAGTTCCTTTAAAGCCAGCCCTGGTGGTCTAGAGGTTATGATTCTGTGCTCTCACCACCTCAGCCCAGTGTTTGTTTCCCTGTCAAAGAACTACACTGCCCATCTGTCGATTGTCATACTGGTGGCTGCATGTTGCTGTGATGCCGAAAACTATGCTACCAGTATTTCAAACACCAGCAGGGTCACCCATGGTGGAAAGGTTTCAGTGGCACTTCTAGACTAAGACAGACTAGGAAAAAGAAACCACTACCCACTTCCAAAAAAACTGGCCAGGAAAACTCTATGAGTAGCAGTGAAGTGTTGTCTGATATAGCATCAGAAGAGGAGAGGATAGCTCAAAAAGACGGGGTAGCGTTCCACTTTGATGTACACAGATTTGCTAGGAGTCAGAATCAGCTCCATGGTGCTAACAACAACAAAAACTTCCTTTAAATATTATATTAATTGTTAATAGACATTTATAAGAACAATATCAACATCTGAATAAATAAATGAGAGGCTATCTAAAAACAATTGACAAAATATATATTGAGAATTATCCATCTCTGCTGATAATCATGGAGGAGACACAGACCATAACCATTAGGTACAACGTCTCTGCAGTCAGACTTCCCGGTCTCTGTCTTGTCTTCACCATTTTCTGGCTGTGTGATCTTGGGGAAATTAATCTCTTTGTTCTTCAATAAAAAAAAATATATATATATATGTATTAAATCTCACAGAGGTATTCTGAAAATTAAATAAGAATGTAAATGAAGCATTTAGAATAGTTCCTGGCCTAAATAAATATTATGTATCTTCTTAAAAACAAATCACACTAAAATGTACATTTCTGTAGACTCCAGAGTCAGAAATGTAAGCTCCATAAAAGTGATAACTTATTGGATCTCTTAATAGCTGGCTTCTCTGAACTTAGACCAAAGCTTGACACAAAGTGGTTCTCAGAAAATGTTTGTTAAACAAAATAATGAATGATTTTTAAGTGAATATGCAAAAAAAAAAAGAAAAACACAAAACACAGTACTAGACAAATATATGAAACTAGTAAATCCAAAGTAGTGACAGTGTAGGTTATTATAGCTTTGAAATGCAATTTAGCAAAATAGTTTCAAAAGTTACAAAAAGTTCATATTTTTAATGCAATATTAAATTACTGAGAATTTTTATAAAGGAAAAAATCCAAAAAAGGAAAAACTGAATGCAATAATGTATTCATTTATGTGTTATTTATAATAGAAATAAAAAGAAAAAATGAAAAGAAGCCAAAATTTCTGAAAAAACAGAATCGTAGTATAATTTATTAGAATACTGCATGCTCACTAGGCACAATATATGTAAAGGATATGTGGCAATATGAAAAAGCTATGAAAATGTAATTTAAAACAGACCATTTATATTTAATTTTGTAGAAATATTGTCGATATAATTTTCTTTTCATTGTATTATAATATTTTCTGTAATAAATAAAACTTTTGTTTCAGATTGAAAGAGTTAAATTACACTCCCCTTCTCCAACCTCCAGCTCTTTCTTCCAAATTTTACAAGATTATTTAAAGAGAGTAAACACTTTATGGTGTGAATAACTTATTTCTTTTTCTATCTATTATTTCTTTAAAAAGAGAAAGAGCAAGAGATGAAAAACTACAGCATAGGGAAAAAGTAAGCAAAACTTGAATCTAGGCTGACTTCCCCCAAATTTAATAAGCTGCAACAATAATGCTGAAAATTTCTAGCCCTAGTGAAGGCTAGCATTTTGTTCTTGATGTGCAATCTTTGGCTTAGTTTCTCCAGGAATCTTGCAGGCAGGTCTTTTTTTTCTGTGAGGAAGATCAGCCCTGAGCTAACATCCATGCCAATCCTCCTCTTTTTGCTGAGGAAGACTGGCCCTAAGCTAACATTTATTGCCAATTCTCCTCCTTCTTTTTTCGTTTTTTTCCCCAAAGCCTCAGTAGATGGTTGTATGTCATAGTTGCACATCCTTCTAGTTGCTGTATGTGGGACGCCACCTCAGCATGGCTGGACAAGTGGTGTGTCGGTGCGTGCTGGGGATCTGAACCCCTGGTCGCCAGTGGCGGAGCACATGCACTTAACCGCTAAGCCACAGGGCCGGCCCCCAGGCAGGTCTTGAAGAAGGCGTTGGCCCAGATAGAAAGTGAAGGATGTCTGACAAAATCTTAGGTCTTAATCAATCAAGGAATATTTCTAAGTGTCATTCCCCAGAAGAAATTGCTGCTACTTAGTGAGCAGGGGAGGATATATTTTTACAAATGTTGAGTATACTGAGACATCATAACTCTAAAATTATAATTCGACTTGAAATATTTGAGTTCAATTTGGGTCTGCGAAAATCTATGTTTTGAGATGTTGCATTTTTATGAATGTGTATTCTAATTTCTATGTTATCAAATCTTAGTATTAAGCAGAATGTTAGATTCCATGTTATATGATGTTTTCCTTAAATTAACAATGGTTTTTCAAGGGGTCTGGATAAAGGGGAAAAAAAAAAAAGAAGAATCTCGAGCAGATTTCAAACATTCTGAGGTATTTTATATCAACTTTAGAGGTCCATTTAGCTCATAAAATATTACGCTTTCTCCCATTCTTGGTTACATTAGTTATAGGTAATATTAAGCTTCCTGAAGAACAAAACCTTCCTTTGAAGTTTAGAAGGAGGGTTGATAGTCTCACTTTTTAAAGCCTTGTTCTTTGGTATGAGGTAAAAAATTCTGTTGCTTAGTTAAAACCTTTAAGATAAAAAGGGCAAATAAATCACTGGAAAAGTCTAGAATGAAACTGGGTTCAATTTCCAATAGTCCATTTACATTTCTTCTGGATTAGTCTTTGCTTGATTCCACAGAACATGTTTTCAACCAGAATTCATTTATCAAATTGTGTGAGGGCATAATAGGGGCAAGTGCAGAAACATCATTAAATTGTATATACACTCCCCTATAGAAGAAGTATTATCTATCACTCCCTTGGTGGACCAGATGATGTCTTAAAATTTCAAAACACTGGCAAAAACATATGATGGCTGCCAATTTCCTAAACCACCTTGTCATTATAATTTCAGTTTCTGATCATCAGCTCAGAGAATTTTAATGGGAAGAAATGGAAACCAGTGAGGTTTTCTCTCCTCCATTTGTTCTGGTTGTGCCATTGAAACATGTGCAAATATTTCCTTTCTGATGAAGTGTTGATGATTGAAGTGGGCATTACACACAGTTTCCTATTGCTCTAAGATTACACACAGGATCATTAAAACATGATCTAGAGATCAAATGGAAGCCACAGCGACTGCTGAGATGCTTCTCACAAGAATACTTATGATGAAGTCAATAAAAATCTTTAGAATAAGACACTGTAAAAATAAAAAGCCATCTGACTCTTTAAACAGGCTAAAAGAGGAATGACCTAAAATGACCTGAAACTAATAATTGCACCGATTACAAGTTTAAATAATAATTCTCAGATTTATGAAGTAAAAAATAAAATATTAAATAAATTATATTAAATATAGCAATAAATATTATAATTATAAACTATTTTTCTATAAAAGTGAACATTTTTGTCATTATAAATTTCTCAAATTGTTTAATTTTTTTCAAGTACTGTTGTCAAGTTCAGCAGTCAGTACACTATAGTCTGTGGGCCAAATCCAGCCTACCACCTATTTTTGTAAAATAAGTTTTATTCGAACACAGACAGGCTAATTCTTGTGCTTATTGTCTATGGCTGCTTTCACACTACAATATCAGAGACGAGGAGTTGCAAGACCGTATACCTGTGAAGTCTAAAATACTTACTATCTCTTCCTTTACGTAAAGAGTTACTACCCCCTGGTCTAGTTGTTAAGAATACATCAAGTTTCACACCCACATTTCAGTCTTGTCCCAAATAGCAGATACTAATACTTGATCACATAACTTAAGGAAAGGATAAATTTATTCTCTTTGTTTTTGCCCCAAAATATAAAAAATATATGAGGGAAAATAATATCAAGGAAATTGGATAGATATGTTAAAGCACTTTCTGGCTAAATAAAAATATCTGTTTTCTCTCAGGAAAGAAAATATTTTTTTCTAGAATGAACATTCTTCTGCTTTCCTTTTCTTTTTATTTTAAAGTAATTAGACCGGCTGTTCTTAGGCTGGAAAATTAGAAGGGAGGCTCTAATTTATATATTGAAGAGAAGGAATCCATTCTCATGCCCCAAAGTGTCTTGGGGATTCTCTGAAGAGTCTGAAAGAGTGTGAAAACTTGGAAGTGGAAGAAAAGGTCTCTTGAATATGCAAGTCAAGTGAAACAAATTCCAGTTGCATCTAAGAAGGAGGTACTAGATATCAAACTATGTCAAGGAGTAAAATGAGTAAACCACAGAGCACTGACTTAATATTCCTTTTTCTCATACAAGTTATTTATTGAAATGCAATTCACATACTACAAAATTCACACTTTTAAGTACACATTTCAGTGGTTTTTAGTAAATTCACAGCGATGTGCAACCATCATCACTATCTAATTCCAGAACATTTCCATCAGCCCAAAAAGAAATCTCATATACGTTAATAGTCACCCTCCATTCTTCTCTCCTTCTGCTCCTGACAACCACCAGTATAATTTCTGTTTCTGTGGATTTCCCTATTCTCTGGACATTTCGTACAAATACAATCATGCAATATATGACTTTTTGCGTCTAGTTTATTTCACATAGCAAAGTGTTTACAAAGTTCATATGGTAACTTTATGTTTAAGTTTTTGAAGAACTGCTGGAGTATTTTCAAAATGGCTATAGTATTTTACATTCTCACCAGCAACGTAACCCAGGTCAAAGGCTTCTCAGCCACTTCTCCCTGGTTGAGAATGAAGGCATGTTTAAAGGTATATATATGTATGAGAGAGTGTGTGTGTGTGTGTGTGTGTGTGTGTGTGAGAGAGAGACAGAGAGAGAGAAAGGAAGAGGTAGAGATAGAGAGAGTGAGAGAAACTGAGAAAGACTTGGTGCAGGGAGACCTTCTGAAGATAAGCTATGAGGAATATTCTATAGCGATGAGTTTTTACTATCTCATTATCGTACAAAATTATTTCATCATTCTAGTGTTCATACAATTGTGAATTTTAAATTTTATATGGTTTCCCATAATCAGTTTAAACTTTTCTTTTTTGAAAAAAATTAATTCTTTAATATAAATGTAATACATGCACATAATTTTAACAGTTCAAATGATACAGAACTGTATAAATAAAAGTTAAATATCTATTAGAGAAAGATGTTTCTGCCATCTTCCTTCCTTAAAAGTCACTTCAAAAGAAAATGGAAAATAAGAACAGAAATATAATTATATTTATACTGAAACAAAGATATATCTGTAACTTCAAAACGGTTATATGAAGAAGAAAAGAGGATAGAAGAGTGACAACTGACTTAAAAATTATTGAGAGGATAGAAAAGTAACATTTCCAGACATTAAAACTATTAAAACTAAAAGAGCTTTCCCAGGAAACTGCTAGGGATACCCTCTAGAAAAATAAAGACATAAATGAAGTAAATATGGAAACCAGAAGGCATGTGATCTAACACAACCAAGAAGTGAAGGGACTCTCTGGCACAAAGGTAAAGAGACATCCATGTCAGAGCTGAACAGGAAGTTTAGAATGCGATCAGATAACACTGGAGCCAAAGGTGAAGGACTCTACCCTAGGAGGAAAGATGTCAGAAAAATATGGACATCACAGGTTTGAACACAAAACAATTTTACTGTTATGCCAGAGATCCCCAAATTTTCTCAGTTCCTGGTGCTCTTTGTATCTTAGCAATTTTTTCATGGTGACCCAACAACAAAAGAAATACATAAGAGTTTGCTTAGCTACTAGCTAAGTCCAACAGGTTAATAAGTATTCCCATCCTAACATTCTAGTAAGTGTTTGAAATAAAAATACATGTAAACGGAAAGAAATCATTTTTATTTCATTATTAAATAAACATATTTATTTACTGATAGAGATTAGGTACTGCGCAAGTCTCAAAACTTGGAATTAGATTGAACACTGACACCCTCATTTCTTATTGCACATTGATTTTCCCACAATTCTTGATTTTTATCACAGCGACCTTGCAAAACATGGCTTTGCAAAGATATGTCAATGAAAGGAATATAGATATGACATGATCAGAAAGAGTGTATCTCCATTTAATATGGAAGCTGTTGTCTACCTTGAGCTAATATTTTGCTCAGTGTCTGGAAGATGTTGAATATTGCTGTTTCCCGCAACAATGTGAAATATTCTGCAGCGCTCCCATGAGTTTTTTTTGTGCATCAAGATGCCTTGGCACACAGTCTGTAAAGCATAATGTTTGGTATAGTAATATATGGCCATAGGTATTTATGTAAACAAACAAATGAAACCAACTAAACAAATAAAAAGGCAATTATTTATTCCAGGAAAATCCAAACAAAAGGACAAAAAGTATTGAGTTATTACATAACACCTATTTATACTCCGTTATAAAATATGAAGACTGTAGGACCCACACTAGCCCTTGCTTCCCTTCTCATGCCCCCAATTATTGTTAGTAATATCAGTGTTTCACATCTTTCTAGTGGTTACTTTCATAAGTTCAAATAATTTAATACTTTACTCACTCTCCTATTCCCACTTTTATTTGGGACACTCTCCTTTCCCATGGGGTTCTAGTGAACTACACATCAGAGTATCCATTTCCCACCCAAACCTGACTCACTCCCAATCACTTCCACTGTTTCCTGGATTCTATTTTTTTCTCACTTCTTGGATTTATTTTTATTTTTTATTGGAGTATAACTGACTAAACATAATTTTTTTTCTTAGAAAGAATGCCTAATTGGTGAGCTCTTATTTTTGTCTACATATTTGAACAATATATTTATTTTTCCTACATAAACATTCAAATGTATATGGGATTTTAGATTTAATGCATAACTTGCTCACGACACTTTGAACACATTCGCCTATTATCACATCCCATGGTGATGCCATCAGTTTGATTCTCACTTCTTTTAGATGACCTCTATCTTTCTCTCTGGAGCTTTTAGAGTTTCTGCTTAGCATTGAAAAAATTTATGAGAAAATGTTAGGCACAGATGTGGATATTACTCATTTATCTTTCTCAGCATTCCTTGAGTACTTTTAATATGAAAAGTTGGATCTTTCTTTATCTAAGGAAAGTTTTTATTTTTATCATTTCTTTGATTATTTTCATCCTTCCATTTTCTCTCTTTGCTAAGACTCTGGAAGAGATGGAATTCAGACTTTATGGATGTATCTTTCTTGTCTCTTAATTTTTAAGTGATTTTGCTCAAAATTTTGGGATATTTTCGCAAGTTTATTTTGCAATAAAATTTTCACTCTTTAACCACTTTCATTCTATTATATAGGCCTTTTCATTTTTTTAAAAATTATGCCACTAGTGTTAGTACTTTCCAAGAACTTCTTCTTGGTTTTTCACATTTCTCGTTCACTGCAGTTGTTTCTACACTATGAAATTCAAAGAGCCTCTTTTTTTTTTTTTTAACCTTTAATGACCCTGATTTAATTTTTTAGAATTTTTTTGTTTTCTCTCTGTTTAGTTCAGGGTTAATTATTCTGCTTTTCTTACTCCTTTGCTTTCACATTATTGATTTTATCAAGTGTCTGCTTATTCCTATTTGTGAATAACAACTGATTAATATAGGCAGCTAGGTTGGTTTCCTCAGCAGATGGGCAGGTCAGATTTTCAACAGGCCTCCTCCCATTTCAGGAGGAGACTCACTACAGACCTGCATGAGATGCAGGGGGTCTTTAAAGTAGGTTACGTCGGTGAGAAGGAGGTAGGTATGTTGAGTGCTCCTTCTTGGGTGGAGCTGCCTTTCCTCCCTGTGAGTTGCAGACATCTTGATTTACCTCTGTTGTGCCACTTTTTTCCATTCACATTCTGTCATGTTCTTCATTAATATGGTTTATTATCAATGTAATTTCATGATCCTTCCATCCTCCCAAATTTACCTGAAATTCTGGTTCACTGATGGCAGCTGGGTTTTTCACAGTGTTACTCCATACTCCTTTTCTTCTTTAAATCTTTGATATCATCTTTGCGATGTTTAGAGATGAATGCATGTGCCCTCTTCAGTGGCAGGCTGGATCTGGCTCTTATTGGCCTGCAAGAACCAGCTATTAAAATTTCAAGAATTTTTGTGTGCTAGTTGTTAAACCCAGCCATAATTAAATAATACATTACATAATTTGCAATTAAATAAATCATATTTAAAACAAAGGTAATAGATACTCGAAACTCACTGCTTCTTAATTATTTTACTGTTTTCTATGATCTTGAGGTTATTTACATATATTGTATCAGTGTGTTAAAAATACTATGCCAAAGGGCTGGCCTGGTGGCGCAAGCGGTTAAGTGCCCGCGCTCCGCTGTGGTGACCCGGGGTTCGCAGGTTTGGATCCTGGGCGTGCACCACACTGCTTGTACCACACCGCTTGTCGAGCCATGCTGTGGCGGCATCCCATATGAAGTGGAGGAAGATGGGCATGGATGTTAGCCCAGGACCAGTCTTCCTCAGCAAAAAGAGGAGGATTGGCAGATGTTAGCTCAGGGCCGATCATCCTCACACACACACACACACACACAATACTATGTCATAGTGAGGTACTGCACATATCTTCCCAATTCCACATTCTGGGACATCACGTTGGTAGCCTGAAATTGGCTGTTGTGGTAGTATTTATACGACAGAAGTCAGCCAAAGCTGCAAAGCAGGGCTTTTTCCCCCAGGTGGCTGGTTGTTAAACATTTACCAACAGATCACTGCTTCTGTCTGGTATTTTCAACTAGACCTCAATCACTCACCTTATATGACAGTGCAAATTTACTGAACATTTCAAAGGAAGAAGATCGTGTTTATTAATACACACACACTGTCTGGATAAAGACATTGGCATTTTCCTTTTATATGTTTCATCATTAAACTGTATAATAACCAACTTAATTTCACTTATTCTGCTATTTGTCTTAGTAAATTATATGAATCTGTGAAATATTCCTTAATTTTATCATATTCTATATGCTGTTTTGATCCTAATTAAATCTTGCTTGAAAAGTTAGAATAGGTTATACTTATGAGAGGATTATTTTATTGCTATTTAAGATGCTTCTTAAATAGATCTATCAAAAGAAAGCAACTTCTGTCTATGAGAATAATATCAATAGGCATACGTCATAATAATTATTAGTTTATCTACCAAAAAATAGAATTATTTTATATCTGCATCCCATTGAAAATTGATAAAACAGCTTTTGTGGGAGAATGTTACAAGATGGGGGATTTAGGGCAAAATTTAGGAAGTGGAACTCTCATTGTCAGAATTAAGTGTTTTTACGGTCTTTCTTACCCCTTCCCAGGTAAGCAGGATCTGGATAACACGTGAGGAAAAGTGTCCTATAAAGAGAAAGTCCTTTTGTCTATAAAAAGAAAGAAAGATTTTTACAGGATCTAAAAATAAAGCCTTATTATGAACACTTCCCTACTGTGCCCTTGCAAGGAAATTCCTCCTCTGTGTTATAATGATAAAGTTTCCTGAAGTACTCTATTTTCAGTTTGTTACTTATGAAGTCTATTACCAATAAGAATCAAAAGGCACATTTCCCTAAACTGATCTCCAGCACCATTTCCTCAAATCAAGCCAAGGGGCATTTATTGTCTCATGATAATTTATTTCTGACTAGTTTAACAATGAATGCCAACTGGGGAAAATACATTATAAGGGATAAATAGCTCACATGTACAGACAGTCCCCAACTTACCATGGTTCAACTTATGATTTTTCGACTTTACGATGGTGTGAAAGCAAACGCATTCGGTAAAAACCATGCTTCAAATTTTGAATTTTGATCTTTTCCTGGGCTAGCTATATGTGG
This sequence comes from Diceros bicornis minor, assembly GCF_020826845.1. NCBI lineage: Eukaryota > Metazoa > Chordata > Mammalia > Perissodactyla > Rhinocerotidae > Diceros > Diceros bicornis. The sequence continues at coordinate 50,547,695 of NC_080762.1, read as the reverse complement.
TAAGATACTCTCTCACTATGCTGGGCAGTGGCAGTGAGCCGCAGCTCCCAGTCAGCCCTGCGATCACAAGGGTAGACAACCGATACACTTACAACCCTTCTGTACCCATACAACCACGCCATTCTTCACTTTCAGTAAAGTATTCAATAAATTACATGAGATGTTCAACACTTTATTCTAAAATAGGCTTTGTGTTAGATGATTTTGCCCAACTGTAATATAATGCAAGTGTTCTGAGCACATTTAAGGTGGGCTAGGCTAAGATACGATGTTCAGTAGGTTGGTGTATTAAATGCATTTTTCACTTACAATATTTTCAACTTATGAGGATTTATCAGGATGTAACCCCAACATAAGTTGAGGAATATCTATATTCAGCATCAGATGATAATAGAATATTCTCATTAACATTATAAATATGTAAATGAAAATCTAGACATCTCTTTTGAATTGTTTTGACTACTGCCATTTCAGAGATGGACAATTTGAAGGGATGATTTTCTAAAGTAACATTAGTGCCCTAAAAATTGAACTACCTTCTCCTGCTTCCTGTTCACACAATAAAGACAGTGACTTTAAGTAATAAGGGTAAACGTGAGCTACGTGTATTTCTAGGGTAGTGATGGCAGTGGATATCAGAATGGCAAGGAAGAGGGCATAGACATTTCAAACACATTTTCTTTCTACTTTCTCTCACTTCCCTTTTAGAACCTGCCCATCGACAAACTCTATCAGTACCATTAAGGAACCCCCTGAGTGCCTCTCATATACCTCAGGAGCGTCAGAGCAGGGGAAGAAAAGGAAAACAAATTTCCACTGGAAGATTTTTGGAGCCTTTATTTAGGAAGATAAACCACTGACTCATAATTAGTCATGTATTGATTAAGTATTATACAATTTCTATACTTGTTTTAGATTTGAGATTAATCTTATGATCAATTCCTTCATGTGCAATTTGAAAACAAGTGATATTGAGGTTCATTAGAAGTATGGGGTTTAGAAAGCATTGTTCATAGATGATGTAGTTCAGTTCTATTTAGAAAACATTGACGTCTTCCCATGAACTGGGAATGGATTAATTTTTAGTATTAAAAATGACTAATAGAACATAACTCCAAATAAGAGTCAGATGTGCATGAATAATATGTAGGACCCCAAACTTTTATATTATTAATAAGTATTTATTGATTATCTTAATGATTACCTTGGGGATCTATTAATCATAAGAATGTATGTAAAAGAATAGAAATGCATGGATTGAAATAAGAGCTTTATGCTTCAGTTGCATAAGGACCTAGCTTATTAAACAAAACACAGAAACCAAAATTACCCTGAAATCATCATAGTAGCTCAAGGTATGAGGACAAACATTGTTGGTGTTTTGGACATATGTGTGGCCAGGCATGGCTTAAAATTCAGCCTTGGTGTGACTTCTATGGGCCTTTGCTGTTTGCACAATTTCTTCCAGCATGACCACTGCTCAATTGACCACTGCTATTCTAATAGATAGAATTAGTATTCTAATAATACTAAGTTTATTTGTCATTATGTCTAAACACTTATAGTGATATTGTGAAGAAATGAATTGTAAAAGTACGCACCCATACACACAGCACATATACTCAAAATGACAAGAGTCTTAGAAGATCGAATGTGAAGTCATTCTTCTATTAGCTAGAGGTGTGATCTTGGGAAGATTAAAGAATATCACTTATCCTAAATTTACTCATGTGTAAAATAGAACCTATTGTAAAGGTAATCTATAGCTAATGTAAACTAGTTAGCATAATAATTAAGCTTAATATGTTTTGATTGATTTCTCCTCCTCTATTAATTATTTTCTAGTCATTCTCTCCATTTCTTTTCTATATGATTCTTTAATATAATTTATTTGTATATATTTTAAGCTATGTAGTAATGTTTTTAGCAAAAGCATTGATATCACAAAGTAATGAAAAACATTAAATATTAATATATTTCTTTATATTTTAAATCCAGAAATTTTATTTTACCATCAGATTCATATATTAGGATTCATATAAAAGTACACTTAAATGATTTATTACTTTTCAGTGTTTATTTCAAAACATGTTTATAATTGCAATATTAAAAATAAACACTTTCAAATTCATTGTCAGAATATGGCTGCTATAAATATTCCATTTTTCTATTTTCTCTCCCTTAGGCAAACTCACAATTTATATTCTATCATCAAGTGCAGAGTATAGGTTAACAAATCAAATATGTTATATATAACATTCTTTAACCTTTTGTGTTAAATTTTATTAATAATTTAATATACAAATAATACTAAATGGGTTTTTTTCCAAGTTTTTCTTTTTTTTGTAAATTATTTTATTGAGGTCACATTGGTTTATAACATTGTGTAAATTTTAGGCGTATATCATTATATTTTGGCTTCTGTATAGACTGCATCATGTTCACCACCAAAAATCTAGTTTCCGTCTATCGCCATACATATGTGCCCCTTTACCCCTTTTGCCCTCCCTCCACCTTCTTCCCCTCTGATAACCACCAATCTATTCTCCTTATCTGTGTGTTTGTGTGTTTATCTTCCACATATGAGTGAAATCATATGGTGTTTGTCTTTCTCTGTCTGACTTATTTCACTTAGCATAATACCCTCAAAGTCCATCCATGTTGTTGCAAATGGCATGATTTTGTCTTTGTTCTATGGCTGAGTAGTATTCCATTATCTATACATATAACACATCTTCTTTATCCATTCATCTGTTGATGGGTAATTGGATTGCATCCAAGTATTGCCTATTGTGAATAATGCTACAATGAACATAAGGATGCGTATGTCTTTTTGAATTAGTGTTTTCATGTTCTTTGGATAAATACCCAGAAGTGGAATAGTTGGATCATGTGGTATTTCTATTTTTAATTTTTTGATAAATCTCCGTACTGTTTTGCACAGTGGCTGCACCAGTTTGCATTCCCACCAGTAGTTATGAGGGTTCTCTTTTCTCCACGTCCTCTCCAACACTTCTTATTTCTTGTCTTTTTAATAATAGCCATTATGACAGGTGTGAGGTGATATCTCATTGTAGTTTTGATTTGCACTTCCCTAATAATTAGTAATGTTGAGCATCTTTTCAGGTGCCTGATGTCCGTCTGCATATCTTCTTTTGAAAAATCTCTCTTCATATCCTCTGCCCATTTTTTGATCAGGTTTTTCGATTTCTTTTTGTTGAGTTGTATGAATTCTTTATATATTTTGGAAATTAACCCCTTGTGGGATATATGATTTGCAAATATTTTCTCCCAGTTAGTGGATTGTCTTTTCATTTTGTTGATGGTTTCCTTTGTCATGCAGAAGCTTTTTAGTTTGATGTATTGCTGTTTGTTTATTTTTTCATTTGTTTCTCTTGCCTGAGGAGAGACGGTATTCCAAAAGATACTACTAAGACTGATGTCAAAGAGCATATTGCCTATGTTTTCTTCTAGGAGTTTTATTGTGTCAAGTCTTATATTCAAGTCTTTAATCCATTTTGAGTTAATTTTTGTGTATGGTGTAAGGTAATCGTCTACTTTCATTCTTTTGCATGTGGCTGTCCAGTTTTCCCAACATGATTTATTGAAGAAATTCCCTTCCTCCATTGTGTGCTCTTGGCTCCTTTGTCGAAGATTAGTTGTCCATACATGTGTGATTGTATTTCTGGGCTCTCAATTCTGTTTCATTGATCTGTGTGTCTGTTTTTATGCCAGTACCATGCTGTTTTGATTACTATAGCTTTGTAGTATATTTAGAAGTCAGGGATTGTGATGCCTCCAGCTTTGTTCTTTTTTCTCGGGATTGCTTTAGCTATTTGAGGTCTTTCGCTGTTCCATATGAATTTTAGGATTCATTGTTTTATTTATATGGAGAATGTCATGGGGATTCTGATTGGGATTGCATTGAATCTGTAGATTGCTTTAGGTAATATGGACATTTTAACTATCTTTGTTCTTCTGAACTGTGAGCACAGGATATCTTTTCATTTTTTTACGTCTTCTTCAATTTCTTTCAATAATGTCTTATAGTTTTCAGTGAATAGGTCTTTCACCTCATTGGTTAAATTTATTCCTAGGTATTTTGTTCTTTTTGTTGCAGTCACAAATGAGATTATATTCTTGATTTCTTGTTCTGCTAATTCATTGCTGGTGTATAGAAATGCAACTGATTTTTGTATGTTGATTTTGTACCCTGCAACTTGATTGTACTCATTAATTGTTTCTAATAGTTTTTGGTGGATTTTTTAGGGTTTTCTATATATAGAATCATGTCATCTGCAAATAGCGACAGTTTTACTTCTTCCTTTCCAATTTGGATCCCTTTTATTTCCTAATTGCTCTGGCTATTACTTCCAGTACTATTTTGAATAAGAGTGGCAAGAGTGGGCATCTTTGTCTTATGCCTGTTCTTAGAGGAATAGCTTTCAGTTTTTCACTGTTGAGTATAATGTTGGCCGTAGATTTGTCATATATGGCCTTATTATGTTCACGTACTTTCCTTCTATACCAATTTTATGGAGAATTTTTATCATAAATGGATGTTGGATCTTGTCAAATGCTCTCTGTGCATATATTGAGATGATCACATGATATTTATTCTTCATTTTGTTAAGTGTATCACATTACTGATTTGTGGATGTTGAATCGTCCCTGCATCCTTGGAATAAATCCCACTTGATCATGGTGTATGATCCTTGTAATGTATTGTTGTTTTCAATTTGCTAATATTTTGCTGAGGATTTTTGCAACTATGTTCATCAGTAATATTGGCCTATAATTTTCCTTTTCTGTGTTGTCCTTGTTTGGTTTTGATATCAGGATAATGTTGGCCTCGTAAAATGAATTAGGAGGCATCTCATCTTCTTCAATTTTTTGGAAGAGTTTGAGAAGGATAGCTATTAAATCTTTTGAATGTTTGGTAGCATTCACCAGAGAAGCCATCTGTTCCTGGACTTTTGTTTTTTGGGAGATTTTTGATTACTCTTTCAATCTCCTTACTTGTAATTAGTCTATTCAGATTCTCTATTCTTAATTCAGTTTTGGGAGGTTATATGATTCTAAGAATTTATCCATTTCCTCTAGGATATCCAGTTTGTTGGTGTACAGTTTATCATTGTATTCTCTTATAATCCTTTGTATTTCTGTGGTATCCAGTGTAATTTCTCTTCTTTCATTTCTGATTTTATTTTTTTGAACCTTCTTTCTTTTTTTCTCAGTGAGTCTGACTAAGGCTTTGTTAATTTTATCTTTACAAAGAACCACATCAGTTCCATTGATCCTTTCTATCATTTTTTTTTTACTCTATTTCATTTATTTCTGCTCTGATTTTTATTATTTCCTTTCTTCTCTTGACTTTGGGCTTTGTTTGTTCTTCTTTTTCTAGTTCTTTTAGGTGTAGTGTTAGATTGTTTATTGAGATTTTTTCTTATTTGTTGAGATAGGCCTGTATTGCTATAAACTTCCCTCTTAGTACCACTTTTGCTGCATCCCATAAGTTCTGGTATGTTGTGTTTTCATTTTCATTTGTCTCCAGGTATTTTTTGATTTCTCCTTTGATTTCTTCATTGATCTAATAGTTGTTCAGTACCATGTTGTTTACTCTCCACATATTTGTAACTTTTCCAGCTCTCTTCTTGTAGTTGATTTCTAGTTTCATAGCATTGTGGTTGGAAAAGATGCTTGATATGATTTCAATTTTCTTAAATTTATTGTGGCTTGTTCTGTTTCCCAACATATGGTCTATCTTTGAGAATATTCCATGTGTACTTGAGAAAAATGTGTATTCTGCTGCTTTTGGATGGAATGTTCTATACATATCTATTAAGTCCATCTACTCTAGTGTTTCATTTAAGGCCACTGTTTCCTTGTTGACTTTCTGTCTGCATGATTTATGCATAGATAGAAGTGGGGTGTTAAAGTCCCCTACTATTATTGTGTTCTTGTTGATTTCTACCTGTGGTCTGTTAATAATTGCTTCATATACTTCATTCCTATGTTAGGTGTATATATATTAATAAGTGTTTTGCCTTCTGGTGGAATGTCCCTTTTATCATTATATAATGTCCATCTTTGTCTCTTGTTATCTTTTTTGGCTTGAAAGCTATTTTGTCTGACATAAGTATAGCTAGCTTGCTTTCTTTTGATTGGCATTTGCTTGGAGTATCATCTTCATCACTTCACTCTGAGCCTATGATTGTCTTTAGAGCTGGAATTGGCCTCCTGGATGCAGCATACTGTTGCATTTTGTTTTTTAATCAATCTAGCCCCTCTGTGTCTTTTGATGGGTGAATTCAATCCATTTACACTTAGAGTAATTATTGATATGTGAGGGCTTAATACTGCCATTTTATCTTTTATATTTCCATTGTTTCTTTTTCCTTGTATTTCAGTCTGCCATTTCAGTTTGGTGGTTTTCTGTGATGTGTTTCTCTGTTTTCTCTTTATTTATGATTTTTTACTCTGCTCTGATTTTTTGTTTTGTGGTTACCATGATATTTGTATAAAAGGTCTCATAGATGAGGTAGTCCTTTTTCTGCTAATAGCATCTTATCTCCATTAGCCTATGCAGGTTCTGTCCTTTTCCTCTTCTATGTTTTTGTTTTCACAAATTATCCCTTTTTTTGTTGTCAGTTTGTGACCAAATTGAGGTGGTCATAGTTATTTTTGATGCTTTCTTTCCCTTTATCCTCTATGTTATAATTAAGGGTTTACTAACCTATTCTTATGTAGCATTACAATTTTTTGATTCCGTCTATTTATCACCTTGCTCAAAGCTTTGTAAACTTTTCCCTTTTTGTTTCAGGTAGGAGAACTCTTTTCAACTTTTCTTGTAAGGCAGGTCTAGTCGTGGTGAACCCCCTCAGATTTGTTTGTCTCGGAAAGCTTTTATGTCTCCATTATATCTGAAGGATAACTTTGCTGAATAGAGTATTCTTGGCTGATAGTTTTTGTCCTTCGATATTTTGAATATGTCATTCCACTATCTCCTAGCCTGTAGAGTTTCTGCTGAGAAATCTGCTGATAGAAAATGGGGGGATCCTTTATAAGTTATTTTATTCTCTCTTGCTGCCCATAATATTTTTTATTTGTCATTGACTTTTGACAGTTTTAATATAATATGCCTTGGAGAAGATCTTTTGGTGTTGAGATAATTAAGAGTTCTATTAACTTCATATACTTGTATATCCAGTTTCTTCCTCAGGTTTGGGAAGTTCTCAGCTATTATTTCTTTGAATAAGCTCTCTGCTCCTTTCCCTCTCTCTTCTCTTTCTGGGATATCTATTATCTTTATACTGCTTTCTCTAATTGAGTCAGATATTTATCGTAGAATTTCTTCATTTTTTAAAAACCTTAGTTCTCTCATCTTCCACCTGAATCATTCTACATTTCTATCTTCAAGTTCACTAATTCTTTCTTCCATATGGTCAGCTCTATTTTCAATATTTTCTACTTCATATGTCATCTCATTAATTGTGTTATCTCCAAAATTTCTGTTTGTCTTCTTTTAGTTTCAATCTCTTTGGTGAAGTGCTCCTTCTCTTCATTAATTTTATTCCTGAGCTCATTGAACTCTCTCTCCGAGTTTTCTCAACTCTCGTTGAGTTTCTTCATCACAGCTATTTTCAATTCTCTGTCAGTTGTACTATAGTATTCTATGACTTCAAATTTAGTTTCTGGAGAGTTGTCATTCTCTTTCTGTTCTGCAGTGCGACTGTAGCTCTTCATGGTACTTGATGAGTTGATCGTCTCCTGGTGCATTTGTGGTAGTAATCACCTTTATTATTTGGGTAAGGGTTTAGTTACTTTGATTCTGAGCTACTTCTGGTTGTATTTGAGAGCCTGCACTTTCCCCCCTCCACTGCCTCTGCTAAAGGCATTGTCAGTGCCCTCCTTGTATTGCTTGTGACTCTGAGGTTGTTGGTGCTTTGCTGTTTATGATGTCATTGCAGTCACATGTGTCACTACTGCCATCACCAGGCTTCAAGCACTTCTATTGCTTTTGAGGTCACCTGGGTCTTGTATTCCTCCACTGGCTCTCTGCTGGCTCTCCATAGGCTTAGGTGCTGCTGCCCCAAGCACCACCTACACTGCCATTCCCGGGTTGTCTGGGGGTGCTGGCATCACTGCTGCCAGCAGTGCTATGTTCATGAGTATTGTTTTTGCTGCTGAGGCCAGAGATCTTGTGTGCAGCTGGTGGTAGAGCTGGTGTCAGTGGTGCCACCACTTGGAGCTAGGTTATGGATTATGCTGTGGTTCCTGAAGCCTCAGCTCACAGGTGCCACCTGCCACTGCTGGGGGGGTTGCAGGGGCTAAGTCACGAGTGAGTGTCATTGCTGTTCATGCTGCCTCTGGTCACTGGCCCGCACCAGTTTGCTTTGAAACCTCAGGTCAGGGAACCCCTCCACAGCCAGGAAAATCAGAGTTCTGGATACTGTTACCACAGCTGGAACCACTGGTGCCACTAGCGGTGGAGGGGAAGGGGGCTGGGTCACTGACTGCACTGTGTCCTAAATCCTCAGGACATGTGCACAAACTGCCACTGCTGGGATGGGTAGCATCTATGTGGTGAGTGCCCTGTCTGCCCCTACAGCCTCTGTTCACTGATGTGCATGCCCCTGTGAGAATCTGTGTTTTGGATCACTGCTGCCAGGGGAGGGGGAGAGCCCCCCTTAGTTCCACTGCCTCCCAGAGGTCCAGTCGACCTTCAGATGTATAGCTGCATAGATCTCTCTAGAATTCTGGTGTGCTGTGCAGGGAGTTCTTTGTTGATCAATGGATGTCCAACTGGTTGTAACTTAGAGGGGAGAGACAGAGGGAACAACTCACTTGGTCATGAGGCTGATGTCACTCTTTCCAGTGTTTTTTTAGTAGTTTTTGCTGCCTGGTTACTAGATTGCTTAATTGCTCTGAACTAATAATTCAGGTATCTAATGTCAAGTTTCTGCATATTGTATATGGTTGTAATTTTGGATAAATAACTGGCCAAAGAATAATTCAGCTTATTTCAGCTTACTAAAATTTGCTCTCATCATATTCCTCCTGGAATCATCTCCTTGACCCCCATGTTGTATTCATGGATGCCCTATGTCCCTAAGAACCTAAGCTTGAAGTCTTACAGTCATTTTTTGAATCTTCCCGCTTAATCTCTCATTCAACGAATTTCCACGTTCTTCAGTTGTACTTCTGAAATGCCATTTGATTCAATTTTCTACTCTCATCTCCCTTTGGTCATTACTTGTAATTAGAAAAGCTCCTAAGTTTCTTTTACTACCAGGTTGTCAGTTCTGATCCAGTTTATACACTGATGCTAGAGTAATTTTCATATCAGTGGAATAAAACCAAATCAGAAGAAAACTAAACTAAAAAATAAAGAAAGAAACCAGCAAAGCTTTCAATTTAAAAGTCTTCCAATTGGCAATCTAATTAAAAATCACCTTCTTAGGTTGATAGTCAATACTTTTCATTCTCTGGCTCAAATTTTTTCCAGTTTTATATTGCATGATTTCCCTATATGTATGCCATATTCCAGAATTACCCACGATGACACGAATTGTTGGTTACCTACTAAATAGCCCTTCCTCCTTGCTAAAAGAACCCCAGTTTTCTTCAGGAATTACCTTGCACAGTGCCAGGAGATGAATCATAGTGGATTCCTTTTCCTTTTGCCAGAGATTAGTCTGAGGTGGTAATGTGACCCAGCTGTGGCCAATTAAATATAGAGGAATTCTGCTCTGGAACATTTTGAGGAAGGTTTTTCTCCCTGATAAAAGAGAGACATATAAGCAATCGTTCCCCCACCCCCTTCCTATTTGCTTTGTTATAGAATGGGAACCTGATGTCTGGAGTGACACCAGCATCTTGTGATCATGAGACAACCAGGGGAGTAAAAGTCTGTAAGCTGAGGAAAGTGGAGTAGAAGGATGGAAAAAATTGGATATTGGAAGATACCAGCACTGCCAAAACAATTCTGGAATCTTTTGCCTGAAGAGTTTCTAATATCTTAACACATATGGCTGTTTCCTTAACATGCACAACACTTTTTATTTTCATTCACCATTAACCAAACAAAAATTCAATGCCTAGAGTGCACCATATCTTTACTTATATGAGTTCATTTCCTTAGAACTTTGACTTATTTTTTTCCCTCTAACTCTTATCAAAACTGGCCATCCTTCAATTTCAGCTTATATACGCTTTCTCCTTTATAAAGTCTACACCGATCCCCTCATTTAAATGTTGATTCTACCTTCTTTAGAGGAAAATCACATTCTACTATTTCCTTCTTTCAATTTGTTCTATGTTACTGAATCTCAGTAACTAAGCGTGGAACTTATTTTCTGCTGCATAGCATCCTCAGAGAATATTTTTCATATCATAGACATTCATTAAATACATTTTATTTTGAGTCATCAATAATGCTCCATGAAGTCCCATCAGTCTGTGAAAACTTGATATTCACTTACACTTCAGTTCTCAATCTAGCTACTGTGTAGACATGTGACAAGAGTAGGGTTTAATATTCCATTTGGTAAAAATCCCTTAATTTCCCAAAGATTAAATCCTTTAATCCTTGGTACAAAGTGATCAATCCCTCTAAGATAGCATTACTGATTGTCACTAGAGTCAAAGGAAAATAATTCATAAATTTCTTAAGGTAGGTGAACTTTACTGCAAAGTGTGTACAGATATACTACACATGCCTCCTTCCATGTGTATACATGTATGTGTGTGAGTGTTAAGTACGTATGTATGTTTTATTGTGCCTATCTCAAAGTAATTTGTCTGGAATATACTTTCCCTAATTAAAAGTCACTTACTTACAGAAGAAATTCAATAACAGTGCAATCACAGCTGAAACTTAGTGTGCTTTCCTTATACTTGTGAACATAAATATGCAAACATACGTGTTACTTAGAATAAACTTGTTTATCTACATGAATTCCTCTTCTTTACTGAAGAAAAAACAATACTCTACTGTGAACAGTCTTAGAACAACCCAAAATACACAAGATATTATCAGTATTATCAGTAGATATTATTAATAATTTATTACATCATTAGATTAATCAAAACTAAGCATGCTGAGGAATTTGAGTCTTTGGAAAATAAGCTAAGTGTGCAGCTAGAATTGTAGGTAGCTGAGATATGCATCTGACCATAATCTTAAAATATTTTTAAATATTTTGCTTGATTAAAAATATATCCTTAAGAGTACAGGTGAGATTCATGCTCAGAAATATTGGGTTAAATGATTTAATTTTCAAAATAGTGTGTGTGTTGGATGACTTAATAGTTAAGTGGGTCCACATGATTGCTGAGTCTGCGTGCTATGCCTGAGCACAGCTGCTGCACCTGCCTGGATATATTAAAGGCTCACTGTTACATGTCCAATTAGCTATGGTCACGGGCTGTCTGATGAAACCATTCCATCTGTCAGGGCTCATTATGTAGAATATAATTCCATTTTCAAAAGAAAGGAAGGAAGAAAAGAAGATAAACTCCTTTTTCAAGTCAACGAAATCTCCATATCTCAGCTCCAGGTAAGTCTCTATAACTGACTTGTAGTCACTGGGTAGGAGTGAAAACCTGGATTAGCAGTAAAAGTGCAGACAGGAGAATACAGCAGTAACCATATAAACAGCATTGCTCTAACTCACCATCACAGGTGGATGAACAAAGGTGTGCTTCCTGTCACAGAGGGCAACCGTGAATTGCTGACTTGACAACAGAGATTAAAGCATTCATCTTTGTTGAAGCTTTGACTACTTTAGTATTTCTAGGAAAAGGAGAGGGAAGAAAATAGTGTGAAATATTTCACAGAAATATTTGCAGTGGAAATGGAATGTGACATCAACAAGAACAGACAAGTTAGAAAGCAGGCAGGAGTCGGCTCAGCTTCTGGTGATGTTCTGTGGTGAAGACACCAAAGCAAAGAGTGGAACGCTTACATTTTCACACTAAAATACAAAGCCTGCTCCACACTAGGATAAACATCTGTTGGGCCTCTCTCATTAACTCTATTAATGCCAACAATTGATCAATCAAAAAATCTTTATTGGATGTGGAGAAAAGGGAATCTTTGTGCCCTTCAGTGGGAATGTAAATTGGTGCAGCCACTGTGGAAAACAGTATGGAGGTTCCTCAAAAAATTAAAAATTGAACTGCCGTATGATCCAGCAATCTCACATCTGGGTATATATCTATAGGAAATGAAATCACTATCTCAAAGAGATATCTGCACTCCCATGTTCATTGCAGCATCATTCACAATAGCCAAGATATGGATACAACCTAAATGTCCATCTGTGGATGAATGGATAAAGGAGATGTGGTATATATATATATATACATACAATGGAATATTATTCAGTGATGAGAAAGAAGGAAATGTCATTTTTGACAACATAGATGGACCTTGAGGATATTATGCTAAGTGAAATAAGTCATAAAAAGACTAATACTGTATGATATCACTTATATAAGTGGAATTTTAAAAAGACAAACTCATAAAAGCAGAGACTAGAATGCTGGTTGCCAGGGACAAGGGGATATTCTTACCACACACACAAAAATAGTAATTACGTGAGATGATGGAGGTGTTAACTAGCCCCACTGTGGTAATCATTTTGCAATATATAAGTGTATCAAATCAACATGTAGTACATCTTAAACTTACACAATGCTATATGTCAATCTCAATAAAGCTGTAAAAAATCTTTATTAAATGCCTGTTAAACGTAAGTCACTCTTCCTGGTGTTGAAACAAAGTGGACATGATGAGCTTAAAACCCCTAATCATGCCCTGGTGTCCCATCCCCACCCAAGACCTCATAAAATTTTTCAAAATTTTGTCCTAACTTATGTTAATCTTCTTAAGAGTTTTTGTTTTGCCATTTTTAAATACAAAAATATAGTTGTTGTTTTAATATCAAAGTTTAATTAAATTTACTAACTTTTTGATCAGTTTTTATGTTCAACATCAAAAAAAAATCTATGCCTTCCTTTGGGTTTACTCTTCTTATTGGTATAGATAGATAGATAGATAGATAGATAGATAGATAGATATAGATAGATAGATAGATAGATATAGATAGACGGATAGATGATAGATAGAGATGGATAGATCTTAAAATTTTTATTAGAGAAGATTTTCTCTGGCCATAAAATAACTAAGTCTATGCATATACCACAATATATCTGTCATTTTTGAATTCTAGGTTGATGGCATTTGTCTAAAGAACTTGGAAGATATTTCTCCTGTGTTTTCTGGCATATATAGATAAGTCTATTATCGAATTAGATGGTTTGCACACTTTGATAACTTAAAAGACTATCTTTTTATTCTTGATGTACTGGAGTTTCACTAAAATGGGGAAAGTTTAAGTATGGGTTAATTTTAAATAAACCTGCTTAATACTCACAGTACCGTCTCAATCTCTTGATTCAGGAATTTTTTCAATTTTGGAAAAATTTAAGTAAATATCTCTTTTACTATTATTCTTCCAATTTTCTTCTGGAAATCTTATTAGATGATAAATTCTTTTCAATTTTTTAAAAAATCTATATTTCCCTCTGTGCTACATTCTGGAAGAATTTCTTTCAATTAACTAAATCTTTTTCACTCAGACTGTTTTTAACTTAGCTTCTCCCCAAGTTGAATGTTCTTTTTAAAAAAAAAAAATTCAGTGACTATTTCTACTTGTTCTTGTCTCATTTCTGCCTTTTTCATTTCATGGTTTCTTGTTTGTTTTCCACGAAAATAATTCTTCATTTATCTCTTTGAACATCTCATAATTATTTTAATGTTTTTTTCCCCTTTTGGATTGTCTTAATGTTTTGAACTCTTCATTTGTTTTGTAATTTTGAATTCTAGTCTTAATTGGCGTGGGAAGATTTTAGTTGTAGTGTTCCTTTCTCTTTCCACTATTCACTAGGCCCAGAGACTAGGCTTTATAGAGATGGTCCAGGGTTCCTGTCCCACGATGATATTGAGTCTGTTGCAGTTTCGGACAACCTGTGGGCTTGGTCTAACTGCTGGTTAAGAGGCATTGTCATGTCCTCCTGCTTCTGTTGGGCTCAAAATTTTCAGAAGTGGGGACTATCACAGGCACACTACCTCATCCCTGCTTACCTTTTTTGTGCTTCAGTTATCTTTGCTTCTTGATTTTGATTTCTGATATGATCTTTAGATTTTTTCTCTTTATATTTAAACTGACATCTATGTGCTTAGGTTAAAGATGGTGTCTGAAGGTGATCTTATTCTAGTATCTTGATTAGAAATCACAATGACATTATTCATATACATTTTATTTAAATATTTATAATATTCAAAATAATATTTACAGTGTATGTATATAAACAATCATAAAACAAAAGCTATGAACACATGACCTAGACTATAAAAATAAAATTCTGTGAACACTTTTGAAGTTCCCTTGTGAGTGTTCCCTGATCCCATTTCTTTTCTCCTCCACTGAGGCATCCAATAACCAGAGTTTGGGATTTATTGCATTCTTGCTTTCCTGTTTTATTTACTTTTCCTGTTTTTGATTTCATATAAAATAATCATAGGGCATTTATTATTCTGTGAACTTGCTTATTCTACTAAATAAATGTAATTTATTGTTATTGATATGAGTTGTTATGGCACATTTATTTTCCTATTGTAGAGTAAGCCATTTTCTTCCTGATATATATTTATAATGTTTCCAGTTTTTTCCCCTATTAAAACAATACTGCGTGGATCTTGTTATACAAGTCACTCGAAAACTGTAGGAATAGAATTTCAGGGTCATTTGGGATTCAATTTTCAAATTTCCAAACATTGTTACATTGTTTTTCAAATAATGGTTCATATTTATGCCCAGAGTAGCTGTGGTGCCATATCTTCACCCACACATGTATGGTGGTTTTTTTTTTTTTTTTTTTTTTTTTTTGTGAGGAGATCAGCCCTGAGCTAACATCCGCCAATTCTCCTCTTTTTTTGCTGAGGAAGACGGCCCTGGGCTAACATCTGTGCCCATCTTCCTCCACTTTATATGGGACGCCGCCACAGCATGGCCCACCAAGCAGTGCGTCGGTGCGCGCCCGGGATCCGAACCAGCGAACCCCGGGCCGCCGCAGCGGAGCGCGCGCACCTAACCGCTTGCGCCACCGGGCCGGCCCCGTATGGTGGTTTTAAAAGTTGCCAAACTACTGGGAAAAATGATACCTCATCATGGTTTTAATTTACATTTTAATAAATACTAATAAGGTTGAGAAGCAATTTATACTTTGCTGGATACCAATGCAGAGGAGGTTATCTTTAAGTGTTTCTGGCCACTTATGCTGCTTCTGTGAAATGACCTTGGCCCATATTTTTTGTCTTTCTTATTGCTATGTGGGTATTCTTTATATATTGTAGATAATAATCCTTGTGTTACAAATGTCTTCCAGCTTGGAGCTTGTCTTTTCATTTTCCATGCAATTTATTTAATAGAGAAGAGTTCTAAATTTTACTGTAGTTGATTTTAGCAAAACGTTCCTTATGGTTTGCACTTTTGTGTCTTACTTAAGAAATCTTCGGGCCGGCATGGTGGTGCAGCGGTTAAGTGCACGTGCTCCACTGCAGCGGCCTGGGGTTCGCAGGTTCGGATCCTGGGTGTCCACCGTCGCCCCGCTTGTTAAGCCATGCTGTGGCGGCATCCCATGTAAAGCAAAGGAAGACGGGCACGGATGCTAGCCTAGGGCCAATCTTGCTCAAGAAAAATGGGGAGAATTGGCATCGGATGTTAGCTCAGGGCTAGTCCTCCTCACAAAAAAAAAAAAAAAAAAGAGTAACCTTCTCCTCGTAATGAAAATAATTCTCTTATTTCTTCTAATAGTTTTAAACATTTGCATTTAATCCAACTCGTATTGGATTTTGTGTATTTTTGTGCATGTGGATAACAAGTGATCACATCATTGTTTATTTGTGCCCGTTCTTTTTCCAAAAGATTTGTAATGTACATTCTGTCAGAAATCGCATTTGCAAAGACATATTTGTCTATATCTGAATGCTTTATTCTGTTCTCACTGCTTCATTTGTTATTTGACAATAGAGTCAGGTACTAATTCTATTCTCTCATAAGTACTAGAGATTTATCTTTTAAACTTATTATTTTATTTATTTATTATTTTAATCTTATTATCTGGAAGAACAAGTCACACAACGTTCTCTTCTTCCACTGTGATTGGCCCTTTATTCTATCATATAAATATTAGAATCAGCTTGTCAAGTTATATATTCACACACACATAGATGTATTATCTGTGAGATTTTAATTGAAATTGTATTAAATCCGTTGATACATATAAGGAGAGTTGATGCCTTTACATATGCAATCTTTCTATAAGTGATTATGAATATCTCTCCATTTAGTTAGGTTTTACTTAATAACTTTCAATATTTTAGATATGGTAATATTTATGATCAGATTTATTTTATTCTTAGATAGCTTAAACTATTGTTGCTTTCATAAATGTTGTCACTAAATATGAATCTTTTGGTTTACTGCTGGCATAAAGACTTTTATATGTTTATTCTATATTCAACTACCTTTCTCACTTTTGCATTAATTCTTATAATTACTTTTTAGATTCTTCAGGGGTCTCGTGTAGACAAACATATGTGCAAATTATAACAGTTTTATTTCTTTTTCTCATCTTAATACCTTTTATTTCTTTTTATTGTCTTATTGCAATGACTAAAACTTCCAGTACAATACTGAATAGATGTGGTGGTAGCAGGTATTGCTAATTTGTTTTTGATGCAAAGAAAATTATTCTAATGTGTTTTTATACAGCAATCTTCTATCAGGCTAATTTGGTTCCTTTTTATTCCTTATTTGCAAAGCATTTTTAAAAGATCATGACTATTGCACCTTTTTTCTGTATCTATTGAGATAATCATAAGTTTCGGTCTCATTAAGTCTGCAAATGCATATAGCTTGTTAATTGGTTTTCTCATGTTAAACCAACCTTGCATTGCAGGGTTAGCTCCAAATTAGTCATAATGTCTTATCTTTTATCTTGTTAGGAATTGTATCTTTATCATGATTGAGATTAGCCTATATTTCTTTCTGTCCTCACTTGTTATTGGTATAAGGAGTATACCAGACCCATAAAACGGATTTGGAAGTGATCAGATTTTTTCTATCTTCTATTTTAAAGCATTTAAAAAGATTTACTTTATCATGTCTTCAAAACACTAGTAAATATTTTTATAAGTTTTGTTTAGAATATTAGATTCCATGACAATGAGTGATGGAAATTTTAGGACCACAGGGCCATCCTTTTATTCATATTTTATTATTAAGGAAGGATATGCCTTCCTTAATAAGGAATAGGAGGTAGGAAATAGAGAATTGGGAAACAATACAGTACAAGTGTTGGAAATTTCAGTCTTTGTTGGTTTTCTTAGGTATTTGTATATGTATATGTACATGTTTTCAATAGTCATGTACATTGTGTTTCTCTCTCCCTGTTTTGTCTCTGCTTTCTCTTCAAAGAAGAATTTTTGATAAAAGGTTTGCCCTTATGTAGGGATACATATTACAAATACATGTAAGAATCTCGAGGTCTAAGAAGGATACTAAAACCCTCAAAAATGGCTATTGTCACATTGGAGAGTGTGTCTTCTTTTTTCACAATGTTAGTTCTCATACTCTTCTAACTTAGGAGATATCCCTCCAATTACATCATGAGATAAGCTCCTCTTTACCTTATTTGTGTATACTTTACTTTTATATAAGAATAATAAGGTTTTAAGTATAAAAAGACATGCCCATTCATGCTTTCAGGGAAAGCTCCATAAAGAGTACTTTGTGGTCTATTGTTGGGAACATGGGCCATGGGCTTAGATTACTTTGGACTGTACAGAAAGTTAAATACCTTTGATATGATGGTCAAACCTTATTCAAGCATAAAACAAAAGTGCAAATACGGCTTGAATAGCCTAGATTTATCTTGGTTCTAGATTTGAGAGAATCAATTATTTACTCAGCAACAAGTCCAAAAGAGTGGATGGGGAGTGGAGGCCTCAACTGAGAAATGAACATTGAGAAAGTCTGAAAATTAAAACATATCCTACAATTGGTCATAATTTCACTTTGGCTACCAAAGTCCCCCAGTCTATTCTTTCAATCAGCCTGCAAACTAAAATTATAGTAAATGTCATCTGGTTAATTGTGTGCCAGCTTCTCTAAATGATTCCAAGAATTCTGAAATTGAGGGAAAGAACCTGAATTAGTCCTACAGAATCTATTGGTGGGATTAATTATCTCAAAGAGCTAAAATTCGTTTCTGGGCAGCTTCCATATCTCCATAGGAGGGCACACAGCAAGAGCCAAGCAGGGACTAGATCTCTGGGGTGGCAGACTCTCCAAGGGCTTCCCATTATTGTGGGTGATAACAACCAGTTGAGGAATGGGGACTTCAAGAACGCACATTCCTGAGGGATCTCCATGACCTCATTTTGAGAAGTATCACTTCTAAATCCTAATAAGATCGCTGCTAGGATCTAGCCTTAGTGGGAAATAGATTAACCAAGCAAACAGAAAGAGCTTTAAAACTCCTAAGTTTATAAATTTGCAAGATTACCAGAAGCTTTTTGCAAAAAGGGGAGAATACCAATTTTAATGTCAATTGGTAATCAAGTAACCTCTCATGTTTAGGCAACAAATTATTGAGGATGCATCAGCTTATATATACAGAGTTTATACTTATTTCTTTTATCCATTTTTAATACAAATGGTTAGGGCTTACTTGGAATACAATGCTGCCAAACTGGATCCGGTATTTCAGATGAAAGCTATTATTATTGAAGCTAAGATAAATTAACAAAAATCATTTGAATGGTTATTCAACTTTCAGCCCCAGGTAAAATGCCTATTGAATTTATATTTCTCAAGAGGATGTTTATGAATATGTGTGTGAATAAAATTCTAAGAATATGCGTAGACCTTATAATTATTTTATAAAATGTTCTGACAGATAAATTTTTCTTATTTCCTGCAATTTCAGTACCACTACTTTATGAAGCCTTGACTGTCATTTCAAAATAATATTCTAGACATTAGTCTTTATATAATTGCCAAAGTTTCTTTTGTGAAAAAAATACCATCACAAAATTAATTTTTGGCTTTGTTTTTTGTTCAGAAATGTTGTGGGAGAAAATTTTAAATTTATATTTGGAAAATATAATTTACATCACTTTTACTCAAACTAAATATAAACGTGAAATATTAAAGAGTATTAGAGATTTAGAAAAGAAGATTTAAAACAGCATGAAATGATTAATACTTAGAAAGCTGATTGCATTTATTAACATTCGATTTCTAAAAATAATTACATTTTATAGTATCCTTATATTGCCATTACTATAATACTTTTTGTTTGTATAATTCAATGAATAGCCTCTAATATTAAAATGTGTGAATTTTTCATGATATTACCTATCTTTTTGTTTTATTTTTAGATTTTCTTCATGTTCATCTTTCAATCACTCTCTCCATTCCCTATCCACTCTGTTGCACATATTGATTTGAAATAGTTCTTCACTAGAGATATTGAGTAGGTAATTTGGTATATGAATCTGAAATTTGAAATAAAAGTTTGGATTGGAGCTACGTATTTCAGAGTCATCCTCAAAAAGATTGTTTTTGAAGCCATAAGACTGTGTGAGGTCACTAAGGAACTTCATGGTTAGAGGACCAAGACCTGGGCTCTGCAGAATTCCAAAATCAGAGATCTGAGATAAGAGAGGGAGCAAGCACAGGAGACTGAGAAGGAGTGAATGATGAGACAGGACATAAAGCTAGTAAGCATGGTGTCCTAGAAGTTCAGATGTAGAGAGCAATCAGCTGTCCAATGCTGCTGATAGATAAGTTAGATGAAGACTAAGAATTAATCATTTAGTGATACAGAAGTCATTTGTAATCTTGACAAAAAACAGCTTTGGTGGGATAGTTGGAGCAAAATCAAGAATAGAGTGGGCTTAAGGCAGAATTGAAGGGAGGAATGTGAGAAAGGAAATATAGACGACACTTTTGAGGATTTTTGCTGCAAAGAGGAAGAAGGAAAGGAGATGATAAATACTGGGGAACTGGTGGGTTATGAAAAGTTTATTTTGAAATGGTAGAAATGTCAGCATGATTTTATATTGATGAGAAGAGAGAGGAGAGAGAGAGAATGGTATGTAGTATAGTAAAGTCAAAAATTGCCACAGTGATATCTTTAGGTAGGTAAGAGAGGATGGGATCCAGAGAGCAAATGGAGGAATGGGATTATGAGAGATGAACAGGTAGTTTATCTGTGGTGCCAGGTGGAAAAGTAGATTATGTGAGTGCAGATAGATGGTAGGAGAGGTAGGTGGGTGTGTGTGGTGTTGGAAGTCTATGGAAGTTCTCTTCCAATGCTTAAATTTTGTCAAAGAAATATGAAGGAATGTCACTGGCTGAGAGTGAGTTTTGGGATAGGGCTGTTCGAGATTTGAGGAGAGAAAAAAAAATGTGTGATATAGTCATCTAGGGGAAAGGAAGAGCGAATAGGTTGATGAAGTAGAATGTGATAGCATAAGTTGATTAAGGACATATAGTGTGAGAGCCTGCAGCAATAAAGGTGCACTTGAGGTTCACATTTAGAACCTCACAAAATTAAAATGAGAACAATCAGCACAGTTGGGAGATTTTCTCCTAACCACAGATATAGGATGAGAATACGTAGAGAATTGGATTTAACAAGGGGGTTGTGGTTTTGCCAAGCAAGTACAATAAAGTGAAAGAAAGGGAAAGAAGCCAAGGTCAAGGGTATAAGCAAGGTGATGATTATGTTAAACCATGGAATTTAAGCTGAATAGAAAGGAGAGAGAGGATTTCAAGATGAAGGGTGGTGAAAAGTAGTAGAATCAATGGATTGGAGAACCCGGTATATTCTAATTAGTTTGGAATCAGTGTATTAGAGGAAATGCAATAGAACGATAGAGATTAGTGATCAATGAATGGGAGTCATAAAATTGAGATGATAAAGGAATTGCAGTTATTGGCAATGACAAGAACTGGAGTGTGTCCGTGGGAGTTGGTAATTGTAGAATTGTAGAGGACATGATCATTGTAGGAGAGAAATTCACAGAAATGAGAGGCTAAGGTGTTAGAAGGAAGAAAAACATAAATCTTGAACCCACAAGAATATACAAAGAGTAATGTTGGAGAAATTGATAATGAGCTGCAAGCTAAAATCATGGAAAAATATAAGGGAGAAAATAAGAAAAGTGTGAGGGAACCACATGCAGCAACAAATGAGGGTTTGTGGGTGATAAAAATGGACGACACGAGATCTAAAGCAGGCTTATCTTTTAGGGAGAATAGTCTGAGAACGGCAATGAAGAGCAAAGACATCTACTCTACTTCCAGGGCCTGTGGGACAAGCACTGTGGTAGTAACAGCAGACATCACTGGTGAAAGCTATAGGGAAACTAGGGATCTAAAGGAAGAGCTAGGTTTTTATTAGAGCCAGAGTGTGGGGAGAACATTCTGGAAAGAAGTGGAGGATAAAGGGGATTTCTCTGATGCTGGACTGTGTGTTCCAGAGGGCACAGTAGGAGGGAGCCAAGGGACGGAAAAGGGGAGGAAGAGGCTAGCATGCAGAAAATGAGTTGCCCTTGGCATCTGGGGCTTCTTGAGATGACTGAACTTTAAAAAGACCTAAAAGCTTGAAGTGATTAGTACCACTGCTGGACAGGCTGTGATTTGCGTGGGGTTGGGTGGTGGGTAAGGAAGAATGAGGTGTAAGTGATGCCCTTGTCCTGGTGATGGAGTTGAGGAGGTTGGGGAAGATGAATTTGGTTAGTCCCAGTGAGGGTGGACCTGCTCCTGACAGCAGGCAATGAAAGTCAGAAGTCTAGAGAGGATTGCACTTTTGTCCTCCATTGGGGTGGGAAAACAAGTTTACTGACAGCCTACTGACCCCTGTTGTGGACTCCTAAGAAAACCAGTTGTTTTCAGAGCACTTGGTCCCCTGAAAATGAATATGGAAAGCCAAGGTAGGCTTGATCTTAGCCCCAATGTGCATGCTTATACTTGGCCCGTTATTGTTAAATAAGTGAGCTATGAAATGGCTTTTTAAAAATCTGTTAATTTTCTTGGTATCCACAATTCAAAAACAGCTACTATTGCATTTAGGATGCATAGAGGGGAGCCACTTTGGGGGTCACAATGGACAGGAGAACACTGTGGGACCCTCGACCCTGGCGCTGCTTCTTTCTTCCCGGGCTGGGCCTGGGGCCATATAGGGATGCTCAGCTGTGTTCATGGATAATGACAGCTCCACGTTCATGAACTTTTTCTTAAATGGAGGCAGCAGGGGCCCAAGTGGCATGTACACATTTTCCTGGGCACTAGAAGAGTATTTCCCTAGTAAAAAGGTTAGTAGCAAAGAAGCAATGTGGTTTCCTGGCTTCTTTGTCTAATTTAACAGTACACTGCCTAAGCAAAGAAAAAAATCAGGGAAACATACTTTGCATTCGTCTTGCTCTGTGTTCCCAAATCTGTTCCATTTTTTAAACAAACTCTTTCCCAAAATAAAATGTGGTTTATTTCAACAGTGTGTATTGTTTCAACACCAGTCTGTAACTATCTGAAATGCTGAACAATGCAAAGTTGTTTTTAATTATTTCATAGATTTCTTATAATGTATTCAATAAGGCTTTTATTGTGGATGGATTTTACTATATCCAATTATGAGCCATGAAAAATATTGCAGCTGTTGGGAATAAAGTATTAACTTCCTTTTTATATTTGATCTTTAAGTGTTTCTTAAAGTATATAGTAATTTTCCATAATATTTCTAAGTACTGCTGTGTTGAGTACTGGCTTCACATATTATCAAATGCTACATCTTAATTATCTTTGGGAATAACTACAACATACTGATTGAATGAACATTTTTGTACTTAGATTTAATAACAATTTTATAAATAGAAATGATGTATATACAATATCCCTCTTGACTTTTGGAGATAATAATTTTGTGATAAAAGTACCTTTCATAGATTTTCACAGTTATTTCTCACATTCATCTAAATTGGGATATTGTTTACCTCAGTTTACAGAGGAAAGAACTGAACAATTGGGCAATTAAATAATTCACCCAAGTTCACCTAATCATTCACCCAATGATGAGAAAGTTGTAGAACAGAGATTTGAACCCAGCAGTCAAACCAAAAGCCTAAATTATTCACCAATGCGGTATACCTGCTCTTGCCCAAATTAAAGATTACAAGTTATTTGTAACTTGTATTTTAATGTAATTCTGTTCACGTATATTTCTTATGATAGTTATACTGATTAAAAGGCTTTGTGTACATTTTATGTGTCAGGCCCCATGGTAAATGGATTATCATGTATAAACCTTCCTTAAGCCTCACTGCATTATAATGTGGGAATAATCCCCCTTTTACAAGAAGCAGAACAATTCATTTGTCCGAAGTCACATTCCTGTTAAGCAGAATAGCTGGGAGTCAAAGGCAGTCAGATTCCAGACCCTGCAATGTTAGTTAAGAGTTCAGTTCAAATATTTCAGCAAGTATCCAGGTTGTAACAGATAGATTCTTTCCAGGTATAATGTCAGAAATTTTATAGTCTCTATAGACAATTATATAACTTAGGCACAATAGCTTTAGAACAATTGGATCGGTCAACCGCCAGTTTCTTAAATCCAAAATAAATTTTTGGTGGCTTTAGGCAAAATTCTAAAGTTAAAATAAAAAGTCTAATTTGCACAAAAGCCCCAGAACATTCCCTGTTTTCTCCATTAGTTTTGTCCCAGTGAATGTTGTACTATTCCTAACAATTTGATGAGGGTGATGAAGTGAATTAATCCTCCAGATTTTGAAGGCTTGTGGAGTTATGCCCTTCCGGAAGCATTTTTTGTCCCAGGAATGTCAAAGCTGGCAACCTTTTGATGGCAATTTGTTTCTCCATCTGCCCCATACATTTCGAACAGCTGTGGAGTGAAGAATAGAATTCATACCATGCAAGTAGGCCTCTCCTTTTTTGTGTTGCCAATCTGATTTCTCTAAAGAGAAGTCACCTGTGTGTTGGGCTTCTATGACTGTCAAGGTGGAGTTGTTAATTTTTTCGAAAAATTTTAAGGAAGCTTAAAAGTGACAGACCAACAAGTAAACTCTAAATTCTGGTGTTTCTCTCTTAGTCGGGGGAGACTGGGCTATGCTCTGGTGACAAATATGCCTCAGGTATTTAGTGGCCTGACACGTAAAAAATGCCCAGACTAGGGCAACTGCCTTTCAAACTGCACCTCAGGGATCCAGGATGACAGCACAGGGCTTCAGGGCCTGTGAGCGCCAGAAGGTCAAGCAGGAGCTGTTTGTGCCTCAGCCCAGAAGTGATACAGGCCGTCTCGCCTCACAGGCCTCCGATTAAAGCTAGCCACAAGGTGCCACCTAAGACGTGAAGGCAGGGGACAGCGGAGAGAGGCGTAACTGGATCTGAGCGAGCGCTGGCAATCTCCCTCACAGCTGCCAGCCTGCTTGCTTCAAAACATTTGTCTGCAACATTGGAGCCTTTTTGATGCTGCAGATGACGCAATCTGACTTATCACTCAGAGGAGCAATGCAGGTTTGGGCTGTTTAGTAACTGACTTTGAAAGAGAAATAAAATTTACCATTTTTGGGAAATTAATTTGCCCAAATTTTTGCCTGTTATGTTTGGAAAGATTGTTTATGTAATATAGCAGTCTAAAAAATTAATGTTGCACAATTTTCTCAATCAAGACATAGCTAGAAGAAGATGTATACATTCCTAGTTTTCTCCAAAATATTGTAATCTCTAGCATCTGAAGCATTTCAGGAGTTTTGAGGGCTGTTAAAACACCTATGTGTCCCTGGCTGAGTTGTTTACCCTTCTCAAGATATATTTCCTTAAACGAAAGTAGAGAAAGGAGCAACATCGTTTGCAGAGTTGTATTAAGTGAGAACATCCATGTAAAGAAATTATAGTAGTTCCTGGCATTTACTAAACCTCAGTGAAGTTAGTACTAAATGGAGCTGAAAAAATGATGATCATGTCTATGTCAGGTTTAAGCCAAAGTCGGGTGTATACATCCATTACTTATCTATAGATTTCCCAAATGCTAAAATGCTACTAAAGGCTTTCTATAAGTAATTGTTAACATAACTTTGGGAGCCATTAAATGAAAACTTATTCCAACACATCTTATCTAGATAGTTTGTTTTTGATTTCTGATTATTTCTCCTGCTCTTGTTCTGTGATTTATAACATTCAAGCTCTTTCTGTGGATTTAATAATTTCCACAGAGAACACTTAAATCTAGCAATGTATAAATTATGATTGTTGTAGGCCTAGAAGAACTGGGTAATAAGAAATGTTATATAGTTTTTAGTTTTCAGTACTCTTTTAACTTCACGGTTATGGTTGTATTATGGGTTAAATTGTGTCCCCCTCAAAACTGATATATTGAAGTTCTAACCCCCAGTACCTCAAAATGTGACCTTTTTTGGAAACAGAGTCCTTGCAGATGTAATCAGTTAAGGTGAGATCATACAGGAGTAGGGTGGACCTCTAATCCGATATGACTAGTGTCCTTATAAGAGGAAATTTAGACACAGGGACATGTACAAAGCAAAGAGAACATGAAGACACAGAGGAACACCATCTACAAGCCAAGGGATGACTGAGGCTACTGCCCTCAGAAGGAGCCAATCCTGCCAACAGTTCAGCCTTGGACTTCTAGTCTCCAGAATTGTGAAACAATAAATTTCTGTCGTATAAGCCATTCAGTCTGTGGTAATATGTTACACCAGCCCTAGAAAACTAATTCAGGTTGTCACACATTTCAATCTTATACACATTTTAAACCCCATTAGAAATTTTTAATGTTCATCTACATTTCCAGCATTTTATGAGGAAATCTTGCTGGACCAGGTATAATCCAAGATATCCTACCTCAGCTATGTAAAAAGTTGCCCAAACAGATGATATTAAATTATAAAACTCTCAAGCAAGCTATATAACTAGATTAGTAAAAATTTAATTTTTTTATAGAAGGAGTTTCTTATCTCCAACTGTCTAGGGCATTGTGTTTTGCAAACTACTCTGTGTAACTCTGTTTCTAAAGTTTACACGTGGAGAAGATGTATGCATCTGTGCACTTCTTGCTGCAGCAGTGGTCAGAAAAGATTAATTGATCATCCACGACCAGTTGGAGATATAAATGACTTTTGTTGGTAGTAGAAGCTTTTGTAATGTCAATGGATTTTTTCAATGAACTTGGTATACAAACTAAATTAATATATATCTCTATCCTTTGGACACCAGAAGGCAAAAGAACACGTGATGCAGCAAATCGATGCCTCTTTTTAGGTGTAGACCAATATCTTGGTTCTTTAGAATTTAGTGTCTACATGCATTTCATATAGAAACACTGCCTTGGGTCTTTATTCTACTGATTCTTGATGAATTCAAGTGATTTTTGTGTGTGTGCAGATTGTTGAAGTCCGAGATAAATAATACATGAAGCCCTTCAGCTGTGCCTCTAATAAGACCACTGAAGATTCGTTTTCAGAGCTAAAACTATAGATTCTGAGGCTCTAAACCTGAACGTTAAACACATATAAAATTTCCCTTTTTAGTTTCTCCTTTCGCCTCTCTTCCACTTTTCTCCCATTTATATTGTGGTAATCAGCACTTGATGTCATACAATATCCTCCCAGGAGCAATTGAATATGCCTCTAACTGGGAAGAGAATGTGTGGACTCTAAATCAAGTGTCTTTATTTTACCCAGGAGGTGCTACTGTAATGTTTGTGAGGCCAGAGTACACAAAGCAGAGATCAAATTTGAGCACAAACCTCTCATCGTGAGCTTTGCACTTGCCAGTTTGAATCTTTTCTTTTCTTTTTGATGTGAGGCATCAATTTTCTCAACTTTGTATCCTTAGATGGAATCCTACGAATATAAAATTTCTTTTTTTTAATATAGTGCACAGTTGAAAGGCAAAATCCCAATACTTATTGTCTCTGACAAGCAGACTTTGATAACCTCCTTCACCTGCCACCCTTAGCTTAATGTTTCCAATGCTGTCATAAAATTATGTATTCATTTTGCCTTTATAAGTATCAAGTGTGCCTTGCTTAATTTAGAAAATTGTTTTTGACCTCACAGTATGGAAACTGTTCTATCATGTCACTTAAATGTGCCTGAGCTTTGATGATAAAACCTCCAATATATGTTTAATACCATCATGTCTTCTCTCTCAGTTCAAAGACTTGTGGGAAGCACTTACACATGAAGATTATGATTGAATTTAGGGCTAGCTGCCTTCCCAGTCTATATAACACAATTTGCCTCTGGTTTATTGTTTTTAAGCTTTAAAATATGATTGATATCTATGTTCCATTTTGTAAAGTTATTCAATGTCATGATCATAAAAATTATAGCTATTATAGCTCCTTTCTATCATAATTCCTTTATTTTTAATAAGAATAAACTGACACTCAGAGAACTGTTCACGGTATTCAAAGTTATAAGTAGTGGAGACTGACTGTGATCTCTGATCTAGCTTCCAAATTAGCACATTGCCATGATATCACTCTACCTCAAAACTCTCCTAGTAAGGTATGATGGCTCTGCTGCTTAAATTCACTATTTGAAATACACCTAAGAACTCAGATGGAATATCTGTTGACTGTAGTAATTGAGTTTTGGAAATTTTTCAACTGTAATGAAAAATCAGCTCTTCTAACTTGAGCCAATTTCCCCACTAATATCTCTTCTGTGTCATTTATAGGATGGTTCTGTTTCCCCTGGGATTAGTCTTGAAAGAAATGTTCTTTAATTAATATTCAGTTCTCTAATTCAGTAGCTCAAATCCAGCACATAGAGCAGCACATAACAGGCCCTCAGTTATTATTATTTCCTTCTCTGCTTTCTCTTCACTATTTCTTTCAATAATTTAGAACATTCTTATTTACATTTTCTGTCTGTCTTTGTCTCTTTGTTTTAGAGTTCTGATTCCTAATTTGTGAAGACAAAGAATACAATTCTTATCCACCTCTCCATTTCCATTTTGAAAGTTTATCTTTCTTTCTTTTTTTAAAAATAAAAATGCATTTATAGCATTCTATGGCTACTTCTCTGGCCTTTGCCTTTCTGTATCAAATGTTTATTCTTACTATCCCCCTTATGTAGAAAATACGTTATTTTTTAGTCCAAGTCTCTTATATTTTCTCTCAATTTTTATTCTTTGAAAATACATCTCCTCTTGGTAAATGATTTTCAAATCTATTAACCTGATCCTAAACTTTCTCCAGGGTTCCAGTTCTATATTTTTAACTCTCTACTCAGCTAATTCTTCTTGTTATCTTATAATAACCTCAAACTCTCTATACTTAAAAATTTCCTTCAGTGCAGTGATGTCAGCATCATGGCAGAGTGAGTTATTCCATTTGTCTCTCCCCTCAAGTTAAAACCAACTGGACATCCACTTGACCAACAGAAGATTCCCTACACAGCACAACAAGATGTCTAAGAGATCCACACATCTATACATCTGAAGGTGGGTGAGCTGGACCCCTGCGAGGCAGTGGAACTAGGGAAGCAGCCCCCTCCTCCCCTAGCAGTAGTGATCAGGTCATGAATCCTCACACTGGTGCTCACACCTGCAAGTGGACACTGAGGAAGTAGAAACAATAGGCATCCCTGCCTGTGCCCCTGCAGATCCTGCCTGTGCACCTGTAAGCAGACACTGCACGGGCAGAAGAAACAGGCATGGCTTGCTCCGTGCCCATCCCCTAGTGGACCCAGAGTGCATCCCTGTGAATACAGACTGCAGGAGCCAACACAGCAGGCGTCACTTGGTCCCTACACCTCCCCCAGTGGATCTGGCTCCTGAAACTGCAAGAAGGTGCTGTAGTAGCAAAAACCATAGGTGGCCCACATGCCTGCCAGGGCAGAAAAAACTGCAGGGGCAGAAAAAACAGGTGTGGCTTGCTCCCGGTCCATCTACTGGTGGATTCAGTGAACATTCACGTCCCTTCCACCTCCCCTGGCAGTGGCTAGGTCTTTCCAACAGAGACAACAGAGTACAAAACTTGGATTTTCCCAGCTGGGGTGGGGCACCCTGACCTGAGTTTTCAAAACACACCAGCTAGTGCCAAAGACCAGAGGCTGCATGAGCGAGCAGTGACAACAACCTCTTCCTGCTTGGCCCCTGCTCCCTGCCAGTGGTGGCAGGTGGAACCTATGACCAGAAGCTTCAGGAACCACAGCAGAACCCATGACTTAGCCCCTAGTGACAGCACCCCCAACACCAGCTCTGCCAGCAGCAGGGGCTGCATACAAGTCCCCAGGTCCTCAGACCCCTCACAGTGACAGTGACACTGGTGAACCTAGCATGCCTGGCAGTGGTGCAGTCAGTACCCCCAGATAACCCAGGAGCAGCAGCATCTAAGCCCATGGAAAGCCCACAAAGATCCAGTGAAAGAACGTGGGACCCAGGAAACCCCAGGAGAAGCAAAAGTGCTCACAGCACTTTTGGTGACTCTGGTGGCAACAACTGAAACTGCAGGGACATCATAAGCGGCAAATCACCAGCAACCTCAGAGGCACAAGTGGTGCAAGGAGGGCACTGACGTCACCTCTAGCAGAGGCAGTGGAGGGTGAAAAGTGCAGGCTGTCATATACAACCAGAAGCAGCTCATGGCTAAAGTAACCAAAGCTGTACCCAAAAAAGAAAGGTACTTGCTACCACAGATGCATCAGCAGAGGATCAATTCATCAAATACCATGAAGAACTATAGTAACACGGCAGAACAGAAAGAGAATGATAACTCTCTGGAAATCAAATGTGAAGTCACAGAAGATTACAATCTAAAGGACAGAGAATTCAAAATAGCTGTCATAAAGAAACTCAATGAGTTACAAGAAAACTCAGAAGGACAGTTCAATGAGCTCAGGAGTAGACTTAATGAACAGATGGAGTATTTCACCAAAGAGATTGAAACTCTAAAAAAAAAACCAAACAGAAATTCTGGAGAAGAAGAGCCCAATTAATGAGATGAAAAATAATGTAGAAAACATTAAAAATAGAACAGAACATATGAGGAGATAATTAGTGATCTCAAAGAAAGAAATGTAGAAATGATTCAAATGGATGAGGAAAGAGAACTAATATATTTTTTTAAGAAATTGGTGAATTCTTCAAGAAATATCTGACTCAATTAGGAAAAGTAGCATAAGGATTATAGATATCCCAGAGGGAGAAGAGAGGAAGAAAGGAGCAGAGCACTTATCAAAGAAATAATAGCTGAGGACTTCCCAAACCTGGGGAAGGAACTGGACATGCAAATACATGAAGCTAGTAGAACTCCTAATTACCTCAATGCAAAAAGACCTTCTTCAAGGCATAGCATATTAAAACTGTCAAAAGTCAATGACAAAGAAAAAATATTAAGGGCAGAAAGAGAGAGGGAAATAACCTACAAAGGAACCCCCATCAGGCTTTTAACAGATTTCTCAGCAGAAAACTTACAGGCTAGGAGAAAGTGGAATGATATATTCGAAATACTGAAAGACAAAAATTTTCAGCCAAGAGTACTCTTTCTAGCAAAATTATCCTTCATACATGATGGAGAAAAAGATTTTCCCAGATAAACAAAAGCTGAGGAATTTCATCACCACTATACCTGCCTTACAAGAAAGGTTGAAAGGAGCCCTCCTACATGAAACAAAAAAGCAATGGTTTACAAAGCTTTGAGTAAGGAGATAAATAGATAGACAGAAACAGAAAATTGCAGCTCTATATCAGAATAGGTTAGTAAACACTTAACTATAAAGGCTAAAGGGAAAGAAAGCATTGAAAATAACTATGACCACTTCAATTTTGTCACAAACTAATAGTGCCAAAAAGAATGATTTGTGACAACAACAAGAAAAAAAAATAGAAGGTAAAGAGAAAAAGGACAAAACCTGCATAGGCTACTGGAGATAAAAGTTATCAGAAAGAGGACTATCTCATCTATGAGATCATGTATACAAACCTCATGGTAACCACAAAGCAAAAACTCCCAGCAAAGTCACAAATCAGAAATAAACAGAAAATGGGAAATAACATCACAGAAAACCACAAAACTAAAATGCAAACAGAAATATGAGGAAAAGAAATAATAGAAATGTAGAACAACCAGAAAAGAAAAGATAAAACGGCAGTATTAAGTGCTCCTATATCAATAATTACTCTAAATATAAATAGATTGAATTCACCAATCAAAAGACATAGAGTGGCTGTATGGATTAAAAAACAAGACCCAACAATATGCTGCTGCCAATAGACACATCTCAGTTCTAAAGACAAATATAGATTCAGAGTGAAGGGATGCAAGATGAGAGTTCAAGCAAACAGCTACCAAAAGAAAGTGGGTTTAGCTATACTTATATCAGACAAAACAGACTTCAAGACAAAAAAGATAACAAGAGACAAACATGGACATCATATAACAATAAAAGGGCCATTACACCAAGAAGACATAACACTTTTTAATATATATTCACCTAGCACAGGAGCACCTAGCACAGAAGCACCAAAGTATATAAAGCAACCATTAGCAGACCTAAAGGGAGAAATTTGACAGCAACACAGTAATAGTTGGGGACTTTAACATCCCACTACATTAATGGATAGATCATCCAGACAGAAAGTCAACAAGGAAACAGTGGCCTTAAATGAAGGACTAGAGCAGAGGGACTTAATAGCTATATATAGAGGGAACATTCCACCCAAAAGTAGCAGAATACACATTCTTCTCAAGTGCACATGGACATTCTCAAAGATAGACCATATATTGAGAAAGAAAACAGGCCTCAAGAAATTTAAGAAAATTGAAATCATATTGAGCATCTTTTCTGACCATAGTGGTATGAAACTCATATTCAAGGAAAAGAATAAAGGTAGAAAGTCACAAATATGTGGAGACTAAACAACATGGTACTGAACAACTATTGGGTCAACAAAGAAATCAAAGGAGAAATCAAAAGATACTTGGAGACAAATGAAAATGAAAACAAAACATACCAAAACTTATGGGAGGCAGCAAAAGCAGTACTAAGAGGGATGCTTATAGTAATACAGGCCTCCCTTAACAAACAAGAATAATCTCAAATAAACAATCTAACACTATACTTAAAAGAACTAGAAAATAAAGAGCAAACAAACCCCAAAGTCAGTAGAAGGAAGGAAATAATAAAAATCAGGCAGAAAAAAATGAAATAGAGACTAAAAGAACAATAGAAAGAATCAATGAAACTAAGAGCTGGTTTTTTGAGAAGATAAACAAAATTGACAAACCTTTAGCCAGACTCACTAAGGAAAAAAGAGAGAAAGCTCAAATAAATAAAATCAGAAATGAAAGAGGAGAAATTACACTGGATACCACAGAAATACAAAAGATTATAAGAGAATACTATGATAAACTATACATGAACAAATTGGATAGCCTACAAGAAATGGATAAATTCTTAGAATCATACAACCTTCCAAAACTGAATCAAGAAGAAACAGAGAATCTGAACAGACCAATCACAAGTAAAGAGATTGAAACAGTAATCAAACACATCTCAAAAAATAAAAGTGCAGGCCAGACGGCTTCTCTGGTGAATTCTACCAAACATTCAAAGAAGATTTAATACCTTTCCTTCTCAAACTCTTCTAAAAAATTGAAGAGGATAGGATGCTTCCTAACTCATTTTACAAGTTCCATATTACCCTGATACCAAAAACAGACAAAGACAACACAAAAAAGGAAAATTACAGGCCAATATCACTGATAAACATAGATTCAAAAATCCTCAACAAAATATTAGCAAAATGAATACAATACATTAAAAAGGTGATACACCATGATTAAGTGAGATTTATTCCAGGAATGCAGGCATGGCTCAATATCCACAAATCAAGAATGTGATACACTACATTAACAAAATGAAGACTAGAAATCCCATGATCATGTCAAGACACAGGGAAATGGTTGAGAAGAGTTTGTCAAAGTTTGACAAGATCCGACATCAATTTATAATAACAATTCTCCATAAAATGGGTATAGAAGGAAAATATCTCAACATAATAAAGGCCATATATGGCAAATCTACAGCCAACATCACACTCAACAGTGAAAAACTGAAAGCTTTTTCTCTAAGAACAGGAACAAGACAGGGATGCCCACTCTCCTCACTCTTATTCACATAGTATTGGAAGTCCTAGCCAGAGCAAATTAGGCAACAAAAAGAAATGAAAGGGACCAAAATTGGAAAGGAAGAAGTAAAATTGTCACTATTTGCAGATGACATGATTCTATATATAGAAAACCCTACAGAATCCACCAAAACCTATTCGAAATAATTAATGAATACAATAAAGTTGCAGAGTACAAAATCAACATACAAAAGTCAGTTGCATATCTATACACTAATAACAAACTAGCAGAAAGAGAAATCAAGAATACAACCCCATTTACATTCAAACAAAAAGAATTAAATGCTTAGGAATAACTCAATCAAGTAGGTGAAAGACCTAAACATCTAATTATTGAAAACAATTGTGGAAGACAGAAAGAAATGGAAAGATATTCCATGCTTAGGGATTGGAAGAATAAACATAGTTAAAATTACCTAAAGCAATATACAGATTCAATGCAATCCCAATCAAAATCCCAATGACATCATTGTACTTCTATTTCTGCATAGATTACACCATGTTCACCACCCAAATGCTAATTACAACCCATCACCACACACATGTACCAAATTATCCCTTTCACCCTCTTCCCTCCCCCCTTCCCCTCTGGTAACCACCAATCCAGTCTCTGTCCCTATGTGTTTGTTTATTGTTGTTATTATCTACTACTTAATGAAGGAAATCATACGGTATTTGACCTTCTCCTTCTGACTTATTTCACTTTGCATTATACCCTCAATGTCCATCCATGTTGTCACAAATGGCTGGATTTCATCGTTTCTTATGGCTGAGTAGTATTCCATTGTGTATATATACCACATCTTCTTTATCCATTCATCCCTTGATGGGCACTTACGTTGCTTCCAAGTCTTGGCTATTGTGAATAACGCTGCAATCAACACAGGGGTGCATGTACCTTTACAAATTGGTATTTTCAAGTTCTTTGGATAAATACCCAACAGTGGAATAGCTGGATCATATGGTAGTTCTATCCTTGATTTTTTGAGGAATCTCCATACTGTTTTCCATAGTGGCTGCACCAGTTTGCACTCCCACCAGCAGATGTACACCTGAAATTTTTACAATGTTATAAACCAATGTTACTGCAATAAACAAAAAATTAAAAAAAAACAAAAACAAAAACAAAACAAAACAAAAAAATCCCAATGACATTCTTCACATAAATAGAACAAACAATCCTAAAATTCATATGGAACAACAAAAGATCGTGACTATCCAAAGAAATCCTGAGAAAAAAGAACAAAACTGGAGGTATCACACTCCTTGAATCCAAAATATACTAAAAAGCTTCAGTAATCAAAACAGCGTGGTACTGCAGAAAAACAGACACAAAGATCAGTGGAACAGAATCAAGAGCCCAGAAATAAAACCACACATCTACGTAGAGCTAATCTTCAACAAAGAAGCCAAGAACATACAATTCTTGTATGAGAAAGGAAAGTCTCTGCAATAAATGGTTTTGAGAAAACTGGACAGTCACATGCAAAAGAATGAAAGTAGACCATTATCTCACACCACACACAAAAATTAACTCCAAATAGATTGAAGACTTGAATATATGACCTGCAACCATAAAACTCCTAGAAGAAAACATAGGCAGGACACTCTTTGACATTTGTCTTATCAGTATCTTTCTGAATACAATGACTCCTTAGGCAAGGGGAACAAAAGAAAAAATAAACAAATTGGAATACATCGAACTAAAAAGCTTCTGCATGGCAAAGGATACCACCAACAAAATGAAAAGGTAGTTCACCAATTGGGAGAAAATATTTGCAAATCACGTATACGACAAAGAGTTAATTTCCAAAATATGTAAAGAACTCATATAACTCAACAACAAAAAAATGAACAACAGATCAAAAAATGGGAAGAGGATGTGAACAGATATTCTTCCAAAGAAGATAAACAGATGGACAACAGAAACATGAAAAGATGTTCAACATCACTTATTATTAGGGAAATGCAAATCAAAACTCCAATGAGATATTACCTCACACCCCTCAGAAAGGCGATTAACAAGACAAGAAATAACAAATGTTGAAGAGGATATGGAGAAAAATGAACCCTCACACACTGTTGGTGGGAATTCAAACTGGTGAAGTCACTATGGAAAACAACATGGAGATTTCTCAAAAAATTAGAAGTAGAAATACTATATTATCCAGCTAATCCATGGCTGGGTATTTATCCAAAGAACATGACATCAATAATTCAAAAAGACATATGCATCCCTATGTTCATCGCAGTATTATTCATAGTAGCCAAGACTTGGAAACAACCTAAGTGCCATCAATGGCTGAATGGATCAAGAAGATACAGTATATATACACAATGGAATACTACTCAGCCATAAAAAAGACAAAATTGTGCCATTTGTGACAATACAGACCGTCTTTGAGGGTATTATTCTAAGTGAAATAAGTCAGACAGAGAAAGACCAATACCGTATGATTTCACTCATATGTGGAGGATAAACACATGTTAAGGAGAAAAGATTGGTGGTTACCAGAGGTGAATGGGGGTTGGCCAAAAGTCTAAAGAGGTGTATATGTATGGTGATGGATAAAACCTAGATTATTGGTGGTGAACGGGATGCAGTCTATACAGAAACTGAAATATAACAATGTACGCCTGAAATTTACATAATGTTATAAGCAATGGGACCTCAATAAAATAATTTTTAAAAAATTTCCTTTAAAACTGTCTTTACTTTTATGTAACTGTTCTATTTTTGATATACCAATTCTTTCAGGCTACAAGATTCAAATTTCCTTTGAAGACTCAACCTCCACCAATTAGAGTTGACTATGATTTGTAATTTCTTTTATTACTTTTTCTTTCTCACTGTCACCATTATTTCAACTCCCAACCTTAAAATAGCCCTCAGACTATTCTTGCCTGCAGTCTTCTTCCCTATTTGATTCTTCTGATGTATTGCTGATATTTCTAACCCAAAACTTTTTACATGTACTTTCTTTAGTTAGATATATTTAATGGTTTTCCAATGTCACACTGCAAAATAAAAATTCTTTAGACTTGCAGTAAAGACTCTTGCAATCTGAGCTTAAACGCCATTCATAACCTCATCTATTGTTTCTCTTTACAAACATCTTAATTCTGTTAAATTTTCCTATTCTCTACTGCTTGATTGTTTCTTGTACATATGATTTTGCTCATAATATTACCTTTGCATTTTGTCTTCTCCTTAATTCATCACGTTTCAATCTGATCAAAATATTGTGACATAAACTCTGAAAAATCTCCTTAAGGAGAGTTAAAATATATGCATATCATATGTTTACTTATCATAATAAGACATATATTTTTATATATTGATTAAGATTTGATGTTGAGAATATTCAAACTGCTGGGAGGGCAGTGTAATTGATAAATGGTAAAAAATTGGTTGTATTATATTGTTCCCTGGTAAAGTTGGACTTAGTTCTTCATGTGCTGAGTATCTTAAAGCCTGCTTCATGCTTTTCTATGAACTTTGGAATAAACTGGAATCTCTCTTGGGTGATTAGGGCAACATTAAAAAATCATAATTATTCTTAGGTTCTAACCTTAATTCATCAAGATGGTTATTTTAAT
Organism: Diceros bicornis minor; assembly: GCF_020826845.1. Classification (NCBI taxonomy): domain Eukaryota; kingdom Metazoa; phylum Chordata; class Mammalia; order Perissodactyla; family Rhinocerotidae; genus Diceros; species Diceros bicornis. The sequence continues at coordinate 50,510,778 of NC_080762.1, read as the reverse complement.
CGTTAAAATAATTGTTTTGAAGGTACCTGAAAACCATTGTTAAGTAATATGGGCTACAAAGTCATAATCATGATGATAAGGAAGCAGCCTTATATGTAACATAAAAATTCTTAATGCAATTTACAGAATTGAATTTCATTTTTCCCTTGTAACAAAACACTAGGATAAATAGGACAGTTGAGAAAACTGAGTTTAAGTAATTTGTTTGAAATTACATAAGTAATGTCAAAATAAAGATATGATTCTAAGTGTGGAAGATTTCCCCTTTCAACTGCAAATTCTCTCATAATAAGAAATGTTGGCAATTTTACTTTTCCTATTGGGAGAAGCAAAGGTCATGGAAGTGCCCTACTATCCGGAATACATACTAACCATCAGTATCCATACCCTACCTCAACTCTGGACTAGGTGCTTAAGCAATCTCAACCTCAGACACACAACGCTTGAAAGCATTCCAAAGTGGGAACATATGGATAATTGAGTTTAAAGCCCCACATGATATTTACTAGCTGTATGTCTTTGGGCAAATTAGTTAATATCTCCAGGCTTCAGCTGTCTCGTCTTTAAATGAGAAATATAATAACTACTCTGTGGAATTGATCTTTTGTGAGGATGAGTGGTATAATAAAAATTATCTAGCACCTTGTCCAACTCATAGTAGGTACTCAATAAAAAACCTATAATAGTAAGAGTGATAATAATAGTAAACAACAAAAACCTTTTTTTGGCCTTCTTAGTTGGAGAAAATTTTTTAAAAATCAGGTGAGAAAGCAAGCAGAATAACTTTCATCTAATTTGAGGGTTCTGAGGACACTTCTTTTTAATGCTCTAATCCTTTAGATTTTTGGAGTGCAAAAGAAAGAGTTTGATAGGATGTTCTCATGCATACAAGCATCATGAGACTATGGGTGTCTACAATCTTGGCTCAAAGGGGTCCATTTTGACAAAAAAACTATGTAAGCACCCAAAACCTCTTCTCCTTTTGCAACATTTCACTCATTCCCAACATTTGCCTCCTTCTCATCAACATAACAACTCGTATCTCAAGTAGATATAGCCATATTATCAAAGATGGAATAAAGAGTAAACTTCACGTGCAGTCCAATATCGTCTCAATAGATTCACAGCATGTTCTGTGAGATCTCAGAGACCGATGACACACAACAGTCATCCACAGATTTGGAAGAGTTTTAGATGGATCCAGGATATGCACAACAACTGGATGCTAACAAAAACAACAATAATATGTGTGAATTCTATTCAGACCCTGTGCTAAGTAATTACATCTCCTTTAATCTGTATAACAATCTTATTAGGTAGAGGTACAATTATAATCCATATTTTACAAAAAAGGAAACTAAAACACAGAAAGAAGAAATAACTTGCCTGAAGTCACACAGCTAAGCTAGGAGTCAAATTGGGAATGTCTGGCTTTAAAGCTTTTTCTTTAAAAGTCCACCAATATTCTGCTACAGTAGGGCACAGCTCTGGTGTTTAGCTTGGGTTCTTCAATATAATTGACTTCATTCAATCTGAAAAATATTAATAATGCAGGAATCCTACCTAAAAATGGAGGAAGGATGAGGCTAAAATATTCTAAACAAAAAAGGCGTACAGTTTATCATCAGGTGACTCTGTTTAACAGAAAAAAATATGAGTCATTACTGGGAAAGCGTTGCTAGCAGTGTCTGATCCTGAATAACAAGAGAGGATGCATCAACCAAGTTTAGTTGGTCCCAATCTCTACTGAGGAGGGTCAGTGAAAGAGTGTAGGGTTTATTTTCCCTAATTTTGATTGAGGAGCCACTCAACATATTCATTGAGTTTTGGATTTTTAGGGAATTTATACTGGAATCACAAAATTAAACCAACCACTGAATTAGCCTGAATTTTTAAAAAATAACCAGATTCTGCTCACACTTTTTGAGCGCTTCTCAGGGAATAGATGCTATAGTAAGGGTTTTACATAATGCTTAATTGTAACAGAAATAATAGCAAGAGGCATTTATATTCATGGCTCTTGAAGGGATGAAGAAACTTCTCAAACAGTTTAAACGTATTAAACTCTAAAGCCAGTTTGTGTGTCAAATACACTGGCTAAATAAAGTAGCAAAATAAAATTACACAATATAATTTACACAATAACTGCAATAGATATGAAGCTATTTTCTGAGCAGCTGTGGCAGGAAAATTTTGGTTACCATTCTTGCAGAAATTCTTTCAGGCCTTTATCTATTGTTATAATCTATTGCTATTACACCTTCCAAACCATATTACAAACAGTTGAAAACATTTTTCTACTAATTGATTTGACCACATTTGGCCTGAGTTCTCTGTTGCTTATCCAGTGCATGTAGAATAAAACCTAGACAATTTAGTCTGGTGTTCAAGACCCTGCATAGTTTCTTAGTAATCCACGTCTTCAGCTTCCTTCTTACCAAAGCTAGCATCAGCTAGCATGCTTTTTTTTTTTAACTTTATATATAATCTCATCCCTGCCCCCTCATTCATGACTTTATTTCCTTAGGGATTTCTTTTACTCCTGTCTGTACATCTAAGCCCTATTACTTATTCAAGGACTAGCTCACATCCCATCTTCTTTGAAATTCTTTTGTACTCAACACAGTTCAAATTTTTCTCTTCATCCTCTGAACTAATGAACTTTGTTTTATTTTTTATTTTTAACAGCTTTATTGAGATATAATTTACATAGTGTAAAGTTCACTAAGTGTACAATTAACTGTTTTTTAGTAAATTTACACAGTTGTGTACGGTGAAGAACGGCAATCAGACTTTTGGTGGTGAACACAATGCAGTCTATACAGAAGTCAAAATATAATGATGTACACCTGAAATTTATACAATGTTATAAACCAATGTTACCACAATAAAAAAAACATAAGTAAAATTAACTTTATTCTTATATTACTTAATATTTATCAGTCTTCTCTATACTATTTTCTATGTTAGAATATATTCAACTCTGCCTTTGTACTGCCAGTTCAGGTGGATGGTGACTATGTATGATTAGTTATCACTACTTAAAAACAATAAATAGTAAAATAACTTATTTTCAGTCTCTGAACAATGTTTTTTGAGAAGTTTTTAATTTTGATGGAATATGATTAACCAATTTTTTTTTTTTTATGGATCCTGTTTTTGGTATCCAGTCTAGGAAACTCACGCCTGACTAAAAGTCACAACAGTTTCTTCAATACTTTCTTCAAGAAGTTTAGATTTTACTCCTAGTTTTATGATCTACTTTGAGTGAATTTTTATATTAAGATTGAAGCTCATTTTTTTACATGTGAATATCTAATTGTTCCAGTATAATTTGTTGATAAGACTATCCTTTCTTCACTGAATTGCTTTACATCTTTGTCAAAAATAAATTATTCAGGGCTGGCCCTGTGGCCTAGTGGTTAAGTTCAGCATGCTCCACTTCAGCAGCCTGGGTTTGATTCCCGGGTGTGGATCTACACCACTGGTTGGTGATCATGCTGTGGCAGCGACCCACATACAAAATAGAGGAAAATTGGCATAGATGTTAGCTCAAGGTGAATCTTCCTCAGCAAAAAGAGGAAAATTGGCACAGATGTTAGCTCAGGCCACGTCTTCCTCAGAAAAAAATAATCAATTTTCCCATAAAAGTGTGGATCTATTTATTGACTCTAAATATTCTGTTTCATCAACCTATTTGTTTATCTTGGTAAATACTACACTACCTAGATTATAGTGACTTAAATAACTATTGACATCAGCGAGTTTTGGTCCTTTAACTTTGTTCTTCTTTTTCAAGATTGTTTTGACTCTTCCTTTGTATTCCCATATGAATTTTAGAAGGCGTTTGTCAATTGTATTAAAAAACCACCTGAGGGGCCAGCCCAGTGGCATAGTGGTTAAGTTCACGGGCTCCGCTTCAGTGGCCCGGGGTTTGCAGTTTCAGATCCTGGGCACGGACCTACGCATCACTCATCAAGCCATGCTGTGGCAGTGACCCACATACAAAATGGAGGAAGATTGGCACAAATGTTAGCTCAGAGGCAATCTTCCTCACCAGAAAAAACAAAAACGCAACTGGGATTTTGATTGAGATTGTGTTAAATCTATAGATCTGTTTGGGGAGAATTGACATCTTAATAGTATTGAGTCTTCTGAACCATGAGCCTCATATATTTCTCTATTTATTTATTATTTGATTAATTTCTCTCAGAAATGTTTTGTAATTTTCACTCCACAAATATTTCATGTCTTTTGTCAAAATCATCTCTGCTTTCATATTTTTGATGCTATTATAAATGGTGCTAGTTATTAATTTCAGTTTATGATTGTTCATTGCTAGTATGTAGAAATACAATTGATTTTTGCCTATCAATCTTGTGCCTTACTTGATAAACCTTGATAAACTCATTTATTAGTTCTGGTAACATTTTTGTAGATTGCTTTGGATATTCTGTGTAGACATTCATGTCATCTATGATTAGTTACAGTTGAACTTCTTCCATTTCAGTCTGGATGAGTTTTATTTCTTTTCCTTACCTTCTTTCACTTGCTTGACCCTCCAGTACAATGTTAAATAAGCGAAAGTAGACATCTCTGTCTTACTCCTAAACTTACGGGGAAAGCAATCAGTCTTTCACCATTAGAAATAATGTTAGCTATAAAGCTTCTTCATAGGTGTCCTTTACTAGGTTAAAAAGTTCCTTCCTATTCCTACTTTGCTGTGAGTTTTTATCTGGGATAGATTTTGGACTTTGTCAAATACTTTTTCTGCACTTATTGAGGTGATTATATCTTGGTTCTTTTTGTTTATTTTTTTATTTTGTTAATATGATAAATTGCATTGATTGATTTTCAAATCTTAAATCAACTTTGCATTCCTAGGATAAACTCCACCTGGTCATGAAGTATTCACTTTTTATATATTGTTGTATTTGATTTGCAAAAATTTGTTTAGAAATTTGCATCTATATTCATGAGGAATATTGATTTGTAGTTTTCTTTTGTGGAGTTTTCTGGTTTGGGTATGAGGATAATCCTCGCCACATAGAATCAATTAGAAAATACTACTTCCTCCTCAGTTTCGTGGAAGAGTTTTTGTAGAATTGATATTAGTTTTCCTTAATTGTTTTGTAGAATGTACCAGTGAAGCCATGTATTCCTGGAGTTTCTTTGTGTGAAGTTTTTTTTGTAAACTAAATTTCAGTTTCTCTAATAGACATAGTTCAAGCTATCTATTTTTTCTTGAGTTAGCTTGAGTGAGCTGAGTAAAGTAGTTTGTGTCTTTCAAGGAATTAGTCCATTTCATTTAAGTTGTTGCAGTTATTGGCATAAAGTTGTTCATAATCTTATTATTTTTTAGTATCTGTAGAATCTGTCCTGATGTCACCTTTCTCATTTCTGTATTGCTAATTTGTATCTTCTCTCTTATTCCTTATATCTCAGGCTAGGGGGTTATTAATTTTTCACTGATTTTTTCAAAGAACTAGATTTAGGTTTTATTTAGTTTCTCTATTATTTTTCTTTTTATGCAAAAGTTCATTGATTTCCCTCTGGTTTGGGGTGGCAGTTTTTGTCTTTCGCTATTTTAAAAATGTTGCTTTACTGTCTTCTCATTTCTGTTATTTACAGCAGGACATATGCTTTCATCCTTATCTTTATTCTTTTGTATGTAATACATCTTTATTCTCTTGCTTAACTTAAGATTTTCTGCTCTTCACTGTTTTTGAGTAATTTAATCATGATGTGCCTTGGTATAGTTTTTTCATGTTTCTTGTGCTTGGGGTTCATTGAGCTTCTTGGATTTGTGTATTTATAGATTTTTTCAAATAAAAAAATGTCCATTAGTTTTAATTTTTCTTTTGCCTCCCTCCTTCTTTCCTCTCTTTCCAGAATGCAAATCACATACATAGGATGCCATCTGAATTTTTCCCACAGCTCATTGATGCTTTCTTCATCTCTCTGTCTTTTGTCTTGGATAGTTCTGTTGCTATACTGTCAAGTACACTGATCTTTTGTTCTGCAATATCTAAGGTCTAATCTGCCATTAATCCCATTCAGTGTATTTTTCATCTCATACATTGTAGTTTTCATCTCTAGAAGTTTAATTTTTTTATATCTTCCATATCTTTATTTAACTTCTCAAATATATGTAATATATTTGCAATATATATTTAATATTTTTATTTACTATTTAACATCTGTGTCAGTTATGGGTTGGTTTTGATGATCAGCCCTCATTGTGAGTCATATTTTACTGCTTTGCTGTTACTTGGTAAGTTGTTATTGGATGCTAAACATTGTGAATTTTATTCTGTTGAGTGTGAATATTTTTGTATTACCACAAGTGTTGTTGAGCTTTGTTCTAGAATGAAATTAAATTACATGAAAAAAGTGGATTTTTTGTTTTGTTTTTAAGATTTGTCAGGCAGGACTAGAGCAGTTATCAGTCTCTGGATAATTATTCCCCACTATTGAGGCAAGACCGTTTTGTGCACTCTACCCAATGACCCAGGAATATTGAGGTTTTCCCACCTAGTTGGTGGGACAGATACTATTCCTGCCCTGTATGAGTGCCGAGCAATGTCATCTCTGTCTTTTGAGGTGTTTTTATCCAGGCTTGGGGAGTTTCCTCATACAGATTTGCTGATCACTACTCAATTGAACACTCAAGATGGGCCTTCTCCAAAACACTAGAGATCTGTCTCTCTCTGAATCTCCTTCCTCTCTGGTACTGTTTCCTGTGAATCCTGGCTGCCTTGTTCTCCCCAGAATTTTAGCTCTGTCTTCTTATCTTAAGTAGTTTGCCAGTCTCTGCCTGGGTTCCTTCTCCCTGCATTGAGGCCTGAAAAGTCTCCCAAATTAATATGCTGGGGTACTTATAGGTCTCATTTGTTTATTTCCCATCTCTCAGAGATCATTGCCTAATGTGTAGTGTCTTATAAACTCTTTCTCATATATTTTGTCCATTTTTGGTTGTTTTAGACAACAGGATAAGTTTAGATTCTTTTACTTCATCTTGGTGAGAGGTGGAAGTTCAATACAGTTTTCTAACTGGCAAATAAGTTCAGTCTGAACACCCCTTAAGAGAATGAAAATATACACTGTTATCCTTCTGTCTGAAATTTACTCACACTCAGAAATACCAGGGTTCTTGCTTATTAAAGTAATGATGGTAAACACTTTTTTCTTAGAAACCTTGAAAATAATTGCAGTCTTTTACCCTTGGCCTAAAAGAAATCAGGGTGGAGCAACTGAGATTCAGGCAACAGGCTAATGATGAAAATCTTAATATATTTAGTCTGTCTTTTCTTTTTGTCTGGTTTTCATGCTAATCTGAACTTGTGCGAGATTTGAAATGTACTTTGGATAGAGAGATTCTTCTGCTCCTTTTAACTCTTGATATGAATGGGATCTAAAGTAGGGAGATCTAGTAAAGATGAGCTGAAATGATAAACAACGATATGGGTCAAATAGACTGCTTGAAGCCATAATCAGTGTTCAAGGACTATTTGTGGTGTTGTATTAAAACGATTTTCTACTGCAGAATGTTTTAATTATTAAGACTGACATCTCCCAGCACTATGGAAATGTGAGTTCTCTCACTCTGCCTTGGTAGAAGAAGTGAAAATAATGTGGCTGACATTTGAGAGCAGAAGGTCATGAAAAGGCCAGTAATGATGCTACAAATAAGACACACTGTGGAGATGGGGGAAGAGATCAAAATGGTAACATATTCTGAACCACTGAACAGCATCCTAAATTCATCTTTCCATAAAGATGAGCCCTTGTGCTGTGGCCATAAAATAAATGTGGTTGAAGGTGTGGTGGAGTAGTAATATTAATATTTATTTTGTAGAGAGTGTTTTGCCACACAGCTTCTGTTCTGATAGTCTGTTCTTATTCTGCTCTGAGAAACTGTCATTGTGTATAAATACTTAAATTTTTCCTTCGTCAATTTCATTATTTACATCCAAACTTTCCTAGTTACATTTTCCTGTTTAAGTCAAAAGGGTTGAACTTGGGGTATGAAAACTTTAGCCTCGAATTGTCTTAAGACCACAGGAAAGTGACCTCCTTTCAGGGATGAGGAGTGGGGAGGGAGTGAGTGCACAGAGATGTCAGCCCAGACTGCGCTGTGTGAGGAGAGCCTGGAGAGCCTCCACGTGTGCTGCTCTCCAAGTTTGTCCCTCCTACTGAATCTGTGTTTTGAATTATTTTTCCCCTAGATAAGTTAGTTCTTTTTTCCAAGTTGAACCTTATTTTATTTTCCTTGCTAGGGCCCATTTTATTATTCCAACATTTCCCATTTTAGTATCATCTGCAGAATTCATTTGGACCCTGTTTATTCCCTCGCTGAGGTTTCTGAGACACAGAGTGGAATGGGGTCTGGGGTCAGGCCGTGCATTCCCTTTCCTCCATGCAGGCCTCATCCCCCACACTGGCCCACACAAATGAGGACATAATCTGCTACAAGATTTCCCCACCGAAGGGGATTTCTTAGGCTTCCCTATAACACAAAACTGAAGTGGAAGATGGAAAAGATAATAGCAACAATATGTTTGTCTTTGCTGCTCAGGAATAGAGTAATCAACAAACATTTATTAATCATCATTTAACACATGTCCAGATCTTGGCTAAGTAGCATGGGTGATATAAACGGGGAGCAAGCCTCGGCCCCCTCTTTTGAGGAAGATATACTCTAATTTAGGAAAGAAAGCATACACACACACACTTCTGAAACAATGAGAGGGATACCATGCGTGAATACACTGACTTGTGAGATGCAGAATAAAATTGCCCGGAGAGTGGAAAATATCCACATGGATTATAAAGCTCAGGAAAGATTTGTCAGAGGAAGAAGAGCTTATATACCAAGTATTTATTCATAAATTTATACTGTTCTGTTCCAGGGTTTATTGAGCATCTACTGTATGGGAGAAATTATCCTAGGAGAGAGAGCAGCTGACAGAGCTCACACCACCACCAAGCTTCCAGCTGACAAGAAACAAAGCATCACGATGAAGTGTGATAGGAGCTGTTAAAACTTTTCATTCTGGGATGCTTTTCCCGATACTAAAAGCCAGCAAAGCAAGATGTGATCTGCAATCGTTCGATTCATAACGTGTTGATTCGTTTATTCACTTACTTGTCTTGAGCGTTTGCTCTGGGTAAAAAAATTAGACTAGACATTATGTAAATGTGAAGAAGAATTGCACTTGGACGCTGACTTCAAGATTTCAACCTAATATTGGCAAATATACTGAAAATACATAGTGCAATGTAGAAAATGATTACTCCATTTTCACCTGGCTTACACTTCAGTAAGCAACATAAACTTAAGAGAACAATACAAAATCATTCGTGTTATACGAATGAGGTTTTAATCAAATATGCTGGCAAGAGAAGAGGCCATGTCGGGGCCTCACCCTAATGGGGAGTACACAAATAGCCACCAACCACAGCTGTCTTTCCACTGGAAATGTCTGAACGGCAAGCTCGGTACTCAGGAAAGTAACAGCAGCAGCAGTAGCAGGAGTAACAGCCAGTATATTCAGAACTTACTCTATTCCAAGCGCTTAGTTAACAATTTTAAATTGCAGAATCTCATTTAATCTTCCCCACAGTTTCATGAGATAGCTATTATTATTTTCCATATTTCACATAAAGTAATCTGAGCCATAGAAACTAATAGGACCCTTCCCAGCTAGTAGGCCACTGAGCATGAACCCAAACTCACGCATCTTTAGGTCTAAGGTCAAAACTGAAGAAGTAGGCATTGCCATGGGACCAAAGAGGTCTAGCTTTGCACAATGGTTAAAGGCAATGGTTCTTAATCTCAGGTGCACGTTATAAACACCTGGGAAGCTTAAAAATACCGCTGTTCTAATCCAATATACCCAGAATCTCTGGGGATGAATCTCAAGCATCAGAATTTCTAAAAGCTCTCCAGGTGATCCTAACAGCCAGCCAGGCTTGAGAACAAATGTCTTATGTCTTCCCTAGAGCAGAGGAGAAAAACAAACATCCTAAAAGCAAACAAACAACAACAACAAATATATATATATAATCTCTATGGTATAATGCTCAGAATTCATATGGACATCCATGAGTAAATTCAGAGGGCAGAAACCTGCCCCAGGAAATATCAAACTCCTTGCTGCTGTGAGTTGTCCTACAATAGGCAAAATCCACGTCATTCAAACAAATTATGACCTTCAGCCAAGTGCTCCAAGAAGTCAAACAGCCTATGTCTTCCTTGCCCCACGTCTGTCTGACAGAAAATGTTACACCATGGTTTAGCTACAAATTATTGAAAATACTTGTTACTAAGTAGAAAGAATGAGCGCTTCATTCGGAATATGTGGATCCTGGAAGACCTAAGATCAGCTGAGGGTTCTTTAAGTGAGTACCGAGCTCCCTACCATGGCCATCCTACAGTTTCCCGTTACCTTTCCTCGGCACACACCTCAGAGACATGTTACATAAGCTCAAGAAAAAAGTTCAAACACACATATAAGAGAGCATGTATGAGAAAAACATTTGTCCTGAACATTGTTAATGATCCATAGATAAAATAATATTTAGCTTATATCTGACAACTCTCTTAATTTAGAAGTTTAAAACGAATCGTGATCTCATCAGCTGACAGGTAAAGTGGAGAAGTTATAGCCGTACGTACACAGGAACGCACAGGAAATAGGGAAGTAGGTAGGAACGTCTCTACATTGGGGTTAGCAAATTTTAAAGTTCAGAAATTTCCTTTGTGAAAATTTTGCTTGGGGGAATCAAAAGTTAAAATCTCATGCCTTGACAGAGGTAAGGGATCAGGGATAATTACCGATAAATATATCAAATTTATCAAATTATATAAAATATAAAATGTCTTTTAAAATTCAATGTCAGACTTAATATAATACCTTTCTCTTAAAACACAGTCCTGTTTTCATGAAGACTACACAGTTTCCTAACTGCTGCAAATAAATTAAACATTTCAAAGATGTCAATTAATTCATTCCAGTCAATTACAGGTTTTTAGATCCCAAGCCAAGGCTTTTACTTGACAATTGAAATTGGTTTATGGAGTATTATTTTAGGCCAGCTAAATCTAATGACCTTTTCCCTCTCCAAGTTTCAAGCCACAGATTTCAGGAACAGAGACCGACGAAATGTGTATCCTACATTCCAGCAGGCAAAAGTAGTGAGGAGCTTTTCCTGTGGCTAGTAAAGAGCATGTTTCTTTATAAGAAAATCACTGTTTGAGCATTGTAACACATCAAGTCATTTCCTGGCCTGTGTTTTACATGTGGCTTTCTATTATTATCCGATACACTGACTTTGCCTCCTTGATACCTCTGGCCTTCATCTCCATCTGCATTAGAAATTTCACTTAACCTCTCTCCTCCATCCATGAATCCACCTTCTTCCTTCCCATTTCTGACCAACATGATTGTTGAAAGGGAAGGGAGGATGTGGGAAAGACGAGAGCTAATCAAAAAGGAAACTTCCTCTAGGGAAATGGAAAGACATCGTTGACTTTAGTTTTGCTCAGGATTCTAATATCAGTCTCTGTGCCAGCAAGTTGTCAATCGTTAATCCTTTTGGTTTACAGTCTGGAGCATCCCACAAGTGGACCACTCTTCCCTTTCCTGCCATCAGCGTGCCATTTCTCCATATAATCTCCAGCATTGCTTTTCTGTGAAATAAAGGGACTCAAGCAGATAAAGGAAAGGAGAATGGATGAAGCTGTGGGGATATGTGCATATGGACCCTCTCTTCCCGCCTCATTTCTTTACTAGCTATATTTTTAATATTTGACTTCTTTTCTCTTAAACACTTTGGCTTTGTTCCTCCAAAGAGACCACTAGTTTATATCCATTTACAGTTTATAAAAGGGGTGCACTGCAGTGAAGATAACCAGCAAGGGACATTCATAACTAGTTGAAATGGTAACTTACCTTGAAATGGATGGGCACAGATTTTTCTTCATATATATTCTTTAATTAATACATCATTTTACTGGCTGCTATGGCAATTACTGTGAGGTGTAAATATAAATAAAAACATGATACACAATGAGCTTACAGTTTTCTAGACGAAGTTAGTAATAAATTACAATTCAAATATCATATAGAGAAGTAGTACGTCATAAAGGAAAGAATACTGGACTAGATGACAGAGGAAGTCAGAGGTAACCCCAACATCACGGTTTCCCTCTAGGGACCTATTATAGACTGATTGTGTCCCTCACAAATTCGTATGTTGAAGCCTTAATCCCCAGTGTTATTTGGAGATAGGTACTTTAAAGAGGTAATTAAGGTTAAATGAAGTCATAAGGATTGGCCCTAATCCAATATGGCTGGTGTTTTCATAAGAAGGGGAAGAGACACCAGGGATGCAGTGCACAGAGCAAAGACCATGTGAGGACAAAGCAAGAAGGCAGTTACCTGCAAGCCAAGAAGAGACACCTCAGGAGAAAGTAACCCTGCTGACACCTTGATCTTGGGCTACCAGCCTCCAGAACTGTGAGAAAATAAATTTCTGTCCTTTAAGCCACCCAGTCTATGGTATTTTGTTATGGCGGCCCTAGTAAACTAATATAGGGCCTTTAAGCAAATCACTTAAAATTGTCAACCACAACCTCCTTCTGAAACACTATCCTCAGATTCTCTGACAATTCTTGGTTGTTTATTCTCGACCTCTTTTCCAGGCAACATTTCCTTGCCTGTCTCTTAAAGTGTTGCAGTACGGCAGGGATCTGCCCCTTGTCTTCTCTTTTCAGTCTTCATATATTTGTGGGTTCCTAGGGCTTCAGTAACCACCCATTTGATGATAGATCGCTATGCAGATTTCCCCCATTACCCAAAAGTTTGCTCTACATCACTTCACTTTTACAAAAGATCTACGTTAGTATTTCTTCTTGCTAACTGAAAGAAACCCAAAGAGGATTTTCACTTTAATGAAAAATCGCGAAAAGTGATAACAGCGTTCTGCATTTGTTTTGCAGGGAGCTCTCACAGAGGGAGAGTGCATCCCAAGCAGTGAGCGTGGCGCCGCCAAGCGCCTTCCCGGGGAACTACACTCAGCATCTCTGCATCAAGCCGCCATAGCTTTGAACTGGGTCTGTGTACATCTGGGCTTTATCTCGATTTATTTTGGTAGGTTATTTTTTGTGGCTGGGAGTGCTCAAACATTTTTTCCATATAAATTAATAGTAATTGTGTCTTCACTTTATGCCATTTCAGTTTACAAAATGTTTCATAGGAACACTCTACTCTCAGATAGCGGGGGAAACCTGCACCCGGTTGTATGATTCTAAGAATTTCTCCATTTCTTCCAGATTGACGAATTGGTTGGCATATAGCTTTTCATAGCATTCTCTTATAATCTTTTGTATTTCTGAGGTGTCTGTTGTAATTTCTCCTCTTTCACTTCTGATTTTACTTATTTGTGCCTTCTCTCTTTTTTTCTTGGTGAATCTAGCTAAAGGTTTGTCAATTTTTTTTATCTTTTCAAAGAACCAGCTCTTGGTTTTATTAATTTTTTCTATTGTTTTTTTGGTCTCTATTTCATTTATTTCTGCTCTGATTTTTATTATTTCCCTTCTTCTACTGATTTTGGGCTTTGTTTGTTCTTCTTTTTCCAGTTCCTTTAGGTGCATTGTTGGATTGTTTATTTGAGATTTTTCTTGTTTGTTGAGATAGGCCTGTATCGCTATAAACTTCCCTCTTAGAACCGCTTTTGCTGTATCCCATAAATTCTGGCATGTCGTATTTTCATTTTCATTTGTCTCCAGGTATTTTTTGATTTCTTCATTGACTCAGTCATTGTTCAGTAGCATTTTGTTTAATCTCCACGTATTTGTGGCTTTTCTGATTTTCTTCCTATAGTTGATTTCTAGTTTCATACTGTTGTGGTCAGAAAAGATGCTTGGTATTATTTTAATCTTCTTAAATTTATGGAGACTTGTTTTGTGGCCTAATATGTGATCAGTCCTGGAGAATGCTCCATGTGCATTTGAAAAGAACGTGTATTCTTCGGTTTTTGGATGGAATGCTCTGTATATATCTACTAGGTCCATCTGTTTTAGTGTGTCATTTAAGGCCAATGTTTCCTTATTGATCTTCTGTTTGGACGATCTATCCGTTGGTGTAAGTGGAGTGTTAAAGTCCCCTACTATTATTGTGTTACTGTCTATTTCTGTTTTTATGTCCGTTAATAATTGCTTTATATATTTAGGTGCACCTACATTGGGTGCGTAGATATTTACAAGTGTTATATCCTCTTGTTGGATTGTTCCCTTGATCATTATGTAATGCCCTTCTTTGTCTCTTTTTACAGTTTTTGTTTTAAAGTCTATTTTGTCTGATATGAGTACTGCTACCCTAGCTTTCTTTTCATTGCCATTTGCGTGGAGTATCTTTTTCCATCCCTTCACTTTCAGTTTGTGAGTGTCTTTAGGTCTGAAGTGTGTCTCTTGTATGCAGCATATATATGGCTCTTGTTGTTTTATCCAATCAGCCACCCTATGCCTTTTAATTGGAGCATTTAGTCCATTGACGTTTAAAGTAGCTATTGATAAGTATGTACTTACTGCCATTTTTTAACGTTTTTTTCTCAGTGTTTTAGTAGTCCTTCTCTGTTCCTTTCTTCTTCTATACAGAATTGATGGTCTCTTTAGTTTGACCTCTTTCTGAAAACTCTACTCTTTAACTCCCCTCCTCCCTCCTTTTATGTTTTTGATATCATATCTAACCTCTTTTTTGTGCACTTGTATCCATTACACTCTTATCATGGAAATAGATAATTTTTTCTATTTGTGGTCTTCTCTTTTCCCCTTACATCAGTCCCTTTAACATTTCTTGTAGCACTGGTTTCCTGGTGACAAACTCCTTTAATTTTTGCTTGTCTGGGAAATTTTTGATCTCTCCTTCCATTTTGAATGATAACCTTGCTGGGTAGAGTATTCTTGGCTGTAAGTTTTTTCTTTTTAGCACTTTAAATATATCGTGCCATTCTCTTCTAGCCTGTAAGGTTTCTGCAGAGAAGTCAGCTGATAGCCTTATGGGGTTTCCTTTGTATGTAACTTGATTTTCTCTTGCAGTTTTTAGGATTCTCTCTTTATCTTTAATTCTGGACATTTTGATTATGATGTGTCTTGGTGTGGGCCTCTTTGGGTTTATCTTGTTTGGGGCTCTCTGTGCTTCCTGTACCTGGATGTCTGTTTCCTTCCTTAGGTTAGGGAACTTTTCATCTATTATTTCTTGAAATAGATTCTCTGCCCCTTTGTCTCACTCTTCTCCTTCTGGGATACCTATAACACGGATGTTAGTGCGCTTGATGTTGTCCCAGAGGTCCCTTAGACTGTCCTCGCTCTTTATAATTCTTTTCTCTTTTACATGTTCAGCTTGGGTAATTTCTTCTAGTCTTTTGTCAAGCTCACTGATCCGTTCTTCTGTATCCTCTACTCTGCTTTTGAGTCCCTCAAATGAGTTTTTCATTTCCAGTATTGTATTCTTCATTTCTGATTGGTTCTTTTTTATATCTTCCATTTCTTTGTTGACATTCTCACTGAGTTCATCTATTCTTCTCCCAAGATCAGTGAGCATCCTTAACACTCTTTGTTTGGACTCTCTGTCTGGTAGGTTGCTCATTTCTGTTTCACGTAGTTCCTTTTCTGGGGTTTTGTCCTGTTCCCTTACTTGGAATGTATTCCTTTGCCGCCTCATGTTGCCTCTTTCCCTGTGCTTGTGTTTATGTATTAGGTAGGTCAGCTACGTCTCCTGCTCTTGGATAGGTGACCTTATGTAAGTGATGCCTTAGGAGACCTGCCGTGTGCTTCTCTCAGTTCTCAATGTTCCAGGGGTGACCACTATGTGGGCTACGTGCATCCTTCTGTTGTGGCTTGTTTGCTCTCCCTGTAGGTGCCCAGGGAGGCCAAGTTATGCTCCTGGCCAGCTGCTGTAATGCTCAGCTGCTTGTGGTTGTTGTGGGCCCTTCAGTCTCTTTATCAGGTGTGGGGAGCCCCAGCACAGTTGGCTGCAAGTTCTAATACCACGTTTGTGTTGCAGTATTTCTTTTAAGTGAGTAGGGCCCCAGCATAGCAGGTTGTTAGGCTCAGGGCCTTACAATTGCTATAAGCCTCCAGCCTTTAGGTCTCTTGTCAGCTCTCTGAGGATTGCAGCTGGGTGGGGCTGGCCTCAGGCACGGGAGCACCCAATTGTTTCAGGCTTTGGAAGGTGGGGCAAACCCCCTATGTGGGTCTTTGAGAAGCACAAGTCTTCTGCAGTTGACAAGCCCTGCCGCCCACAGGTCCACACACAGAGTCAACACAGTCCTGCCCCATGTCCGTGCCCCGACCTCCCAAAGCGGACCCAGTCTTTCCATGGCAGGAGCCCCACACACTCCACCACTGCCCCACACTCTCCACCCGCTCCTTGTGCACGCCCTGCCCCACTGAAGTGGGCTCAGTTGCCAGGCTGCAGCGAATCCAGTCACCAATCTATGCAGGCCCACAAGTTGCCTGAGGGCTTGTTGTTGGGTGGGGCCAGTCTCTAGGGTGGGCTGCCTGCCCTGGCTGAGCTGGATTAAATCGGTGCTCTAGCGGGTGGGGCAGACCCTGGGCTAGCAGGCCTCAGGGAGAACTCCAATGGCGTCTGTGTCAGCATGCCCACACCAGGCCACAACAATGGCCGCCGCCCCAATGTCCCAGTCCCTGGAGAGGTCTTACCTCTCACTGAGATGTACTCACCTAATAGGTGAGTCTCTTTCACCAAAGCACTATGCACCTTTCTTTCTGGTGATTTTAGGTTGCTTTCTGAAACTGGTGAGTTTGCGCTTGGGCCCTTTAAGAGCCGGTTTTAATTTCTTTGTAAACCAGCTTTTCTGGGGGTACTCCCCAATGTTTTAGTGGCAGGCAAAGTCAGACATTATGCCACTCGTCTCGATTGTGCTGGGTCCACAAAATGCCCACAGCGGAGGCGTTCCCGGCTCAGGGCCCCGCTCCTCCAGGGAGGCTGCATACCTTTGGGCTGCTCCCGGGCAGCTGTGAGGCACTGCGGCTTGTGAAGGCGGCGTTTTTCCTCTCTAGAAGGGAGTCTCTGCCTCTTCCACCTCAGTTAGGATTGTCCGTTGTTGCAGGAGTTCCTCTTATCCAGTTTTCAGTTCTGTCTCAGGGGTAATCTTTCCACCAGTAGTTGTAAATTGGCTGTGTCCACGGGAGGAGGTGAGTTCAGAGTCTGCCTACGCCGCCATCTTGACTTCTCTCCGTGTCTGACTTATTTCACTTAGCATAATGCCCTTGAATACATCCAAGTTGTTGCAAATGGCAAGATTTCATATTTTTAAACTTTTTTTTACGAAGAATAATATTCCATAGTATATGTATACCACATTTTCTTTGTCTGTTCATCCATCAATGGACACTTGCATTGTTTCCATACCTTGGCTATTGTAAATAATGCTACAATGAACATGAGAGTGTATATGTCTTTTCATATAAGTGTTTTTGTTTTCTTCAGCTAAATATCCAGAAGCGGAACTGCTGGATCGTATAGTAGTTCTATTTTTAACTTTTCAAAGAACCTTCATACTGTTTTCCATAGTGGCTGCACCAATTTACATTCCCACCAACAGAGCACAAGGGTTCTCCACATCCTTGCCAACACTTATTTCTTGTCTTTTTGATAATAGCCATTCTAACAGATGTGAGGTGATATCTCATTGTGGTTTTGATTTGCATTTCCTTGATGGTTAGTGATGTTGCACACTGTTCCATGTGTCTGCTGGCCATTTTTATGTTTTCTTTGGAAACATGTCTACTCAGTTCTTCTGTGCATTTTTAAATTGGATTGTTCATTTTTTTGCTGTTGAGTTGTATATGTTCTTTACATATTTTGGATGTTAACCCTAATCAGGTAAATGATTTGCAAGTATTTTTTCTCATTCCATAGGTTGAGTCTTAGATCTATGTATGTAATTTCTTTCTTGACAACTCTACTTCAGTTCTTTCAGCTGCACAAACTCATAATGTTTATAACCAAACATGTTTATTTGTTTGGTGTTTCCTATCTCATTGGAACCATTGTTTACTCAATTTTCTAAGAAAACACTCTGGCTGAGGGGAGGGGTCATCTTTGGCTCCTTTTTCTCCCTCACGCCTCATAGCAACCAAGTAAAGTTTTGTGGATTCTACTTTAAAACATATGTCTTGAGACTGTGTACTTATCTTCAATCCAGGATCATCATACTCATGGAAGACACCATCGTCCATTTGATGGGCTGTAGTAGACCCCCAAATTGTCTCCTGGGATCCAGGCTTAGTCCTTCAAATCCTTTCTTCACACAATAGCAAGTTCTTATTCTCCCTTTAGGAGAACAAAAATCTTTAATGTCTTATTGCTTGTAGGATAAAGATCAAATTTATCGATATACCTCTAAAAGCCTGGTTGCTGCTCGACTATATAGTCTTGTTTGTTTTTCCCCACCCCTGCTCTACCCTCATGCTCTCAATGCCCCAGCACAGTTCTGTTCTTTCACGTCCTGATGCCTGCCAATTCTTACTTACCTCTTGACTTTCCTGTGGGCTTTTTCCTTTGTCTGGAATTCCTTTTCCTCCTTATCCTGGATAATTCCTCTTCAAACCTCAGGTCCAAGTGAAACTGCATCTCTTTCATTAAGTGCCCCCTGCCCCAGCTCTTGCCATACCGGGCAAGTGCCTCTGCTGTGTGTACCCATGACATTCTATGCATCCCCTATCATAGTACTTAATACCTTTCACCAGTTATTTTGATCATTTGTCTTCAGTAGTAGTTCACCATAATATTGCCAGTGCTTGACATCATACATGATTATTCTGAGTGACTACTAAAGATTAGCCAAATGAATAAATAAATGAAACTCACTGAATCTGTAAACTAGAAATGCCACTGATGGTCCACCTTTCCCCGGAGAAATCTCATGAAGACAAATGATGTGAAACATGCAAAAAGACTGAGAAAACACAATCATGAAAAAAAAAATAGACTGATAGTAAATAAATGTGTCATTCAGCTAAACAGAGTGAGAAAATTTTATTTAATTCAGATTTTAGTTAATGGCAGAAGTTATTCTGAAAACCTATAAAGCTCTCTGCACCTGAGAACATCCTATTTATGTTATTTCTAAGCGGGCATATAAACCTATGTATGGACTGATATGTATAATCTGTTTCATTTGTGTGTATTATGTGACATTCACAGTGATATATTAAAATATGAAGATTTTAAATATATTAATGATTTGGAAATTTTGACTCATAAATCTACAGTTATGCTGGGAAACCACTAAAGTTGGAATTTTACTTTCTTCTCAAATAGTTTTTACTTTTCAAGCTCCAATGCTTTTCTTGCAGAATTCATTTGGTATCCATTGATTCTTGCATTCCTGAAAATCTTCCCAGAGGCATGATTTCCAGATTCTACTCTAACATTATCCTTTGCAAATTTTAGTAGATATTTTCATAATATTTGGACATTTCTGTATGCCTAACCTTTTCTCCATGTGGGCTTGCTGATTTAATAGAATAATGAATTTTATTTGGAAAAGGTCTTGGAGGTTATCTGACAGCAATCCCATTTCCAATTACATGGTTTTCCAGCCTTAGTTTGAACACTTTCAGGGATTTGGCACTCTCTATTTTCTAATAGGATTCCTTTCAGAGTTGACAAGGTTTTTTCTTTTATCACTCTCAAATATGCCTCTGTGTTACTAACATGTATCTGCTGGTCCTAGAATTTTCCCCTATAACAACACTGATTGTCCCTAAGGCAATACTTCCAATTTTTACAATTAATTCAAGCAATTAAAATAATGGATTTGAAATGTTTGTCACTATAGTTTTTTCTAATCTATGCCATTTTTTCTAAATATTCTATTAATACAATCAACTAATGCACTATTAAAATTTTGCATTTCTTATCTATGTTTCCCCACATACATGCCCTTTTAATGTCAATATAATATTGCTTCATGTAGATGATATCCCCTACCCAGTGTTCTGCATTCTGGACTAAAAGTCCTTAGTTCTCAAATGAGTCCCATTACTTAGTTTTTTGATTCTGCTGTGTACTGGCTGCTATTCTTAGGATACTGTCTTGTTGTCTGATGTCTCTCCCAAAGCGAACGTTCTAGAACCAGATACAATGTTGTAAAGCTGGAATGATAATAACAGAACACAGTTCTGAAATTCTCCTGAATTGTCTACTATGCATAGTATGAGAAGGTCACAAGCTTAGGCAACTGTGTGGCCACGTCTCCACAACTCTCAGCTGTTGGGTGACAATTCTGGGACCAAAACTTACGGCTCAGTGTTTTAGCTAAGAGTTTAGCTTTCATGTTAAATATTGGGTTCCATTTCCAAAGACAGATTCAAATTAAACTGCTGTTAACTCAGGGTTCCCTTATCTTGTAACTAGCTTTCTGAATCCAAGTGAAAACTCACCAATTACATTTAATCGTCTAGTTTTGGGCTTACCTAAGCTGAGAGCATTTTGAATGATAATTCTGTTATTCAAAAGATATGTATACCTTTCAGCCAAGTCTGATTAAAATGTGAAACAGGATCAAATCTTGTGGCAGACTAGTGGCTAACATTGTCCTGATCTATGAGACACCATTAATCATTAATGCAACACAAAGTTTTAGAATCTGGCACACATTCACTCAATAACTCTATGATTATAACCTATTTAAAAAATTCTACAAAGGTATTATAACTAACTGTCAAAATGCCTTGCCTAAATACACTCCAGTATGTCTGATTTATTACCCTAATCAAGCAATGAATGAATTTGGTTTACTATGATTTGTTTTAGGGGAAAAAAAGTTATTTTCCTCACTAATAGACTACACTCTTTCTATCTTCTCTTAATATTACAGCCTCTTCCCCTTTATTGCTCATCTTCTTGCTTAAAAAATATCTACAAATCTATTTATATCATTCCTATTATTTTTTCACGAGCCTCTATTTGTTCTAAGGTTTATTCTCATGGATGCTATTCTTAGAGGTGCATGCCACTCTTGTATGTTTATTCCTTCTTCGATGATTTTCCATCCTTCTGTGGTACATATTCTTTGAAAAGATTGCCTTTGATCGATCTGATACCTTTTTAATATCTATATTTATTTATATTATCCTGAAAGCAAACACCAAGGTTCTGGATCAGGGACAGGGCATTATCACTTATAGCAATGACTACATTAGTTCTCAAGTCTTGTCCTTCCCCCTTCAGGGTGATGCAATGAGGGCAAGATGGACCATATACATACAAGGAAATTTTTTGCTCCACAAGAGAGGAAACCCAAAACTATGAATGTGGGAGTTTATATGGGCTGCTCAGTCCCTTCTCTTCCTGAGAGAGGGAGAGAAATCTTTGCTCCCTCATGGCTTAAAATTCTTTGGAATGTAAAGGGATGGCTCTGGGTTTCATCCTCTGAAATGTAAACAAACACCAAGGAGGTAAATCCTTTAAATCTCTCTGAGGTCTCTCACTATATATCCAGTCATCTTTTAACTTCCAAGACTTATCCTTTAATCTGGCTTCTAGTTTTCTTTTCTCTGAAAGCCCTAACCATGCAGAAACATGAAAATGTTCATTTTTCTTCGCTGTCTGTGAGATCTCTAATCCTAGTGGAGGGAGCAGATCTTAAATACGAAGATATAAGGCTAATCAAAGGAAGAAATATAATGAGTGTATGTGGAAAGAGTAAAAAAAATACAAGTTATATTCTTTGACCAAATAAGATCATTGCTTCCAAGTTTTTCATTTAGGTCAGTAAGCATCCTGTGTTTTCAGATAGCAGTTTCTTGCATCTCACAGAGATATGGCTACCCAAGTGATCCATGTCAGACCTAATTAATGGCTTAATCATACATGGGAGATGGGATCCTTCTCTGCTTCTCTTCTGCACCTCCTTTAGTGTCTTAGGAAGATTGCTATGATTGCCTCTCCCTTCTACCATCATTCTCCATATAGCAAACAGATTTTTTAAAAATTCCAATATGGTCTTTAAAATATTTAATAATTTCATTTTTTACTTAAAATAAATTCTAAATTATTGCATTTAGAATGCATTTACAATTTATTAACTCTCCCTGCTTGATTTGTCCCCTGCCAATCTCTCTAGGATCACCCATTCCTGTTCCCACTTTACTCACTACACTTTAACCACAGTGGCCTTCTCTGAGATATTTAAAGCAACAACAAGTCAATATCTTTCCACTTCAAGTCTTCTCATATCAATTTGTTTTGCTTGATACATCCCTTCAAATGAGAGTCAGCCCTGCCCAACCACCCTAAAATGGCTTCCACGTCTTCTCATCTATCAAGTCACAACCTGTAACAGATTTGGCTAATTACCCACCAACAAGAAGTGTGTTCCCACTTCCAAAACAGAGTTGTCAAAAGGAAGCAGTGCGTTTCCCATCTCACTTGCAGCTAGGGAGAGCAACATGACTAGTTCTGGCCAAGCGAATACGAGCAGACATGCCATGTGATACTTCAAGGTTTAGCTTCTAAAATCCTCCCCAGAGGGCTCCTCCAGGCCCTCTACACATTCTTTATGGCTACAATTAGGGTAACCCCCAGGTGCCCTTGAAAGCAACATGTTAAAGATGTCAGTCGCTCCATCAGAATGAGTTCTTGAATAATTGTGTGGATGAGGATGACCCCACTAAACTGTTCACCTATCCAATTCTTTTACATGAATTGAAATAATCTTCTATTATATTAACACCAGTGTACATATTGAGTTCTAATTTTTATGGCTGGTAGTCTACCCTTACTGATAAAGAGAAGTATTGCCTTCAACAATTTAGAAAGCAGAGTGCGTGCCTATAAAGTCTGTAGCTCTAGAAGAGGTTGGACAGCAGAAAGTTAGTAGCATGGGTTGTTTGTTATTTACTGCATTTAGGATATTACACAAAACCAATGAGCTTGGGCAAGAATTGACTGATTCATGAGCAGAAACAAAAGGGTAGAGAGTCTAGAAACTTAAACAGTTGGAAAAAAGATTTTAAAAGGGCATAAGTAACAAAGGTTCATCAAGAGTTCTTATTACACAGAGGAACTCAGCTTTGAATGATTTAAATTAAAAATTCTTCCCTTCCACTCAAGTGTGTTGCTTCACATGGCCACAAGTTAGCTGCCATGGAGAGAGACACGGGGCATGGAAGCAAGGAAATAAATCAGACTTGAGAATTGTGTCAAGAGAAAATTTACGTTGTATTTACTGGCACCTGGTACTGACTGGAGCCAAGTAAATCAGAAACCTGCTGTTTCTGAAAGACTTATAATTCCAAAGAAACGTGAGCCTGGACCAAAGAAGTCTTTGATGATTCAAGCCTTATAGCAATTCCCTGGCTATCAAATTGGGATGTGTAACAAGTAGGGAGTTGTGAAATTTGTGCAGCCCTCGAATAGGGCATACTCTTCAACAACACCCTTTAGATGTGGCTCTGGAAGTCAATAAATGAACAACAAATTTTCTTCCAGATAACACTATCTGGGTAAATGAAGGACCTTCCCTCACTACCAGGGTGGAGACCTCCACAACAACTGCCAATCAGGATGCCATGATTGGAATAGATGAATAATGGTTGTATATCTTGTACTCTTCAACATTTGAATGTTCCACTTTGTAAAATGGGCATGTGGAATTGGAGGATGCAGATAATTGGCCTTTTAGTGCATAGATCATTAGATGAGGAGAAACCACCGCTGGAACTGATGGAGAAGACAGTGCATCTCCTGGACATCTTGGACTTTGTACTGAATGCAGCAACTGGATTGGACTTTGAGTAGCCTCCTTGGGGATGGGGTACAGAGTAATATTTGATAGTGAGAGAGACAGATTGTAGAAGAAATAGCTAAATGTTCACCAAAAATATATGTTTGCTCTTCCATATTATGGAGTTTTCTTGGGAAGCACAAGCGGAAACTTCCCAGGCCCCCTTGCATCTAGCTAAAATCCTGTGACCAGTTCTATCCAATGCAAAGTGAGTAGATGAGACTTGGGTCACTTCCAAGCCTGGTCCATTAAATGTCCCTGGTCTTCACACTCACCCGCTATCACTATTTTTCCTCCACTTCAGCCAGCTAGAATGGAGATAATTCCCAAGGTGATCTTAGAAGCCATATATTAAAGGTGGCAGAGCCTCTTTCAATTTAGTTCCTAAAGATGGCATAGAATAGGGCTGTTCTGCTGACAAACCCACCTGCCCCATGTATTGCAAGAGCAAGAACTAGTTTTCTGCTGTTTTGGAATAATCATAAATGCATGAGTCCATTTGTTAAATATTATTTATTTAATAAATTTACTTAAATATTTGTTAAGTGTCCTCAGAGAACATTTCTATCCATAAAACAACTATCTTAATGCCTGGGCACATAGAAGATGGTTAGTAAATATTTTTTGAATGAGTTAATTAATGAATAATTTTTTAAAACAAACTCCTTATTTGAGTTTTAATTTTCAACATATTTCCTTTCCTAAAATTTTACCAAAGTTGCTTTACAATTTAGATGCACTCTTACACTCCCAAATATCTTCTATTTGTTATGTATGCTCCATCAGGTTTCTGGTTTTCTCTCAACTCCCACTATAATAAATCTAAGTTATGACCTTTTTCTAATTTTATTTCCTCTGGATAGTTTCTCAGAACTGTTACTGTCATACACACACACACACACACACACACACACACACACGCACACATCATAGAGAAGTAGAATTCCTGGAATTAGCAGGAAAAGAAACCCATCTTGGAATTACCAATTCATTCTTTTACCCTCTGAAGAAAATAAATGTAGTCTTAAGCTACTGATGATGTGATGGTTTTTTGTTTAACACGGTAAACATTGAAGGTTGTTGACCTCATTTTGACTGCAAAAATTTATTATCTGGTTCTCTACAAAAATATCTAGGCTCTTTGTCATTTCACTCTTTTGGCTCAAGCCAACAATGAATTGGCCGCAGGCATTGGAAAAGGGTTTTCCTTTTTGTCTCTAGTACTGTGTTTGGTTCAGTGCATTTCGAGAGTCTAACTCCTTCACCATATGGGCTCAGAACTCTCCTAAAAACTAAAAATATAGGAAATGAACAGTACAGTGCATTATTACATAAAGCACTGCCTCATTTTAACTTGGAAATTTGTGAGATTTATTTTTCATTACAACAAAAATATTCTTTTGAACAGATCTTTTATTTCGAGCCACATACAAATTATTATGTCCTAGCTGGCAGAGGTGTCAGCTAACAGGATGCATGTTTCACAACAAGCAACATTTCTACCTGCCTGCACACTTGTTACTCAAATGGTACAAGCCCAGGATACAGATGTGAAATTGCTATTTGTACTGGTTAGGACTATTTTAATTGCTAATTACAGAAAACTCAATGCAAACTTGTATAATCAACAACCACAAATGAATTTATTGACTTATATCTCAGCAGTCCAGATAAAGGATGCTTGTGTGACTTGGCACAGTGAATAAAAGTCACTAGGCGTCTAATTTTTTTTCTCTCTTTGCTCCATCTTCCATGGCACTAGTGTTCTTTCTACATGGTGGCCCCTGGATCTTCTTTTATGATGATTGCAGTCCCGTACCTCATATTATCTCATTAATTCACATGGAAAAAGAAACAGGCTACTTCCCTGTGGTCTCCCTGGCTTGAACTGGGTTATGGGTCAGCCTTAAATTAAATACCAAGGTGAGGGTCATGGTGATGAGATGAATGGACTGGTTTAAGTCTGTTCAGGCCTACCTCAGCAGCATTATTACTATACTGTGAGGAGAAGTAAACTCCCTCTCCAATGAAAATCAGGCTACTTTTGATTGAAGAAGAAGGAAATAGATGCATTGCATTCTACAGTTTAGCGGCAACTACTAAAAGTCCCTATATAATTTATATAAAGACGGACTAGTCTCTTTTAGTCTATTAGTCTCTTCCAGCATGGCTCATGGGCACTGAAATAATACCCTTGTAACATTCTTTCTCTTGCCCACTTGCTTGGTGCTTTACAGAAAGGACTCTAGGATTATTCTCTCGGGTTTGCTGTACTGCTTCCCTCTATTTTGCTACTTCTCTTCTCCACCCAAGGCTGTCTAACCTCTTAGCCTCTACCAACTTTAAGATGCACATCAAACTCTTATTCTTTTATTTACCCAAACAACAGCATTTGATAGTCTATCAGGTAGCATCTCAGTGACCCATTATACATCATTATCTAGAGAAAACTATCATTCCTTTTCTTGAAGACAGGTAGGAACCAGTTTTCATAAACCATAATTGTCTAACCTTTTCTTCTTGAAAGGGAGAGAAATTATTTTCACCCAGTCCTAAAAAAATATTCCCTTTAAAAAAAAATGTTCCTTTTTCATCAGGATGAGCAGAATGATTCCTTAAAATGCTAAAAGAAAAAGGTAAAATTAATTTGACTTGAACATTTATATTCTGTTGCAATATTACTAAATCATATCTTTGTTGAGAAGAGATTCAGAGAGAATAGAAGGCTGTCAGTTATGATTCATGCTAACTCTACTCAATTTTCCTATTTTTAGATAAATTAATTAAGGGGTAAGATGATAGTAATAATAGCAAACACATATAATGTCTACTATGTGTTAGGAAATGTTCAAACATGTAATAATTTATTTAATTCTCATAATGGCTGTAAGAGGCAGGTAATATTATTATCTGCATTTTAAAAGAGAACTATACCACAGAGTAGCCAAGCAACTTGCCCAAGGGGCATAACTAACAGGCGGCAGAGTTGGGTCATGAACCTGGGCAGTTTGACTTTAGAATCCACGTTTTTACTTCTAACACTATACTACTATGAATGATTAAGTCTTCCGAGTTGGTGGAAAGCCAAAAAGTGACTTAGATGAAACGATGGAATGTGAGGTCAGAAAGATGTTTCTATTTACTTTCTTTTTAGTCTAAATTAGTCTCCTATTCAGAGAGAATCTGAAATTTTGTGTACTTCTATGATAACTCCAGGGACTACCAAATAGCTATGTGTCCCACTTGGTATGTGAAAGCTAAGATGGGATCATTGAGTTTGAGAATTTGGTGGACTTTCAGATCCTTTAGCTCAATCTCCTATCATTTTTATATCATTTCTGTGAGTCTCTTCTAGAGGTTCTTATTTATTATTCCATGGTCAAGATCTAAGTCTTTGTTAAGAATTTTCGGAAACAGGCAGGAAGTAAACAGAATTGGTCTTTCAATAATTTTTATAAACTGGACTGATGTAGATCTCATAGGGAAAAAAAGTAGAAATAAATGAACCTATATTGTATGTAATTTAGATTTTTTTCCTTCTCTCTAAATATATTTTCGTTATAATTTATAATTATAAATTTATAATTTATAATTCATTATAATAATCTTATAATTTTATAATATTTGAAGAACTTGGACAAATGTATTTGGGTTTGGAAAGAAAGACTGAATATGCATAGGAAAGCATTGAGCTTCATCATTTTATGAAAAACAGCTGTTTCTATTAGACATAGGAAATACTTAAGGGCTATATAAAATAAAATCTGCCATGTGCATTTTTTCAATAATTCAGAAACTAATTTTTAGCATATGATAAAATAAGCTATACATTTTTTTTTTTTTGGAGAGGAAGATTGTCCCTGAGGTAACATCTGTGCCAATCTTCCTCTATTTTGTCTGGGTGATGCTGCTACAGCATGGCTTGATGAGTGATGTGTGGGTCTGCACCTGGGATCCAAACCTGCGAACCCTGGGCAGCCGAAGCAAAGGGTGCAAACCTAACCACTATGCCACCAGGCCACCCCAAAGCTATGCATTTTTTTTTTTTTTGTGAGGAAGATCAGCCCTGAGCTAACATCTGCCAATCCTCCTCTTTTTGCTGAGGAAGACTGGCCCTGGGCTAACATCCATGCCCATCTTCCTCCACTTCATACGGGATGCCGCCACAGCATGGCTTGCCAAGCGGTGCGTTGGTGCGCGCCCAGGATCCGAACAGGTGAACCCTGGGCCACCGCAGCGGAGAACGCGCACCCAACCGCTTGCGCCACCGGGTCGGCCCCAAAGCTACGCATTTTTAAATGTAATTGTTTAAATGATGATTTCTTTCCTCCAGCTGTAAATGTCTACTTATTTAACAGGCATACTTTCTAAAGTTTTGGAATTTTATTTTTATATCTGGAAATAACTCTCTAAGTTGTATATTGGTGATGCAAAAATTGAATTGCATCACTCATGTTGCCAGTTGGTTGGATTTATTCCATACTTCTTAATTTCTAAAACCCATAAAGTTAAAAGTTCTTGCCATTATATTTCATATTCATTTTAAATTTATGCATCTTAGAAATATCTATGGCATGAAATCAACTGAAATTCCTCCTCGTTTATATAATTCAAAGAATACTTTTAATCTAATTTATTGATAGCATTCATACATCCACAAATGTAAAATATACCACTGTTTGTCCCTTGAGCTCGTCTACCACTCCTTAGAAATGTTTCTCTGCTCTGCAACGTGTATTATCAGTCAATAAACACTTTTTTATTGATCTGAGGACTGGAAGTAATCAAGATTTGTTTATATGTTGGCCCCTTCTTACTAGTGCATATATTATTAAATCAGCACTTGACAAAGCTGACCTGAGCCAAAATTGTGATGTAAATAAAGTTGGTCTTTGGTCTTCCTCTTTCATTTTCGTCTTGGGCTCTTCTGCTTTAGTGCCTAGTTCTGACCCAAGGTTTTGATGTTACCATAGGCTGCTCAAAGTCCTCAACCTGGATCACCTCAACTATAGCTACTCACCCACCGCAGAAGCAGTACTGTCTCTTCTCTGTCTTCACCTTGCACCCAGCAGACCCACTGAAGGTTCTCCTATTGCCTGGCTGATTGTGGACCACTTCCATTGACAAGGAGGGATGAAGAATTAGCAAAGTATTGTTCAGATGTTGTTTGGGAAAAAGGTCTGAATGATTTGAAAATGAATAGATGATAAAGGAAGACAGTGGAAAAAGAGTGTGGTATACTACACAGACATTTTACAATAATGAAGATAGTTGGTTCTTGCTTATCTTATGGCACATCATTTGCATAGTGAGTTTTTTCTGCAATGAGATTTTAAATTAATTTGCCTTCTCAGAATCATTGATAGATTCTAGTAAATATTAATAGGCCAACACCAATTCAAATGTTGCAAATGAGGAGGTAGTGGCTTAGTTTATTTAAAACAATATTTTGATTATAAAAGTAATGTTTTTTTGAAGTATATTATGAAATTTAAGAAAGTTAAAAAGAAATTTAAGGAAAATATTCTCCTTGATCTCAAATACCGTGAGAAAACTACTTTTAAATGTTGGCACATTTCCTTTTAGTATGATGTCTATACGAGTTTCTACATAGCTAAAATCATGCTGAATATATAACGTATATCCTTCTGTTTATGTAACATTTTTATTGTGATTAAAACACCTTTTTCTGGGCTGTGTTATACATCTATTATGTGCTATTGATATATAATAATTTACTTACCTAATCTTCGATTTGTATATTGTCTCCATTTTTCCTTATGAATAATGCTATAATAAACATCTGATAATACATGCAGATAGGGCATTTTTAACCACAAGTCACTTTTTTGGTTTATACAGAATTTATGGCCAGATAAATCTGACTCTCTTTACTTAAACTGTTGTGAAGCCAGGTCTACCCTATGTCATCCTTACACAATTGGTTTCTTTCACTCCCACATCAGGACTTTACCTTTCTTTCTATTCAGTTGTGTAGTTTGAACCCATCATCTCTCTGAGTACTCCTGGATCTCAATTTTGTCATTTAATATTTTTGCTGTCCCTTTCAGCTTTATACTTTATACAAATTTAATATTCATATCTTCTATGTTGCTATACAAAAGTCTTTTATAGGAAAGAATGAAGG
This sequence comes from Diceros bicornis minor, assembly GCF_020826845.1. Taxonomy (NCBI): domain Eukaryota; kingdom Metazoa; phylum Chordata; class Mammalia; order Perissodactyla; family Rhinocerotidae; genus Diceros; species Diceros bicornis. Next base: position 50,480,804 of record NC_080762.1, on the reverse strand, counting down.
ACCAAGCCCTGCATAGAATACCCATAAACACTATCTTCTCGATTGACCTCTATCCATTTTTACTGTCACTTTTGGACTTGGAATATCAGCCTGTTGAATAGGGTCATCAAATCCGTGTTACTCAAACTTCTCCAAAGTAATATCATAACTGACTTATAGAATTTAAATCTTACTGTATATATGGTATTTCCTGAATTGCCAGCCTATCTAACATTATAATCCCTGCTAGAGGGCAGAAATTCCTCTTTCTCCCTACTTTAGAGCACAAGGCTTTATATTTCATCAATGCTCAGAGAATGTTTATTGAATGAGTGAAAAATGGATATTAGTTTGAGTGCCATGAGTTATTCTTAAGGATGCTTTTATAAAGGCTTCACAAAGCATTTATATTTGCCAGTCTCAGAATTCCAGGGTCCTCTCAAAATCTCCATACTTGGTTGAAAATTACAATTTACAATTACATTCACAATAGTTTTTTTATGAGGATGTAATTGATCTGGGCTGAACAACTGAACTTATTAAAGTAGGCTGTTACTCTCTCAAATCTCAAATTCCTCTTCACTCTTTTAGCTCTATCTCTTCTTGTCCAGGATGACAGAAACCGAACAGAAGTTGAAGAGCACTCTCGCCTGTGAACATTGCAGCGCGCTCTCCAGACACTGACACTGGTTCTTGCTTGTTGTTCCTGAAGTATAGGAAGGTCTATGAGGCTTTACGGTCATCCTAATTTGCTTATGAATTTCAGCTTATCCTAAGCCCTTACTTTCCTGACACTCTTCCTGTGGAGTTTTTTGTGTAATTCTTGATCACGGCATTTTGCTTCATCTTATTTTAAAACGTGCCCATACTCAGGGCTGACATGAAACTGCTGTGCGAGAGGTAGCTGGAGTGGTTGGTCATTTCTTCTGTTCCAATTGGTAAGTGTCCATGCCATGCTGATTGTTTAATATTTTGAATGTAATCTTGTCTCTTTAAAAGCCGGAGCTCATAAAATGGCTCCCTCAGCAGCCGTGTTATTCTCCATGCTCAATGCATCTTTTTTTCCCTTCCAGTTCAATCATCAGACTTTTATTTTTTAGAAGCTTACAGTTCACTAAGGCCACCTAAAATAATATTAAAAGCTTTTTATATGCAAAACATTGTGCTAGGAACTAAGGAACAATTTCATAATATTACCTTTCTTACAATCCTTGAGGATTAGATCATATTATATTTATATCTCATTTCCAAAAAATAAAATGTAAATATAAATTTACATCTATATTTCTAGAGTCTAGATTTTATGCTTGGTATGCTAACTTTTTATTCAGTATTATTAAGGGTAAAATAACACGATAGTTTTCTCTGTATATTTATTTTTGCTGCACTTTACTAAAAGGTTTCCACATCAGATATGTGTAAAGTAGCAATTATAACGCTTTCCTTCTCCAAACTTCCGAGACATTTCTTTTATTATCAGCCAAATGTTTTCTACTATAATTAATTGATTCATCAAGTACTTATGGAATACCTATACCAAATATCAGACATAATACTAGAGTCTTTGGGTTAAAAAAATAAATGAAATACCACCATTATATTTGTAATCTCACCATTCATTATTTATTTTGTGGCTTTTCTAATCAGATGAAAATCAAATAAATCTTGCCATATTTTTCTCCTGCTTCCTCTTTTACTTATCTATTCCTTTGGAACTAAGTAGGCACCATTTATAAACCCCATACCATAAAGTATAATGGAATATAAAAAATAGCTACCACCTGGAATTAAGATTTTGTGATCATTTTATTTGATGCATTTGTGGTTTCAACTACTGAATACACATTCAGCATCTTTTGAGGAGGCTTATTTGTTTGTTTGACTGTTTGCTTTTAAATTAAAGATGCAAGGTTCTACTTCAGATGCACTTACTGAATCAGAATATCAAAGGTAGATGTGCAGCAATAGATCATTTTTTAAAAGCTCTGTAGTTGAATCTCGTAAGCATTCAGGGTTGAGAGCCTTGCATATACCTAGTGTGAAGTATTTCAAATTTTATGTATTACTAGACCTCCTTTCCTGTTCCTTTCTTCTAAGAATTATTAGATACATTATTAATGCTCTATTTCCTATCTGTTGTCTTTTAAAATAACTGATTTTAGAGTTTTATTTGACGTTTCCTCTCTATTCCTAAGATTTCTGACTCCTGTGCATGAAAGATTTTTAGTTACCTTTATATATTTCAATAGTCTCATGTGACTCTGACTCTTCTCTATGATGATTTCTATAAGTAAAGACTATCTTCATGAATATTTAACCAAAGAAATGTGATAAACTAAGGTAATTCTCTGCCTAGTGTAGTATGTATGTTATATGGTGATTCATACGGCATCCTTTATTTTTATTGGTAGATAAATATTATGTCTATTAAAGTAAGATAAAAACTAAAAAAGCATCATGTTAAACTCTTTCTAAGTGGCTAGGGTTATCTTAAATAATAAAATATGTGTTCCTTTTTACTGTGATGATAAATACCATACTTGTTTAGAATGTGGACTACAAATTACAAATGTTTTCTTTTGTCTTTAGTAGACTATTCTAGATCACACAGAAGATATTGATGATAATAGTTTCTTTTTCTTAAGTTCAGTTGCATGTTTATCATTAAATTTGAAATCTAGAGGTTTTAGAATAACGTCTTATTCTCAGTGTAGTTGATGTCGATCTGAAGAATGGAATTTGAAACTCAGTTCTGTTAATTAATTACATGAGTTGAATGCTCGGAGCTTTATCTTTATCAATAGTAAAGCAATAATAATAATAATAATAATACTGATTTCACTATTTTCGGGGAGGGTTTCGATGAGATAGTATATGTTAAATTATTAGGGTTATTGCTTGGCAAATGCCAGGGAACTTTTGTGAAATCTACTTCACGACTTAGTACAGTATTTATTATTACCATTTGTTTGAATGTAGCATTATCACTATTAGCTTTGAATGAACAAGTCCTTATAACCTTATTAGGAGTGTAAGGTAGGTAAGTGGTCTATTAATTTTATACACAAGGAGGAGAAGACTCACAAAATATATTTTGTTAATATTTCACAGAGTGGGTGACTCATAATCTTCAAACATCGCACTGTTGCATGAAATGACCTTCACAGGCTATTTAGTAAATAGTACTTAAAGTATGCTTGGGTTGCAAGGAGTAAAATGGGTGACATTAGTCTGGCATGACATATCCTGTGGAATCAGAGTGTAACTTTTATTTTCTCATTTAGCTTTCATTGAGTGAAGAAAGCAATTTCAATGGAGCACTGAAGTGGATATTCAGAGAACTAGGGTTTTATTACCAGCTCCATCACTGACATACAGTGGGCCATCAGGAAAAAAATTACTTTTCTGCTCTGAACATCAGAATTTCTTTCCTTAAAATAGAAATAAATTTGGTGGTTTGGAAAATTAGTTTGGATTTGGCAAATACAGGTACACTCAATATTCTAGAGCATTCGATTTAATGAAATTCATGCTGTGTTCATAATGCAAAGAAGTAGCAAATAAATATATATGTAAGTAGTGATGATGATGATCACGATAAATAAACAAACAACTACATAGGAAATTATATCAGCCAGTGCTGCCATATTTATGTAACATACTGTCTAGTGGTACAAAAGTGGAACAGCAAAATCATCTGTCCCCTTCAAGAGCATGGCCAACCATCCAAATTAGCCCTCTCCAGTGAGATCCAAACTGGCATCACCATCTCAAGAAACTGACCTGAGTGCTCATGTTCAATCCTGGTGCTTATAGGCAGTGGTATCATTTAGTGTTCATATGATTGTGTATGCACAGGTGTATGTTGGCATATTTGTAGATCTCCAAACTATGGATCAAGGGAGTGTATATAAAACAAGGCAGAAGTGGGTCAAGCTGCAGAAAGAGCGGGATGAAACAAGGCCAGTAGAGAAACAAATTCCACCAACAAAGTGATTCTAAACCCGTCTTCAAATCTGTCAGGCGTTTCTGGTGAGAACTAGAAACCAGGAAGACAGCCAGAAGGCTGGAGAGGTGGATAGCCAGATACCATAGGGAGTGGGTTAACTGTTGTCTGATGCTCCTGTGTGTGTGCTTGGGTGAGAAGGATATCCATGTGAAGACAAGTATAACTGTGGACTGGGAGGAGACTTTTTGCAAGTCTTTAACGAAAGGGGAAGGATCTTTTAATCAGGTCCAAGCTGGCTCTCAGTTGTGTAGGACTAATCAGGGTGAGGCTGGAACCTTAATATCCTGAGCAGAAGGGTGCAAGGCATTGGCCACCAGAGAATGTCAGGGAATAACAAGTACAGTTACATTTCCAGGTTTTAAGTCTTTGGGTTATTCACGTATCTTATAACATGGATTTACATGATTTTAACCCACTAGATAGAGCTATATTTAAAAACACGTATTTATTATTTAAACAAGTTTCGAAGACTAAATAGGCAAAAATATCAAACAGCAATCTGGAAAGAAGAAGAGATGAGATATCACTAATTAAATGCAATAAATCATTAGTCAGAAAAGAGAATAATAAAACAGAAGAAAGCTGTAAAAGATCCCTGTTATGCATAGAAAAGAAATTTTGTTTTTTTTTTAAATAACAGTAGACATAATTGGATAGAGCTTTTTGTTGTTGTTGTTAGGATTACTCATTTGAAGCAGAGTTTACAAAAAATATCATAACAGAAATTCAGACAAGTTAAGTTGAACATAAAAATAAAAATCATTCTTTTTATACTTATCTGTTGAGTTCAGTGCCTACTATGTACCCATCATTGTTCTAAGCACTGGGGTAAAAAACGAGAACATAGACATAGGCCCCATAATCATGGGTTTTATGTTATAATTAGAGAAAGAATAACAAATAAAATACAGCAAATTTTACAGTAAATAAATTAAAAAATCAATAAAACAACAAACAAAATAAGACATCTGCAAACCTAGAACTATACTTGTGAAGAAGAATGAATTTCTGTTTGAAAATCATTTAATAAATTAGCCTTCCAGTAAAAGATTAATCGATTTAGTTATTCATACTTTACCAACTAACTACGAGAAGAAATTCTAGGAAGATGGCAGCACATTCACTCATCCCTTAATCCTTCTCCCTCCCAACTTCCATGTATTATGGAATAATATAACAAAGGGAGGCATAAAATCCCTCAAGCCTCCCCTGAACTTTCCAGAGGAGAAAATAGGCACCAGATTCCCTTATCCTTGGTGCTCAGGGAGAGCCAAGGGACCAGATATTCCTAAGTAAAATTGGCAATTTTTTTTTTATTTGCAGGTACCCATCTGTGAAGAGTACAATGACCAGTGGTACAATTGAGTGTCACTACCATGATGTGTGCTAAGGCACCAGCAGTTTTACCCATCATTGTTTTTGTGCTATCATTGCAAAAGTCAACAGAGTTCTTCCACGAAGTCCAAAAAGTGATGAAATTCAAAAACATTACACAACATTTTAAATATTTCAGTGCCAATTGTACTTTGTGCCAAACTTTCACGTAAAATAAGATCTTCCTGGCTGCTTGGTTGGTACTGATACCAGATGAATACAAACAAATGAGCAAGTCCAACCACGTCTGTAGATTCATCCATTTGCAAGAAAAAATTACAATTCTGCAGATAAGATATTATCTTATTTCCATGTTTGCCAGTGAATCTTTAATTTGACAAGATAATATAACATTGAAAATTGGCACTGCTGTGAATGTTTTTACTGATTTTTCTTCAGCAGGCATTGAGCAATGTCAATGGTCCAAAGCTTTATTAAATTCCAGCTATTGTGTGTTCTTCTCCAGCCAATGTAATATGAAAACATACCCTGTAAGATATTTCAGTGGCTTCTGCATATCTACTTTGAAAATCCATAGCAAACAGTTTTAGCTGTTAAAGACTTCAGCCCAACTATGTTTAAAATATTTAATTACTTTTTCTTTAACTTCTGAATGTTTTGTCTCAAAATGACATTGCAACTTAACTGGTACTATGAAACTATTTTAAAATATTCTGTTTCAAAATACACAATAAAGAACATTATTAGCATGTATAAAGACAAGAGAAACAGTATTTTGTCATAGTTCTTTCTGTATCTTGGTTACAGTTTCACCCAGGTTCTTTGGAGTAGATTTCTCTCTTCCATAAGTCAAATAATCCTCTAATTTTGGCTTTTTTTTTTTCCGCAGCATCTTTAGATGTAGATGGTGCACTCGTGGATGGAGAAAACAAATGTTTTTACTTTTTAAGCCAATAATTATTACTTAAATGTAAGGAAAATATATTTCCTCTATTTCAAAATAAACTAGTATTACATTGTAAAATAATAACAGTTTTAGATAATACTTAAAAGCTTAGAAAATTTTTCAAAAATTTTGAAAATGTTGTGCAAATCCTTTTTGTGTTTCCATGTAGGTACAAGGAGAATTTCAAGATTTCAAAGTAATATTTATTGGATGATAATGAGTTTACAAAGATTACAAGATATATAATCAGTGATAGTAATAGAACAGTGTAAGTATTAATTAAAGATTGAGTTAACATATGAAAATATTTACCATCTACATCTAAATATGCTGAGAAAAAAAACTTTCATATTAGAGGATTATTTGACTCATGGAAGAGAGAAATCTATTCCAAAGAACCTGGATGAAACTGTAACCAACAAACAGAACTATGACAAAATGCTGTTTCTCTCATCTTTATACATGCTAATAATTTTCTTTATTGTGTATTTTGAAGATATGAAAATTAGCATATTTATATGCTAATATTAGATTTTACAAAACATAAGAATACACAAGCACATATTTCATTAGCAGTAAAAGCAGTGATGTCCTACATGACATGTAGTTTCTGGAAAAGTCTCTAGTACACTTGTACAAGAATGAAAGTAAAAGAACATATAAAGTTTTTCTGTTATTATGGCAATAGTTTTGTCGTTACAGAACCCCTGAAATGGTCTTGGAGACTTCCGGAGCTCCTTCAGCTATATTTTGAGAACTGCTGTCCTACTGGAAAAAAGGGGGTGGCTCATAAGTAAATTAAGCTGAATTAAATAAACAATATTAACAAGTTACAATTTTTACATTTGGTCTTTGATGAAAAATTTTAAATCCAAACTACATTCACATTAATAAATTCAAAGAAATATTTTTTCAAGGAAAATATCTTGATCTGCATATCTATACATATTTCCATATAAATATGTGTGTCTGTGTGTGTTTGATTTATAAAAAATGTTTTTTATATGACAATTGACTCAAGCTAAAATGAGAACATAAATGTAGTTAATTTTTTTGGCAAAGAACAGTAAATGACAACTTTATGAAAGTGATTTCATCATGTGAAATCCACGTCTGTTAATGACAAAGATTCTAAAATATTTTGTCAGCATCAATAAAATCTGCAAGCACTATATTCTAAGAACATTAATCCCACAATTGTAAAAATTATTTCTTTGGGACTTATGACTAAATGTGTAATCAAGATGATAGAATCAGAATGAAAGAATGACACTTTTAGATGCAACATAATGGTCACTGAATTGTCAAGTCATGGATGCTCTGTCTGGAAGAACCTTAACAGCGCTCTAGTTCAATTAGTCATCATATGCTTAAATATATTCTACAGTTTCCCTGACAAGTTCAGTCTCTGCTTAAATGCCTGTAAATTAATGGAGAATCTACAATTCTTTACTTTGTCATTTTATATGGCACTTTTGCTAGAAGTGCTTCCTTCTATAGAACTGACATCTGCCTTTTTACATCCATTTATGCCCATTCATACCAGTTTGACCCTTGAGACAGAGTAAGACATTCTGGCTCAGTCACTAACTAGTAATACAACTTTTGAAAGTCACATAAATGATTGAGCTCCAAGCTTTCACAGGAAATGCTTGGATTCAATTATCCTTAAGTTTCCTTTAGGTTGTTCCCGCTCTAAAAATTGACAGCTCTCTCTCTCTCTCTCTACACACACACACACAAACACACACACACACACACACACACACATAGATCCATACCAGATGTGTGATCTTATGTTATCTTTCTAATTTTGGGGATCCTAATTTCCTTTTCTTGAAATTGTTAAAAATAGTATCTACTCTATTTTTTAGATTTTTTTTTTGAGGAAGATTGGCCCTGAGCTAACATCTGTTGCCAATCTTCCCCTTTTTCTTTTTTTCTCCCCAAAGCCCCAGTACATAGTGTGTATCCTAGATGTAGGTCCTTCTAGCTCCTCTATGTGGGATACCACCTCAGTATGGCTTGATGAGTGGTGCGTCAGTCCACGCCCAGGATCCAAACCGTCGAACCCCAGGCCTCCGAAGTGGAACATGCAAACTTAACTGCTACGCCACCAGGCCGGCCCCTACTCTATTTTTTATGAGGTTGTTTGAAAACAGTAAAAGTGGTTTAAGTGAAAATACTTGATAAGCTGTGAGTACTCTACATATTAGCAATTAAAACAATAGTGGTTTAAAATAAAAATTAACATTATGGGAAAATGAGTAAAGGGAAGTAATAAGTATCATATGCACCTGTTTAGTTAGTCAAAAATACATGCAAATTTATTGATATACAAACTAATAGAATTTGGGGGATTTTTGCTTCTCGTATGGTAGAATAAGCTCATAATAGATTGACCTTTCAGCAGAAAACAACAATATACTCTGGAGAAAACACACACACACACAATTCTACTTGATGGCTCTGGAGAGTGAGTAAAAACGGACATATATTGGAGGTGAGTTGGAATTTGGAAGAAAAGATTGTTATGGGTTGAGCTTCCTGTTTTTATGACCTGAGCCTGAGGCTAGCCATGGTCACAGTGCAAGGTGGTGAGGGGGAGCTAAAGAACCAGGGGACAAAGCCAAGGTGACCGTTGCCTCTAGAGAGTGGGGAAGAGGTTCTGAAGAGGAGAAAGCCAAAGAATGCTATATATAGACTCTCCCAAATCTCTGATTGACCCTGGGACCATGCATACATGGGGCAAAATCCAAGTAGCTGCCCCTAGAGATAAAAGGACTGAACTGAGATCTGCAATACCACCCCCTGCAGGTGAAACAGAATTTGCAGTTGGGGTCCAACCAATTTAACTGTCTGCTAAAGTAAACATATCAAGAATAATGGCCAAAAACTTATCAAATTTGGTGAAACAATTTTACAACTTCGAAAAGCCGAGTGGATCACAAGTAAAATAAATACAAATAAAATGCTAGCCACATCGAAAAGATTCTGCTTGAAAATCAAAAAGAAAGACAGAATCTTGAAAGCAATTAAGAAAAAAAAATGATTTGAAAGATTGTAGTTTTCACATCAGATACAATGAAGGCCAGAAGACCATGGATCAAATCTTAGAAGTAAAGAAAGGAAAAAGACCGTTAAGCCAAAATTCTACTCCAGCAAAAAATATGCTCCAAGAAAGTGAAATAAAGACATTTCAGGTCAACAAAAAACAAATAAAAACATAAAACAAATAAAAACAATAACACCAAAAAATTGTCAGCATGTCTGCACTTCAAGAAAGGTAGTTCTTCAAGTTGAACGGAGAAGATAACAGAGGGAGACACAAATCTTAAGAAACAAATAAAAAGCATCAGAAATGGCAAATAGTTGGGTATGTATAAAGGATGCTTTTCTCTTAATTACTTTAAAAATAATGGTTTAAAGCAAAAATTGCAACACTGTTTGTGAGGTAAGAATGCATGATGTTGAGATGCATATGACAACTATAAAATGAAGAAGGGCAGGGGGTGGTAAATAGGCATATAGTGGGTTGGACTTAGAAATATACAGACATAGCTGGATACAGTAATAAATATAAACATCTGTGTATGCTTGGGTTAGTGTACATACATATATCTCCTAGCTCTGTCCACTGAGAAGGGATGGAAGCAGTGACACTCCACTTGCAATTAGCATGCATAGCACCCAGATCTTGGATTCTAAATATCTTTCTCCAATAAATGGAACCAAGGAGATGTGGTTGGTTCCAGCTCTGAGACAGGAAAAATAAAGAGGAGCATAAGTCACATTTTGGTGCCATAGAATAAGGAAATGCTCAAAAAAGGATGGGACCATGTTAAAAGGACACAAGAAGCAACCTGCAAAGACCTCTCAATGGCCAAATCTAGAATAGTCTGACAACAAAATAAATAATGATGGTATTGTTATATAATCCATAGAATAAAAACAATCTATGAATACACATGAATATAAATAAATAATATTTAGGGGAGAAAGAACAGTTCTTCCTTACAGAAGCATTCTAATTAACAAATGTATAAGAAATGAAAGAAATAGATTACCCTCATTAGAAGACCACAGTTATCAATTTTTCAGGAAAGATCACCGATGTATACTAAAATTAGTGGATGAAAGTTTGAGGAGAAACCAGATATTTGCATAGTTTCAAAGTATCTGCTCCAATAGGTATCTATTACCTACAAATAGAAAAATAGTAAGTTTACAGTGGAGAAATCCAACAGACACCACCTTAACTAAATGATTATAATTAATGTCACAAGTAATAAGACACATCGACATCATACACCCCTTGATATATTGTACTGAGAAGGGACTATCACTTCCGTGTTATTCTTGCCAAAAATGCATAACTTCAGTCTAGTTCTAAAAGAACATTAGATAAACACAAATAACCAAGGAGCTGTCTTCAAAACGGTCAAGATCACAAAGCATAAGGAAGACTGGGGTACTGTCGCTCCTTGGAGAAGACAAAGGTGAGGGACTGAATATACAAATGGACAATGGCAGACTGTGTATAAAAGTAGAACTCTGACTCCCAGTCTGCAGCCACCAGTCCAAGAAGTGAGCCCACTATGCGCAGTAGCCAGTCCAGAAAGGCAAACTACTCTTTGTAGCAACCAATCCAGAAAGCTAAACAGTACTCCTGTATCAATCGGCTCCCCAAAACCAGGATTTGATTAATATCTGACAGCTTCTGTAATTTATCCCCCAGTTTCCAACTTAGGACTAACCAGGAATGCCAAATAACCCATAAGGAATCACATACGTTGCTCCACTTCTAGTTAGCCTGCCTACAGCTTCCCTATGCCAACAGCCTCCAGTCAGGGCGTACCTGAGATCTACCCTTTTTTCCATTATAAGCTTTCTCATTCCTTTGCCTGCCTTTGAGTCTTTGCAAATAGTGGTGGCTGACTCCCTTGCTACAGCAAGCTCTGCAGCTTTTGCTTTTTCTTATTTGGTTGGTCTTCATTTATTTCCACAAAGGAGACATGACAACTGAATGCAATTAGGGATTCTTGGGATAGAAAAGATTGACATTAGCGTAAAAACTGGTGAAATCCAAATAAAGTCTCCAGTTTAGTTAATAGTATTTTACCAATCTTATGTTAGTTTGATAACTGTAATATGATTACAAAAGATGATAAAATCAAGGAAATCTCTGTGAAGGGTCTTTGGGAACTCTCAGTACCATTTGGGAAACTTTTCTGTGTGTTTATATTATCTCAAAATAATAAGCTAAATAATAAACTTCTAGGAAAAAAACAAAGGGGAAAATCTTTGCAATTTTGGGAAGCAAAAAACATAAAACACGGAAAAACGCATTAAATTTGGCTTTATCATCAAATTCTGTTTTTCTCTTCAGAAGACATGGTTAAGAAAACAAAAACATGCCAAAACCTAGGAATAAATATTTGCAGTATGTGTATCTGCCAAAAGACTTCTAACCAAAATACATAACTTTTACAACTCAACAATAAAAATAAAAACAACCTTATAAAAATGATAAAAGTACTTTCACTGACACTTAACAAAAGAAGATAAATTAATGGCCGTAAACACATGAGAAGATGCTTAACATCATTAGTTACCAGGAAAATGCAGATAGAAATGATATAGAGCTACACATACGTTAGAATGGATTAAATTGAAAAAACTAACAATACCAAGTGTTTGTGAGGATATGGAAGGACTCTTGTATACTGATTGTGGAAATGTAAAATTAGATAACCACCTTGGAAAATAATTTTGCACTTTCTTAAATTTTCCAATATATAGTTAACATGTGACCCAACCATTCTACTCTTCTGTATTTACCAAGAAGAAACACACAAAGACTTGTGCATGCATGTCCACAGCAGCTTTATTCATAAGATCTCCAAACTGGAAATAATCCAAATACCCATCAACATATTCATGGATTAGAAAACAATTAGAATGAAGAAATTACTGATGCACGCAATCGTATGGATGAATCTCAAAAATCATTATGCTATGTGAAAAAAACCAGACATAAAAGAGTACATACTATATAATTCTATTTACATAAATATAAACTCCTTTATATTAACAGAAAATAGATCAGTGGTTGGCTGAGTTGAGGGTAGAGGAAGGGACTGACTACAAAGGGCCATCAGGAATCTTTGGGGGAGTCATGGATATAGTCTGCCTTTTAATTGTGTGGTGGTTTCACGGGTGTGTGCGTCTGTCAAAAGTCATTTAATTGTATACTTTAAATGCATGCAGCTTATTGTACCTAAAATATACTTCAATAAATTTGATAAAAATAAAATGAAATAACAATATAATTTAGAATTTGGAAGAGTCTCAGAGATCATTTAGTGAATTTCCTTGAGGAGGAAAGCACAGGCTACAATCTAGATCTTTTGCTTCCCAGTGTGTGTCATGTTAACTACATAAATATGTGTATGTATACATATGTAGATGAAAATTTAGAATAGTATAGGATATTCTGTAAGACTTTGTCTCCTTTTGTTTCAATTCTGAAAGCAACTTATTCTCCAATATGTATTGTCTGAACTGGCTACTTTGTGTTTCTTGCTAAAAGAGGAGAGGAAAGGCCATGGGGTACTCAGAACATATTGGTTTGTCTGGCTTTTCCAAAAATGATAGGAATTCCTATTAGGATACATTTCCAAGACCTGGAAATGTTTTCAATAAGCCATGAAGAGTTTTGGCTCAGCCTCCTGTTTGGTTCATGCCTTTTGGGCTTCACAGAACACTCAATCTACAACATGTGCTAGAAACCTGGATGAGGCTCTGATTGAAAACTTCTGCTGTCTATCACCTGCCACTTTGCTTTTGCTTTCATTCGGTGGTCCATTTCTACCTGCTTGGGAAAGTAAACCTCAGAGCAGAAGCAAAAGTGGGAAATAAAGGTTAACCCTTCCCAGGGCTGTGAGTTGGCCCTCATGGCCTCTCTCTTATTCAGCATATCTGAGCTAGTCACGGAATCTTCAACTTGTCATTTGCAACACTGCTCAAAAGGAGAAGTGTTTGAATATTATTTTACATGGCATACTCTAACATTTATCTGGAACAAAAAATATTCAGTTCAGTTCAAACACGTGACAGAAGCTGGGGAATGTGCAGAGGGTTACTAAGCACTTAGGGGCTTAGAGCCTTGTGGGGAGGCAGATGCAGTAGCTGACCGTTTTTACTGCACGCGTGGAGATATGTGTTGGGTATTCACACAGGATATTCTTTTCTCTTTTTCAGGCTGAATAAAACACAACAGAGGGATTTTGACAATGAAAGGTCAAAATTTTATCTTACAAAAGTAGAAAACAACAAAGTACAAGTATAAAATTTTTTGGTGGTGAGTTTCCCTATTTGTGAAGTGAATGTTTGAGTAACCTTCAAACCAATTCTACCATTCTGTCCTCCTTCGACGGTGATAGCAGGCTGTCTTATTCAATAGGATGATAAAATGGGTCACCTCTAAAATCCAACTCTTGGAAATTACTCCGTGTTTGTAAACCCTGGATGCTGCCAGCCTTCTTCCAGGTCTCTGGAACTCTAACAAGGGCAGTTGGTTTCCCTACCAATTCTTTCTATCTTCTTGCACGTGGCTGTATCCGTTCTCAAACTTTTGGCTCATTCTGCTAGTTCTTTACAAAGATGCAGATGTTTCTTAAAAGTGGCAAAAAGATCAAAGAGAATTTTTGTGCCTGATGTGCTGGAATGAGTCGGAGTTCTGTTAAGTCTGATTTGGACATATTAAACAAAACCAGAAAATAGTGGTTTGCAAAGTTTGCTGGTAAAATATGGAGCTTTATGGGTCAAAACTGCAGCACAAAAAAATGCCAGATTTAATTGTCTTTTTCTTTTTAATTATGGCTAGAGATAGAAAATCAACAGAATGGATGTTGCTACACATTATGGTTGGTTTGCTTTAGAATGTTAGTGCTTCTGTGATTAATTAGCCCAAGTCTATGGACTATTGCTTGCTTTTTTTTCATTCTAACTATGACCAAGGAGTGTAGTTACCAAATGTAGTGATGACTCAAAGCAAAATTTAATATACAAACATAAAATGATCATTTGCTTCTTGCAAAGCACTGACTAGGAACTGAAGAAACAAATAGAAGCATTACACAGTTCCTCCCCACACAGAGGATGCATGCTAAACGGGAGAATAAAACACTCATGTAACTGCAAAACATATAAGTCCCATAAAATGATACAAAAGGTTTATAGAGTTTGAAGAGAAAGAGCTCAAATCCAGTTGACTTAGATAGATTTTATCTTTGAGGTACTTAAACTGCTTCTAACACTTCTTTCTCCCTCACACCCTGGTACCTGATGAGTCCCAGGCTTGGTGTCAAGTGACTAGTAGCTCTGGATAAGGTTTTAAATAATAATTAAGGTACTTACAGATATGACCTGTCTCAAGTGTGTTTGCATTTTAAAGCTATGAAAATCCATAGGAACACAACTATTGGTTTGAAAACAGGCAGAAGGGTTGATGTATTTGCTGCAGGTCCTTGACTGTCTTATCCTAACATCTTTTAATTCAATAATTATATTTAAAGATAACAATAGTGTATCTTTGAGTTAAGTGAGCTCTCTGAATGTGTTCTATAGTTCTCTATTTTAAAAGCTCTGGAATATTAGTTGCTACCTGTGGTTTGAACATTTCTCTCTGAAATTTGCATTATTCTGTAGTGATTTTCCTACAATTGCGACACATTGAATTTTTAATTTAAGTATAAAGGAGGAACAGAAAAAGGTCTGATACAGTAGATGACACTTCTACACTGAGTTTGGACAAGGGCTAGCCTGAGAGGCATCTGGTAAGCAGACTGGACAGAGTCATCTAATATAAATGGGCAGGAAACTTTGAATTTTAAAATATCAGAGAAATGAACATAACTAGAAAAAAAAAATCCCAACCACTGGATTCAGATCCTCTTAACATGTACTTTTCTCCTACATCCTAAAATTATATTAGTCACCAAGAAAGAAACCTCATGAGCTTCTTTTCACTTCTAAAATTCTGTGATCCTATGATCTCACTTTCCATTTGTATAAAATTTACATACTTTGGCACTGAATTCAAGTAAAGCACTATATGTGAGAGAAAACGATAATATTACTCGTTTAATTTAATAAATACCTACTGAGTAACTTTTGTGCTTCAGACTTGTGCTCTTGGTGAAGACACAGAAGAGTGAATGGCCAGGCTCTCAGCTGGCTTACACTCTAGTGAGGATCTACCTACTCACCAAACATGAAGACGTAATCCCCAAAAAACACCCAAACATTTGCAGAACATAGAAAGGTAGGCATTTAATTTCCATTTTAAATATTCTTTTTCACCAGTTTCACCACTTTTCGTTATTTGGAGTGAATGTGTTTCTCATATTAAGGAATTGAGTTTGCGGTTCAGTCCTTTAAGAGAAAAGACTTTTAGAAAATTGTGAGAAACGACTCAGGTACTGCCATGATATTTCTAAAAAAAATAGAAAATGTGTTATTTGTAAATCTTGGACAAGAAGGAGAGGCAATGAGTGTTTTCAGCATAGCTAAGCAAACATTGTGTGATATAATAGCTATTACAATATAAATAATAGGGAGCCGGCCCAGTGGCATAGTGGTTAAGTTCACGTGCTCCACTTTGGTGGCCTGGGGTTCATGGGTTTGGATTCCAGGTGCAGACCTACACCACTCATCAGGCTATGCTGTGGCGGTGTCCCACTTACAAAACAGAGGAAGATGGGCACAGGTGTTAGCTCAGGGACAATCTTCCTCACCAAAAATATATATATAAAGAATATAACACAGGCTACTTCATATTTATTCCATATGGAATTCCTTTCCAAGAAACAGAATTTTATTCTGACATGGTTTACTTTAGCATAGAATTCTTTATTCAATATTTAGCTTGA
This sequence comes from Diceros bicornis minor, assembly GCF_020826845.1. Classification (NCBI taxonomy): domain Eukaryota; kingdom Metazoa; phylum Chordata; class Mammalia; order Perissodactyla; family Rhinocerotidae; genus Diceros; species Diceros bicornis. The sequence continues at coordinate 50,464,600 of NC_080762.1, read as the reverse complement.
GACTCTTATTTTGCACCCTAGCCAAGGGTGTTTACTTGCTGAGGTATCAAAAGAACATCATTTCATTATAAAATAAAGACTGCCATATAAATTAATCAACAATAAGAGAGAAAGCTCAGGAATGGGACTATCCACACTTTTTATGGGGGACAATGGAGAGGCCAGCCAACTGAGAGAAAGGTTTGCATTGGATGATACTTAGAAAGTTCTGGATCTTCAGGACTCCTGCCATTAATCACCCACACATCCCTTTTAAGTTTTCCATTTTACTGAAAGATGACACCCACCCTGTTGTTGCTGTCCCCACCCTGTTGTATCTGCCTTGAATCCCAAAAGTCCCTTTATCAGTGAAAGTTTTTCCAGCTGTTAAGCAGGTGGCCTCCAGGCATAGATCAAGTTGCTGAGCCATTGCCCAGAGGGTGTTGTTAAATATTTGTAGTCTAATTGGTGAAATGGTAACATCTATGACCTGAAAGTCTGAAAGTTACTTAATTTATTGTATGGCTTTGTCTTAAGAAAATAAGAAACCTATTCAGATCTGAATTTGAATTTAAAAAAACTTGTATCTTCAGCTTTCCCCATCTTTGTTAAGCCCTATCCAGAGGACAGCATGCCCAAGTCAAATCCTGGCCTTGATGCTCACTATGTCCTTGAGCAATTTAACCACCTTTCTTCCTCAGTTGCATCATCCATAAAACGGGAATAATCACTGCACCTAACCCTTGTGATTATTCTTATATTAAGTGAGAAAAAAGTGTTAGAATAATATCATGTTTTTAACATACTCTCATACATTTTCACCTATTATCATGCTCAAAATTTTCCGCTTCCTGATGCGCAGACCTTACATTGGATCAAGGGAGGACAGGCCTGGGTTCTTCTCCCACCTGTTTCATCTTTTCTTTCTTAGTTTTTCCTGTTCAATAATATTGGAACAGGTACAGCACTTTGACTTTGGAGCAAACTCATCATGTTCTATTTGTTAGCTTAAATTACATAGCAGCATTTGCATTATCATGAAGTTCTCCAGAAAATTCTGTTCTTCATAACCCATTCATTTCAGCAAATGCCTGCACAAGAAAAACAGCCATAGTTAGAGATAAGAACTTTTGGGACGGTGCGTTGACATTTGGAACAAATTTACCTTATCCTCTTTGATGATTTAAACTATATAAACGGCACTTATGTTTCACAGGTATTCTCTAGGAAACTGTATTGTTTATAAATTTAACTTTTAGTCAATATGTTAACTGAAACAATCGTGTTTTGATGTAAGCATATCAGAGTAAGCCTGCATCTTTTTTTTTAACTGCAATCATAATGGATTTTAATAAAAAAGCAAATTTTGTTTTGCTAAGTAACTGCTGGCAGTAGTTATGGCTTAATATTGAATTAGAGCTTACATGGCCAGAAGCAAACTCAGACCCAAGGAGACTAAACATCATTCCAGCCTCAGGAATGAAAAACAAACAACAAAACATCCCCAAGGTAGCACAGGGGCAAATGTCCTGGGAGAGAGCAGAAATGTTTCTTTGGAGCCCATGCATATCAGCATATGAGGTAACCTAACTCAGGTAAAAACCAGAAGAGGAAATAGACTTCAATATGAAAATAGTAGTTATTTTTGTAGTGAGAAAAGATACAGTTTACTTTTTCTTCTTATAACAATAAGAAAGGTTAGTAAGTCTTTGGGGACTATCAAGATAAATACTTTCAGTTTCATGCTTTTTTAGATGTTTATAAAGCAAACATGAATGATATATATTGGACAAAGCTTGTCTAAGAAAAATGAGGCTGTTGGAGTCTTAAATTCTTGTTACTTTCTCAATTTACCTGCTACACAATTTAGTGCAATCCATTGAGAGGAGTGACATATATGACTATTATTGTAGAGTAAGCCTGTGTTGATATTTGTAATGTCAAAGAAAGCTACGTAGAAAATAATTTAGAACGATTCTAAGTTTTGCAACCTTCCTGAGTTTGATTTTATAGATTGAATCTCAAAGTACCACATTGGGATGGGGTACAGATGTGAGGCAGCAGAATAAACCTTTTAGTTTTGCTCCCTTTTCTTTCATAATATCATTAGTGATATCTTAAAGAAATCTGAGATTGTTTAGAAAGTAGTATAGAATTTGGAAATATGATTTACTTCTTCACTATTAACTAAAGAACCCTAACTTAGCTGGTGTATTAGGGTTCTCTAGTGAAACAGAACTAACAGAATATATATATTCTGTATACGTATGTGCACACATGTATATATATATACACATATGCAATCAGTCCTCCGTATCCATGGGTTCTGAATCTACAAATTCAACAACCTCAAATCAAAAGGCCTACAATGGGTTTGTATGAACTGAACATATTCAGACTTTTTTCCTTGTCATTATTCCCTAGATAATACAGTATAACAACTATTTACATAGTGTTTACATTGTATTAGGTATTATAAGTAATCTAGAGATGATTTAAAGTATACCAAAGGATGTGCATAGGTTATATGCAAATACTATGCCATTTTATATAAGGGACTTGAGCATCTCGGATTTTGGCATCTGAGGAGGGTCCTGGAACCAATATTGAGGGGTGACTGTAGAAAGAGAGACAAGGAGAGGGATATTTATTTTAAGAAATTGGCTCCCATGAGTGTGGTGGAGTCTGGGAAGTATAAAATTTGCAGGGTAGGCTGGCAGGTGGGAGATGCAAGGAAGAGTTGATGTTACAGCTCAAGTCTGAAGGCAATCTGCTGGCAGAATTCTCTCTTTTTGGGGGACCTCAGTCTTTTTTCTCTTAAAGCCTTCAACTCATTGGTTGAGTCCCACCCACATTGTGAAGGGTAATCTGCTTTACTCAAAATCTACTGATTTAAATGTTAATCTCATCTGACAAATTCTTTCACAGCAATTAGTATTTGACCAAAATCTGGATATTGTAGCCTAGCCAAGCTGACACATAAAATTAACCGTTACGGTCATCAATTGGTGAAACTGAATGGCCTATACAAAAAAATAGCCAAGTGAAGGATACCTGATAAACAGATAAATATATGTGCTCAAAAAAAGCTTAAAATTAATGTGTGTCTGTGCATGTGTGTTTATCCATGCATATATGCTCACACACATTTAAAATAGGCTTGACATTATATTTTGGCCTAAACTTAGAACAATATGCTACAAAGCTGAGATAACTGTTTAATCAGTTTCCACTCATTTTACTATTATATATAAAAAATACTATTTCAAAACACTAAGATTTAGAATTGCATTTTTATTTTGTTTCTCACATGCTCCCTGAGTATTTTACTGTTTTAGGGTATTGTAGGGTAATTGATTGTAATTACTAGTGGTTCCAATAATTCTTGATTACTCATATAATGTTTAATTACATATTAATTGCCTACTCCTTTCTCAGAATTTCTTTCAGTTGCATTAAATCACAAAATATCTGACAGTATAAGTTGATATTCATGTAACAGATCTCTGCTGACATTCCTTAGTCATTATTACAAGTGTCAACTGTTAGAGTTACCTCTAAGAAAGTTAGGAGATAGTAAGAGAAGACTACAAACATAAATATCAATATTCAGTTTTCTTTGTTGTCTCTCACCATGTCTAAATTATAGTGAAATTTACCTAAATATTTCTAGTCTAAATATAAAATTTAAGGATCACTGTTGAGTAGAGTTTTCTACATGAAGGTTCCAGATAAGAAGCATTCACTTAATATGTGGAAAATCCAGTTTTCCTGTTTCTCCTTTACTCTCACTCTGCTACCATACTCACAACACTTCTGACACCAGATGTGTGAGATTTTTTTCTGTGACACCAGCTTGATGTCCTACAATTTAACTCAATTCTGACACTATCCGCCTGGAGATAGCATCACATCCCACAGGTTAAGGGCTCGGTCCCACCAGACTGCTCCCCACTCCAGATGCCAACTGTGACTAGTAGGTTCCCAGGTTACCCACAACTTCTGTCCAACTTGACAACAAATTTGAGGTTCCCATCACCTTCTCCCCCTTAGATTCAATATTTGCAAGAGAAGCTCAAAAACTCAGGGAAACACTTATGTTTACCAGTTAATAAGTGTCAATTAAAATAAAGAGTCTGAGTAAAGGTTAATTAAAGGAGTTTATTTGATAATCAAAGTGGGGAACCTGAGTCTGGGGAAACAGTCTAACAGAGTATTCTGAGGAACTGCACTGAGGTCTACAGATCTGAGCGTAGTTTATATATCCTTTAATGAAGTAGTGTATGTGCAGGAAAGGGCTTACACATCTGATAATCACATACTTCAAGGATAACAAGAACTTTCAGTTATATGTCAAACAAGGCTTGGAATGTTGGTGTTATCTATGTGTGGAGGGAGGCAAGGACCAGGGTCATTATTTTTCCCTCAATTTCTAAGAAATGCAGCTGGGAAATGTGAGATCAAGTTACCCTTTATCTCTTCCTGTTGCTGATTCATCCTCCTGGTGTCTTCAGCCATGAGACAAGGGGTTGCAAGGTCACTTAGACACAGGCTTAGGAGGCCGGCATGGCTGCTTCACAGAACAGCACTGATTTCTGTACTGACTTCAAGCCTAAGCAGTTCACTTGTCAGATTTGCCTGTTAGACCAGGGAAAGGAGTCCCAGTTTCGTTCGCAAAAGGGTATACTCAAGGCTACTGATGAAAAGCCAGATGAAGAGATACATAAGGCAAGATATGTGGGAAGGAGCTCAGAGCTTCCATGTCCTCTCAGAGCGTGCCACTCTCCCTGAACCTCCACTTGTTAACCAACCTGGAAGATCTCTGAATTTTATTCTTTTGGGTTTTTATGGAGGCTTTGTTACATAGGCATGATTGATGAAATCATCGGCCATTGGTGATTGAACTCAATCTCCAGCCCCACTCTCCTCCCAAGACGGGGTGTGGGTAGGGGAAGTGCGACTGAAAGTTTCAACTCTCTAATCACATGGTTGGCTCCACTGGCAACCAGCCTCCATCCGTAGGTTACCTAGGGACTTTCTAAAAGTCATCTCATTAACATAACAGAAGACAGCTTGATTACTTACTCCCAACATTTAGGAAATTCCAATGGTTATAAGAGCTCTGTGCCAGTAATGGGAAGAAGACTAAATATATATTTCTTATTATAAATCAGAATATCACACTTAGTTAGTCCAGGAACTTTAAATAGTATTCAAAGTAATAATTCCTGTCCTTGTAAACGTTTCTATATCACATTTGTACTTTCAAACATTAGACTGATTGGCTTTAGAATTAGTTACCCTGTAGCCAAAGAAATGATGACCAGGAAATAAATAATTTAGGAGATTCACTTCCTTTGAGGACTCCCAAGTTGGAGTCTAAATATCTACGGTATCTTCCAAGTTATCCCTTACTCTCATCCCTTTCTCTCTTTCTGCGTGAGAAATGCTTATATACGCTGAGAAAGTTTCCCTGATAATGTTACAACTTCAGGTTCTTTTTAGTATGTTTTTTTTTTTTTTCCCTGACAAAGTGCAGCAGCCTCCACTGTCAGAAAAGGAAGAAGAGGTGTGGGAATAGAAGGGGAAAAGGGGAAAAGATACGAGGTGAAATGGGACAACATAGTTGATGACTGAAGGTCGTAGGAGTGATAAGATAGAATGCACGTGAAGGCCCTTGTGACATGATCAAGAAGCTGAGACATCCATGCCACCTCTAATTGTAATTTCTCCACTGGTTCTAATGCATGTGAAAGCTAAGGGACAATACCAACCTCCTGGTTCAAAAATGTTTACAATTTATGGAATTTTTACTAACGATCTATGAACAGAGTAAATGATCTACCATATCACCTTGCTTTGAAACACTTCTTTTGACTTTCCTGGGGGATCTCATACTTATTGCCCCACTGATCTTTTTTTTTTTTTTTTGTGAGGAAGATCAGCCCTGAGCTAACATCCATGCCAATCCTCCTCCTTTTTTTTTTTTTTTTTTCCTTTTTCTCCCCAAGGCCCCAGTAGTTAGTTGTATGTCATAGTTGCACATCCTTCTAGTGGTTGTATGTGGGACGCTGCCTCAGCATGGCTGGACAAGCAGTGCATTGGTGCACGCCCGGGACCCGAACCTGGGTCACCAGTAGCGGAGCGCGCACTTAACTGCTAAGCCAGAGTGCCGGCCCCCGCCTCGTTGATCTTTATAGTCATTTGGAGATTGTATTAATTTCCTATTGCTGCTGTGCAAATCACCAAAAACTTGGTGGCTTAAAACAATATGAATTTATTTTCTCACAGTTCTAGAGGTCAGAAGTGTAAAATCAAGATGTCAGCAGGGCTATGTTCTGTTTGGAGGCTTCAAGGGAGAATGCATTTCCCTACCTTTTTCAGCTTCTAGAGGCCCCCTGCATTGGTTCATGACTCCTTCATCACATCACTCTATCCTCTTGCTTCCATGGTCACATCTGCTGCTCACTCTGATCCTCTTGCTTCCCTCTTATAAGGACCCCTGTGATTACACTGGACCCACTTGGATAATCCAAGATAATCTCCTCATCTCAAGATCTTTCACTTAATCATATCTGTAACATCCCTTTTAACATGTAAGGTAACATATTCACAGGTTCTGGAGATTTAGGAGATGGGCATCTTCAGGGAGTCATTCTTCAGCCTATGACAAAGATTAAGTGGGCACAGATTATTATCCAATTTGACAGATAGAGAAACTGAAATAACAGGGGTAACAGAGGCTTTTATGAGGTTCCACTCCTAGTTAGCAGAAAAGACAAGACTAGAATCCAAAGTTCTGGACTCTTGGACTGTGGAAGTTCTCTCTGATCCTATTGGAGTTCCTTGGACTGGGACTGTGTCAAGCAGGTACTTCTACTCTGATTACGTGTCTACCCAGGACAGATCACGCAGTCAGTGACAATACCTAAAACCCAATGCTTCCTAGTGAGTTGCCCCTCAGAGTCACGAGGTTTGAATTGGGCACTTCTATCACTGAGACAATTATAATATTGCTGTGGAAGGTGATTACAAAATGGAGCCACACTTGTCAAGGGCACCCAAAATGGAGCTGGGAGGCCATTAGGGAAGTGTGGCTTATGCACGTCTCTACCCAGATCAAATGTAAATTTTTGAACTGCGCTTCACTGCTATCATCCTGATCTTCTTCCAAGAAATATGCTTACTCCCACAAGTAAGAACTTTCTGCCTTAGAGATGACCTTAGCAACCAATCACATATAGCCAAGAAGTAACTGTTGTTGCAGCACCAATCACAAATCCTGCAAAACAACCTATGTAACTTTGCTGGAATTTCTCTCTTTCTGCTTTTATAAACCATTGCCTCTTTTGTTCTCCTCGGAGCACTTTTGAGTTTCTACTTGAATCTGTCTCCTGAATTGCAATTCCTAAGACCCCAAATAAACATTTGATTCTCTTACAGTTCGTGCCTCTTGTGTGTTGAAATTACTAATAAGTTGCATGCCTTGGATCAGAATTGTGAGAGTCACTGCACAGCATGATAATTTCTCACTGCTGGCATACTACCTTAACAAGTATTTGAGCAATCAAGTAATTTTTGTTTTTGTGAGGTGACCTATGGACAATCCTCTAATTATGGACAAAAAGTTGGGGTGACAATTACTAAGAACAATGCAAAGATAATACAAGCATTCATATTATCTAAATATGTATTATTTGTGTCCTACCAATTAGAAAAGTTACAGTTGATAAAGTAAAGGGCATCATAATAGGAACATATTTACAACTCAACTGACCTTTTATAAAACGAATTCCCCAATTGAGAACTAGGTAATACTCTGCCTTATTTACCATCTTACTGGTTTTTGAATATTGTAAACACTAAATAATACAATGCAAATACAATGAAAATCAAGTATATATGAAAATCCTGATTTTGCAATACCGTATTAGAGAGTTGACCAAACCATAGGCAAAATCATTGACAAATTAGAATTGGCATAGTTAGACTGCTTAATATTGATTAAGAGAAAATAATGAATAAAGAAAGGATAATGACAAGATAGATGCTTCTAAAGAGAATGATTTGATTATCAAATGATTAAACAGCAGCCCCTGGGGAACTTGATGGAGATCTCAAATATTTTTGTACTCTTTATGATCCTGTTGTAAAGACCAAATATGAAATGAAGAATGTTGTCATTCAGAGCTTTAATACAATATGTGATTGATTCTATTTTATTTTTGTTCATTCTAAGAATTAGGTAAAATTTCAATTATACTTTGAATGTTATTGAATATAAAATGAAACAAACATCCTAGTTCCTTTTTTGAGGTAAAAGTGTCGCTTAATCTTTTTTTTAATTTTTATTTACTTATTTTTTTCCCCCCAAAGCCCCAGTAGATAGTTGTATGTCATAGCTGCACATCCTTCTAGTTGCTGTATGTGGGACGTGGCCTCAGCATGGCTGGAGAAGCGGTGCATCGGTGCATGCCCGGGATCCGAACCCGGGCCGCCAGCAGCGGAGCGCGTGCACTTAACCGCTAAGCCACAGGGCCGGCCCACACCTGATCTTTTTAAATTCAATAATTTCATCCTTATCTTGAGCAATTTACTTACATAGTTTTTCCTACTACAAATGAACATCAGACAATAAGAACTTTCTGTTTTTTGGAGTCTGCAAGCCCACCTTTAGTGGGCAGGAAAGCATTTGAAGATTTCTAATTCCAACCATCAGCATATGGTTGTAAAACACAACTTAAGGCTACCAGGTTTTTGGCAGTGTGTGGCAAGTTTTGAAGTGGTAAACAGCACCAGTGACAGACAGTTAATTGAGCTTCCTGGAAAGAGAGTTTTCTAAAAGACTTTCTTGGGTCTTACGGGAAAAAGAATCCTTCCTTCAGGGAATAGACAAATAGACCTCTTAGAGGGCTAACAGGAGCCAGAGAAACCCCTTAGAGATCTCTGAAGTGAGGTAGAGTGTGTGGTCACTTCTGACCAGCAGTCACTACAGCCAATATCAGCAACATGATTCAAGAGAAAGGAGAGCCAATGAAGTCCTTCAATCATGGTAAGGCCTCTTAGTGGCCCAGAGACTCAGAGCAGCAGGGCCATGGCACTGATTCTAGAGGGGTTCGATAAGATGAAATCTATTAGGAATGCTGAAAAAGCAGTTAACAAGAACACCTTTTGTTGGACAAGACACTGGCCACTAAACTGTTAAGGTACTTATGTTAATTCTTAGTAAATCTGTATGTAGTTAACCCAGGATATTTTTAGACTATTTTCAACTATATTCTTTCAATGTTCACTGAATTCCCCAGGTAAGAATATTTAGATTTTATAAAACAGAAATAGTTGAATTTGGGTGAACACAGTTGATTATTTGGAGATTTCTATAGTAATGTTCTGTTAGAAAAAGTTTTTTAAAAATAGTATACTAACAAGCATAGTTTGGAGAATTGGTGCCTGAAGAGGAACTTGCTCCATCTTGAGTGTTTTCATAAAACTTTGTAAGCCATTCTATTATTTCTCTCCCTCTCCTTTTCCATCTCCTTCTCCCCGCCCCCCCTACTCTTTCTCTCTCTCTCTCTTTCTCTCTTTCTCATACACACACAGACACACACACACATGCACAGAGAGACACACACACACACACACACACACAGCTTGTTTGTTTAGTTTTCTGTCTCTCCTGCTAAATTGTGACTTCCCTAAAGGCAGGTGCTGTGGCCTATTAATGACTTAATTCCAATTCTCTTAATTTAAAAAAAGTGGATTAAATGAATCCATGAATTTGAATAATTTAGTGCCATGGTTCCACAGGTGGTTTTATTTTTCTTTTTCAATATCTGGACTCATTCACCTTCTCTCAAATTATAAAGCAACAAAATGTGATAACTGGGAACTTAGATCTAATTCCAGTAATTCAGCAACGTTTACCTCCTAGAGAAAAGGCAATAAAATAAGATGGTGTTTTATTAGCATTTCCAGATTTGTGATTCATTCTAATTGATCATATGTAGATTATATGAAAGGAAGACCAAATAATATTTGGAAGGCTAGGGTTCATGCTGCAATAAAATCCTGAGTGAGAAAAGAGCTATAATTTACTACAATTTCCTGGGCGTCTACTGTGCATTTTTGCTAAACGTTTTACATGTAATTTTTATATTAAATATGCAGGATACTTACTTGTAGCTCATTTTTACAGAGGAGTAAATTAAGCTTAGCAATTTTCTCTGCATCACAGAGGAAAAAGCTCATAAATGGCAGAAACTCGGAATTTAAACTTGGGGCAGTCAGACTCTGAAGTATTCTGGTACGTCCAGAGTCTTTTATGTTCTTGCAAAAGATACGCTCAGTTTGGGATATGGGAGAGTGAGTCGAAAGGGACCATTCATTGGCTACTAGTAGCTAATTAGGGGTTTATACATAGAGTCCTCTTTAAACGAACACTTCACCTTTGTGAATTCTGAGTAAAATAGCATCTGTGGACGCTAATGACCACAAAGTCTTACTGACTCAGCTGTGCAGTGATGTAGCAGGCTTGTACTCTCATTGAGTACAGAAAGTCTCCAGGCACAGATGACTAACTCATCCCTCCCCTTCAATTAGGCCTTTTACATGTGGTGCTCTGGCAGCCTATCTGCCTCTCTGTTCAAAGTAGAGAGGAGGTTACCCATGTACTACACTATGTTTAGCTTGGATCTGGCAGAATAATAAAAGCCAAATAATCCTGGCAAATACAGAAACCACTATATTTGCATTAGCTCCAAACATTATTTGAGTCTACATAAATAGAATGTTCTTTGTTGGATATAATTTGTGCTTATATACTATGGTGTTCTGTTCTTACCTATAACTTATGTAACTGCAGCTGGTCAGTGTGTGGATCCTTTGCAGATAAAGTGTCGGTTTCCCCGTGTTAAAGGCTTGATATTGATGGCTGCTCTCTTCCTGGTTTTGTTAAAAAATGATTTGAGGAGATACTTCAAGGGACTATTGAAGCATAGCTGCCTCACAAACATAATGTATTTGCCTCCATAATATTTCTTCCAAAAATTTGAGCTTATGGAAGAAATGGAGATGATTTATCGATGTTTATATCAACCCATCAGGTGGGTGAAAGCTAAGTATCATCCTTAAAATTAATACCTGTGTGTCACTTGCATGCTGAGTGTTGTATTTATAAGCACTCTCTCCATTGGCATCATCCTTCCAAACACTGCTTCTGTTTCTCTCTTCACAGGTCCCTTGATAAATCCAGATGCAGAATGAGGCAGGCTACAGGCAAGGCACATATGGATTAATAAGAGCACTAGATTGCCCAGCCTGGAGACTCAGGTTTTCATTAGAGAGTTGATGATTATTAGCTGTGTGATCTTGAATGAGTTACTTAGTTTCTCTGAGCCTTAGTGTTCTCATCTAAAAATGAGAGACTCACCTAATTGTTGGATGAGGCTCCTTTCAGCTCTGACGTTCAGTAGGTCTACTGACAAATGGCAAGGAAACATCAAGGATTTCTCACCAAAACTTAGAGGCTTAAGAGGTTTTTAGGCCTTTGGTGGTGAAAGCAAAGTTGAGGCAGCAAACTATCAAAACAGGGGCCTCCTGAAAATGGGGTGTAAGGAATAGGGGGTGAACAGGGCATTCCTTCATGCCCCATACCTGTCTTGCAATCTCTGTCATCACGTCTTTTTCCTTTCCCCTGCCTTAACTGTGCATCCAGTCTACTGCCCAGAACTGCCCTAACTCCCCTTCATTCTCAACTATCTCTGCTGTTTTCTTAATCACTCACCCACGCTGTGGTGGTAACATCCAACTTGTCTCTAAATTTTAGTCTCTCACAACTCTAATGAATTTTATGACTTTCTTCCAAGTTAAGATTCTTAAAGCAAAATCTGTTCATGTCACTGTCGTATAACGCAATCAAATTAAATAAAAAACCGAGTGCATTCCTACTGAAAGTAGAGTTAAAGCAAACTCCATTTACCTTTATAATTTGGCTCAAATATTATTCTCCAAAAATAATTCTCATTACTTTTCACACAGTTCATGTTTCAGCAACTTGCCGGTGGAGTTCCCTATTGATGTACCTTGATGTGATTGACATTTCCATTCTTTCTGTGAAAGTTTCCAGAAATGTCCTCAACTACATCTCTCCACATCTCTGTACACCAAGTCATATCCATCCTTCAAGGCTCAGCTCAAATATCACCATATATTCAAAGTTCTTTACAATACTCCATTTGAAAATACTATTTTTAATACTCCATAGCACACTCATCATATTCATAACTCTGTACCTCTCTCAGCACTTAGCGATCTCTCTCTCTGTCTATATATATGTTTGATATACATAATAAATATATATTACATTATATTATATTATATATATAATCTGAGTATGATTCTTTTCCTAATTTTATATGCCTTACAAATAGTAATTGCTCAATAAATATTTGATGAGTAAATAGTCACAGACAATTCATCATCAAGTTGTATACCGTATTATGATTCTAAATGGGAAAAAATAGAACTAGGAAACAAAAATAATAATAGTAATAATTAATCCCTGGATTTCATTGCACTTTTTAAAAGAAAGCTTTTTTTCCTATTTTCATAATGCTTTAAGATTCTGAATAATTGCTAGAACTTGAGAACTTCCCTTTGTTGCTCAACTGATCATTTCATTACCATTTTATTTCTTGGCTGAATGATCATTTTCCTTCATCTTCAAATAGCTTCTCTGTGTCATACCACATGGCATATATATCAAATTCCCACTTTTGTTTGTGTCTGACATGGCGCACTGATTTGATTTTCCAGTTCATATAGCCAACGTATAAATTATTCCATCCAAGTTCATCCATTACACGTGTGGTATATTTTGATATTGCTTTGAAAGAAAATAATGCATTTGCACTATTTCTGGTGAGATTTTCAAGAAAAAAATGTAGAAAATATGCAGACTTTTAAATAGTTAACTGGAGTTTTCAAAATTTATGATCATGTTCCTTTCTTTGTAAGATTTTTTTCTAATCACCTTTTGATAGGAAAGACTAAAATTCATGTGGGTTGAGACAAAGGGAGTGTATCAGATGGAGTTCATTTGAGCACACCAGTAACTACATTTCCTCAAAGGGTGATTCATTTTTTCCTAAGACAATATATTTTACTTCTCTGCAATTAAAATTTTCTTTTCATGAGCACAGTGGAAATGTGTACCAGGAAAAACTTTATAACTACTAGCAATATAAGTTGTGTTTGGGGATTAAACTTGGAATTTAAATCTTTGTATTACAGTTCCATCTTACTTGAATAAAATATATGAGCACTCACATGCTCTTATCATAGGAAAGCGATGTCTCTGCAAATATAGGAATTAGGATGATATTTTGCTTGTTTTTCCTATGAGATGGAAGAATGGGTCATAAATGAAAATGAGATTGAAAAGATTACCTATAAATTATTAATTTATTTGGTGTTACTTAGAATAATTGAAGAATATATAGTATCACTGATAATGATTATAAAATAGGCTAAAACTGTATGCCTAAAATATTATATTTCTGTGCCCATCACACCCTGCTGTAGAAAACTAACACTCTTACTTTACATTTCCCAGTTATATGGTGGAGTTCCCTAAGGGCTGTTCACACTATGGTTTCTAAACTGTAGTCGCTATGCAGTATCTGGCCTCCTCTTACTTCTCTTTGAGTCCCAGGGACTGGAGACTGCTGCCTATAAATCAATTTAGATGTCTTCCTGCTGTCATTGCCGATGATGCCTCTCACAAGGACAGCAATGTCCCAACCAAGTTGCATTCTTTGTATTTGTTTTCAGAACAATAGACCCTTCAGAACCTAGACAGGGAAGGAGGATGATCTCATTTGTCACCACATCTATAAAGCAGTAATTGTAAAATCTCCAGAGTACAGTTATATCTGTTTCTGGATCTCAACCCTCTTCCAGAATTCCAAAATCTCTTGTGGAAACATTTTTCAACCTTTGCATTTGTCAATATTTATTTTGTATCTATGTGTGCATGGGAGTGTACAGGCAAGCTCTTTGTTGTGGTAGTGGTAGATTATTGGTTTCTATGCTTGAATCATCCCTCTACCTATGACCTTCACTGTGTGACTTTGCACTTATTGACTGTATAGTCAATAGAAATTTATTCATTTGTATCAATCAGCTATTTCTGCATAATAAGCAACAATAAAATATCTTAGCAGCATGCAGCAATAGTGCTTATTTTTACAGATACATTAGTCACTGAGGGTCAGATGATTCATACTAGACTCAGCTAGGTGCTCTGCTTCAGTGGCAATGGATGAGAAACTCTACTTCTTGCTGCAGATTTGTGGGTTAACTGGGGGAAGACTTCTGCTTTCTGTGTCTGTTATCCTCTTTGGATCACTGGACTCACCTAGGTATGGTTTTCTCATGACAATGGTAAAAATACAAGACTCAGGCAAAAACGTGCAAGGCTTCTCCCTCATTCCATTGCTGAAATAAATCACATAGTCAAGGTCATAGTCAAAGGATAGGAATATATACCTTGCCAACTGGATTTCATCTTTTCCAAAGCACCTATTCAAATCTTTTCTCACTATTCTGTTGGAGTGTATGTCTCTTTTTCTGCCTGAATTTTAGAAATATTTTATAATTTTGATCAGAATCTATTTTTACACTTCTACCAACCTTTAACTCCTAGACAACAAGTTCATGTTTCCATCTAAACAAAAGCTATCTTTTTTTCAAATGAAGGTGCTCTTATCTGCCCCCCAAAAGGGAAGACTCAAAATCAGCATCTTCACTAATTCTTTATCTCCAAGTGACATCATTTGGAGATTCACAGTTATTCACATTGCTGGATTTATTTTGCTATGAAATAAGAAACTCAAGTGAATGATGTTTGGATTATAATGATGGTGCAAAAGGCATTCCATTAGTCCATTAATGGTGAATTTAGCAAAATATAATCCATAAAGAAGACAAATACATATCCAGTATAAGTGTGAATACTGGTAAAGACAAGTTACTGCCCTGTCCTTAATGGAAATTAGTCAATGTAATCCATGTGTCCCCAGGTTGTTAACTGGCTCCCACAGTGACTCAAGCCATATCAGGGGTTCACATTGACTTCTTCATTTATCTGGTGGAGCTTTCAGCAGTGACAGAATCTAGATCAGCCTTAGTGAGAGCACATTCATGTTTTTGGCTGTTTATCATCTCTATCCCAACTAACATGGCTAACTTGTACATGGACCCATTGAATTAAGTATGGTAGCTGAAGAGAAAAAATGGCTGATAGCCACAGGACAAGTCGTGTTTTCCATCTGATTTTTTGATACAGTTTGGTAGGCTTTTGCATTGGACACAATATCTTGAATTCTATACCAAATCTGAGAGGTCCATTCACATAGAGGGCACATCGTCTTCAAAGTCTATATCCACTCCGAGAGATCCATTTCCAGATATCTTTGTCACCAATCTTCCTTTCTTGTTCTTTCCACATCCTAGACCAATCTGACAACACATTAGCATTGCCTATGAGTTGGTGTAGAACTCTAAATCATGTCACCTATTTTTCCATTAACAATGGGTAACCACAGTGCTTGAAATTTGCCTATACATTAGGTCATAAGTGGGGGCTGAGGAAGGGTTAGCAATACAATAGGAGTAGGTATCATGAGAATCTGATCTATCTGCTCAAACAACATACTTGTGTCTTCTGATCTTGTTAAAACATACTGTATATGCCCCTTCCACTTAATGATAGTGATGCTTCATTCACTTAATCTCATGGCTTGCGGATCAGCTAACGTCTAGCTTATTATAAGAAGGCCAATTTATAATAGTCAGTTAGTTTTCTTTGGTTAGGTTTTCAGTCTCTACCAGAGTTTAGTAGCAATCAAATAACTACTTCTCCAAAGAGAGTAGTTATCCACCCAAGAGAAAATAGTTTTTCTCCAAAACTTTTAAAGTTTGCACTGATTCTCCTATTGGGACCAACTAGAGGCTCCATTAAACATCTTTATTTGCCACAGATATTTTGATTACCATTGGTTCTACTGGGTTACAAGGTTTAAGTGGAAAAACTAATTGCACCACAGCTTGAATCTACTGCAGAGCAATCTGCTCTGGGTCACATTCACAACTAGCTGATTTAAGTGTTAAGTAAAATATAAGAACGTCACACCCAAATATGGTTTTTGTTGCTAAGACTAATGAGGTTCATTGTATGTTGCACTTTTCAACAACTGGTAGATATTATAGGGGACAGCAACCTGATTTTCTTTAGAGTAAATATGCCATAGACAACTGAATCTCTAGAAATGTCACTGATATACTAGGGACTTAATTTTCAGAGAGTTTATCTTTCACCCTCTGACATACTTAACATAAAGCATTTTGACATCCAATGCTTTGAGATACAGGGTATCTAGTATTTTCTGTTCACAGGTGCAATCATAATGTCATCAGTGTTGTGGATCAACATGAAGTTCTTTGGGACATTAGACAGTTGAAACCCTGTGGACCATATTATGACATAAAGCAGGAGAACTGACTTAGCCTGGAGGTAAGACAGTACAGGTGTATTGATGTCCCTGCCAGGTAAAAATTATGTTACTTCAGATACGCCTTGTTAATGGAGAAAAGTTTATTTGCCAGGTCAATAGATGCATACAACATGCCACTGGTTGTGCTTATTTGCTACAGTAAAGATACACTTCTAGAGGAAAGCTGCAAGTAGAATTGCTCCTTTCGCAATTCCTGATTTCAAAGTATACTACAAAGCTATAGTAATCAAAACCGCATTGTACTGGCACAAAAAGAGACACACAGATCAATGGAACAGATTTGAGATCCCAGAAATAAACCCACACATCTATGGACAGCTAATTTTGGGCAAGGGAGCCAAGAACATACAATGGAGAAAGGAAAGTCTCTTCAATAAATGGTGCTGGGAAAACTGGACAGCCACATGCAAAAGAATGAAAGCAGACCATTATCTTACACCATACACAAAAATTAACTCAAAATGGATTAAAGACTTGAATGTAAGACCTGAAACCATAAAACTTCTAGAAGAAAACATAGGCAGTACACTCTTTGACACAGTCTTAGCAGCATATTTTCAAGTACCATGTCTGACAGGGCAAGGGAAACAATAGAAAAAATAAACAAATGGAACTACATCAAACTAAAAAGCTTCTGCATAGCAAAACAACTATCAACAAAATGAAAAGGCAACCTAACAATTGGGAGAAGATATTTGCAAACCATATATCTGGCAAGGGGTTAATATCCAAAATATATAAAGAACTCATACATCTCAACAACAAAAAAAGTAACAACCCAATTAAAAATGGGCAAAAGATCTGAACAGACATTTCTCCAAAGAAGATATACAGATGACCAACAGGCACATGAAAAGGTGTTCAACATCACTAATTATTAGGGAAGTGCAAATCAAAACTGCAATGAGATATTGCCTCACGCCCGTCAGAATGGCTATAATTAACAAGACAAGAAATAACAAGTGTTGGAGAGGATGTGGAGAGAAGGGAACTCTCATACACTGCTGGTGGGAGTGCAAACTGGTGCAGCCACTATGGAAAACAGTATGGAGATTCCTCAAAAAATTAAGAATAGAACTACCATATAATCCAGCTATTCCACTGCTGGGTATTTATCTAAAGAACATGAAAACATGAATGCATAAGATATATGCACCCCTGTGTTCATTGCAGCATTAGTCACAATAGCTAAGACTTGGAAGCAATCTAGGTGCCTATCAAGGGATGAATGGATAAAGAAGATGTGGTATAAATACACAATGGAATACTACCCAGCCATAAAAAAGGATGAAGTCTTGCCATCTGCGACAACATGGATGGACCTTGAGAGTATTATGATAAGTGAAATGTCAGAGGTAGAAAGTCAAATACCCTATGATCTCACTCATAAAAAGAAGATAAAAACAACAACAAACAAACACATAGAGGCAGAGATTGGATTGGTGGTTACTAGAGGGGAAGTGGGGAGGGAGGAGGGTGAAAGAGATGATCAGGTACATGTGTGTGGTGATGGACTGTAATTAGTCTTTGGGTGGTGAACATGATGCAATCAACACAGAACTAGAAATATAATGACGTACACCTGAAATTTATATAATGTCATAAACCAGTGTTACTGCAATAAGAGAAAAAAAAGAACCACTCCTTGATTACATTAACAATAACCCACAGTCATAGATCCTTTCAGCTTTTGCATTGACCAAGCAGGCAATTTCAACAAGGATGGGCTATGAATCATCATCCTTGCATCTTTGGTTGGCATTGATGGTTAAAGTAATCTCTGCAACTCACCCAGAAATGCATTATTGCATGTGGTTTAGTATTTTGGTAGGGAGGAGTAAATTTAGGGACTTCCACTGGCTTTTTCTGCTATATTAGCCCTTAGTCTATGAGTCAGGAACCCAGTTTGTAGATTTTTTTCCACTTGCTGAGTCCAGCTATTTCAATGGTAAATATAAGAATGGACATGTAGGAACACCACAGGGTGTGTTCATTGATTAACTAGGCCCCGTATACGACAGACTCAGGCTAAAGCTCCATTTGTCACTGACCTAACTTCTATATGGACTCTAGTACTGTTCTATTTCCCTAAACTAGCAGTAATTCACAGCCAGAATCCCTAGTCTGGTTGTTACTCTTTTCCAAGTTCGTAGTCATTCTATGTAAATAACTTCACAGATACTTGGAAACATTTTGGAGAAATATTTACAGTAAATATGTATTTGTATTAGTTTTCTCTTGTTGATGTAACAAATTACCACCATTTTAGTGGCTTAAAACAACAAAAGTTTATTATCTTACACTTCTGTAGGTTAGAAGTCTGATATAGGTCTCACTAGGCTGAAACCAACGTAAGGCTATGTTCTTTTCTGGCAGCTTTAGGACAAAATGTTTCCTTGCCTTTTCTAGCTTTAGAAGCTGCCCACATTCCTTGGCTCCTGGCTCTCTTCCTCCATCTTCAAAGCCAGCAACATTGCATCTCTCTGGCCATTCTTCCTAACCACATCTCCTTATGACTCTCTGACTCCCTGTTCTGCCTCCCTTTTCCACTTTTAAGGACTTGTAACTATATTGGATTCATCTGGATAAAGCAGAAAAATCTCCCTATTTTAAGGTCAGTTGATTAGTGATCTCAATTCCGTATGCAATCTTAATTCCACTTTGCCATGTAATCTAACATAGTTATAGGTTTCATGGATTAGGACAAGGACATCTTTGAAGGATCATTTTTCTGCCTACCACAGTACTATGGCCTTATTGCAGAGTACTTCCTCAAGGAGATTAGACTCCCCTTCTATAAGGATGGCTATCTGGATGAGAAGACATGCCTTTCTATGTTGACAGTTCAAATAAAGTATCTGCTCATCATTCCCAGAGATTTTTTGGTTATACAGATGAAGTAACAATCTAGTAAACTGACCATCTGTTTCATTCCTTGGTTCATCATTAAAAATAAATGACTCTTATAGATTCCTCTATGTCAAAATACTCTAATTTTCATTCTGTCCATGATGCCTATTACAATGTTGGTGCTCACGTTGTCTCTGATAGTTAGTCACTGTTACCTGGACTCTATTGCTCCAGAATCCCATCATCTTTATTGAATTCAGGGAGCCCATTTCAATGGCAGCATCTCTCACCATCATTCCTAGACTATAAAAGACAGCCACCATGGAGATTTTATATATGCTATCTCTCCTGTTATTATTTAATTTCTTAATGCCTTAGGAAATGGAGTGTCCCCTGGGTCCTTCTGATGGATATAGTCAAGGACAGGGTGTTATATTTGTATGTAATAACTTCAATCCACTATTCCCATCTCTTTAAGTCTTGATTGCTTCTACAAATTATGCCAGGGAAATTCTGTCATCTACTTCTGACATCTCTTTATAGAGAAGATTCTACAATTCTCCTCCTGGGGCATGTTGGTATTTAACTTCTTTTGGACTTGAGAGTAATGAGGGGCTTTGGGGTGGATTACGAAGAGAATAGGATGCCCCTTGCAAAGCAACCCCCTTAGGTGAAGCCATCACAGAGGCTTTAAGAATGGAAGGGCTAATTTATTTAGACAGGAAAGGAGAAGCTATTTCTGCAGGAAAAGCGAACTCAGAGATATTTAGAGGTTCAAGTTTCATCAAAGTCTACCTAAAACACCCCCATCACAAAGATCAGAGTCTTACTCATTCCAAATAATGTCTTAAATTGAACAAAAAATGACTTGATGAGACTGTGTTTGCAACTAGAGTTTTGCTTGTGAAATATGCATATTTAATTTTTTGAATCTAATCCTAAACTACATATTCTCTGAAGCTACTAAAACAGGAATCCGAAAACTGAAAACTATAGCCCATAGCTCAAGCTAAGAATGGTTTAGACATTTTTAAAGAGCTAAAAAGGAAGAAAAAGAAGACTGTGTAACATAGACTGTATGCGGCTCCACAAATTCTGAAACATTTACTATCGGACTCTCTACAGAAAAACATTAGCTAAGCCCCATACTAGGGAAAAAAGTGATTATTTTAAGGTTATATAGAAGGTGTGAGGTTTCAGCTAACAGTGCCAAAATCTGTTGAGTTAAACATCTAGTGCTTTTTCTGTAAATTCTAGCATAGTCATCAGTAGTCATCCTACCTCTCAGACTTTGTAGTCGTTATTACACCTCTTCTGTGATGTAGAACAGCTGCTTGACCTCCGAAAGCCTTTCAGTCAGCCAGAACTTTGCTCTAAGGATTTGTAGATCATAATTTCATAAAGCTACATATTACTAGTATCTCATATCCCATTTTCATCAGAAAAGATATCAAAGTATTTAAGCTCAAGGAATTGGATACTTCAATCCCATAATCTCATATTGAGATCCTTGGTACCAAGAACTATATCAGTCAGAATCTGGTCAGAAAATGGAAACCACTACATGTATTTCAAATAGAAATAATTTAACATAAGAAATTGATTGCACGTGTAATGGAAGAACAGAGAAGCAACCTAGAAACAAGCAGCCGCAAAATAAGCAAGAGCAGGAATTCCTTAACACCTCTAGGGCTATCAAGAAAAAGGTTAGAGATGATGTTATCAGAGCCCAGGAGCAGGCCCATCACACAGAAGCTGGAATTATGGTGGGCCTGTCTGTCAAGAACTGGAACTACGGAGCACAGGGATGTTCAGCAGATGACGGAATAATGGGGCGTGGCAGGAAGGGGTGAAACCACTCTCGTTGATGCTACTTAGAGTAGTGAGTGGGGATATCCTGTCTTCTCCCTTCCTTCTGTCTTGCAGCCTTCTGTTATACCCGTGTGGACTAAAGCTATTTGGAAATGGAAAATAAGGAAACCTGGGAAATGCAATTCCCTTCTAGACAGACCAAGGCAGAGAAGCATAGGAACTGGACATGAAACAGAAAACTAACTGTCATATTTGTTTTGTATTCAGCAGCATGCTAAAAATCTCTTATTAATTCTAATAAGTTATCTGTATATTCTGCTTCATTACGTATGTGAAATATTATATATTTGTAATTAATAATTATTTTCCAACTCATACACTATTATTTTTCTTGACTTACTGCACTCACTAGGGTTTCCAATAAAATATCATGTAAAAGTACTAGCACTGGGCATTCTTGTCTTCTCACTATTGCTAAGGGAAAGTTTTCAACATTCCACCACCAAGTATGATGCTTGATATGGGTTACAGAGTGCCTTTAGTTCTTTTGCTCAGTTTTATTGAGCTATAATTAATATACAAAAAACTGCACATATTTGATATAATTTGATGAGTTTGGACATATGCATACACCTGTGATACCATCACCACAATCAAGACGATAAATATATCCATCACCTCCAAAAGTTTCCTTGTGTCCCTTTGCTTTGTGTGTGTATGTGTAGTAAGAACACTTAACATGAGCTCTATTCTCTTAACAAATTTTCAAGTGCACAGCACCGTATTGTTAACTATAGGCATTATGTTTTGCAGTAGACATCTAGAATTTATTCATCTTGTATAACTGCAACTTTTTACATATGGAACAACAACTCCCCCATTCCTCTCCTCCCAGCCCCTGGCAACCACCATTCTATTTTTTGATAAGTTTGACAAGTTTAGATTCCTCATATAAGTGGAATCATGCAGTAATTGTCCTTCTGAGGCTGACATTTCACTTAGCATAAGGTCTTTTTTTTTTTTTTTTTTGCTGAGGAAGATTCACTCTGAGCTAACATATGCTGCCAATCTTCCTCTTTTTGTATGTGAGAAGCCACCACAGCATGGCCACTGACAGAGGAGTGGTGTAGGTCCTCACCAGGAACAGATCCCAGGCCACCAAAGCAGAGCATGCCAAACTTAACCATTAGGCCACCGGGGCTGGTCCTTCTTTTTTTAAGGCTGAATAATATTACATTGTATGTATATACCACATTTTTTAAATCCATTCACCTGCTGAAGACATTTGAGTTGTTTCCATATTTTTGGCTATTGTGAATAATGCTACAATGAACATAGGAGAGCAGATATCTCTTCAAGATCTGTATTTTAATTCTTTTGGATATATACCCAGGAGTGAGATTGCTAGATCATATGGTAGTTCTATTTTGAATTTTTTTGAGGAGCGTCCATACTGTCATTCGTAGTGGCTGCATCATTTTACATTCTCATCAACAGTGTACAACTGTTCCAATTTCTCCACATTGTTGCCAACTCTTGTTATCTTTTGTTTTTCTGATAATAGTCATCTTATCAGGTGTGAGGTGATATCTTATTGTGGTTTTTATTTGCATTTCCCTAATGATTAGTGACATTGAGCATTTTTTCATATATCTGTTGCTCATTTGTATGTCTTCTTTGGAGAAATGTGGAAAAATTGAATATTCACATGCAAAAGGATAAAACTGGACCCTCGTCACACACTATACACAAAAATCAACTCAAAATGTATTAAAAACTTAAATGTAAGATCTGAAACTGTAAAATTCCTTAAAAACAAATACGGGAAAAGATTCATGACATAGGATGCCTTTATTTCTGTACACTGTAAAGCTTTTTCACCTCAAGAAGTACTTCATTTACATCTTTGATAATTGTTACTATTGCAGTTGATCTGTTGTTTTTTTTTTTTTAATAATTCTTTTGGTTCTCCATTTCCTGTTCTCTAAATTAGTACATCCTACATTATTACATTTTTTTGCCCATTATCTATAAATGCCATACAAAACTAGAATTTCTCCCTGGCATTGCTCATCATATTTATTATATTTAAACCTTCAAATGAAGGCCTTGAAAATTGCTATACCTTTTGATTTTTTTCACAATCTTTTTTTCTCACCTTTCCCTACTCATCTCATATTCTTGCCTTTTTATTTCATCTTATTTTTTATTTTTCTTTCTATTTTTTTTTTTTTGTGAGGAAGATCAGCCCTGTGCTAACATCTGCCAATCCTCCTCTTTTTTTTTGCTCAGAAAGACTGGCTCTAGGCTAACATCCGTGCCCATCTTCCTCCACTTTATATGGGACGTCGCCACAGCATGGCTTGCCAAGCGGTGCATCAGTGCATGCCCAGGATCTGAACCAGCGTATCCTGGGCCACCGCAGCGGAGCGCGCACACCTAACAACTTGCGCCACCAGGCCAACCCCTCATCTTATTTTTTCTTTATCAAATTGGATTTCTGCGTTGTTTGGGCCATGCCATACTTTTTCTATCAAGTATGCAAAATAATTTTCTTAACTTTTAATTTGTGTTCTGTAGTAAAATACATTAGAGGTATTATCTTCCTATATATGTTCCCAGTATGTTCGCTTTTATTCTAAAGAATGTTTTTAAAGCTACTATATAGGGTTTTTAATATTTGTAAATCCTTGATCAAAGGAAAATATGACCAAATAGTTTGCCAATGGCTTGAGGATATATATAGCCCTTGTTCAAATTCTTTGTCAATCTCAGTGCTGGTGGAACCCTCTAATCATTTTAATAACGACTGGACACATTGCTGTGTACAATTTATGCCCCAGTATCTCATATCCAAGGTCCTCAGTATCTGACAGACTTTGTTTAACACAGTGTTTTTGGAATAAACTTCTCTTACTTTTAGCATCTGGCTCTTTGAAAGTCTTAGCATATCAAGTAATTGAAGAACTTCATATCCAAGTATATATTGGTATCAGGACATTAATGTCTCTTCTTACACCAATGGCCTGTTCCTTGTGGGAAACACATCCTGAGTAGCACCAGCAGTAGTACCCCAACTCCTTAATAATACGTAAGTGGAAAATTGAGAGAAGCCTAACATTCTTATTTAAGACACTATTATACAAGAAACCAATTTTGATTAATTTAAAATATATACATACTCCCTCATATACACTGCAAACTATTTCATTGGTATAGTAAAAATGCGCACAAAGATAGTTATCCATTTTTACTTCCAGAACTTTCTCCCTGACATCTGTTTATACACCATCTTGTTGAACTATACCATGGGAGAGGATATAAAAAAATATGTAGTGACAGTACAAATATTATTTAACTTACAGAAAACTACCCAACTTTATTCCACAAATTTTACAATTTTATTTCTCAATTTTACCCTGATTTTAGTCATGAGTTCCTTGGAGAATGTTATAAACTAAAGACTTCTCCAGCACCATCTGGTGAAGATTACTGCAGACGTTGCTGGTAGACAGACAGAGGACCGTGGTACTGATCCTCTTTGTATATCATCTAATTCTGTGCTACAGAATCCAAAGTGTATCTGTGTTCTGTATAAAACACAAGAATGCTGTAAGTCAGCCAGAGCAGAACAAAGCTTTAATCAATTCACTGTTCCTTGTTGAGGATGGTTTTGCTTCACTGGGCAGAAATCCGATTATCCATAAAAGGCTCACAATAAAATTGTCTGTACTCTCTGATAATAGTTGACTGACTGCATTGCTTTTCCTATTTCAGTTTCCTCACTGAAATATGACCTCCTCCCCTCTTCCATTGAGGCTAAAAAAAGAGTGTTCAATTTAACTGGAAATGAGTATCACAATGGATATGAGCTTAGAAAATGAAATTCGATATTTATTCATTCATTTAGCAAAGACTGTGATTGCATATGATGTGTCAGATGTTGTAATAGGCATTGAAGGATACAAGGATGTAAAGATACCTTTTAACCTCATGATGCTCCCGGTCCAATAGTGAAGAAAAGTTAAGGTAAAACAATCGTGAGTGCTGCTACAGGGATATAAACCAAATTCCTTCTATTTCGTCATCAGTAAGATGAAGAAAATGAAAGTACAAGAAAAGTGACTTAAAATTATGACATGGTTTTCCAAGTTTGAAATTATATGTATAAATATATATATATACATATGTATGTGTGTATATATACACACACACACACACATACAGACACATTCTCCCTCTCCCCCTCTTTTTCTCTCTCTGTCTCTCCTTTACTTTACTTTTCCCTATCCTTATTGTCAACTAACAAACAAACAGAAGAAGAACTGACTAACGGATTATATTCTACACACTTTGATAAGGCAACTATGTCTCATAATATAAGGCATTGGAATAATCATCAAAACTCTTCGAAGTTCTAACACACTTCATAAAGTAAAAAGAGGAATTACACTTTAAAATTTAGTGACTTTTTCATTAGGGTTCAAATCTTATGTTAGGACAATAAAATACTGGAAACATCAAACAGATAAAGAGCAAATTAAATTTAATTTAAATCACACAGGTAAAATATAAGAAATTAGGAAATGTGAGGTGTTTCATGTTTCTTTTCCTTAATCTTCCTTCCCTGTTTTAAAACGAATTTCCAGCATTCTCCAAAGTGTAATGAATTTCTTCAAGAATCATTTTGAAATTATCGAACAGGGAGATATGTTTTATTCCAGTGACCCATGAAATGAGTCTTGGAAGAATAAACTTCCTCTGAGCATTTTAGACTTCTACTGTTACCTTTCAGAATCACATCTGTTTTGATTAAATATTAGTTTATTCTATTTAAGAAAAGTCACAATTAGAGAGAAGGTTTTGATTATACAGGTACTGGTTTTAAAGACTCACTCTTCTGGATAAGCATTCATTATATATTGCTTTTTTAAAGTAAGAATTTAAATTTAGATAATCTGTATGCTGTTGGGTTTGAACTTACCAACTGCCATGTCTTCTCTAACAACATATTGGTGAATGATTTTACAGTATTTAAACAAAAAATACTTCTAATTAACAATACATATAGCAGAGTCTTCCAGTAATGACAGTGTGAAGAAGTTGGTGATTCAAGCCATAGATAACAATTTCACATTTTAAAAAGTAGAACAAAATATTTTAAAACAACTATCTGAAAGCATTTTAAAATGAGTCAGTCAGAAACTTGTAAAGCGTTTACTCCTGAGCAACTGCTGCATCAGAGAAGAACAGCAAATTTGTGGTTTTCTTGTTTGAGAGTGCTCCCTAACACCGATTTCCAGTTCGGATAGTGTTAATATGCAGTATCTCTGGCTTAAGGTGCATGTAAGAGCGTTCTGAAGAGCAGGTAAGCTGGAAAACATTGCAATCACATGGGAGACCTCAGGAAGCCTGGTGCAAAAGTGGACAGAAATTAGAGAGTACCTAACTTTGAAAGAGAGGACTGTTCCTGGTGAGATTTGCATGTTTGCTGTGCTTTCAGTGTTTCCAAACCCATATGCAGTTTGGGAGGTTTGTGAGCAGAACATGAGGCACATAGTGAGATTGGGTGCAAACCCCAGAAGCAAAGAAATGTCAGAAAGACTAACTCTCAAAATATGACTATAAACTCTGCTTGATTTTTGAATCAATATTAAGTTCCACAGGCTCAGGAAAGACTCCCAAGGGCCCAAGTTGAAAAAGTAACAGCCGGTAAAAGAAAAAATGGAGCAAAGTCATCAACAGCTAGCCACCATGAGGGAGAAAGATTTCTCAGTGTGAGTCTTGGCAAATTAAGCAGCCACTATAACAAAATAAGGGCAACAATCACTAGTAGAAAAAAAAAAACACCTGACCCCAAAGTCTTCAAAACACATTATCCACAATGACCAATGGAACGTGAACATGTGAACCACACTCAGGAAAGAAAGCAGTCATTAGAAATTGACTCCAAACGGAGTAAATTGTGGCATATAGCAGGTAAAGACTTCAGAGCAATTATTTTAAATTTGTTCAAAGGGTTAAAGTAAACTATGTGTTCAGAATTAAAAGTAAATTTGATATTAATGATTAAAAAAGTGGGCTCACAATAGGGCACTGGAAATTATAAAAATGAAATAATTTGAAATAGTAAGCTAAAAAGCAAAATAACTGAATTGAAAAATATACTATATGATATTAAAAGCACCTTTAAGATGGTTTAAAAAATAATCAGTGGACTTGAAGTTAAATTAACAGATATTTTCTAACCTGAAAAACAGAGAGAAAAAAAGATGTAAAAAAAAAAGATGAATAAGGTGGCAGAGACCTGTGGGAAAATATTAAATGGACACTATACTTGAAATTGGAGTCTCAGGAAGAGAGGAGAGTAAAAAAAGGGCAGACAATTTTTTTGAAGAAACAATGGCTAAAAACTTTCCAGTGCACCTGCAGCAACCAAATTCATGTGGTTAATCAAGATGATAGAAAGAAAGATTCTTAGCTCATTTCCTTCCACAGACACATCAAAAACTACACTACATATAGAACCACTATTGCTGAGAACGATCTGAAGAACAGCAGGACAGATTTTTTATAACTAGAGATATAAAGAAAAAGCTACATTGAGACGGGTAAGAGGGATGGAAACACGGTCTAGTCAGTACCCACATCCCCAGCACAATGACTCACAAGTGGGAGGGATATCACAACCATAGAGGTCCTCCCAGATGAGTGAGGA
Source organism: Diceros bicornis minor (assembly GCF_020826845.1). Classification (NCBI taxonomy): domain Eukaryota; kingdom Metazoa; phylum Chordata; class Mammalia; order Perissodactyla; family Rhinocerotidae; genus Diceros; species Diceros bicornis. The sequence goes on along the minus strand of NC_080762.1, from coordinate 50,436,667 downwards.
GCCTGAGTTCCACATTGGGCTCCCCACCCCCTGGGACCTGCACTGGGAAGATGTGCCCCAGAGACCCAACAATATGTAGCTTTGAAAACCAGTGAGGCTTATGTCCAGGAGATCTGGAGAGCTATAGGAAACTGAGACTTCTCTCTTAAAGGGAGCATGCACAAACTCACTCACTCTGAGTCCCAGTGCAGAGGCAGAAGTTTGAAAAGTGCCTGGGTTATACATGAATGAGATTCATTGACTAATTTTAGGGCATGTGATAGAGGGGCAAGGATTGTTGGAACTTTCTCTGGGGATGAAAGTGCTGGCTGTCATCATTTGTTTTTACTCTCCTTCTACCTAACTGACCCAGCCCTGAAGGGTACCATTTCTGACACTCTCCATCTACTTTGCTAGCACTGCTTGACCTGCTCTGGTGATCACCCACCCAAAGCAGCTCCTATCTTGCCTCACCAGGCAGGCAGCCCTGGCCAGCACTGGAACCCCTCCAAAATGGCTCTGGCCCTAGGATACCAGCTCCACACACCAGCACACCTGCAGTAATGCCAGCCCAGGCATAACAGGAGGGTGCATATAGCCTACACGGGGGACACATCTGGAGAACCTGGCTTGGTGACCAGGGGGGATTATGCTACTTGACCCCACATAACATCTTTGAAATAAGGTCACCCTTTCAAGACTGGGAGATATAGCAGATCTACTTAATATATAGAAACAAACACAGAGAGTCAGGCAAAATGAGAAGACAAAGGAATATGTTCCAAATGAAAGAATAAGACAAAACCTCAAGAAAGAACTAAATGAGATGGAGATAAACAATCCATCAGATAAAGAGTTCAAAGTAATGGTCGTAAAGATGCTCACTGAACTCAGGAGAAGAATGGATGAACACAGTGAGAACTTCAACAAAGAGATAGAAAATATGAAAAGAACCAAGCAGAGCTGAAGAATATAATAACTGAATACACTAGAGGGAATCAACAGTATTAGACAATGTAGAAGAATGGATCAGCCATCAGGAAGACAGGGTAGTAGAAATCACCCAATTGGAAAAGCAAAAAGAAAAAAAAGTCCAAAGAAAAGAGGATAGTTTAAGGGACCTCTGAGACAACATCAAGCATACTAACATTTGCATTATAAGGGTCCCAGAAGGAGAGGGGAGAGAGATAAAGGGACAGAAAACATATTTGAAGAAATAATGGCTAAAATTGTCCCTAACCTGGTGATGAAACTAGACATCCAAGTCCAAGAAGCACAGAGAATCCCCAAAATTATAAACCCAAGAGGGCCACACCAAGGCACATTGTAATTAAAATGTCAAAAGTAAAAGATAAAGAGAGAATCTTAAAAGCAGCAAGAGAAAAACAACTAGTTATGTCTAAGGGAACCCCCATAAGACTATCACCTGATTTTTCAGAAGAAACTTTACAGGCTGGAAGGGAGTGACATGATATATTCAAAGTGCTGAAAGGAAAAAACTTACAACCAAGAATACTCTGCTCAGTAAGGTTATCATTCATAATAGAATGAGAGATAAAGAGTTTCCCAGACAAGCAAAAGCTAAAGGAGTTCATCACCACTAAACTGGCCTTACAGGAAGTATTAAAGGGACTTTATTAAACAGAAAAGAAAAGGCTGTAACTAGAAATAAAAAAAAATTATAAAAGAAAAAAAAATCTCACTGTTACTTTACATATAGTAAAGGTAGTGGATCAGCCATCTATGTAGCAAGTTTTAATGTTAAAGGAGAAGTAGTAAAATCATCTATATCTAAAATAATTAGTTAAGGAATACACAAAATAAAAAAAATGTAAAACATGACATCAAAAAAATAAAATGTAGAGGGGAGTAAAAATGTAATGCTTTTAGAATGCACTCAAACTTAAGTGACCTTCAGCTTAAAATAGACTGCTGTCTACACACGTTGTTATATATGAAAGTCATGGCAACCAGAAACCAAAAATCTATAAGAGATAGACAAAAAATAAAGAGAAAGGAATACAAACATAACACTAAAGAAAGTCATCAAACCACAAAGGAAGTGAACAAGAGGTAAGGAACAGAAAAGAACTATAAAAACAACCAGAAAACAACTAACAAAATAGCAGTAAGTACATATCTATCAATAATTACTTTAAACGTAAATGGATTATGTGCTCCAATCAAAAGACAAAGGGTGGCTGAATGGATTAAAAAAACAAGACTCAGAGCCAGCTCTGATGGTCTAATGGTTAAAATTCAGCAGTGTCACCACTTCGGCGGGCCGGGTTTGTTTCTCAGTTGCCGAACCACACCAGTTGTCTGTCAGTTGCCATGCTGTGGCGGTAGGTCACATAGAAGAACTAGAAGGACTTGCAACTAGAATATACAAGCATGCACTGCGGCTTTAGGGAGGAAAAAAAGGAAGAATCTCAACAGATGTTAGCTCAGGGCAAATCTTTCCCTGCAAAAAAAAAAGTGCCTTACAAAAAAAACAAGACCCATATATATGCTGCGTACAAGAGACTTACTTCAGATCTAAAGACACACACAGACTGAAAGTGAAGGGATAAAAAAAGATATTCCATGCTAATGGAAATGAAAAGAAAGCTGGAGTAACAATGCTTATATCAGACAAAATAGACTTTAAAGCAAAGACTGTAACAAGAGACAAGGAAGGGTGTTACATAATGATAAAGGGATCAATCCAACAAGAGGACATAACACTTGTACATATCTATGCACCCAACATAGAAGCACTTAAATACATAATGCAAATATTAACAGACACAAAAGGATAATTTGACAGTAATACAATAATAGTAGGGGCTTTAACAATGCACTTACACCAATGGATAGATCATCTAGATAGAAAATCAACAAAGAAACAGTGACCTTAAAAGACATGTTAGACCAGATGGACTTAATAGATATATATAGAACATTCCATCGAAAAACTGCGGAATACACGTTGTTTTCAAATGTACCTGGAACATTCTCTAGGATAGATCACATTTTAGGCTGCAAAACAAGTCTCAATGAATTTAAGAAGATTGAAATCATATCAAGTATCTCTTCCAACCACAACAGTATGAAACCAGAAATTAATTGCAAGAAGAAAACTGGGAAAAACACAAACATGTGGATGCTAAACAACCTGCCACCAAACAATCAATGGGTAAACAAAGAAATCAAAAAATACCTTGAGCCAAATGAAAATGGAAACACAACATACCAAAATCTATGGGATACAGCAAAAGTCACACTAAGAGGGAAATTTATAGCAATATAGTCTTACTTCAGGAAACAAGAAAAATTCCAAGTAAACAATCTAACTTTATACCTAAAGGAACTAGAAAAAGAAGAAGAAACAAAGCCCAAATTATAAGGAAGGAAATAATAAAAGAACAGAGCAGAAATAAATGAAATAGAAAATAAAAAACAAGAGAAAACATCAATGAAACTAAAAGCTAGTTCTTTGAAAAGATAAACAAAATTGATAAACCTCTAGCCAGACTCATCAAGAAAAAAAGAGAAAGGGCCCAAATAAATAAAATCAGAAATGAAAGAGGAGAAGTTACAACTGACACCATAGAAATACAGAGGATCGTAAGAGATCACTATAAACAATTATACTCCAACAAATTGGACAACCTAGAAGAAATGGATACATTCCTGGAAACATATAATCTTTCAACACTGAATCAGGAAAAAATAGAAAATCTGAACAGACCAATTACTAGTAATGAGATAGGATCAGTAAACAGAAAATTCCCAAGCAATGAAAGTCCAAGACCAGATGGTTTCACCAAATGAATTCTACCAAATATTCAAAGGAGAGTTAATACCTATGCTTCTCAAACTATTCCACAAATTTGAAGAGGAACAATTGCTTCCAAACTCATTCTATGAGGCCAGCATGACCCTGATACAAAAACCAAACAGAGACACTACAAAAAAAGAAAATTACAGGCCAATATCTCTGATGAAATAGATACAAAAATTCTCAACAAATGTTAGCAAACTGAGTTCAACAATACATTAAAAGGATTACACACCATGATCAAGTGGGATTTATTGCAGGGATGCAAGGATGGTTCAATATCTGCAAATCAATCAATATGACACATCACATTAACAAGATGAAGAATAAAAATCATATGATCATCTCAATAGATGCAGAAAAAACATTTGAGAAAATTCAACACCCATTTATGATAAAAACTCTCAACAAAGTGGATATAGAGGAAACATACTTCAACATAATGAAAGTCATATATGACAAACCCACAGCTAACATCATACTCAATGGTGAAAAACAGAAAGAATTTCCTCTAAAATCAGGAAAAAGACAAAGATGCCCATTCTCACTACTTTTATTCAACATAGTATTGGATGTCCTATCCACAGCAATCAGACGAGAAAAAACAAAAAAGGCATCCAAATTGGAAAAAAAAAAGTAAAACTTTCACTGTTTGCAGATGACACAATACTATACACAGAAGACACTAAAGACTCCACTACAAAAGTATTACAAATAATAAATGAATTAAGTAAAGTTGCAGGATACAAAATCAATATATAGAAATCTGTTGCATTTCTATACACTAATAATGAACTATCAGAAAGACAAATTAAGAAAACATTCACATTTATAATTGCATCAAAAAGAATAAAATACCTGGGAATAAATTTAACCAAGGAGGTGAAAGAATTGTACTTTAAAAACTGTAAGACATTGATGAAAGAAATTGAAGATGATACAATAAATGGAAAGATATTTCATGCTCATGAATTAGAAGAATTAATATTGTGAAAATATCCATACTACCCAAAGCAATCTACAGATTCAGTGCAATCTCTATCAAAGTTCCAATGGCATTTTTCACAGAACTATTTGTGTGGAACCAAAAAAAGATCTCGAATAGCCAAGCAATCTTGAGAAAAAAGAAAACAGCAGGAGGTATCATGCTCCCTGATTTAAACCTATACTACAAACCTGTAGTAACCAAAACTGTATGTTACTGGTGAAAAAAACAGAAACATAGATCAATGGAACAGAATAGAGAGCCCGGAAATAAACCCACACTTATATGATCAATTAATCTAGACAGAGGAGGCAAGAATATACAATGGGGAAAAGAGTCTCTTCAATAAATGATGTTGGAAACCAGACAGCCACATGTAAAAGAATGAAACTGGACCACTTTCTTCACCATATGCAAAAATAAACTCAACATAGATTAAAGACTTAAATGTAAGACCTGAAATCATAAAACTTCTACAAAAACATATAGACAGTAAGCTCTTTGGCATTGGTTTTAGCAATATTTTTTTCGATCTGTCTCCTCAGGCAAAAGTAACAAAAGCAAAAATAAACAAATAGGGCTGCATCAAACTAAAAAGCTTTTGCACAGCAAAGAAAACCATCAACAAAACAAAAAAGTAACCTACTGAACAGGAGAAGATATTTACAAATGATATAGCTGATAAGGGGTAATATCCAAAATATATACAGAACTCATACAATTCAATGGCAAAAAAAAAAAAAAAATCCAATTAAAAAATGAGCAGAGAACCTGAACAGACATTTCTCCAAAGAAGATATACAGATGGCCAACAGGTATATGAAATGATGTTCAACATCACTAATCATCAGGGAAATGTAAGTCAAATCCACAATGAGATACCACCTCATACCTCTCAGAATGGCTGCTATCAAAAAGGCAAATAATAAGTGTTGTCTTGTATAGAAAAGGGAACCCTTGTGCTCTGTTGGTGGACATGTAAATTGGTGCAGCCACTATGGAAAACAGTATAGAAGTTCTTCAAAAAATTAAAAATAGAAGTACCACATGATCCAGCAATCCATTTCTGGGTATTTATCTGAAGAAAACAAAAATACTAATTCAAAAAGATATATGCACCCTCATGTTCATTGCAATATTATTTACAATAGCCAATATATGGAAACAACCTCAGAGTCCATTGCTGGATAAACGGATAAAGAAAATGTGGTGTACATACATATACAATGGAATATTATTCAGACACAAAAAAGAATGAAATCTTATCATTTGTGACAACATAGATAGAACTTAAGGGCATTATGCTAAAGGAAATAAGTCAGAGAAAGACGAATACCATATGATCTCACTTACATATATGGAATCTAAAAATAAATAAATAAATAAAAAGAAAACATTAAAACTAATCTCATAGATACAGAGAACAGATTGGTGGTTGTCATACATGGTGGGTTGACGGGTGAGTGAAATGGGTGAAAGGGGTCAAAAGGTACAAACTCCCAGTTATAAAATAAAGAAGTCATGGGGATGTAATGTACAGCATGGTGACTAGTTAATAATACTGTATTACATATTTGAATGTTGCTAAGGGAGTAAACCATAAAGTTCTCATCACAAGAAAAAAAAATTTTTGTAACTATGTAAGGTGACAGATGTTAACTAGACTTATTGTGGTGATTATTTTGTCATGTATACAAATATCAGATCATTATGTTGTACACTTGAAACTAACATAATATGTATGTCAATTATACTTCAATAAAAAAATTATCAGTGTTTTCACAAAACAACTAAAGCAAAACAAAAAAAACTTCCCAAATTCAGTGAAAAACATTAACTGATAGATAAAAAATAGTACAAATGTAAAGAAAACTGCACATATCCACATTGTATTTAAACTGATAAAAGCCAAAAATAAAAAGAAAATATTGAAAGCAGAAAGAAAAACGTGTCATATTATACATAGAGAAACAATAACCATTAATCATTGACCTCTCATCAGAAATAATAGAGGCCAGAAAACATTGAAATAGTATATTCAAAGTATTGAAAAGAAAGTATTAATAGAGAGTTCTATAACTAATCAAACTATCCCTCAAATCTAGATGCCAAATAAAGTCATTTTCATAATGAAATCAGAGAGAATTTGTTGTTAGTGGGACTGCACTTCAAGAAATACTAAAAGAAATCATGCTGAAGGGAAATGACAGCAGTGGGTAAACTGGATTATGCAGGAAAAAATGAATAACACCAGAAATAATAAAATATGAGTAAATATAAAAAAAACTACACCCATATACACAAATATATATTTATGTACATGTATACACAAATACATACATATATATGCATAATTTTTCTCTAAATTTCTTTATGGGACATATCACTGATTAAAACAATAATCTAACACTATTTTCTTGGATTTTTAATATATATGGATGTAATACATATGATATAAAGGATGAGGAGATGTAAATGGAACAATACTGTTGGAAGTTTCCTGTTTTGCTAAGAATAATACAATATTAAAGTAAAGAAAATTGTAACAAATTGAACACAAATATTGTAATCTTGAAAGCAATTGCTAAAAAATGTGAAAAAGTATAGCTAAAAACTCAAAAGATTAATTAAAATATTATACCAAAAATGTTCTTAATGCAAAAGAGGGCATGAAAAAGGGCAAGAGAAGGAAAAACAAAACATTAGACAAACAGAAAACAAAGAAAAATGACAGAACTAAATTCAACCATATGTTAATGACATTAAATATAAATGGACTAAACACTAATTGAAAGGCAGGGATTGCCATACCTGATAAGAATGCAAGGCCCACCATATATTGTCTAAAAGAGATACACTTTAAATAAAAAGACACAAACAGGTTAAAAACAAAAGATGGAAAAATATATACCATGCAAACAAATAAGCATAATAAAGTTGGTTGGCTATATTAACAGCAAATTAAATATACTTTCAGATAAGAAGTATTACTAGAGACAAGGTGAGATTTCATATTGATAAGATCAATGCATCAAAAAAATATGTAACAATTATAAATGTACACTTGCTTATAAACAAAGCTCCAAAATTCATGAAACAAAAACTGACAGATTGAAAGATGTAGACAATGTACCAATTACAGTTGCAGATTATAATACTCCTCTCTCATTGATTAATAGAACGAGTAGACAGAAAATCAGTAAGTATATAGAAAACTTGAGCAAGTCTGTAAACTAGGTGACTGAAATTGACATTTATAAAACACTCTCCCAACTACAGTGGAATACACATTCTTTGCAAGTATGCATAGAACTTAGATCAAAATGTTCCATGTGCTGGACTATAAAGCATGTCTTAATAAGTATAAAAGGATTAAAATCATATAATTGACAACAAAATTAAATCAGAAACTAATAACAAAATTAAATATAGAAAATTAAAAGTGTTTGGAATTTAAATGATATATATTTAAATAATCCATAGGGCCAAGAAAAATTCAAGACAAATTAGAAAATATTGTGAACTGAAAATGAAAACATAATCAATAACAACCAAAAAACGTAATCAACGATCTAAGCTTCCACCTTAAAAAGCTAGAAAAACAAAATAAGCTAAATTCAAAGAAGGCAAAGGAATAAAACATTAAGAATAAAAGTAAGAGTCAGTAAAATGAAAAATAGACAAACTAAAAAGAAAATTCAGTGAAATCAAAAGACGATTCTTTTAAAAGATCAATAGAATTGGAAAAATGTCTTAGCTGATCAAGAAAAAAAAAGCACACCATAATAACATTAGTAATAAAGAGGCAACATCAGTGCAGATCTCACATACATCAAAAGGATAATAAATTAACACTATGAACTAATTTATTCCAGTGAATTTGACAACTTAGATTAAATAGATAAATTCCTTAAAAGCATAAATTACCAAAAGTGACTTACAAAGAAATAGAAAACATAAACATCCCTGTATTTATTAAAGAAATTGAATTTGTAATTAAAATTCTGTTAATAAACAAAACTTCAGGTCCACATGTTACATATGGTGAGTTTTTTCATGCCTTCAACGGTAAATAAGTCTAAACCATCTCTCAAAAAAATACAGGGGGAGGAAATACTTTCCTACTTATTCTATAATGAGGCCAGTATTATCCTGATACTAAATCAGACAATTATCTCAAGTAAAGAAAATTAAACACAAATATCTCCCATGAAGATAGGTTCAAATATCTTAAAAAACATTAGAAAATCAAATCCAGCAATATATAAAAAGAATGATATCTCATGACTAAATGGCTTTTATCTTAGAAATGGAAATTTGGTTTAACACCCAAAAATCAAACAACGTATTTCACCATATTAACACAATGAAAGAAGAAAATTCACCTTAATTGATGCAGAACAAATATTTGACAAAATTCAACATACATTCATGATAAAAAAATTATCAGCAAAATAGGAATAAAAGGAAACTGCCTTAAACTGATAAAAGGCAGCTACCAAAAACTTATAGCTATTTACTGATTAGTAACAAAATTCTTTCTACGTAAGATCAGCAATACGACAAAAGTCTATGCTTTTACCACTTCTGTTAACCATCGTAGTCCTTAACCACCCTAGTCATTGGAATAAGGCCAGAAAGGGATATAAACGCCATACAAATCAGAAAGCAAGAGGTAAAACTATCTTTGTTCACAGATGACATGATAGTGTATATAGTAAATCTTAAGTGTCCACAAAACAACTACTAGAACTAATGAGTGAATTTATGAAGATTGAAAGAAATGAGGGCAATACGCAAAGTCAATTGTATTTCTGTATACTAGTAATGAACAATGGGGAAGTTAAATTAAAAACCAACTTCTTTTACAACAAAATCAAATACTTAGGAAAAATTTAACTTTAGATGTCCAAGACCTCTACAATGTAACTACAAATCATTGTTGAAAGAAATGAAATAATACCTAAACGTATGAAGTGATATACCATGTTATATATTGAAAGATTCATTATTATTAAGATGACAGTGATCCTTGAATTGGTCTACAGATTCTATTCAATCTTAGCCAAATTCCCCACAGGCTTTTCTGTAGGAATGACAGGTTGATTTAAGATTTTATACGTAATTTCAAATAATCAACAAACACTAAAACAATTTTTAAAAAGAATAAAGTTGGCCTTACAATAACAGATTTCAAGACTTACTGTAAGGTAATTGAGAGTATGGTGTTGGTTTTAAGGACATTTAAGATATTTAGATCAGTGGAACAGAGTAGGGAGTCAATAATGATAGAAAGGGTAATGTGATAGGGAAAGTATGTTTCCAAAAAAAGGTTCTGGAAAAAATAAATATTTCTGTGGGAAAAGAAAATTTACCTCAACTCTTACCTCACAATATGCAAAAATTAATTCAAAATTCATCACAGATCTGAACATAAGAGATAAAATCATAAAACTTTTTAAGGAAATCATAGGAGAGAATCTTTGTGATTTCAGTTTAGGCAAAATTTTTTGTATGGAACACAAAAATTATAAACCATAAAAGAAAAAAAATGTTGAATTTGATCACAACAAAATTAAAAACTGTTGCTCTTTTAAAGACATGGTTAAGGAAATGAAAAGCAATTTGCAAACTCTAGGAAAATATTTCAAAAAAAATTTATCTGATTAAAAGTATTTAGGTTAATTCTTTTGACTCAAAATTAGAAGCGTCCACCAAAAGATTCGATAGTCACTTAAAGAAGCTATACATTAAAGAAGCTATACTCAACATCACAAATCAACAAGAAAGTGAAAAATAATCATTATTGGGTACCACTACGCACAAACATAGAATGAATAAAATAACTAAGACTGACAATACCAAATGTTGGCATGGATGTAGAGCAAATGGAACTCTTATATAGTGCTAGTGAAAATTCAAAATGAAAACAGCAACTTTGGAAAACAGTTGAGCAGTTTCTTATGTAGTTAAACTACATGTGACCACCATATGATTGGACTCAGTGATTCCACTCTTAGGTCATTATACAAGTAAATGAATGAAATATATGTTGTTGCAGAGCCTTATATGTGAATATTTATAGCAGAGTAATTTATAAAAACCAAAAACTGGAAACAAATGACCACCAACTGGTGAATAGATAAGCAAATTGTGATATATCCATTCAATTAAATACTCAATTAAATACTATCTAGCAATAAAAAGGAACAAACTACTTTTATATGCAATAATATGGATGAATAGCAAAAACTTATTTTTAATAAAAGAAACCAAACACATATGTTTCCATTTTCATGAAATTCTAGAATAGGCAAAATTATATTGACTAAAAGCAAATCTGTGATTGCCTGGAGTTAGGAGTACAAAGGGATGTAAAGAAACATCTTGGAAGATAGAAATGTTCTATGTGTTGATTTTCACAGTGGGTATACACCTATTTACTTTTGTCAAAACTCATTGAACTATACACTTAAAATGAAAGAATTTGCTAAATGTAAACTACACTTCTATAAAGCTGTCATAATTGATCTTAATAGGAAAGGTATAGAACATAATAATTAAGAGCATATAACTCTCTTCTTTTGCTTCCATGAAATCACGCTGCCTAATTTTTTTCTTTTTTTTTTACAAACTTCTTATCCCATTTAATGAATATAGATATGCTCCAGTTCTTTCTTAATCTCTTTCAGTCAACTTCTATAAGACGTTGTCCATACTATGACTTCAACTGTATGTAGATAAGTCTATGGTTTATCACTTCAGTACCAATCTTTCTCCCAACACAGTCTCACACTCCCAACAGCTTACCAAACATTCATACTCATATCTTCCAACACATTCTTATGTTCAGGGTGAAAAAATAGGATTTAATATCACCTCCAACCTGCAAAAGTCGTTATAACTTCCCCTTGCTGAGCCTAAGCTAATACTATGTAGTGTGAAGAATATTTAGCAAACATTATCTCATCTAATTTTTACACAAATGGCTAACTTGTGATTACTAATTCCCTTTCGAAAATGACATATCTGAAATTCAGAGAAATTAAATTGTCCAAATTAAAACAACTAGTAAGACATAGAGTTGAGATATCAGTGATCAAATTCTTAAGCCTGGAATAATTCTTAAGCCTGTTAAATTTTAAAAGTAGCTATATTGAGCTTGAATTTTGAGCTGTTATTTATTCTTCTCTCTTTCTTGTACCATATGGTGAGAATCAACATAGATAGCTCTTTTTATCCTTGTTCTGCATTTATTTTCTTCTTGGCCTTGATTAAGTTATTCACTAACTGAGTCTTTCCTTATCTTTTAAATTGGTCACTAACACAGACCATGTAATCAGTTAAAAGATGTAATAATACTTACCTCATAGAATACTTAAAATGCCAATAAATTAGCATATCTAATGTGCCTAATACAGTGAAATTAAAATCCTACTTATTATTTAGTAAGCAACTAAAAATACTGTTATCATTTTTCCTAATAAACCAACCCATCCTTTTTAATTGTTTTTCTCACACTCTTTACTTCTTTTTCCTTCACTCCTCTGTGGCTCTAATCAAGTTCTGCATTATGCCCACTTAAGCCATAGCAATCAACTGTCACCACACCCTCCTATCCATCCTGTACATTGCTATTGCCCTTATCCTCACTGCACACAATCTGCAGGATATCATTCTTCTGGTCAAAAACTTTTAACTCCCTATTGTCTGCCTAATAAAATCTGTACTTCTTAGTTTTTCAATAATTTGATATCAGCCTTATTTCTTATATTTCAGTAAAGGAGTTGTATTTATTGACTTGATATTTCCAAGTGGCATCTTGGAAACTTTTTTCATTAAACTTCAGTTGATGCCACTCCCTTTATCCAATAATACTCTCTCAGACTTTATTATGTTTATGTATCAAGATTGAGTTAACATTCAGCTACTTCAATGAAACTTATTCTGTAATTTTCAGATGGTAATGAATACTCTTTCCTTTGAAATTCTGTAGCTCTTGTCTTCTGAACCTTTGAGAGGAGAAAAGTAAGGTACAAAAGCATAGGAGTTTGAGTCAAGGGACTTAGATTCATTTTCTAAGTTTTTTAAAGACCTAGCGATGAAGTCACAGTCAAGTCATTTGATGTTTTTGAGGATCAAATATTAGAGTGTATGTGGTAATCCATAGAGCAATGTGTAATTCTTAGTTATAATTATAACCAGTAGATGGTTTTCTATACACTATCATGTAGTATAGTTGTTTTGATATTGAAATTCTCTTGTTGAATTGAGACCTCTCAGGAATTAAGAAGCCATCGTTTATTGTTATACTGCACTTGGAATGCAATCAACAACCTTCAACAAATATGCACTCAATAAACACTTTGGAAACCATTCATAGAAGAAATATTTGATTGGAATATATATATGTATTATATATATGCGCATATACATATATGTGCATATAAGAAATATATATATGCAAGTTAGAAATGTAAGAAGCATTGATAATACTTTTCTTCATAAAATGTGTACCATATGTAGATGAAAAATTCAAGGGTTTTTTGGGTATATTTTAGGCTAGTAAATTCCATTAATGCTAATTATAATATTTTCCAAAATGTGACTGCTAAGATTTTTTTGGTGCATTCCACAAACCTTTTTTATGTGTTTGTGAACTACATTTGGCTTTTAAAAATGTTGATGTCTAAATTTCGATTGTGTTTCATCTGCTGCTGAATTAAGGATAAAAGACGGAAACCATAGGAGGCTGCCACATGACTGCTATATTTCAGCTTCTTCCTTTTTCTCTTTGGTCTAGCATGATCATAGAATCAAATTCCCTTCTGCTTGTGATAAGTATGTTTGTCATCACTGATTAAAAAATGTGACTCAGATGCAAGTCTATTTAACAACCACCACCACAATGTAATAATAATAACTATATATATCCTTTAGTGATGTGCTCAGTATTATTGCATGCATTTTACAAGTGTGATGTATTTTAATCCCCACATCAAATTTATTAAATAATTAGCATTTTCATTTGTAAATGAAGAAGTATGGCACAGAGGGCTTGAATAAACTTCCCAAGGTCACACACCTAGTACATGGAGAAGCCAATTTTTGAGCTCAGGCAGTTTGAATCCAGACCTCAAAGTCTATGATTAAAATCTTGAGGAAAACCAACTCATTTTGTAGGATATAATAGATCACATATGCATGGCAGATATTAAACCACAAAATCTTATTTTGGTCAGTTATGTCATGAAGAGGGAGTGGCAGTTCAGAAATAATCAGTATGATTGGAGGGTAAGATTCCTGTAGTGGGCTGAAAAATTGTCTCCAAAGATACCAGGTACCAATCTCTAGAATCTGGGAATGTTGAAAGAAATTTTGTGGATGTGATTAAATTAAGGATCTTGAGATGGGGAGATTATTCTAGATTAGTGAGCCCTTTTTAAAGCCATCAGAAGTGTCTTTATGAAAGAGAGGCAGAGGGAGTTTTCACACAGAAGAGGAGAAGGCCATGTGACCACACAGGCAGAGAATGGAGTGATGCAGCCATAAGGCAAGGAATGCCAACAACCACCAGAAGCTGGAAGGGCAAGGAGTGGATTCTCCCTTAGAGTTTCCGGAGGGAATGCAGCCCTGCTGACATCTTGAGTTCGGCCTAATGAAACTTATTTCAGACTTCTGACCTCGATAACTGTAAGAGAATAAATGTATGTTGTTTTAATCCGCTAAGTTTGTGGTACTTTGTTACAGCAGCCATAGGAAACTAATACAATACCAAATGAAGCTACAGACAACTCATATGCAGTCTCTATCCCCCCTGAGATGCTGCACAAGGTATAAAGCAGTGTGAGCCATGCTCCTCTTTCTTCAGTATTGAACATTAAAGACAGACATATTCCCCAGGATGCAGCAGGGAATAATACTGGCTAATTTGCATTCAGCTTATACTTTGTGCCTGGTTCTGTGCTAAACACTGCACACTTTGTCTTATTTAACCCACACAACTGTATGGGGTGGTTAATGTGATTATCTCCATTGTAAATGGCACAACTGAGGCATTAAGAGAGATTAAATAAATACCTCATGTTTACCCAGCTGAGACTGGACCTCACTTCTGTCTTTAGATCATGTTTTGGTTTAATCATTACGTTATAATGTCTCTTAATCAGGTTCATTGTTTCCTAACAACCCAGCCCAGGGAAAAATTATTCTAGGAAAAATCTGGGTCCAATCAGAAAAACAATCATGAAATATTAATTTAAAAGCCCCTGACCATTTGCCTCGTTTGTACTTTGCCATTTGAATAAAAGACAAATAGATTTCTAATGATGGTACACAGCAAAAGAGAAGATGGGATATTCTTACTACTCCCTCCCCACTTTGCTAAACACTCAACACGAGAAATACAAATGAATCTCTGAAATTACTCACCCAGTAAATCCCACAGGAATATAAGACTTTCAGGAACCTAGATAGATAAAAATATAGGTTATAGTTGGTGGAGCTAGAAAGCTAGCTAGCTAGATTCCTTAATAATAATTAGATATGATTCCTTAATTGCATTTAACTTTTTTTTCTTTTGACTTTGATTAAAAATATACTTATCTTTCCTTATAGAGATGAATTCCATATGTTGCAGGATATTCCTTCCAACATTCTTAGACTATGTTCAGAAGAAGTGTTTTTTTTTCCTAAGGAAGATTCGCCCTGAGGTAACATCTGTGCCAGTCTTCCTCTATTTTGTATGTGGGTAGCCGCCACAGTATGGCCGCCAACAGGTGGAGTAGGTCCACCCGCAGGAACTAAACCCAGGCCGCCAAAGTGGAGTGTGCCAAACATAACCACTAGGCCATGGGGCCAGCCCAAGAAGCATATTTTTGACTTTGCTGATGTGCTCTTTCTTGCAAGGATTTGACCTGGCACAATAACACCACATATAAAATGGCTGTGAATTATACCACAAATCTGAGCAAGAATACTATATGAAACAGTGAGTTTTCAGGCATTCTAACTTGTAAGCAAGAGCAAAAGAAAGTTACACTCTCTTCAGAAGGGCATTGCTGGAGGGATAGTTCTGCTTTCTTTAATCCATGTGGGTTAGACTGCAGATTACCAAATATTTGCAGTGTCCTAATAAATTGGTAAAAATACAAACCAATTTTAAGTATACCTTAATGTATATGTACACATATGTTATATCCTTTTAAATTAAGAAATATTACTTCTGAGTTAAAAGGAAATAACTCAATTTTTGTTGAATAAAAATAAAAATCTCTCATGCTAGGTATGTGAATTTCTGTTTGTGTCTCAGTAATTTATTAGAATCATTAAGTAGTGTTTTACAGTAAAAAAAATATAGGTCCTGAGACCATTTATCTATTTATTTATGTCTTAATTTAAGCTTTAGTGAAGTATAACTGACATATAAAATTGTATGATATAAGAAGTGTACATCATGGTGATTTGATATACATATACATTGTGAAAGGATTCTTCCCAGCTAGTTAATTAACACGTGCATCATCTTACATATTTATCTTTTTTTTTCTTTTGTTTTTTTGTGAGGAAGATCAGCCCTGAGTTAACATCTGATGCCATTCCTCCTCTTTCTTGCTGAGGAAGACTGGCCCTGAGCTAACATCCGTGCCCATCTTCCTCTACTTTATATGGGATGCCACCACAGCATGGCTCGACAAGCAGTGCGTTGGTGCGCGCCCAGGATCCGAACTGGCGGACCTTGGGCGGCCGCAGCAGAGCGCACGCACTTAACTGCTTGTGTCACCGGGCTGGCCCCTATCTTTTTTTTTTGGTGAGAATATTTAAGTTCTACTTTCTTAGTAAATTTCAATGATACAATACAGTGTTTGTTATCAACTATAGTCACCATGCTGCACATGAGATCCTCAGATCTTATTCATTTTATAACTGAAAGGTTGTACCCTTTTAAAACCAACCTCTCCTATTCCCAATCCCACCCCAGCCCCTGGCAACCACTTTTCTACTGTCTGTTACTACAAGTTTGACTTTTTTAAAAACCATGAGGTCATTATCAGGGGGATTTCTTTGCTACATATTTCTGGACTCATAATCTATAATAGTTTTTTAAAGATGTTTACCTTAAAAGTCTTATCTGCTTCCTCTTTATTTTTTTTAATTGTTACGTATTCAAAAAAGTAATCAAGATTAATACAATGAGCACCCATTTAAAAATCATTATACAAAGGAAATAAAATCCTTATGTTCCTTTCCCAAGACTATTCTCCTCACTCGATAATATCATACTAGGGGCAATTATTATCAGCAGTTAGTTGCATAATTACCATGCACTTCTTATTCTTCTCCTATATATCTATATCTCCATCAATGTATGATATTGTTTTGTATGCTTTAAAACTTTACATTTTTATTATACCTCAGTATGTATATCTTTTTCTAACTTGTGTTTTCTCCTAATATAATGCCTTTTAGTCTTTTTTTTGGTTTATTGAGATATAATTGACATATAACATTGTATAAGTTTAAGGTGTACCACATAATGATTTGATCCATGTATACATGTTACAAAATAATTACCGCAATAAGCTTAGTTAACATCTATCTCTTCTCGTAGTTACAATTGTTTTTCTTGTGATGAAAACTTTTTTTTTTTTTTTTAGGAAGATTGGCCCTGTGCTAACCTCTGTTACCAATCTTCCTCTTTTTCTTTTTTTCTCCCAAAGCCCCAGTACATAGCTGTGTATCATATTTGTAGAGTTGTGGCTCTTCTATGTGGGATGCCGCCACAGCATGGCTTGATAAATGGTGAGTAGGTTCGTGGATCTGAACTGGTGAACCCAGGTCCATGGAAGCGGGCTGCACAAACTTAACCGCTACTCCACCAGGCCAGCCCCTGTGGTGAATACTTCTAAGATCTAGTCTCTTAGCAACTTTCAAATATACAATACAGTTCTGTTAACTGTAGGCTGCATGCTGTACATTACATCCCCAAAACTTATCTCATGCTGGTAGTTTGTACTTTTGAACTCTTTCACCCATCTCCCGCACTTCCCACTCCCCACTCCCCCACAGCCTCTAGCCACCACCAATCTATTCCCTGTATTTATGAGTTTAAATTTTTAGATCCCACATATCAATGAGATCATACAATATTTGTCTTTCAGTCTCTGACTTATCTCACTTAGCATAATGCCCTCAAGTGCCATCCATGTTTAGTCTTATGGCTGTTGAAACATGTAGCTTTAGTTTATTCTAACATACATAGTAGCCGTTGTAGAAATATACTGCAATTAATTTTTGTTCTTCTGTTAGGCAAATTTAGTGTTTTCAGATTTTCTATTACAATCAATGCTGCTATGAACATTGTTGTACATTTTTCCAGGAACACATGCACAAAATTTTCTCTAGGGTGTACAGTCTGTAATGAAAGATTATAGTCAACTTTATTAGATAATATTAAGTTACTTTCCAAAATGGTTGTGTGGATTTACAAGCCCTCAACAATGTAGAGGAATTTTCACTGCTCTATTACCTCATTTACAATGCTGTTGTGAGACAAATTTATGCCAACGCCATGGGTATGAAATTGTATCTCCCATAGTTTCTGTTTGCATTTTACTCATTCTTAGTGAGGTTGAGTAGCTTTTCATCTGTTTATCCGTTATCTTTATTTCCTCTTCTGTGAATTTGTTTTATTGGATTGTTTGTATGTCTTATTGAGAAGTAGGAATTTAACTCTTCTGCCTGCTAGTTCTTTAGTTAAATAGTTTGCAAATATCTTTTTCAATTCATCTTTTGATGAACGGATGTTTCAAAATTCAATGTAGTAAAATGTATCAATTTTTCCTTTTGGGTTGTGTTTTTTGCCCTTGTTTCAGAAATCTATCCTGACTCTGAGTTTATAAAGTTAGTTCTCATTAAAAGTTATTTTTAGGGGTGGGCCTGGTGGCACAGCGGTTAAGTGCACACGCTGCACTTTGGCGACCCCCGGGGTTCGCAGGTTTGGATCCCAGGTGCGCACGGACCCACTGGTTGTCAGGCCATTCTGCGGTGGTGTCCCATGTAAAGTAGAGGAAGATGGACACAGATGTTAGCCCAGGGCCAGTCTTCCTCAGCAAAAAGAGGAGGATTGGCGTTGGATGTTAGCTCAGGGCTAATCTTCCTCACACACACATAAAAAGTTATTTTTATTAGAATGATTATAGTTTTACTTTTCATATTTAGGTATTTAATCTACCTGCATTTGAATTTTGTGAATGAAGTGAACAGATTCAGTTTCTTTTATTCTATATAGATCTTTCTCTTGAGTTCCAATTCCATGTGCCCAATGACCTATTTACTCTCTTCATCTCCATGACTCATTGCACCTAAATTTCAACAAGTCTCAAACCAAATCTGTTGCATGTACATCATTCACACTGGCTATTACTAACTCCAAACATTTTTCACTAAGTTAAGTTAAGATTTTTTTTCTAGCTATCGCTAGAGGAGTTGCCTCTTCCCCAGTTGTCTCTGGCTTTTCTTCATTTTTGTCTTCCTGATTGTGCAACATTTGCTGATTGTTGTTTGATTTCTAGTGGTCCATAGCGGTGTGTCGGTGCGCGCCCGGGATCCGAACCGGCGGACCCCGGGCCGCTTCAGGGGAGCACACGCACTTAACTACTTGCGCCACCGGGCCAGTCCCTTATTTTATTCTTTTAGAATGATATCTATTATGTTTTATATAACTTTAGAGCTCTGGTCATGGATTTTAAAATTTGCAATGCTATTTTAGTAGTCTTAATAATTCAATTGAAATCATTAACTATTTATAAATAGAAATCATTAACAGATCCTGTAAATGTATATCAGTATACAGTACAAAATATCTCAGGTGAATACTTGACTCCAATCTGAAAACTTGCTTAAAATTGTGAAATATAATTAAAATAATCCCTTCCATTGTATAGAGTTTAGTTTATGGGGGATTAATTTTGGGTTTAAGTATTTTTGCTTAATTTTATGGACACATTCATATTTTATTTTGATTTAGATTGGCATACATAGTTTGAAGCCTTTTTTGTTTTGTTTTTTTGTGAGGAAGATTGGCCCTAAACTAACACCTGTTGCCAATCCTCTTCTTTTTGCTTGAGGAAGACTGGCCTTGAGCTGACATCTTTGCCAGTCTTCCTCTGTTGTGTATGTGGGTTGCCACCACAGCATGGTCCAATGAGTGGTATAGGTCTGCTCCCAGGATCTGAACCCATGAACCCCTGGCCATTGAAACTGAGCACGCCAAACCCAATCACTATGCCACCGGGCTAGCCCCCTGGAGACTTTTCAAAAAATATAAACACTTATTGTGGGGCTGGCCCTGTTGCACACTCAGCTTCGGTGGCCTGGGGTTCACGGGTTTGAATCCTGCACACAGACCTACACAATTCATCAGCCATGCTGTAGTGGCGACCCACATACAAAATAGAGGAAGATTGGCGCAGATGTTAGCTCAGGGACAATCTTCCTCAAGCAAAAAGAGGGAGATTGGCCACAGATGTTAGCTCATGGCCATTCTTCCTCACCAATAAAAAAAAAAAGCGCTTGTTGAACTTGTATAGATCATATTTTTAAAAAGATTCAGAAAATTAAAAGGATGTAAATTGACTTTCCCCAAAAAGTTAATGTTATAATTGAAGATTATATTTCTCTCTTAAGGACCCTTAAGCAAATTTTTAAAGATCACAATACCATATTCGATCAACTCTAAATAAATACCACCCACTGCATATGATGACACTTTCCAAAATATATATAAACTGTGACACATCCAGTGTCATGCAGCCTTTCAAATAACTTTCTTCAAGAATATTTAAGAAAGATAAAAATATTTTTTATGAAACAGAACAGGCTAGAAAGTCAGGCTAGAAAGTCAGGAAAAAACGTCTTTAGAACTAGGTTGTCTGGGTTTGGCTCTAGCATTTATTAAATTCAGCTCTAAGCACTCACCAGCTTGATAACCTTGGACAAGTTGCCTAACCTTTCTGTAGTTTATCCATATTTGTCTAATGGGAAAAATTACAGCTGGCACCTCATAGGGGTGTTGTGACTATTTACTGAGATAATACGTGTAAATATGTAGTAAAGCTCATGGCACGCAACTAATATAGATGCTAACAATAATAATAAGCCTATTTCAAAAGTGCTTATTTTAAATAACCTCAAAAGGTAAATAAAAGTACCAAACTATTAAGAAAAATAGTTCATCTTAGGAGATAGAATGGTAAAAAATTTTAGTTTTCTTATCAAATTTTTTCTGTGTATCCTATTTTCCTATAATAAGCATATATTTTTACTTCTAGCAACTATAAAGACATTTATTAATTGTTAATCATTTAATTCATTGTCAAGTAGGCACAAATCAATTCATTTGACCCATGAATTAAGTTCTGTGAAGTCCTAGCTGGGTCTCTTTAGGTGTCCAGAGTCAGCACATACTCTGTGCATTTGACAACCGATGGCTGGACATAGGACCCTCAGGGATCAATAGGTGAGTATAAGCTAGAGGCCTCGCTAGTTTCTTATACTGGCCTCACTAGTTTCTTATAATGTGTTCAGGCAAAGATGGGCAGTGTCATCCCGTGGGTTTTTTTTTGGTAAAAATTAACAACTGTCTCTCCAGATATAAAAAGTTCTAATGTTTAGTGTTTGTTTACTTCTGTGGTGTAAATATGCCCACCGTGGCCTATTTCAAGCTATCAACATGGTCTCACTGAACACAGAGTTGGGAAAAGCTGTGAGTAATACACCACTGTGTAGTACCTCCACTAATTAGCTACGATAGACATAAACAACCTCAAAAGCATAGGTAATAATAAAGTGTGCTAAAATAACTAAGAAGTGATGAGGTTTGAGTATTTATTACCTTTCTTTTAAAAATAATATGTTTAATTAAAAGTTTATATAATTTAATTTTTAATTGTGGCCGTGTTTGACAATTGACTCACAAAATTCCTGAAAATTCAACAAACCTTTTTTGTAAGCTGGTATGAGTCAACTCCAGCACACCACTAAGAGTATCTCTGAAATAGGTTTGTTCATCCAAATATTCAAAATAGAATATTTTTATTTTTAACAATATAAGCCCATTTCTAAATATTCATCCTATTAATTAAGAAACTACTATGTTCACACACACAAAAATGATACTCACTGTGCGATTTAATAAAACAAGTTCTGCTGATTGACATACTGATTGAAGAAGCACTTATTTCCCCTGAATTGTGGTTCTTTCAGATAAGATGCTAGCTGACTATCGTGAACTGTGCATTTTTAAAAATTTGACTCGTAAATACTTCAATATTCATATCAAAAAGGTAATGACTATTTTTAAATTAAATTTTATATTTTTAGATAATTATAGATTCACATGCACTTGTAGAAAAAGAATGCAAAGAAATCTCAAATAGCCTTTACTCAGTTTGCCCCCATGGTATCATCTCTCAATATTATAGAACAATATCACAACTGGGATATTGACATTTATACAGTCAAGAGACATAACATTTCCATCACCACAAGATTCCCTCCTGTTGCCCTTTTATACCCACACACACGTCCATCCCACCCCAGCCCCTCCTTAACTCCTAGCAACCGCTGATCTGTCCTCCATTTCTACAATTTCGTCATTTCTGTAATGTTATATAAATGGAAAAATACAATGCGTAACTGTTTATGTCGCTTTTCTTTTTCACTCAGCACAATTCTCTGGAGATCCATCTAATTTGCTGTGTGCATCAATAGTTTATTCTTTCTTATAGCTGAGTAGTATACCATGGTATGAATGTGCTATAATTTGTTTACACATTCTTCCTTTGAAGGACACCTGGGTTGTTATTCTTGGCTATTATGAGTAAAACTGCTATGAACATTCATGTGCAGGTTTTTTTGTGAACATAAATTTTCATTTTTCTTGGAAAAATGCCCAGGAGTGCAATTGCTGGGTCACATGGCTGTGCAT
The DNA here is from genome assembly GCF_020826845.1 of Diceros bicornis minor. Taxonomy (NCBI): domain Eukaryota; kingdom Metazoa; phylum Chordata; class Mammalia; order Perissodactyla; family Rhinocerotidae; genus Diceros; species Diceros bicornis. Next base: position 50,413,891 of record NC_080762.1, on the reverse strand, counting down.
GCAAAGTTTTTAAAGAAACTGCCAAACTGTTTCCAGAGTGACTGTATATTTTACATTCTCACCAGCAATTATGAGCAATCCAGTTGTTTTACATCCTTGCCAGCATTTGGTGTTCTCACTATATTTTATTTTAGACATTGTGATTTTAATGTGTATTTCCCTAATGGTTAACATCATTGAACCTATTTTTATATGCTCATTTGCTATCTGTATATCTTCAGTGGTGAAATGTCTCTTCATATCTTGTGTTTTTTTTTTAATTGGATTGTTTGCATTCTTTTTTATTGAAATATAATTGCCGTACAATATCCTGTTAGTTTCAGGTGTTCATGGTAGTGATTCAATATTTATATGCATTACAAAATGATCACCATGAAAAGTCCAGTTACCATCTGTCACCATACAAAGTTATTACAATATTATTGACTATATTCCCTATGGTGTACTTTACATCCCTAGGACTTATTTATTTTATAACTGGAAATTTGTACCTGTTAATCCCTTTCATCTATTTCACCCATGCCCCAAGCCCCCCTCCCCAACTCCACACTCTGGTAACCACCAGTTTGTTTCCTGTATCTATGAGTCTGTTTCTGTTTTGTTTTCTGGATTCTTCCTGTAAACGAAATCATGTTATTCGTCTTTCTCTCTGATTTATTTCACTTAGCAGAATACCCTCTAGATCCCTCTATGTTGTCGCAAATGGCAAAATTTCATTCTTTTTTATTTTTGAGTAATATTCCATTAGATATACATACCACATATTCTTTATCCATTCACCTATCGATGGACACTTAGGTTGCTTCCATATCTTGGCTATTGTAGATAATGCTTCAATGAACATAGGGGTGCATATATCTCTTCAAATTAGTGTTTTTGTTTTCTTCAGATAAATGCCCAGAAGAAGAATTGCTAGATCATATGGTAATTTTATTTTTGGTTTTTTGAGAAACCTCCATACTGTTTTCCATAGTGACTGCAGCAAATTTACATTCCACCAACAGTGCACAAGGGTTCCATTTTCTCCACATCCTCACCAACACTTATTATTTGTTGTCTTTTTGATAACAGCAATTCTTACAGTCGTGAAGTGGTATCTCATTGGGGTTTTGAATTGCATTTTGCTGATGATTGGTGATGTTGAACAGCTTTTTCATGTGCCTATTGACCATCTGTATGTCTTTTTTTGGAAAAACATCTATTTAAGTCCTCAACCCATTTTTTTAATTGAGTTGTTTGTTTTTTTGATATTAAGTTGTGTAAGTTCTTTATATGTTTTGAATATTAACCTCTTCTTGGATATATGATTTGCAAATATCTTTTCCCATTCAGTAGGTTGCCTTTTTGTTTTGTTGATGGTTTCCTTCACCATGCAAAAGCTTTTTAGTTTGACGTGGTCTCATTTATTTATTTTTTCTTTTGTTGCCCTTGCCTGAGGAGACTGGTCCAAAAAGATATTGCTAAGACTGATGTCAAAGAGCTGACTACTGGGGCCAACCCAGTGGCATAGTGGTTGAGTTTGTGCACTCCACTTCAGTGGGCTGGGGTTCGCGGATTCAGATCCTGGGCGCGGACCTACACACTGCTCGTCAAGCCATGCTGTGGTGGCATCCCACATACAAAAAATGGAGGAAGATTGGCACAGATGTTAGCTCAGGGCCAATCTTCACCAGAAAAAAAGAGCTGACTGCCTATGTTTTATTCTAGGAGTCTTATGGTTTCAGGTCTTACATTCGAGTCTTTAATCTATTTTGAATTTATTTTTGTATATGATGTAAGATAGTGGTTCAGTTTCATTCTTTTGCACATAGCTGTCCAATTTTCCCAACACCATTTATTGAAGAGACTGTCTTTTACCCATTGCATACTCTTGCCTCTTTTGTCATAGATTAATCGACCATTTAAATGTGGGTTTATTTCTGAGCCTCTTTTCTGTACCTTGATCTATTGTGTCTATTTTCAAGCCAGTATCGTACTGTTTTGATTACTATAGGATTGTAGTGTAGTTTGAAATCAGGGAGCATGAACCTCCAGCTTTGTTCTTCTTTCTCAAAATTGCTTTGATTATTTGGGGTCTTTTGTGGTTCTATACAAATTTTAGGATTCTTTGTTCTAGTTCTATGAAAAGCATTTTTTCACTATTGTGTTTTGAGTTATTTTTATATTATAGATACTAATCATTTTTCAGATATATAGTTTGCAAATATTTTATCTCAGTCTGTAGCTTGTCTTTTGTCTTCTTAACAGAGACTTTCATGGAGCAAATATTTTTAATCTTTATCAAGTCCAGTTTTTCAATTTTTCTCTTTATGGTTCATGCTGTGGGGGAAAGTTTGAGAATGGTTTATATAGTCCTAGATCAGAGGATTTTTTTATGTTTCTTTTCTCAAAGCTTTATACTTTTTAATTTTACTTTTAAGTCTAAAATCCAATTTGAGGTAAATTTTGTAAAAAGTATAAAACTTAGGTCAACATACACCTCCTTGGTTACGTTTATTCCTAACTATCTTATTCTTTTTGATGCTATTGTAAATTACATTATTTTATTAATTTCCTTTTTGGATAGTTCATTGTTAGTGTACAGCAACAGAAATTGATTTTTGTATTTTGATTTTGTATTCTACAACTTGACTGAATTCCTTTATCATTTCTGACATTTTTGTGGAGTCTTTAGGCTTTGCTATATATAAGATTGTGTAATTTTTAAACAGAGACAATTTTACTTCTTTCTGATTTGAATAACTTTTATTCATTTTCTTGCCTCATTGCTCTGGCTAGGATGTCCAGTACTATGTTGAATAGAAATGATGAGAGTGGAGCATTCTTGTCACTTTAGAGAAAATCTTTCAGTTTTTCACCATTGAGTATGATATTAGCTGTGGGCTTGTTATATATGACCTTTATTATATTGAGATACATTCTTTCTATACCTAATTTGTTGACAGTTTTCATTACTAAAAGATGCTGAATTTTGCCAAATGCTTTTTCTGCATCTATTGAGATGATCATATGATTTTCTCATTCCTTCTGTTAATGTAGTGTATCACTTTTATTGATTTGTGTATGTTGAACTAACCTTGCATCCATGGAATAAATTTCACTTGATCATGATATATGATTCTTCTAATACGCTGTTGAATTCAATTTGCTAATATTTTGTTGAGAATTTTTGCATCCATGTTCCTAAGGGATATTGGCCTATAACTTTCGTTTATTGTAGTGTCCTTCTCTGGCTTTGCTATTTGGCATTAGAGGTGGTGCTTGTAAAATGAGGTTGGAAAACTCATTCAATTTTTGGGGGAACTTTGAGAAGGAGTGGTGTTAGTTCTTCTTAAATGTTTGGTGGAATTTGCCAGTGAAGTCATTAAGTCCTGGGCTTTCTTTTGTTGGGAGGTTTTTAATTACTGATTCAATCTCCTTGCTTGTTATTGGCCTGTTAAGACTTTTTATTTCTTCGTAATTCAGCCTTCATAGATGGTACATTTCTAGGAATTTCTACATTTCTTCTAATTATCCAATTTATGGGTGTATAGTTTTTCATAGTAGTCTCTTATGATTTTTTTTTATTTCTGTGGCGTCAGTTGTAATGTCTTCTCTTTCATTTCTGATTTTATTTATTTGAGTCTTCTCTCTTTTTATCTTAGTCTGGCTAAGGGTTTGTTGATTTTGTTTATCTTTTCAAAAAACCAACTCCTAGTTTTGTTGATTTTTTTCTATTGTTTTTATAGTCTGTTTATTTCTACTCTAATCATTATTATTTTCTTTTTTTCTGCTAATTTGGACTTAATTTGTTCTTCCTTGTCTAGTTTCTTAAGGTGTAATGTTAGGTTGTTTATTTGAGATCTTTCTTCTTTTTTTTTTGTGGTAAGGATGATTAGCACTGAGCTAGCATTTGTGCCATCTGCCTCTATTTTGTATACGCTGCCACAGCATGGCTTGATGAGTGGTGTGTAGGTCTGCACCCCCCCAGGATTTGAACCTGCGTACCCTGGGCCACCAAAGTGGAGCACGCAAACTTAACCACTACACCACTGGGCTGGCCCCTCTTCTGTTTTGATATAGCATTTATCACTTCCCTCTTGGTACTGCTTTTACTGTAGCCCTCAAGCTTTGTTGTTATATTGTGTTTTAATTTTTATTCGTCTCAAAATGTTTTCTGATTTCCTTTTAGACTTCTTCTTTGACCCATTGGTTGTTTAGGAGTGTTTTGTTTAATTTCTACATATTTATGAATTTTTCAATTTTCCTTCTATTATTAATTTCTAGTACACCCTGTGGTTGGAAAAGACACTTGATATGATTTGAATATTTTTAAATTTATTATAACTTGTTTTGTGGTCTACCATGTGATCTATCTGGGGTACATTCTGTTCTGTGTGCACTTGAGAAGAATCTGTATTGTGCTGCTGTTTGCATGGAAATTTCTTTATGTGTCTGTTAGATCCATTTTGTTTATAGTCCACTATTCTCTTATTGATTTTCTCTCTGGATATTCTATCCATTGTTGAAAGCAGAGTATGAAGTCTACCACTATTATTGCATGGTTGATTATTTCTCCCTTCAGTTCTATTAATATTTGCTTTATATATTTAGGTGCTCACTTGTTGTGTACATATATATTTACAATTTTTATATCTTCCTGATGAATTGACCCTTTATCATTATATAATGTACTTCTTTGTCTCTTGGCACCACTTTATTTAGAGTCTATTTTTTTTGATATAACTAAGTCACTTATGTTTGAGTCACTCCTGCTCTCATTTGCTTACCATTTGCATAAAATATATTTTTCCATCCCTTCACTTTCAGCCGATGTGTTCCTAATCTAAAGTGAATCTCTTCCAGACAGCATGTAGTTGGGTCTTGTGTTTATATCCATTCAGCCACTCTATATCTTTTGATTGGAGGGTTCAGTCCATTTATGTTTAAAGTAATTATTGATAAGGAAGATATGTTATTGCCATTTTGTTAATTTTTTGTCTTTTTTTATTTCCTCTTTTTCTGTTTTTGCTGTCTTCCTTTGTGTTTTGTTAATTTTTTGTAGTAGTATTCTTTGATTCTTTTGATTTATATTTATGTAAATATATATACATATATATATGTATATGTGTATATATATATAGTATGTGTGTATATATATATATAGTATGTATGTATATGTATGTAGGTAGATATGTATATGTGCATATATATACACACACACATATATATTGCAGTTATCATGAGGCTTACATAAAACATCTTAAATTCTTAGTTTTGAATTTTTTTCTTTCAGCATTTTGAATATATCTTTGCATTCCTTCTGGACTGCAAGGTTGATGCTGAGAAATCTGCTAATAGTGTTGTAGAGGCTCCATTGTACATGATGAGTCTCTTTACAAAATTTTTTTGGTTTGACTTTTGACAATTTTATTGTGTGTTGGTGTAGACTGCTTTGGATTTTTCATATTTGGATTCATTGGGCTTCATGAATCTGGATATCCTTTTCCTTTCTCAGATTTGGGAAGTTTTTGGCCATTATTTCTTTAAATAAGCATTCTGTCCCTTTATCTCTCTCTCCTCCTTCTGGAACTCTCATAATGCTTATATTATATTAGTTCACTTAATACTTTCCCATAAGTCATTTAGGGTTTTTTCATTTCTTTAAACATTTTTCTTTTTGTTCCTCTGACTGGATAGTTTTGAATGATCTATCTTCAAGTTTGCTGATTCCTTTTTTGGGGGCTTTATCAAGTCTTCTGTGAAGCTCTCTATTGAATTTTTCAGTTTAATTATTATATTCTTCAGCTTCATAATTTCTGTTTGATTCTTTTGTATGGTTTTTATCTTATTGCTGATAATTTTCATTTTGTTCATGTATTCTTTTCCTCATTTCATTTAGCTGTCTATCTGTTCTCTTGTAGCTCACTGAGCTTCTTTACGATTTTTATTTTGAATTCTTTGTCACGTACTTCATATATCTCCATTTCTTTTGTGTTGGGTGCTGGGGATTTACTTTTTTTTATTTGTTAGTGTCATACTTCCATGATTCTTTGTGTTCCTTGTAGCTTTGTTCATATTTGCACATTTGAAGAGGCAGCCCCCTCTTCCATTTTTAAAGATTAGTTTCAGCAAGGAAAGACCTTAACCAATCAACCTGGCTAGAGATTCTGGGAGTCTCTTAGACCTTTTTATGGATGTACACATTCCACTCCTCTTCCTCCTTTCTAGGACAGAAGTTTCAGGATTGTACATCTTATTGCAATCCTGCAGAGCCATGCTGGGCACAGAGAGCCACCCTCCTCTTTTCCCCAGGGAAGTGCACTGAGATGCCAGGACATTGGGCACAAGACCTACTCCTCAACCTCCATCCGGAAGAAGCCTCATGGTTATTCATCTCATTCCAATCTTGCAGATCTGATCCAGCTGCTGAGAATTGCATTGTCTTCCTAGATTTGTGCCTTCTGCTGAGAACTGCATCATCTGCTGTGATCCACACAGCCTGGTGGGACCTGTATCATCTGCTGAGTTCCTTGCCAGCTGCTGGGGGCTCAGCTGGCTGCTAGGTGCCATGCCGGCTGCTGGGACCCACATCAGCTGCCAAGAGCCACCCATGCCTCTTTGTTTTTAACTGCTCCTAGGCAGTCCACCTATGCCAAATTCCTCAGCATTCTGGATGAAGTGAGAGAGGAGAAGATTTCTCAGGCAGCATTTCAAAAGCTGGGTATGTTGGATGCACCCCTCTCTCTTTTCTCTGCAGGAGAAATCATTGGCAGATGGGATCTTTCTTGATGCTTAACTCTGCCAACCTGGAGGAGAGAGAGACACAGGTAAAGCTAAATTTCTCTTCTTAGTTGTTTCATTGAGGCTGTTCTTAGTCCTGTGCTCTTCTGGGTTATTGCAACTTCTTAACCAGATTCTGGGGTTCTCATGAAAGTATCCTGGTCCATAGATGGTTGTTAAATCATTGTTTTCTGGGGAGACAAGGGCTAGGACTTCCTATTCTAACATCTTGCAGTAGTCAATCCCCTTCTTCAAAATATCTCAAGATATATTTTTGTTAGGTCCTCTCTCTCACTTTTATCTGAAATTTCATTCTTCTTTACCCCAGAGTTTCTGGTCAAATAAATGTAAGTTCTAGTCCCAGCAGTATCATCTTACAGTGCTCTTTCCCTTCACTGAGTATGTTGGGGTTTCTCGTGGGCCCAGAATATCCAGCATGCTCTGATCGTCTCACAGTTGTCTTTGCACTTGCCTGCAAATTGGAGACTTTGGAGGCACTCCCCAATTTTTCAATTAACTCCTTCACTCAGAGTGGAGAACCCCTCCATGTGGAAATGAGGGCGTGTTAAGAATATGCTTCCTATATCTTAAATCTGTCAGAAGCCCCCGTTGTCTTTCCTCTGCGGTTCCCACACAGCTTCTCTTCCTGTACAGTTTTTCACACTAAATTTGGGTTGGCCTTGCTTGCTTATACTCTGAGGCTCATAGAAGTGTCTTGTCAGCAACTTTGGTGATAGACATTATTTTTTCTATCTTAGCTGTCCTATCCCTTTTTAAGAAAGGATTGGGAAGATTCAAAGTCAGTGCTACTGCTACATCATCCCTGCCTTCCACATATTACTTTTAAAAAGAACAATATTAAATATTTAAAAGTAACGTAAAACATACAAAACAATTAACTAGTGTAATACAAAAGTGTAATTTCTTTTGTTTAAAAGCTCCTCTGGTAAAGGGCTACACAGATCAGATTATAAACTGTGAAATTTTAAGTAAAAAAGGAGAGCAATATCCTGGTTTGGAAGATGGATGGTGTCAGAGGCCAGAAAGATAGATCTGGAAGAAAAACTGGGAGATGCTACCTAACACGGAAGATTCATAACTGAATTATGTGTCAGAAGCAGCAGTAAGGCAGTAATCTGTTATGAGCTTGATGAATTAAGGACAGGCAGAAATAATGTGGGCACAATAGGCAGAGCTCTAAAGTAGTGGATCTTTGTAAATTGAATTACAAGATGCTGAAAATAATCTATGTATGTCAAAATGCACTGCCCAAACGACCCTGCCTAAGCAAGTCACTAATGTGTTAATTCTCTTTAGTCCTGAATACTTGCCACATCATTCAGGTTATTGGACTACTTCACTGAAGTGTTCACATCAACTGGCTGCCTCCCGATTTGAGAACCTTTTAAGTTCAGCGGTATTACACTGAAATGGTTTACCCAAGAGACAAAGACTGCTTCATTTCACAAGAGGGTAAAATAGGCAATAGCCATATATTAGAATGTGTCAGCACAAAAATATGGAAAAAAAATGTGTCATAACTCGAGGAAGTGAAAAAAGTTGCTTCACACCAAGATCCCAGGTGAAAATTACTGTTTGTTTAATTTACTTGTTTTAGTGAGGAGGGAAATGAACAATTCATTATGCAACAACATTATAGCAAACTAATATATAATCTATGTTTAAAAACCATAACATTTAGAATAACAAGGATAAATTCAGAGAAATGTTTTAAATAATAAGCAGGATTTCAAAGGTAGATAGTAAGAATAGAAAATATGAGAAGATCCCATTAGGCAGGCAATATTCCAACATATAGTAGTTCTATCCTGTATCTTACATTTACCCTTTCCAATGTATCAGAACAATCAGAAAGCGATGTCTGGTATTAAAGTTTAAAATCATTCTGAGCATTGTAATTTTGGAGTCTCAAAAGTCAAACTTGGACTTGACTTTACTTGAGTTTTAAGAAGTGTTGTATAAATAATTTATATTTATTTTGTTTAGAAAAATTACTCAAATAAAATGTTCATTCTGATAGCCTCTCTCAATGTTAACAGGCCTTCATATGAATGTTCAAATTGGTTTACTAATATTACAAACATTACAAAATGTTTAAAATGTAAGCACCCACATGGAGTTAGCATTACAACTGATTGTAACAAAATTTTAATTCATATTGTGCTGAATGACATATTGTTTCTTTATTCTTGGTTGTTTCCTTATTCTTCAATAATTTCTATCAAAATTGGAACAGTCTTTGAGGTTATGTCTATTGTGTATATATGGTGGAAATACTATTTACTGCATCTCTTCCCAACTTTGTGTTCAGTGATATCATGTTGGTAACGTGAAGTCAGTCACAGTGGTAGTATTTACTCCACAGAAATCAGCAAATGTCACAAACAAGGGCTTCCTTCCTTTCGTTCTCTCTGTCTCTCTCTCTCTTTCTTTCTTCTGCTGGCAATCTGGTTGTTAACTATTTACTAACAAACCACCAGTGGGGACCAAGGGTATCAGATACCAAATGATAACAATTAATTGCCAAAGATAAGATTGATATATTTACCACAAACGGCAAAAGGGACATGTCCGTTTTAAGATTTCCTTGGTTTTCAGGGATCTTTGACAGTAGCTAATTGATTCTGGTGTCCCTAGAAACAAAATAAGTGGTCAGTCAACTAGAGCATTGCATGATCTATATAGTAGGAAAAAAAAAGGAAAACTCTATATCAGGTAGCCTGTATAGAAACTCACAACCATATAAGCTTTTAGACCCATAGCCCCTTGATTGAAGAGGAAGGTGAGTTCCTTTGAGGAAAGACCGTGCACAATTGCTGCAAGTACATATAGCAAATATTTCAAGCCTTCTCCAAAGGGACCTGAGGCTGTTCACTAGAGTGACTGTGCACTGAGAAAAAGGAAATATCCAGATATTTTAGGTACTACTAGACACTAGTTCTGAACTGATGCTGAAAACTGGGGCCTGAAAATACAACTATGGCCCATGAGTCAAAGCAGGGGATTAGGATAGTCAGGTGATAGAGTCTTAGCTCAGGTTCAATTCACAGTGGCTTTAACTGTTTTTCCAGTTTCTGAATATATAATTGGAATAGACAGAACAGGCAATTGGCAGAATCCTTACATTTACTCTTGGACCCATGGGTTGAAGGCTATTTTGGTAGGAATGGTTAAGTGGAAATTCCTGGAACTCGCCCTTCTTACTAAGATTGCTTTTCATTTTACAGCACCAGAAGTTCATTGCAGGAACTGTAGAGATTAATTCCACCAACAAGTCTTGAAAGCAGCAGGGGTAGTGATACCCATCACATCTCCCTTTAACTCATACGTTTAGTCACTTGCCCTGGATAAAAATTGGATGAATCTTGGAGAATATCTGTAGACTATCATTAATTGAATCAGATGGTGGCCCAATTATAGCTTCTGTCCTGGATGTAGTATACACATGGAAAAATTAATATGGCCCCTGCCACTTGGTACATGGCTGTTGACGTGGATAATGCCTTTTTTCCCATACCTATTTGTAGGGAGCACAAAAAGCATCTTGCTTTTTATTTTACAGAGCTAAGAGTACACCTCCATGTGCTTGGTTCAGAGATACATCTTTTATCCTGCACTCTGCCATAACATAATCCCTCGAGATCTTGATCCTTTTACATTCCACAAAATTTCACACTAGTTCTGTTTTTATTTAGCCACTATTTATTGTGTGACTGTTATGTATCAGGCACTGTGTTAAGGGCTTTATAGACTGGATCTTATTTCTCTGTGGCTGCTAGCTTACAATGGGCCTTTATTTTCTTCTTTTATGAGGAAAAACACATAAAGCAACAGGATGTTCTGATTTCTCTAGTAAATTTGTGGATTCTCCCTCTGCCTCTACCGCACCCAGTGTTGGGCAGGGAAAAGAGATTGGAGTCCTGGCTCTGTTACCTCTCAGGGGTGTGCTTTTGGAATCCTTCTCACCCTTTCTTTTATTGAGCTCAGAGTAGTTTATAACATTGTGAAATTTCGGGTGTACACTATTATTTGTCAATCACCCTATATATGTGCCCATTTACCCCTTATGCCCACCCTCCAACCCCCTTCCCCTCTTGTTACCACAAATATGTTCTCTTTGTCCATGTGTTTGTTTACCTTCCACATATGAGTGAAATCATGTGGTGTTTGTCTTTCTCCATCTGCCTTATATTGCCTGACATAATACCTTCAAGGTCCATCCATGTTATATGGGACGATTTTGTCTTTTTTTTTTTATGACTGTGTAGTATTCCGTTGTATAGATATACCAAATCTTCTTTATCCATTCATCAATTGATGGGCATTTGGGTTGCTTCCAAGTCTTGGCTTTTGTAAATAATGCTGAGATGAACATAAGGGTGCATAAGTCTCTGAATTGTTGATTTCAAGTTCTTTGGGTAAATACTCAGTAGTGGAATAGCTGAGTCATATGGTATTTCTATTTTTAGTTTTTTGAGAAATCTCCCTACTATTTTCCATAATGGCTGCACCAGTTTGCATTCCCACCAGCACTGTATGAGGGTTCCCTTTTCTCTACATCGTCTCCAACATTTGTTAATTTTTGTCTTGGTAAGCCATTCTAGCAGGTGTAAGGTGATATCTCATTATAGTTTTGATTTGCATTTCCCTAATGATTAGTGATTTTGAATATCTTCTCATGGGCCTAGAGGCCATCTGTATATCTTTGGAAAAATGTCTGTTCATATCCTCTGCTCATTTTTTGATCAAGTTGTTTGTTTTTTGTTGTTGTTGAGTTATATGGGTTCTTTATATATTTTGGAGATTAACCCCTTCTCAGATATATAATTTGCAGATGTTTTCTCCCAGTTGGTGGGTTGTCTTTTCATTTTGTTCCTGGTTTCCTTTGCATTGCGGATGCTCTTTAGTCTGATGCAGTCCCATTTGTTTATTTTTTCTTTTGTTTCCCTTGCCTGAGAAGACATGGTATTTGAAAAGATGCTGCTAAGACCTATGTCAAAGAGTGTACCGCATATATTGTCTTCCAGGAGTTTTATGGTTTCAGGTCTTCCCTTCAAGTCTTTAATCCATTTTGAGTTAATTTGTGTATGGCAGGTCTACTTTCATTATTTTGCGTGTGGGTGTCCAGTTTTCCCAACACCATTTATTGAAGAGACTTTCCTTTCGCCATTGTATGTTCTTGGCTCCTTGATGACGATTAGCCACCCATAGATGTATGGGTTTATTTCTGGGCTCTCAATGCTGTTCCACTGATCTGTGTGTCTGATTGTCTGCCAGTGCCATGAAGTTCTGATTACTATAGCTTTGCAGTATATTTGAATTTATGGAGTGTAATACCTCCAACTTTGTTCTTTGTTTCTCAGGATTTCTTTGGCTATTGGGGGTCTTTTGTTGCTCCATATAATTTTAGGATTCTTTGTTCTATTTCCATGAAAAATGTCATTGGGATATGATTGGGATTGCATTGAATCTGTGGATTGCTTTAGGTAATATGGACATTTTAACTATATTTATTCTTCCAATCCATGTGAATGAAATATCCTTCCATTTCTTTATGTCTTCTTCAATTTCTTTCAATAACATATTATAGTTTTCAGTGTATGCGTCTTTTACCTGCTTGGTTAAATTTATTCCTGGATATTTTACTCTTTTTGTTGCTATCGTCAATGGGATAGTATTCTTGAGTTCTTTTTCTGTTAGTTCATTATTAGAGTATAGAAATGCAACTGATGTTTTTTTTCCTGAGGAAGATTTGCCCTGAGATAACATCTTTTGCCAATCCTCCTCTTGTTTTTTCCTTGAGGAAAATTAGCCTTGAGCTAACAACTATGACAATCTTCCTCTATTTTTTTTATATATGGGACACTGCCACAGCATGACTGGTGAGTGAAATAGGTCTGCGCCTGGGATCCGAACCCACAAACCCAGGCCACTGAAGTGGAGTGCATGGAAATTTAATCAATCAACCATGGGGTCAGGCCCAGAAATGCAACTGATCTTTCTAAGCTGATTGTGTACACTACTACTTTGCTGTCGTTGTTGATTATTTCTAATAGTTTTCTGATGGATTCTTCAGGGTTTTCTATATATATAGAATCATGTCGTCTGCAAACAGAGAGTTTCAATTCTTCCTTGCCAATCTGAATATCTTTTATTTCTTTTTCTTACCTAATTGGTCAGGCTAAAACCTCTAGTACTATGTTGAATGACAGTGGTGAGAGTGGGCACCCTTGTCTTATTCCTGTTCTCAGATGGATGGCTATCAGTTTTCACTGTTGAGTATGATGGCTGTGGGTTTGTCATATATGGCCTTTATTATGTTGAGGTATTTTCCTTCAATATCCATTTTATTGAGAGCTTTTTATCATAAATCGATGTTGGATCTTGTCAAAGGCTTTCTCTGCATCTATTGAGATGATCATGTTGTTTTTATTCCTCATTTTGTTAATGTGATGTATCACATTGATTGATTTGTGGATATTGAACCATTGTCCCTGCATCCCTGGTATAAATCCCAGTTGATCATGGTGTATGATGCTTTTAATGTATTGCTGTATTCAGTTTGCCAATATTTTGTTGAGGATTTTTGCATCTATGTTCATCAGCGATATTGGCCTGTAATTTTCCTTTGTTGTGTTGTTCTTGTCTGGCTTTGGGATCAGGGTGATGTTAGACTCGTAGAATGAGTTAGGAAGCATTCTGTCTTCTTTAATTTTTTGGAATAGTTTGAGAAGGATAGGTAATCTTCCATTACTGTTTGGTAGAATTTTCCAGAGAAGCCATCTGGTCCTGGACTTTTATTTTTGGGGAGATTTTTGATTACTGTTTCAATCTCTTTACTTGTGATTGGTCTATTCAGATTCTTTGTTTCTTCTTGATTCAGTTTTGTGAGGTTGTATGAGTCTAAGAATTTATCCATTTCTTCTAGATTGTCCAATTTGTTGGCATATAGTTTTTCATAGTATTATCTTATAATCCTTTGTATTTCTCTGGTATCCATTGTAATTTCTCCTCTTTCATTTCTAATTTTATTTATTTGAGTCTTTTCTCTTTTTTTCTTAGTGAGTCTGGCTAAGGGTTTGCCAATTTTGTTTATTTTCTCAAAGAACCAGCTCTTAGTTTCATTGATCCCTCTACTGTTTTTTTGTTTGTTTGTTTCTGTTTCATTTATTTCTGATCTGATTTTTATTATTTCCTTCCTTCTGCTCACTTTGGGCTTTGTTCTTTTTCTAGTTCTGTTAGGTGTAGTTTAAGATTACTTATTTGAGATTTTTCTTGTTTGTTCAGGTGGGCCTGTATTGCTATGAATTTACATCTTAGGACCACTTTTGCTGCATCCCATATGACTTGGTATGATGTATTTTCATTTTCATGTGTCTCCAGATATTTTTTGAATACTAATTTAATTTATTCATTGATCCATAGGTAGTTCAGTAGCATGTTGTTTAGTCCCCATACATTTGACACTTTCCCAGATTCTTTCCTGTAGTTGATTTTTAGTTTCATAGCATTATGGTCAAAAAAATGATTGATATGATTGTAATCTTCTTTGATTTATTGATGCTTGCCTTGTTTCCCAACATATGGTCTATCTTTGAGAATGTTCCTTATGCCCTTGTAAAGAATGTATATTCCGCTGTTTTTGGATGGAGTGTTCTAGATATGTTTATTAAGTGCATCTGGTCTAGTTTTTCATTTAATTACACTATTTCCTTGTTGACTTTCTGTCTGGATGATGTATCCATTGATGTAAGTGGCGTGTTGAGTTTCCCTACTATTATTGTGTTGCTGTTAATTTCTCCTTTTAAGTCTGTTAATAGTTACTTTATATACTTTGGTGTTACTGTGTTAGGTGCATATATGTTTATCAATGTTATGTCCTCTTGGTGGAGTGTCCCTTTTATCATTATATACTGCCCCTGTTTGTCTCTCCTTGCCCTTTATATCTTGAACTCTGCTTTGTCTGATATAAGTATGGCAACACCTTCTTTCCTTTTTTGCCATTAGCTTGGAGCATTGTCTTCCATCCCTTCACTCTGAGCCTGTGATTGTCTTTAGAGCTGAGATGTGTTTCCTGAAGGCAGCATATTGATGGGCCTTTTTTAAATCGATCCTACCACTCTGTGTCTTTTTGTGTGTGTGTGTGAGGAAGATTAGACCTGAGCTAACATCTGATGCCAATCCTCCTCTTTTTGCTGAGGAAGATTGGCCCTGAGCTAACATCTGTGCCCATCTTCCTCTGCTTTATATGGGATGCTGCCACAGCATGGCTTGATAAGCAATGCATCAGTCTGCACCCAGGATCTGTACCTGTGAACCCCAGGCTGCCAAAGTGGAGTGCATGCACTTAACTGCTACGCCCCAGGGCTGGCCCCACTCTGTGTCTTTTGATTGGAGAATTCTTCCATGTACATTTAGAGTATTTATTGATATATGAAGGCTTAATACTGCCATTTTATGTCTTGTTTTCCAGTTGGTCTGTATTTCCCTTGTTTCTTGTCCTGTGTATTTCCAACTGCCAATTCAGTTTGGTGATTTTCTATGATGGTTTTCTCTTTATTTATCATTTGTGTCTCTGTTCTGATTTTTTGTTTATTGTTTACCGTGATGTTTGTATAAAAGATCCCATAGATAGCATAGTCAATTTGCTGATAGCCTCTTATCTCCTTAGCCTAAGCAGGTTCCATCCCTTTCCTCTTCCACATCTAAGTTGTGTTGTCACAACTTATTCTATTTTGTGTTGTGAGTTTGTGGTTTAACCACAAACTCAGGAAGTAATTGTAGTTATTTTTTATGCTTTCTTTCCTTTTATCTTTAGTTTGCTAACCTGTTCTGATAAAGAGCTACAGTTTTCTGATTTTGTCTATTTATCTTCTTGCTCAAGGCTTTGTAAACCTTTTTTTCCCAAGTATGAGGGCCTTCTTGATCAAACCTTGTAGGGAGAGGTCTTGTGGTGATGAACTCCCTCAGCTTTTGTTTATCTGGGAAAGTTTTTATTTCTCATCATATCTGAAGGATAGCTTCACTAGATAGAGTATTCTTTGCTGAAAGCTTTTGTCTTTCAGTATTTTGAATATATCATTCCACCCTCTCCTTGCGTGTAAGTTTTCTGCTGAAAAATCCACTGAAAGCCTGATAGGAGTTCCTTTGTAGGTTATTTTCTTCTGCCTTGCTGCCCTTAATTTTTTTCTTTGCCGTTAACTTTTACCAGTTTTACTAATACATGCCTTGGAGAAGATCTTTTTACATTGATGTAATTGGGAGTTCTAGTAACTTCATTTATGTGTAATTCCAGCTCCTTCCCCAGGTTTGGGCAGTTCTCAGCTATTATTTCTTTGAACAAGCTCTCTACTCTTTTCTCTCTCACTTTTCCCTCTGGAATACCTCTAATCCTTATGTTGCATTTCCTAAATCAGTCAGATATTTCTCAGAGAATTTCTTCGTTTCTTTTTAGTCTTAGTTCTCTCTCCTCCTCCACATGAAGCATTTCTATATTTCTGTCCCCTAAATTACTAATTCTGTCCTCCATAATGTCAACTCTGTTTTTTAAGGATTCCAGAGTTTTTTTTATCACATTCATTGTGTTTTTCATCAACATTTCTGTTTGTTTTTGTTTTTGTTTTTTAGAGTTTCAGTGTCTTTTCTGAAGAAGTCTCTCTTCTCATTAATTTTATTCCTGAGTGCATTGAACTGTCTTTCTGAGTTTTCTTGTAACTCCTTGAGTTTCTTTATGATAACTACTTTGAATTTTCTGTCATTTAGATTGTAAATTTCTGTGACTTCAGGATTCGTTTCTGGATACTTGTCATTTTCCTTCTGGTCTGGAGTGTTAATGTATTTATTCATACTGTTTGATGGGGTGGCCCTTTGCTGGCACATACTGGTAGTATCTGGTAGTGGATTCCACCCGCCACCACTGTTGGGGGGAGGAGCTGTGTTTTCTGAGCCTGCCACATCCCCTGGCAGTTGTGCCTGTCTGTTGGAAGTTGTGCTTATAGGTGTCTCTGCACCTGGGTGCTGTTACTTCACACACACAGGTGCAGGCACTCTGGCAGGGATCCCCTGCCCTGCCCAACCAGCCAAGCTGGTGCACCTGGCAGGACGGGAGGAAGGGGCACATTCTTTCCTGCCCATGCTCCCATTCTGCATTCACTAGCTGACTGCCTGGGCTGCTCGGCTTGATGCGAGCACCCCCGTGGTGACCTAGCCACCTCAGTGTGGAGTGTTCCAGTGGACTGGGAAGCAACTCTGATAGCGAAAGTGTTCCTATGGAGGGCCACCTTTTCCTCCTTCTGGTCTCAGAGTCACAAGCTAGCCACCACACAAGGTCCAGCACCCTAGATCACTGCCACCGGGGAGAAAGAGAGGATCTGCTTACCCTCTTCCACTGCCTTCTGTGGGATTTGGGAACCCCCACCTTCAGATGTATGGCTGTGTGGAACTTTCAGATGTCTATTGTGTTGTGTGTCCTCTGTTGGTTAATGAATGTCCTTTTTGTTGTATCTTAGGGGGAAGATCCTAAGGGAACAGCTCATTCCACCATGATGCTGACATCACTCTCCCACACTAGTTCTTTTCATTGACTACATTATGCTAATCAAATTCCATGAGCAGGAGCTACAAGTACTTTAAATGCCTTAATAAGACATATCCAAACTAGAGAGAGAGTTGATCATTTATCTATTGTGTCCTCCAAGTTAGATTGGTCAGAAGTTTCCTCATGAGTATTTTCACGTTAAATATTTTGGCAGTATATCACAGAAGTGATACCATGTTTGACTCATTGAATTCTATCAGGTGATACACTATTTCAATTTATCCCATTAGTGATAATGTGTAATTTTGATCACTTGGTTAATCTTGTGTCTGCCAGTTGTCCCCACTGTGAAATTCTTGCCATGACTACTTTTTCTCATGGGGTATTTGAGCAAGAACTGAATTGGTTGGGCAAAGAAAGTGACATATCCACAGAGTCTGTCATTTTGTCCACCTGATAATTAAGATTCTCCTCTGTTGTGGATTTTTTTAGTGATTATTCACATTGGACACAAATATATTTGTAATCTGTGCCCATATTATTAAACAGCCCTGGTAGTCTAGTGTTTAATTTTTGGCATTCTCATCTCTGTGGCCTGGGTTCATTTCTCTGTAAGGGAACCATACCAACCATCCATTGGTTGTCATACTGTGGCAACTGTGTGTTGTTGTGATACTGAAAGCTATGCCAGTATTTCAAATACCAGCAGGGGCACCCATGGGTGGACAGGTTTCAACATTGCTGCCTAACTAGACAGCTGAGGATGAAGTGGCCATCCACTTCAGAAAAAATCGGCCGTGAAAACTCTGTGAACAGCAGTGGGGCATTGTCTGATATAGAGCTTTAAGGTGAGAAGATGGTAAAAAAAGACCAATGAGGGTTCTGCTCTGCTGTTACACAGGGTCACTAGGAGTCAGAATGGACTCAACAGCATTAACAACAGCAAAACTATATGATCAGTTTAATTGAAATAATGTAGGATTCCTTGAGTTTACCAAATAAAATTAATAAAGTCAATTAATAAAGCCAGATTATAAATTTAAAAAAAAAGGAACAGGGCTGGCCCTGTGGCTTAGCAGTTAAGTGCGTGCACTCCACTGCTGGCGGCCCGGGTTCAGATCCCGGGCGCACACCAACACACTGCTTCTCCGGCCATGCTGAGGCCACGTCCCACATACAGCAACTAGAAGGATGTGCAGCTATGACATACAACTATCTGCTGGGGCTTTGGGGGAAACATAAATAAATAAAATTATTAAAAAAATTATAAAAATATGAACAAATCCATACTCTAATTTTCTTCCCTTGTATGACGGCAAGAAGGTGAGGATAGTGAAAATAATAGCGCACTTGAAATCAACAGGCCATGTTTTTCTGTGACCTTGGAAAAGTCATTTATCCTTATAGTGCCTAATTTCTACATCTTCAAACTAAGCAAGTAGACAACCAAGTAATAAGCATTTTTATTTAGAGTTTACTATATGACAGGTATCACACTAAGTTTTTCAACTACATTACTTAATTTAAAATTTATCATAAAATTAAGTAGATGGTATCATCCCCGTTTTACAGATAAGGTTATTAACATGGAGAGAGATAAATTAAATTTATGATGATCAAATACTGAATACTTGGCAGAGCCAGGATTCATGCGAAAGTTAGACACATTCATTTAGGAGTGTCTAACTTAGAGTGCAAGCTCCTAACCCTGCTCCACCTACTTGCTGACTTACCCAAGATCCATTTCTGCTCTAACAGTTTCTGAATTTCCACAGATAAGGGACAGCCAGTAGAGCTGAATTTTGTTATGTCACTTAGAGTCAAGTAATTATTGTGTCCAACACAAGTTTTGCATCTTCTTCAACATATTTTAAGTTCTATTTGTAGATCCCTGTCCTCTTTTGCTCCCAAACATTCAAAACTGGTTTTAATCTTTTTGCATGTGTTTTAGCTTCATTCTTTTGGCTATCTCTCCTGAAATCTGTAGTGATACAATAGTGCCACAGATCAGATGACAGCGTTATGTAGAAATTTCATGTTTGGCAGGCTTTAATCTAGAAAAACCTAGAGGATATTTGTCATCTGCCAAGTGAGGTCCTTACGGCTTCTCTTCTCCCACATTCAGAAATTAGGGATTGTGACCTTGAGCACTCTTGGGTGTACGATTTCAATGAGATGCTTACTCTACTTCCCCAAGGGTTGTTGTTAATCTTAAGACTGTAATAACATTTTTCACATTTAATTTTTTCTGTCTGTTACTCAAATTATTTTTAAATATTTGTTTTTACCCTGCATTCACATCTCTAAGGATTTTCCATGGGAACATCTGTGATTCGTATATTTGAATGGATTTGAGGAAAACTGAGCCAAGCAAAGAGAATCATATTTATCTGTTATGTTAAGAATGAAGGTACTTATGTATTATTGTTTTTATCCATTTTTGTATTTTTTAAGTGGAACTTACTGGATATCACATATTAAAACATAGCAAAACAAAGCACTTTATTGAGGAATGCTTTATTTTTTGCAAAAGGCTTGTGATATTTTGATGTAAAAGTTTTAACAATCAAGATTTTTTTTCATCAGGATGTTTTTTCATAACATCACAATCCAGTGTCCTAGTGGCCTGTGGACATATCCAAATAAAACATAGGCATGATAAATTTTTATTGTTGGGCAATATATTTCTTATATTTAATGTTCTAAATGCCCATTTTTCTCTGTTAGTTTTTTTAAAGTGGCATGTATAGTTAATAATTGTGCTTATGGGAAGAGCATAAATGACACAGATTTATTGCTGTGCTACTTTTATTTAGTTTTTACATATAAATTAAACCTGTACTCTGTCTTTTTATTTTGTTTCAAATGATAAGTGTTTGAGGAAATATTAGGATTAAAATTGTCCTGTATTGCCAGACCTTGGTGACTGCTTGGATATAATTCATTGTTCAAACTGGAACACTTTTTAAAATAAAGGGAGGCACTAACTTGAGGATGATGGGATAACAGGTGTACACTGGAAAATTCCCAGACCAACTGGGACATAGGTTTACTCTAGACGTGAGGGAAAAACTACCCATAAATGTCGAGGATAAATTCCAGAATTGTTTAGGCTAATAGACCAATATATTTATCCCAATTCTTCTCTGATTTTGTTGGGTATGGATAGAATTCCTTTCTTTCAGCTACACACTTGAGTCTCAATAATTCAATTTATCAATTGAATTGATAATAAATAAAGTGAAGCAACCATTTAATATCCATAGGTTATTTGAACTATTTTCCATAGGGCCTTGGCAGGGTAATTCAGAGCCTGTGGCAAGAAAAGCACTTGTCTAAGAGAACTCATTTATACCAGGATGGGTTCAGACCTTCTACCCTAGAAGCATTACTGCTTCATCGATGAGTTATTTTTTTTTTCTTTTTTTTTTGGGTGGGCAAGATTAGCCCTGAAGTAATGTCTGTTGCCAATCCTCCTCTTTTTGCTGAGGAAGGTTGGCCCTGGGCTAACATCCATGCCCATCTTCCTCTACTTTACATGTGAGACACCTGCCACAGCATGGCTTGATAAGTGGTGTGTAGGTCTGCACCCAGGATCTGAATCTGAAAACCCTGGGCTGCCAAAGCAGAGCACGTAAACTTAACCACTGCTCCACAGGGCCGGCCCCAAGTTATCTTTTTTTAAAAAATTATTTTATTGAGGGCACGTTGGTTTTTAACATTGTGTAAATTTCAGGTGTACCTCATTATTTTCAGGCTTCTGTATAGACTGCATCGTGTTCACCATCAAAAATCTAGTTTCTATCCATCACCATACATATGTGTCCATTTACCCCTTTTTCCCTCCCCCCAACTCCTTCCCCTCTGGTAAGCACTGATCTATTCTCCTTATCTGTTAGTTTGTTTGTTTATCTTCCACATATGAGTGAAATCATATGGCATTTATCGTGCTCTGCCTGAATTATTTCACTTAGCATAACACCCTCAAGGTCCATCCACGTTATTGCAAATGGCATGACTTTGTCTTTTTATGGCTGAGTAGTAGTCCATTGTAGACATATACTACATCTTCTTTATCCATTCATTCACTGATGGTCACTTCGGTTGCTTCCAAGTCTTGGCTACTGTGAATAATGCTGCAATAAACATAAGGGGCATATATCTTTTCAAATCAATTTTTTCATGTTCTTTGAATAAATACCCAATAGTGGAATAGCTGGATCGTGTGGCATTTTCTGTTTTTAATTTTTGAGAAATCTCCATACTATTTTCCATTGTGGCTGTACCAATTTACATTCCCACCAGCCATGGATGGAGGTTCCCTTTTCTCCACATCCTCTCCAACACTTCTTACTTCTTGTCTTTTTAATAACAGATGTTCTAACGAGTATGAGGTGATAGCTCATTGTAGTTTTGATTTCCATTTCCCTAATAATTAGTGATGTTGAACATCTTTTCCTGAGCCTGTTGGCCATCTGTATATCTCCTTTGGAAAAATTTCTGTTCACATCCTCTTCCCTTTTTTGATTGGGCCCTTTGTGTTTTTGTCGCTGAGCTATATGAGTTTATATATTTTGGAAGTTAACCTCTTATCAGATATATGATTTGCAAGTATTTTCTCCTAGTTGATGGGTTGTCTTTTCCTTTTGTTGATGGCTTCCTTTGTTGTGCAGAGGATTTTGAGTTTTATTTAGTCCCATTTGTTTATTTTTTCTTTTGTTTCCCTTATCTGAGGAGACATAGTACTCAAAAAGATAGTGCTAAGACTGATTTCAAAGACCATACTACCTATGTTTTCTTCTAGGTCTTTTATGATTTCAGGTCTTACATTCGAGTCTTTAACCCATTTTGAGTAAATTTTTGTGTATGATGTAAGATAATGGTCTACTATCATTTTTTTTACTTGTGGCTGTCCAGTTTTCACAACATAATTTACTTAAGAGTTGTTCCTTTCTCTGTTGTGTGTTCTTGGCTCCTTTGTCAAAGATAAGCTGTCCGTGGATTTGTGAGTGTAATTTTGGCTCTCGACTATGTTACATTGATCTGTGTGTCTGTTTTTCTGCCAGTACCATGCTGTTTTGATTACTATAGCTTTGTAGTATATTTTGAAGTCAGGGATTGTGATGCCTCCAGCTTTGTTCTTTTTTCTCAGGATTGCTTTGGCTATTCAGGGTCTTTTGTTATTTCATATAAATTTTAGGATTCTTTGTTCTATTTCTGAGAAAAATGTAATTGAGATTCTGATTAGGATTGCATTAAGTCTGTATATTGCTTTAGGTAATATGGACATTTTAAGTATGTTTATTCTTTCAATCCATGAGCACAGAATATCTTTCCATTTCTTTATGTCTTATTCAATTTCTTTCAATAATGTCTTATAGTTTTCAGTGTATAGGTCTTTCACTTCCTTGGTTAAACTTATTCCTAGGTATTTTATTCTTTTTGTTTTCATTATAAATGGGATTTTATTCTTTATTTCTCTTTCTGCAAGTTTGTTAGAGTATAGAAACACAATAGACTATTGTATGTTGATTTTGTACCCTGCAACTTTACTGTATTTGTTAATTATTTCTAATAGCTTTTTGGTGGATTCTTTAAGGTTTTCTATATATAGAATCTTTTCAGTCACTAATAGTGACAGTTTCGCTACTTCCTTTCCACTTTGGATTCCTTTTATTTATTTTTCCTTCCTAATTTGTCTTGCTAGGACTTCCAATACTAGGTTGAATGAGTGACAAAAATGATCATCCTTGTCTTGTTCCTATTCTTAGAGGAATAGCTTTAAGTTTTTTATTGTTGTGTATGACATTGGCTGTGGGTTTGTCATAAATGGCTTTTATTATGCTGAGGTACTTTCTTTCTATACTCACATTATTGAGAGTTTTTGTTGAGAGAGATATTAGATCTTGTCAATGCTTTCTCTGCATCTGTTGAGATGATCATGTAATTCTGATTATTCATTTTATTAATGTGGTGTATTACAATGATTGATTTGTGGATGTTGAACCATTCCTGCATCCCTGGAATAAATCCCACTTTAACATGGTGTATGATCTTTTTAATGTATTGTTGTATTTGATTTGCTAATATTTTGGTGGGGATTTCTGCATCTATGTTCACCAGGGATATTGGCCAGTAATTTTCCTTTTTTTGTGTTGTCCTTGTCTGGTTTGGAATCAGGGTATTGTTGGCCTCATAAAATGAGTTAGGAAGCATCCCATCCTCTTCAATTTTTTGGATGAGTTTGAGAAAGTATTAAATCTTTGGTGTTTGGTAGAATTCACCAGAGAAGCCATCTGGTCCTGGACTTTTGTTTTGGAGGAGGTTTTTCATTACTGTTTCAATCTTTTTACTTGTGTTTGGTCTATTCAGATTCTCTATTTCTTCTTGATTCAGTTTTGGGAAGTTGTATGATTCTAAGAAGTTACTCATTTCTTCTAGGTTATCCAATTTGTTGGTGTATAGCTTTCATAGTATTCTGTTATAGTCCTTTGTATTTCTGTTGTATCCATTGTAATTTCTCCTCTTTCCTTTCTAATTTTATTTATTTGAGCCTTCTCTCTTATTTTCTTAGTGAGTCTTGCTAAAGGTTTGTCAATGTTTTTTATCTTTTCAAAGAACGAGCTCCTAGTTTTATTGATTGTTTCTATTGTTCTTTAAGTCTCTATTTCATTTATTTCTGCTCTGATTTTTATTATTTCCTTCCTTCTACTTACTTTGGGCTATGTTTGTTCTACTTTTTCTAGTTCTTTTAGGTGTAGTGTTAGATTATTTGTTTATTTTTCTTGTTTCTTGAAGTAGACTTGTGTTGATATAAACTTCTTTCTTAGTACTGCTTTTGCTGCATACCATAAGTTTTGGTATGTTGTGTTTTCATTTTCATTTGTCTCCAGGTTTTTTTTTTTATTTCTTCTTTGATGTATTCCTTGATCCAATAGTTGTTCAGTACTGTGTTGTTTAGTCACCACATATTTGTGACTTTTCCTGTTTCTTCTTGTAGTTGATTTCTAGTTTCATATTATTGTGGTCAGAAAAGATGCTCAATATGATTTCAATTTTCTTAAATTTAATTGAGGCTTGTTTTGTTTCCCAACATATGGTCTATCTTTGAGATTGTTCCATGTGCAATTGAGAAGAATGTATATTCTGCTGCTTTTGGATGGAATGGTCTCTATATATATCTATTCAGTCCATCTGTTCTAGTGTTTCATTTAAGGTCACTGTTTCCTTGTTGACTCTCTGTCTGGATGATGTATCCATTGATATAAGTGGGGTATTAAGTCCCCTACTGTTATTGTGTTGCTGTCAATTTCTCCCTTTAGGTCTATTAATAGTTCCTTTATATACTTTGGTGCTCCATGGTAGGTGCATATATATTAAAAACTGTTATATCTTCTCAGTGGAATGTCCCTTTTATCATTATGTAATGCCCATCTCTGTCTCTTGTTATCTCTTTTGGCTTGAATTCTGTGTTGTCTGATATAAATATGGCTATACCTGCTTTCTTTTTGTTACCATTTACTTGGAGTACTATCTTCCTTGCCTTCACTCTGAGCCTATGTTTGTCTTTAGAGGTGAGATGGGTCTCCTGGAGGCAGCATACTGTTGGGTCTTATTTTTTAATCCAGTCAGGCCCTCTGTGTCTTTTGACTGGTGAATTCAATCCATTTACATTTAGAGTTATTACTGATATATGAAGGCTTAATGTTGCCATTTTATCTTTTGTTTTCTGGTTATTCTATATTCCCATTGTTTCTTTTTCCTTATATTTCTGTCTGCCATTTCAGTTTGCTGGTTTTCTGTGTTGTGTTTCTCAGTTATCTCTTTGCTTATGATTTGTGACTCTGGTCTGATTATTTGTTTTGTAGTTACCATGAGGTTTGTATAAAAGATTTCATAGATGAGATAGTCTGTTTCCTCTGATAGCATCTTTTTTTTTTCTGGTGAGGAAGATTAAGCTAACACAGCTGAGAACTTCTGAAACCTGAGGAAGTAAATGGATATACAAGCCCTGAGCTAACATCTGTGCCACTGTTCCCCTATTTTGTATGTGGGTCACTTACCACAGCATGGCTTGATGAGTAGTGTAGGTTTCCCAGGATCCAAACCTGCGAACCCATGCCACTGAAGTGGAGCACACTGAACTTAACCACTGTGCTACTGGGCCAGCCCCAGTTTGCTGATAGCATCTTATCTCCATTAGCCTGTGCAGGTTCCATCTTTTTCCTCTTCCCCTTCTACGTTTTTGTTGTCAGAAATTATCCATTTTTGTGTTGTGAGTTTGTGACCAAATTGAAGTAGTCATAGTTATTTTTCTTTCTTTATTTCCCTTCATGTTGTAATTAAGTGTTTAATAACCTATTATGATATAGAGCTACTATTTTCTGATTGTCTTTGTCTATTTATTACCTTTCTCAGTTCTTTGTAAACCTTTGCCTTTTTGTTTCAGTAAGAGAGCTCCTTACAACATTTCTTGTAAGCAGGTCTAGTTAGTGATGAACTCCCTCAGATTTTCTTTGTCTGGGAAAGCTTTTATTTCTCCTTCATATCTGAATGATAACTTTGCTGGATAGACTATTCTTAGCTGATAGTATTTGTCTTTCAATATTTTGAATATATCATTCTGCTCTCTCCTAGCCTGTGGAGATTCTGCCGAGAATTCCACTGATAGACTGATGGGAGTTCCTTTGTAAGTTACTTTCTTCTCTCTGGCCACCCTTCATATTTTTTCTTTGTTATTGACTTTTGACAGTTTTATTATAATGTCCCTTGGAGAAAGTCTTTGCATTGAGATAACTAGGAGTTCTATTAGCTTTGTATACTTGTATATCCACTTCCTTCCTCATGTTTGAGAAGTTCTCAGCTATGTTTTCTTTGAAGAAGCTCTCTGGTCTTTTCTCCCTCTCTTCTTCTGGGATACCTATTATGCCTATGTTGTGTTTTCTAATAATGTTAGATATTTCTTGTAGAATTTCTTCATTTTTTAGAAATCTTAGCCCTCTGTCCTCTTCCACCTGAATCATTTCTAGATTTCTATCTTCAAGCTCACCCATTCTCTCTTCTCTTCAATGCTTCCTGCTTTATTTTTCATCTTGGCCCTCTGTCCTCTTCCACCTGAATCATTTCTAGATTTCTATCTTCAAGCTCACCCATTCTGTCTTCTCTTCAATGTTTCCTGCTTTATTTTTCATCTCATTAATTGTGTTCTTCATCTCCAGAGTTTCTGTTTTTATTTTTTTTAGAGTTTCAATTTCTTTGAGGAAGTACTGCTTCTGTTCATTAATTTTATCCCTGAGCTTATTGAATTATTTTTCTGAGTTTTCTTGTAATTTGTTGAGTTTTTCATTACAGCTATTTTTAATTCTCTGTTGGTTAGACCGTAATCTGTGACTTCAAGTTTGGGTTTCCGGAGAATTGTCATTTTCTTGCTGTTCCTCCCTGTTACTGTAGTTATTTCTGGTACTTGATGAGTTGATCCTCTGCTGTCACATTTGTGATAGTAAACACCTTTCTTATTTGGGTAAGATTTCAGTCACTTTGGTTGTGAGTTGCTTATTGTTGTATTTGTGGCTCTGTTCTGTGTCCTGAAACCTCAGGGCACATGTACCACCTGCCACTGCTGGAGGGGGCAGGAGCTAAGCCATAGGTGCTCTGTGTGCCCCTGCAGCTTCTGTTTGAAGGTGTGGCCTCCGGAGTGACGATTTTTGTAGCACAGCTGCCAGTGGAGGGGGAGGGAGAAGGGGCTGCTCCCCTAGTTCCACTGCTTCCCTGAGGTCCAACCCACCCACTTTCAGATGTATAGATTTGTGGCTCTCTCTGGCATTCTAGTGTGCTGTGCAGGGAGTCCTTTGTTGATCAATGCATGTCCAACTCATTGTAACTTAGAAGGGAGAGACAAAAGGAACAACTCCCTCTGCCGTGATGCTGACATCACTCCCTGAGTTATCTTTTTAAAATGGTGTAGAGCAAGTCAGGAAGAAAGGCCTCACCAGAAATAAACCCTGCTGGCACCTTGATCTTAGACTTTCACCCTCCAGAATTGTAAGAAAATAAATTTCTGTTGTTTAAGTCACCCAGTCTGTGGTATTTTGTTATGGCAGCCTGAGCAGACTAATGCACCCTCTCTCCTCCTCCTTACTCAACTTAACATCTATAACCAATCATTATAATCATTTCATGGTAGCTCGTCACCTTCCTTGCCCCTTTCCCGCATCATATACTTGATGAGTAAATACACGACCAATTTAATTTCTCTTTCCACCTATTCCCCACCTGTAAAGCAAACATGACTAGAGAAAAGACACAAACCATGCTGACTTTCAATTCATGACCACAAACCTCAAATGAATTCATAGATCTGCCCAGAAATCACTACTTTCCTAGTCTTTTCATTCTCCTACTCTTTTCAACATTACACATCTTTCTCATTAAAATTCCAGCATCTCCTCCCCCTCATTCAGTATCTGCTAATGATCTCCCATCCTAAACCACTGAGCGATCAGAAAGGGCTTCCACAACCTTCCACCATCACATGTACCCTTCTAACATATTCTGTACCCTGAAATTTTGCCTTCCTTCTTAAAACTGTGGATAAACTGTCTATGTCCAACACTTGGATATCTGACCCCCTCCCATATTACATATTCATCTCTCTAGCAATTCTCCTCAATGTTATCAATTTTTCTCTCTACATTGAGCTATTTCCCCAACTGCAGTTATTTCTTCCATCTCAAAAATCTTCTCTTGATTCACTTACCCCTCCAGCTACTATCTCATTTTTATGTCATCTATACATAATTTTATTATATTATATATAATTAGCGTATACTTAGAAAAAATCTGCAAAATTATATGACCAAACTTTTAAAAGTGGCCATCTCGGAGTAATGGAATTACCAGATAATTCATTTCTTAATCATACATGTAAGTGTTAATACTTTTCATATATGTGTACACATTTATTTAATCCAACAATGTCATTTCTGAAAACATACTCCAGAGGAGAAAGGAAACCAAAGCAAAGATTTGCATTGCAGAAATAATGGTATTCTTGGCAAATATGAATCAACCTAAATTTCCATTGATAGTGGGATGCTCAAAATGTTGGTGCTGGTTCCAGATAGATCAACATGGGAGATGTTGAAAATAATGTTCAATGAAAATCAAAAGATGGACAATGATACATATAACACGTTACCATGTATTGTTAAGAACACATATAAGATAATTATCTTATATTAAATATGTTGGAATGATTCTTGTAAAAGTTAGATGGTGGGTACCACTGCAGAGCTTGGAAGGGAATAGTACTGAGGAAATTCATTATAGAAAAATAGCTAAATCTCTTGTTAAAGAACAAAAATTCAACTGAGTAAATTTGAAGATCTAATTGGCTTTATTTAGCAATTCATGAATTAGGCAGCATACCATCTAGTAAGTAAAAAGGAGCTCTGAGAAGTTGTATAAAATAGAAAGTTTTTATAAGCAAAAAGATGGTGGAACAAAGAAATTAAAAGAGTGGATTGTTTCAGGTGAGGTCACCTTCCTTTAGAGGAAAGCAGGGGATCTTATCAGGCAGATTACGTCACTAGCGTTGATTAGAAAATTCCAGACTGACTGGTTTAAAATTACACTTCTAGGAGTGGCTGAAACTGCAGTTAGGTTAATTATTAAGTCTTAGTGGGACTTAGCACAAGTGACTCCACTTTGGGCCTGTTGTTTCAACAGTTTCCTGCTTTTGATCAAACTCTCAGTTTAATTGAGAAATGTGATAAAAATTTAAGGCATTAGTCTCACTCTCAGCTACTGCTCTGTAGTTTTCACAGTTTTGCTGATCCTGTTTTATTATTTATTTATTTATTTATTTTGCTGAGTTTCTGTGGTATACACAGGTCATGACTTCAGGCTTATATTTTCTTAGTTGCTCATTCTCTTCATTCATTTTTTGACATTCCAGTCTTAGGAGTACAATTACTTGGTGGTTAGTGGCTGAAAACATGCATTTAAAGCTTTTGAGAGAATATAAGGCACCAGGGTGATTACATAAGCAGGATAATTCCCAATGTCTGGAGTGCACTTTGGAGCCATGGTCCCCAAGACCCAAACCAATCAAAGAAAGACTCTCTTTAAGGAGTCACCCTTTTAAGCCAAGTGGCTTGCTCAGTGATCTTGTGTAACTGAGTTTCAGCTTCCCCAGAAGTGTTAATCCAGGTGCAGCAGGTGGTTTTGGCCACAGCACAGACACATCCTTGCTCAGCTAAAAGATAATCCTGTTATCAAGGACAAATTTGACCAGAGAATGTAAGGATTTTTGCTGGGCAGCTAGTGTTTTAGCAACAGAATCTGCAATGTATCCAAGAGCTAGCAAGAGGTTTCTGATTTTCTCATTTGTATTTACTCCTAAGCCAGGGCCAGTCAGGTTTTTAGTGCATATTGAAAGAGAATCTCCTAGCCTGAAATAAAAAGTCATCCCAAATGCCTTGCAAAGATGGGTGCTGCTGGTGAGATCTGTTAGTGAGTGGGGGCAAATCTGATGTAAATAATCATGGGAATATGGGCATGCAAATGTAGAAAGATTCATGTACGTAAATTTGTCTAATTGGGTACGTACACTTATGATTGGCACAAGTTTTCTGGCTGTAAAAGTTGAATTTAGTAAGAGACTTCTAAAGGGGAGTCAGTTGTAGTTTGCAGTGAAATTGAAAATAGAAGAGAAACTGGTCACAGGTAGGACTAGGGGATCTCTCACATCATGACAAATCCAGTAATCTGAAAGGTTATCCCCCTTAGCAATAGCTTAGAAGATACAGATGAGGGTGTTATCTTTCCAGGCCAATGTCATAAAAAAGGAAAGAAAAGAAGAGAGGGTATAATGTTTAGTTAAAGCATGAAGTCTTGGATCCAGCATCTTGGGAGGAGGCAGTCTGCCTTGATGTCAGTTATTTCTTTTCCTCATCAATTTGATTCATAGGTCTCCAGCATCTGTACAGGACCAGAGGTCAGGTGGAGCTGTAGCTGTGAGATATGTACCAAAGGTTCAAGTCTCTGAAGTTTGGCTGCCATCTGGGTAATTAGTTGGACCTGGTATAGTCCCTTCCAACGAGATTCAAGTGCAGTCTTTGTTCTTAGTGAATTGTCAAAAGTCCTGTCCATGAACCTCCTTGAAGATAAAGTACTTTTGCAGAAATGTTTTTGTAAAAGCATCAGAGTAAAATAATCACCTGTGAAAAGACTTGAAGATTCTCATTGTTAGAGATCTGATGAGACTCCTTCATAACAGAATTGAAAAGAAAACTTCATTGTTTCTGTAACATGCAACATTTTAAGATAATAGCTGGAATTATGACTGATAACATTATACGAGGACACATTAGAATTTTAGGAATTTCATACAATTTCTAGAACACTTTTATCAATATTATTCACCCATACAATATAACCTAAGAAGGTTTATCATCACTTATTTGACAATGTTTCCATATAATTTAACTTAGCAAATATGCCTAATTAGTGTAAGATCTCCCTTTTATAAGGAGAGAGAACAAATCTTTTGAGATGTTCCAAGGGTTTTCTGGAAAATCTTAAAGGTAGTTTGAGGTCAAAAAGACTTCATCTAGATTTGATTTTGAGAAAGTTGTCAAAATATCAAAAAGTTTTAGAACGTTTGACTAAATAATGATTATGGATCATTATTAACAAAAATAGTTATCTATTTAACCAAAGTGACAATAAGTCTTCACAGGCAAATATAGAAGGTTACATAGTTGTAAAAAGACCTTAGCTTTTTTAATAGAGAAGACTCAGTTTTCTTAAGTAATTAAAGATCTGATGATAAAGATAATATGAAGCACAGTAAATTATTTTGGTGAGACACAGAATCTTTGCTTTCTAGGTAGACTACTCAAAAGGTAAAGAAATCTTCGCAATCTGTTACCCAAAGCAGACCAAATGTCCAAGAAAACTTGTCCTTTTACCAGAGAGAAAACCAATTCTAATTTTGCACATGTGCTTTTGACATTAAAACTCATTCACTTAATTAAATTTATTCCACTCTTAGCCAATCCTGAACATGCATAAAATTCCTTTCTAAAGATTTCTTTTCCATAAGACTTCTACAACCTTATTTTTACATTCAGATTTTGTCCTATGCTTTCCCTCTTTCCCAGATCACGTGAACCTTAAATTCATTTGAGTTAGTTTCTATTATATTTCTGAGAATTTTAGGAATTCTTAATTTATAAGCACTTAATTTTAAACCAATTAAATAGAGCTCTTTGACAAGTTAATTTTGGTACTACAGGAGGAAAAAAATTACTATACATTTACAACATAGACACACAAACATACAGACAGATGCAAACAGAGACCTTATAGCTTCCATTTTAAGATTACTGCCATGAATCAGGTAAAATAATATAAAAGTGACTAGTTATAAAGGAAGTTGGATCTAAGTTGTTTTTCTGGTAAATGAAATAAGTTATGGTTAACTGTTCAGATGGCTAATGACACAGATTTTCATTTGCCTCAGTTTCAAATGAACTTTCCCCTTTTGATAAGAATTACCTCCCTGAAATTTTCATTTTGAATGAGTACCTAGATAAGAGTTCCTGGAGAAGAACAGGTAGAACATTTATATCTCAAAGGCACAGGAACAAGCCTTTTGAGATAAATAAGGGAGGTTTTGGGATTGGCAAAAAGGATTGGTGGACTTTAAATTGTTTCTGGAGCTATTCCTCTGGTCCTGTAAAATCTAGATTTGTAAAACAAGGACAGTTGTTTTTAATTCCTCAAAGAACTGGCTGCCTCTTGAATGATATTGAAGGACTGACACACCCATCCACCTATGTTGGAGTGTTTTCTTTCCCTGTGGCTACATTTAGCTTAGGGGAGAAGACCTGAAAAAAAATCCTATTAGGCTTTGAATAGTTTTGGTTTCCCCTGACTGCTTAAAGGAATAATATAGCAGTTTACTGGAGAACCCCTCAGAGTCCAGTTGACTCTGGGAGGGACCCATATGGCGCCCTCCCTTGAATTTGAGTATGACCTTTGAGGACAATCTTTTTTCCAGCATTCCAGTTAGTTACAATTCAGACATCAATTTCTGGGCTAGTGTGTTGATAATGGACCCCTAGGAGGGTGTAATGCAGGAAGCCCAGGTGTTGTTTTAGGTCTCTGACCTTGGAGCTATTGTATCTGTAAGGCCAATAGCTTGGTGGACTTTTGTTTATGGTCTTACTCCAAAGTCCTTTTAAAATGCTCAGCTCTGGTCACAAGTTCTGTCAAACCAGTGGCCTGCCATTGTATTTTCTGCCTTTTTGTCAATCCACTAATCTCAGGAGATAATCCATTTACAAAAAGGGCACATAGAGCAGGTTGAGTGACTTTATTTATTACATTGAACCTGGAATGCCATAGAAAGAAAGCTTCCAAATGAGCTTTAAAGTCTGCCACAGATTTATCTTTCTTTTGTTTGCATGTTTGAATAATATACCATTCAAGGCAGGCAAGTAAGACTCTAGGGATGGTTTTTAAAAGCTTTTTCTGGTCAATGAGGGGACCATATTATAGATCAACAATCTCAAATATCATCCTTGGGATTTTTCCACTTTGCTTCCTGTATCCATTTCTTGGTTTCACCAGGTCCTACAAACACGTGCACAAGCTGGTAAAGATATGGCAGCTCGGGGTCATAGATCTCTATAATGGCTCTAAATTCTTCAAAAACTTTTGGGTTTTCTCCTTAGGTGTGTGACATTCTTTAACTATGGCCCTTAGCTTGTCCTTTGACAAAGGAATAAAAGATAACTGAGGAGGATCACTTGCAACCTCGGGTGGTTTTATCTCAAAAAGTAACTGTTTAATAGTTTCTTCATAGTGTAAAGGCAGTCCAGATAGCAAATTAGTAGAATGTCTGAACTCAGGTAAAGGAGGATAGAGCGGAACAGTAGGAGTCACATCAGTCTTATTGTGTTTTGTTTTAGGTTACCTCTTGTGTCTTTAAGTTTTCATTAGCCTTTTGTAATGAGTCATTTTTTAGGGGATGGGGAGTGTGGAAGACTGGCCCTGGGCTAACACCTGTTGCCAATTTTCCTCTTTTAGCTTGAGGAAGAGTGGTCCTGAACTAACATCTGTGCCAATCCTCCTCTATTTTGTATGTGGGTCGCTCCCATAGCATGACTTGATGACTGGTGTAGGTCTGCACTTGGGATCTGAACCCTTGAACCTGGGCTGCCAAAGTGGAGAGTGCCAAACTTAACCACTGTGCCACCAGGCTGGCCCTATAATGAGTCTCTCTCTCTTTTTTTTTTTTTTGTGAGGAAGATCAGCCCTAAGCTAACATCCATGCCAATCCTCCTCTATTTGCTGAGGAAGACTAGCCTTGAGCTAACATCCGTACCCATCTTCCTCCACTTTACGTGGGACGCTGCCAAAGCATGGCCTGACAAGCGGTGCGTTGGTGCACGCCCTGGATCCAAACCCGGGCCGCCAGCAGAGGAGCACGTGCACTTAACTGCTACGCCATGGGGCCGGCCTTGTAATGAGTCTCTTAATGAAGATATTTTAAAATCTTGAAGACTTTTGGAAACTTCTACATACCTATTAAGATAGGCATCCCATTCTGTTTGTTCATTTTGGGATCTCTTGCTCTCAAGTGCACTTCGTAAACAAGTGATCTTGTCTAATTGGAATGTTCCCCACAATGGCCACTGTAATCCTAGGTTGTCTTTACTAAGATTTTACCATTCTTATAAATATCTACAGCTTCCAGGACTATAATTTTTAAATACAAAATAAGCAGATATGCAGAAGGTAGCATACTCAAATCTTTGAATATAAAGGATCCCATTTCTTTTAGCTAAGTGATTGGATTTCTTGGAGCCAAACTAATACCTAGAAGGGATGTGTCGTGGGGTCCTACCACAGGAGTCTTTGGGTTTGCTGGTGAGTGCTCTAACAGCTTTTAAGTTCTTGCCCCATGTCCACTAATTTTTGCAGCTTTTTGACTTCCAAGATTCCTTTCTAATTAGTCTAAAGACTAATTCCCTAAATTAGTCTTTACCTGCACAAAACAAGACAAACAAATATGTGCGCCTTAACACACCAGCAATAACCAAAGACATGTTTCTACGGAGTGGCCAATAGTAGGCCACAAGCACTACAAGCAATTCTCAGCATGGACTAAACCAGCAAACCCCAGCAAATGGGGACTGCAGACTGGAATTTGGAAAAGGGATTCCAAACAACTGGGGAATTGTGGAGGCTAGGGGCTCAGGTCTCAGATGGAACTCTCTGCCAGCTCAAGCTGACCCACTAAGCCCTGGACTGAAAAGCCAATTAGACTGGGAACTCGATGCAAAGAAAGTGGAGCTTAGAACTGAGAAACTTACTCAGCCCTCAGAAACAGTGAGAAAGACAATAGCTCAAAAAGTTTGAGAGGTACCACACCTGTGTTTCTTGTCATACCCGAATGCCATCAGAAGTTTGCTTCAGATCCTATTGCTGCCACCCAATCTGTTCAAGAACAAAACTTCAAGTGAGTAAATTTAAAGATGCAATTGGCTTTATTCAGTGATTCATGAATTGGGGAGCACTCTATCTAACGAGTAAAAAGGAGCTTTGAGGAGTTGTACGAAGTGGAAATTTTTTACAGCAGAAAGAGTGTAGAACAAAGAAGTTAAAAGAGTGGATTATTTCAGGCGAGGTCACTTTCCCTTAGGGGAAAGATGGGGTCTTATCAGGCAGATTACTTCACTAGTGTTGATCAGGAAATTCCAGACTGATTGGTTTAAAATTCCACTCCTGGAAGAGGCTGAAACTGCAATTAGTTTAGGTATTCAGTCTTGGTGGGGCTTAGCATAAGTGACTCCACTCTGGGCCTGTTGTTTCCTTTTAACACTCTAAAGTTTTATCTTATTTAAATGAAAAGAATGACAAACATAATATGACAAAATATCAGAAAAGGTAGATATTCTAAGTAGTGGGAATATGTGTATGTTTCACATACATTTATCCCTTTATTTTTAAATTTCCTTTAAAAAATAATATGAAAAAAAGGAAAACAGATACATGAAATTGAAAATACATACTCCATAAAGTTTTGAGATATAAATAATCTTAAGAGATCTCATTTACAAATGCTGAGATGAAATTTCTTTCAATTTAACAGTTCCATAACTTTACTTTTTTTCAGGTCATTATTTCTTAAATGACCGGGCGGAAAGGATTGTGTTTATGTAATTAAGATGACCAAAAATAATAGGGCACCAATAACTCAAAGAATGAGAACTATTCTGAAGGGGAGCAGAATTTGTCACTCCCTAATAGACCTCTTTGGCATAAGGATTATTTTGGGTTGATTATTTTTAAGAAACAACAGACATAGGAGAAGATCTGAAAACTGAGTAGAAGTAACTCCTGTGTAAGAGACATTTACATTTATTAGGGAAATCTCTGTGTGAGAGAGTGTCTCCCCCCCATCCCAGGAAGAGGAGGATGACTAAATCTCTAGAAACTCTTACCAGCAGAGAAGGCTGAGACTTAAATCTGCATAACAACCATACCCTCAGGTTTTTTTTTTTTTCCACTGTGCTTTCCCTGAAAACCTCCATAACTGGCTCCCCACCCCCCAACATCTTTTTTGTTTTTAGCTGGAGATAGTATTTAAGGTGATGGCTTGGGCCATTTCGGGGAGTTACTCAGTTGTGCTGGGTATCTCCCATGTATACAGGTGGTGTCTGTGTTATTAAACTTCTGTTTGTTTTTCTTCCAGTAATCTGTCTTTTATTACAGGGGAATCTCAGCCAAAAACCTAGAAGGGTAAAGGGAAAATTATTTTTCCTTACCCACAATTCTGTGGAAGAATGACAGGTTTTCTTTGAAGGGTTAACATGGAAATTTCGTCTTTATTATTACAATATTATCATCAAATGGAAATGGCTTATTTGTTTTGTGATAAGGGTCAATTATTTGTGATATTGTGGAATAGCATTTAAATTAATTTAAGCTAGGCTTATATTGTAAGAAACTAACATCATTCCAGGTTTTACTAGCACTCGTCCCAATTTAAAAATATGTAACTACTATTTTTCGATGCTGAAAAGTTTTAAAAATTAAGTTGTGATTCTTAAATTGCATGGCCTTATTTGTGTTTGAATGATTGCATCAATCCTTAATTGTTGCTAGAAGTTCACATAATGGAAGAAGGCTGAATAATGAACACACATTTGAGACTTTCCCTATCTAAACACACAGGAAGCACTTATGACTTTGAAGAGAATCTTGGATTTACATTTCCTTAACACTTTCACGTGTTTACTAGCTTTTTTATTTCTTATGGATTAGAACCAGCTGACAGCTGTCTATACATAATTTAAGTAACCAAAACACAGAGATAATTAGCTTTATTCACAGCAAAATAGAATCATTATGGAGACCTGTCTTGAGAAAAATTTGATGACTGAAATTTTTACAACCATGACCTGCATATTCTGAGGAGTAAAACTCTGATGAGAATAGAGAGAATAAGTTTCATACAATCTAGTTCTCTTGACTGCATGGAAATTTAGCATATTTTATTTACCTGAAAAATTAACTAAAAGATGCTAGGAAGATATATGATATCATACTACTGGAGACTATTTGAAATATTATCTCACAAAAAATGAGGACTTGTTTTTTTAACCTTTTTCCTGTATTCCAAACATGTTCTACTAAAAAAATAATGTCTACATGTTAGAAGTATTACTACCAAATAATGGCTAAATTGTTTATTTTAAAAAATGTTGAAGGAAGAGATTGCTTTCCTATGTGATTTATTTGTTTCTCTTGACTAATGTCACGCTGTTAAGAAGCAGTGTTATAAATGAAACCATAATTGGCATCTTGAATATGTGTGCTACAATTAACCAATAATATTGGCTCTAAACATTTGTGATTTCACTAAAAACAAGTGGAAAACTAACTTTACATAGTAAACCTCTAAGTGCCATGGTAAAGCTTTATTAATTCTGAGCTATATTTTTGTCATTGTAACTGCTGTTTTTTGATCTATTGCTTTCATAATGTAAATAGAGCATCCCAAATTACGTAACGTTGGATGACAGTTTACTAGGGAACTTTTTCTTTTTTCCCCCTGAGGATGATTAGCCCAGAGCTAATATTTGTGCCAATATTCCTCTACCTTATATGTGGGTTGCGGCCACAGGTGGCTGACAAGTGAGATAGGTCCACGCCTGGGATCCGAACCTACGAACCCTGGGCCGCCGAAGTGGAGCGTGTGAACTTAACCACTATGCTACGGAGCCAGCTCCCCTAGGGAACATTTTAATATATTTTCTTCAGAATAATTCTTATATCCTTTATTAGACAGACCAATGATAATTAAAATTTAGAATTAAATGGTCAGAGCTAGACATACATATGGACAGGAAAGAACTAGAAAAGGAATCATTCCCTGCCTTTCTGGGGGAAGTGACTTGCTCTACCTGATGTTGGAATCTGACCTCCTTTGATAGTGCACATTTCAGACGTGTTGTAGAGCAAACACAAATAAATGAAATACCCTTTCAACCTTCATTAAGTACGTTGCTCTCAGCTCTAATCCTGTACAGCCTACATCCTAAATCAGTCCTTGATCCTGTCTGTGTATCTGAATCACTTATGAAATTTTGCAAAAATTAACTAGCTGTTAGTCAGTCCTGGAGTTGTGATGTGGACACCTAGATTGTATCTTTATTTAGAAAATAAGTTTAATCACTACTCCTCTTTATCCCCATTTGTGATGCTCATGGGAAAAAAATCCCATTGTTCTTATCAAGTTGAAAGCAGAAGACCCAGTGTTTTGTTTCAACATTGGGCAGTGTCAAAAAAAAAAGTGATCTCAGTAAATCCTCACTTTTCACTCTCAAATAGTATTTATGTAATGACCACAAGAGTAAGCTATCACATTGGGAAATTATTGTGAAATCAAATTAATTCATCTACATAAGCAACTTCCTGAGTTCTAGTCTGCATTCTACAACATTTCAGAAGGCATTGAGAAGAAGGAGAAGGAATAAACACATTTTAAAAGAAATAATTTAATGAGTCTTGATAACTTTCCATCTAATGAGAATAGTTTCGGTGTCGGTTTTCACTTTTTAGCAATGGTCATGTAAAATAAAAGAAATTTAAACCAACTCTGCTGTTATGAAGTATTTATAAAGCCACCACTTGAGCTTTAATTTGATCACATTTACTATGAAGATAAGCAGGTAAAAACATTTTTATTTTTGCAAATAGATTCAATAAGAACTGTACTACGTGGGGGGGAAAACTATGCTTTATAGATGTATCAGTAAATGCAACCAAAATATGTTTCAAGCAGGCTTACTTTTAATATGTTCTACTTACTTTTTCAAGCTTTAGGCTATTGGCCCACCTCTCTTCTTCTGACATTTGAAGAACCTGTTTTGAGAATACCATTTCGTGGGAAAATAATGCTTTGGAAGGTACTGAACAAAATCCAGAGCATTCGACCATTGCAAAACACAGGCTGTGTCTGTCCACTGGGCATATTCTTTTCCCCTGTTCACCACTCCATTCTTTTCCTCTGATCCTGAAGGGAGGTTGAACGATGTCCTAGCCAGAATTAGAGCTCAAACAAATCACATTCTCTGAAAGAATCGCTGCACCCAACTGCCTTGTAAACTTCAGTGATTTGTAATCGTGCATCTATAACAATAAATTAAATAAAAAATAATTAAAAGAGTAAAAGGAAACATATCAGTGTATTTTTGAGAGAATATTCCAAGGTATGAATACGTGAAAAATAGATCAAACTTTTCTGATGGGATGAGGACAAAACATTTAGAATTATAATTTTTTTCAGATTATTATCCCAATTGGTTGTTGTTGTTTGCAAAACTTGTGTATCTCCACCTATGCAATAGAAATCATTTCTTTACCTATTTTTCAGTGATGTTCAAAGAATGAGAGGAAATATACATGAACTATACCATATTTAAAAGGACATAAAATAATAGAAAATGAAGCACTGTTTGGGCATTGCCATAGAGTGAGATTCGTCTGAGTGAGTGTTATCATAAATAAACTTTATTCCTTTTTCCATTTTAATAGAAACATTTAGAAACTGCCATGCATTCTCTCCACAATAAATGGATTGTGGAAAACTTTGCACATTTTTAAGTATCAATGTCATCATTAAACACGTTTTTATTGTTTGTACTTCAGTAGAGAGATGTCCAAAAGGGCCATTAAGCTTCTAGGACATTTTACCACTATAATTCTTAAATCTACTTTGTATAATTTTTTCTCTATTTTCTTTCACATTTATGCAATTAATAATGTTTTCTCACTGCTGCATGTGTACCTGGTACCTACTTTTAAAATCCTCTCATCCATTAGCACCTTTGTAATATGCTGCTTCGAATCTTCTGTGAGCTAGAAAAAGAGACAGCTAATTTTGCTAGCCATGTGGCCATATAAAAGGTAGTATATGTTGACTGAAAAAAAAAAAGAGCTTCCTATGAGCAAAGTAGGTGAGATTTGGAGCTTGACAGACATGCCATGTTTCTTGACCCTTGTGATGTCTCATTTTCTAGTTTATATTTCTCAACAGTATTTCCTATAGCTGAAAATGTTCTATATGTTAAATTCAATTTTATTCAACAATCACTGAGGTCACATTCCTTTTAGAAAAACATAATATTAGAATCTATGAGTGATGGAAATGTGACAAAAGCAATCACACAAAAGGTTTAAAATAAGGAGAGAGAGAAGCTTTCTTTACAATAGCACCTTTATTGAACTATTATAACATGTAATACCTTCTTTCAGGAGGTCACAATCTATAGAGAGAAATATCTCTTAACTACAATAGAGAACTATTATAAGAGACATAAAATACTGTTAGTATGAGCAGGAGAGATAAGAGGGAAGATAAGCAAGTAAGAATTTAAGATATCTAGTCATTTTAAATGAAAAATGAAAAATTAGAATTTTTTAGTCATAGGGATTAATTCTTAAATTCGTAGAAACAGTCTAATTGATGTACAATTGAGTCATCTCTCTTTCTGGATGTGTCTACCCCATCAACGAAGACTAAAACCTGGCCACCTTTCTTTTACAAACTCTAGAAAATTTTAAAGTATATATTTTTTCTTAGGGAAATGAACTCACTCATATTCATTATATTTTTTCCATTAACAATATCCTCTATCATAAATTTCTTATTATAGTATATTTTATCTTTTTCTTATTTTGTTTGATTGAGCAAGTTTCTTTTTATTAGTCACATCCTCACTAATTTGGAAGTGCCATCATGCACCTCCATTTGTCTACTGTTTATCATTCTATCTTTAAAGAAATATTAAATATATATTTCTCTCGTATTACATTAAATTTAAAAAACAAATGCCTCTCCATATTAGGTTGGTTTATCTACTTTCCTTTCTCTTCAAAATTGAGACGAAACTTTCATATAGCTTTAATTCTCTCTATGATGTTTAATTATAAAACTTCAGAATTTTTGGTCTAAGCTATTGTTACTTCCCTTATTTTAGTGTGTGTGTGTATGTATCTGACTTAAAGATCACACATTAGCAGATTAACACATTTTACCAGTCCTCAGGTGTACTATAATCATTATATTCATATAGATAAATCTATGATTATTACAACATTTATTGCTCACCATTATTTATTATGATCTTTGTCTCTCTTTATCTTGAAAATTCATTCTGTTTTACTTTTAATTTAATTAGAATAGTTTCCTAAAGAATTTCCTCTCATAGGGTATAGAGATGGCAATTCTGATTCTTTCTGTGTTGAAAAAAATCTTTCGTTAGCACTTATATATGACTACTCTTGGTGTAGAATACTTGGATTGCACTATTTTTTTTCACTGAGGTCTATAAGTTTTGCTCATTTAGATTCTGGTGTTTAGATGATAAATTAAACACTAGTATAATTTTCTTAAATAAAATATTCTTTTTGCCTGGAAGCAATAGGTATTATCTATAAGTAGTCTCAGCTTCAAAGAGCATAATACTGAAAAATAGTAGTTTAAAACAATAGAAGTTCATTTTTCTGTCATGTAAAAGAACTTGAGAGATGAAGAGTCCAGTGATCTTTTTTATCTAGATGTGTATCCCCTCTAGATATACATAACTCATGTAATCTATCATGGATCCATTTCATTTTAGAGACTGGAGATCTTTCATGCATCTCTCTGGTATCCCCTAGGAAATAGATCTTGTCCTCATGGTCCAGTGTAGCGGCCAGAGCTCCAGTTATCAGATTCTCATTCCAAGAAACAAACTGAAACAGGAGAAGAAAATAGAACCTGTTTTCCTTTTATAAAATCAACTTTATTAAGTTACAAATTTTATAAAATTTTAAGTTTTCAGGTCAATGAATTTTGACATATTTATTGTGTAAGCACCACCACAATCAAGATTTTGAACTTTTCTGTTACTGCAGAGAGTTTCTCATGCCTCAGCCAGTTAACACTTCCTCCCAGTTCAAGGCAAATACTGACCTGATTTTTGTTAGTATAGAATAGTATTGCATATTCTAGAATTTCATACAAATAGAATCATACAGTATGTATTATTTTGTATTTAATTTCTTTCTCATGTAATGGTTTTGAGATTTATCATTTTTTCTTGTGTATCAGTAGTTTGTACCTTTTTATTGCTGAACAGCATTTTATTTCTAAGTTGTTCCATTCAGAGTTCCCAGTAATTATTCTTTGCCTGGTCTTGTGGTGTATTGCCCTATGAATGTGAAGTTTAATATTCAACCAATGACTCAAAGAACCTCCATGCAGATTTCTAGAGTTTTTTCCTACATATCTTATTCCTATCCAGAACAATGACCTACAAAGTCCAGATGCTCAATAGTCTCTATTTTCTCAACTCAGCAGGAGTCTCTGTTTGAATTTTCCCTTTCTGC
Organism: Diceros bicornis minor; assembly: GCF_020826845.1. Lineage (NCBI taxonomy): Eukaryota > Metazoa > Chordata > Mammalia > Perissodactyla > Rhinocerotidae > Diceros > Diceros bicornis. The sequence goes on along the minus strand of NC_080762.1, from coordinate 50,371,617 downwards.
ACCAATATCTACAAAGTGCTTAGTAATTTAATTCAGTTTTCTAGTTTTTTATATTGGGAGAACTAGTCTGTTACTAGTTTTCCGTATTGACTAGAAACTAAGAGAAAGAGCCTTGCCATTTAAGTAGATGTTCTGGAAGTACCATTTAACATGTTAGCTTATATTTCATTGCCCAGAACTTAACTCATGGGTAAGCTTAACTTACAAAGGAGACTTGGACATATTGTAATAAATGTAGGTGACAATATACTCGGCTAAAATATAGAGTTCTTTTACTAAAGAAGTAGGAGACAGTGGAAACTGGAAGGCAACTAGAAATCATAACTACAAGAAGTCTATATGATTTTCTCTTTATTTTAGATTAAATATACAGAAATATTGTTAGGGAGAAAATATAAACCTTTGGGAAAATAGAGAGACAAATCATATAAGAGGAAATAAAAATTGTGACACACAAATAAAGACAGCTCAACTATCTAGTAATCAAAGAAATGAACCTTAAAAATATAACCATAAAAGGGCAAACATTGAAGTCTGGCAAAAAATGTCAGAAAGGATATGAAACATGTAAACTCTTATAAATTGCTAGTTGAAGTTAAAATTAGTACCACCACTTTGAAATGCAATTTAGAAATATCTAGGATAGATGAATATATGTTTAATATATATTCTAGCTATTCCATTTCTAGGAATTTGCCTCTAAGAAATTCTTTCACTGGAACACAGGAGATCTATATGAGGATGTTAATAGCAGCATTCTTTGTAATAGCAAAAAAAAAAATTCAAACTCAGTATACAAAAAATGAATACATTGTAATATACAATTGATTTCATACAATGAAATACTTCATAGCAGTGAAAATGAACTAAGAGCTTACATACAATATAGATTTCTCTGCCAACTCATGTTAGTATATGTGAAACCTCTCAACGTGGAGGTCAAGCTGTTGGTGTCTCTTGGCTAGTGTTGGATTGAGAAATGGTAGAAACTGGGATGAAAGGCCCAAGGGTGATTAGTTTAGGAAGTTGTGTTGAGGATACACCACTCTCAGGTGTAAGAGGTATAGGTTGTTCTCAGCCAGGTACTCTAATTTCTCTCCAATGCTTCTATCTCTACTAAGAGCTTTGCCTCCACAAAGTCACAGGAGTAGCACCCCATCAATGCTCCAAATAGATTTTCATGCAGATCAACTCACTCCCTTTCTCCCACTCAACAATGGTATAATGGTTCCATCTATAAGCTTTGCCTCAGATTCCACTGGCAATACAAGACTTTTTTTTAAGTATCCGGGGCTTTTCTAGGTTCTATCTACCAAGGTCTTGATCAAAGACACCCTACTTTAAAGGTCTCAGCTATATGCAATATAGCTATATATGTAGCTACATATATGTGAGAGAGACATGTCTTATATATATATATATCACATATATCACTTGTATATAGATAAAGATATAGCACGTGGATATATGCCATATCCTTCAGGCTCTAATAATCAGTCACAATTGGATGAGCAGCAGGGAGCGCTGGTGAGGGACAGGGTACCAGGCTCTTGTTGAGTCTGCCATCTTCCCACAGTTTACACATTTATAACTCCTACTCTGCTTTCTAATCTACAGACCACACAAGAAATAAATCTTTAAAGTCTTCTAAGACATCTGGGATAGCATTTAGATTCTCACCAAATATTAGGAGGAATTGTTATTTTGAAAGTATTGATGGTATTAGAGATCCAGGCCCTCCTAAGTGTCTGTTATACTGATGACATGTCTTTACTTTATTGCTGTGTGTTCTCAGCCATGCCCACTGCCAAGTGACACTGAAGTCCCTCTTTCCTCAAGCAATTTTATAGGCAGTCCTCAATGATCATCTAATTGTTGCAGCTTTCTCAATTTCATCCATCCTGCTTAATCACTGGAAGGATTTAGTTTTAATATCAATAATAAAGATCTATTTTCACCAAAAGTAGTACAGTTCACCCAAAATGCTACATTCTTTGCATGTCTAATATAGATTTTCCCAAACAAAACAAAAATGAAATAAAACAAAACCTCTAAAAGTTTAAATAACCTTCCAAAACAATTCCAAAAACATACAGCAAGACTTTATGCTACCTACCTATTGAAAATTACAAACAAAGACAACAAATGGAAAAATGTGTTTTGTCCATTACTCACTAGTATTGGAATTGTTATAATAAAATAAGCCAAAACACTTTTTGAAAAGGAACATCCATTGGCATTAGCTAACCTGAATCTACCCTTGAAATTTCAAATCAAGCAAGTGAAAATAATAATCCAGATGAATTGGCAATAAAAATTAGGCAGTATGTCTGTTTTTAACATTGACAGCTCCCAATATTTCCAATTTTCTTAATAATTTACATCACAAATATGTTAAAAAGGTAAACACACACACACACACACACACACAAATGCCATATATGTGGAAGAAATAGATGTATGAAGAAATATTTTGTGCACTATGCCTGGAGCAGTACTTGAGTCTAATCAACCTGGAATACTCCATTCTAACCATCTTCTATTTCTGTTTCTTTTTAGAGATATCTGAATAGGTTTTTTAAGATTTTCACATTTTTAATATGCAGTTATTATAAAAAAGCAAAATATATTGATATGGAAGAAGGATTCTTTAATGCAGTGTCTTTGGACTTTTATTCACATAAGTATCAACTGGGGAGATTTAAAACATCCAATGCCCATGCTGCACCTCAAACTAGTTAAATCAGAACGTGTGGGAGGCAACGTAGGTATCAAGAGTTTCCCAAGATTCCCCAAGTGATTCCAATATGCAGTAAGGTGTGGGAACCACTGCCTTAATGTTTCTATCACATAATAGTTCAAATAAATGGTATTTTTATTTATTTTAGGTGCATACTGCTACTCTAGCTTAATGTTTCAAGAAATTCTGAATGAATTGTTCTGAGGCAGAGCCTGAATATTAGTATTTTTTCAAAGTTCCCCAAATTAGTCTAGTTTTCAAAGTTGAGTTTGAGAACCATGTCCAAACTGCTCACATAGTGCTCAACAACACCTTTCAAGCCTACTAGAATGACCAGATGCAACTAAATAATCAGGTAAAACTCACCTGTAATTTGTAATGGTATTTTATTTAACCAGTATACTAAATTATTTTCAAATATTTATTTCCTCAAGAATGTTTCTTGCAATTGTATTAACATGAAAATGCTTAGATGATTATATCTACAGTGATAAAACAAATATAAACTTCATATCAACACAAGAGAAACTATCACAAATTAAAAATAAAGTAAGACTCTATTAAGAAAAAGATGAAGAAAAATTGTCTATATACTGCTTAACGTGTCTTTGGTTATTCCGCTGCCTCTTACTGTCTGGTAGAATTGAAAAGTTAATACCTAAACAGTAAGAAAAAAGTAAAGCCTGCTAATCTCCAGTGAACATGGAATTTGATGGATATGAGTTTAAAGTTAGTTAAACCCCTGAGATTTCAGCCCATGACTAAGATTTCCTCTAAAAGAGTGGCCTTAAAAAAGCATTAAAAATGAATGCTCCCTTTTTCTTAATGAAAGTCTGTATATTACTTTATTTTCAACCATATTTTCAATCAAAAAATTAAAAAGTCACATGAATATTTTCAGATAGATAATTTGAAATCCTAGGTTTTGCAAGAAAAGAAACGGAAGTCCAAAAGATATGACTAATCTGAGAGTGCAACATTTATTAGTAGCAAAGCTGAGTCTGGGACTCTGGTTTTCTGATTCCTCACCTAACAGTACCTTCATAGGCCAGACAATGGAAAACTGTAAATATGGCACAAGCTGATGGAAAATGGTGTCTTCCAAATTATACATAATATCTTTATAATGCAAATAGGCCTAAAAAATCATCTGAATAGAGCCAGAATTAATCAAATCAGAAGTAAATAATAAATCACCAAATGATTTCTTTATATTTTGGTTCTAAAAAAATAAGAACTTTGTATTCTTACAGACATTAGGGAACTTACTATATTGTCATCGTGCTTCCAGCATCCAAATCACAAAGCAGAGCATCTCCTTCAGAGCAGAGATGATATGAAACCAGAACACATCTGGTCAGCCATGTTGGCTGTTTCTGGCAGCAACTGTTCTGATTAGCTGTGGCATCCTGGGGACTAGTTGAGGAATGCAGGGTGACTGTTTAGTGCTCTTGCCTTATCACTTATTAAATATTAGTATATCCTTCCTGCTGACAAAGCTATTAAAAAGCACATAACTACAAAAATGCTCTATGAAGACACTTATTACATTAAATAAGACAAAAAAAATAAAGACAAAAGATTGACACCACTGAAATTTTATCATTGAATTGTAAGAATTTGCTAGGATTTTTTGAAACAACTATGTGGTGGTAGCAATTAAAGATTAAAGAGATAGGTTTTGAAACGTGTGAAGTGTTTTAAGGAAAAAGGAAATTACAAGCTGCTTGCATTATTTTTACGATGGGGTGAAAAATTTGAATACACACAATGCAAGAATGCATTTGAATACACACAATGCTAGAATGCATCCAAGCTTTTGCAGAGCAACATATACCATTAACGGTTTCTGAGGATTCATGGAACATAATAATCTGCTTTGACCCTGAGAAATTACACTTGCAAATGTACTACATAAATAAAACATTCATGTGCTTGGAACGCATTTTGTTTAATTACAAAGCTAGCTCACTCAGTACATGATTTAGAAATTTATTTTGACTTTACAGCCTTAAATATCTGATTGATTATTCCACACAATGGATGGTTGATAGAACATTCATAAGGTCAACAGAATTTAAAACAATGATTTAGTATTGCTAAACCAAGTCCAAAGCTAGCCACAAATGAATGAAAGTCCTCTAACTTCTTTCTGTATTACTACAATATTACACGTCATGATATAATTATATGACACAGTGTGGTGTGAGATACCAACTGGTACTGATAAATTTTTGCAAATGTTGAAGATTAAAGAAGCATCACTGTAGCCCTAATTGATAAGAAATTTTGAGCTGCAGTGGTATTGTTTCACAACTTACACTTTCACCATATATCATTTTATTTTTAGATCAATCAGTGTTTTATGAGCACTAAGTAAAACCAGACAAAATTTGTTACTTTCAATACTGAATGGAATTTAGAGTAATATGTGGTAAATATGTGCCCCATGAAATGCTTCTTGATTCCAGTACTTTGGTGACTTAAGGGCCTCCAGGCATCTGGTCTTCCATTCACTGTTCATTAGGTGTCTCATTCTTAACACAGACTTTATTTATGAAGTTCAATTTCTTGGGTTAAACTACAGTGAAAATGAAATGATACCCATGGTAAGAATGTTGTCCATAAATACAGAGCTGACAACGATGAGTGGCAAGATTAAACAAGGATTGTCTCCTGGTTCCAATGGGAATCATAAATACTTGCTGGAACTACTCACAGTGTTGGATTTTCCAGCAGCAAAAGTAGAATGTTTCAGGAAATTTGTGATTCCACCTACTAATCAATTCAGCAAGATATTAGAGATGGAATGATGTGATAGCGACAAATCGTGCTTAAAATAAAGCGATATTTTTCCATTAGATTTTACTTCTATTGATCCCTTCTTTCAGATGAGAATGTGTCGTTTTTAAATGAGAAAACTCAGACAGAACTATCTTGTCGGCAAGCTAGAAAATGCATCTTTGTTGCCAACCTGACATACAAAAAGTCAAAAACTCAATTTCTCCAAACGATGTGTTTCCCAAAATCTCAAACATCACCACCCGCTTCAAGATCCCCTGGACCATTCCAAGCACGGTCAAGGTAGGACATTAACTGGAAGAGAAAAGGGAGGGATTTCATTCCTCACAGAAGGAATGACGCAAACAGAAGCTCAAAGATAGCAAAGTGGAAAGTACATTTGTAAAATGGAGCACGATTCAGTGTGCCCAAAGGGAAGGTGGGGTTCATGTGGTTGGAAATAAAAATGAGAAAGCAGTTTTTGTACGATAGTCAAATCTCACGTGTGAGGCTAAGGAATTTAGAGTTTATTTTGTGGGGGATGTGAATCACTGAAGGTTATTGAATAGAGCGAAGAAACAACTCTGAACAAAGTTGGACTCTAGAGAGATCATATTAGCTTCAATGTACATGAACGGTAAAAGGAGAAATCTTATAGTTTAGTCTCGTCAAATTTTGGGTAAAGGTTTGAAATACTGAATAAAGATGTAGCAAGAGTATTATCCCCAAATGGGAAGATATGGCCCATCTTGACTCCATCTTTCAGATTTAGAATCACTATGTACAAGGGGCCTCTGGAAAAGAGTGATGAAATGAAAAGGCTGTATCATTAGTAGAAAACATTTGTAGTTTCCAGCTTAATGTCAATACAAGTTTTATCCTAGTATTGAACACAATTGTGTCTTCTCAGACTCGTGATTCTAATAGATGAGTTCCTAAGGCAACTTGATATATAAAACCAATGGTATACAGAGACACTTCTAAATATGTTCTCTCCCTTTTCTCATATAGGGAAGTGTCATTTCTGGCAGGGATAAAAGAAAGAAAAAAATCAAACATCTTTGACTTTTGAAAGTTAGGAATAAATGGTTCACATTAAAAAACAAACAAACTTCACTTTCATACAATTCTGTATCCAAATACATTTCTTATTCAAAAATCTTTAAAAATTTTTCTAGAGAAGAATGGAAATATTAATGATGTCTAATAGGTATGGGCTTAAGCTTTAGGAATAGATAATATTCCTGTGACCTCTGAATTACTGATCAACTGAGAAGAAACTCTAAACCCCGTGGCATCGTGGCTTAAGTTCAGCACACTCCACTTTTGCAACCTGGGTTCATGGGTTCAGATCCCGGGCATAGACCTGTACCATTTGTCAGCCATGCTGCGGTGGGACCCACATACAAAATAGAAGAAGATTGGCACAGATGTTAGCTCAGGGCTAATCTTCCTCAAGCAAAAAAAGAGGAAGATTGGCAACAGATGTTAGCTCAGGGTGACTCTTCCTCAGCAAAAAAAAAAAAAAGACAAGTAATATCCTATCTTCCCAACAGTGTGTTGAGAGGATCAAATACATTATTTAATATGAAAGTGATATTTCAACTGTTATGTTCCTTGAGTATAAGTTAACAATATTCAATAAGAATATTTTAAAAGGAAATAAAATTATTACTAATACTAATAATGGACATAAAAATTATATATACATAAAAGCCACAATGTATTGAATGATTGTCTTATGCCAATATGAGCTATGAAGACATACATTATTTTTTATGATTCTCAAAATAGTATTATCTGTTTGCTTTTATTATCCCCACCTATTTTACAAATAAAGACCAAGAAGTTCACAGAGTGCAAATAGCAATAGCTTACTCAGTAGGAGGGCCTGGCTCCAATCCCAAGTCATTGCTTCCGTCTGCTGGGTCTCTTCTGATACATGGCCTGCAAAGAAGGCATAATGCTATTGTTTTCATTTTTAACTTAAAAAAAATATAAGGAAAACAATTATGTACATTATGAGGACAGCAGCTTACCAAATACATGACTGTCTCAAATATGAGACACAGCTTCCAGCATTAGTGTTAGGATGCCCACAGTCCCAGCTAGGTTGTAGTGATGGATTTCCTTAAAAAGATGGAACTTATCACGAGTGCGTTGCTCTCCTGATCTAGGTTCTATATGCAACCATACAAATAAGGAATTGGAAAAACAACATTCAGTTACAAATGTGTTAACAGTAAATTTAATGTAAGTGAATCATGTACCACACCAGCCAACACGCAGATTATCCCTCTCCTCAAAAATCTGGTTCCCACTGCTTAAATGTGTGTGCTTTTCGTCATATCACTCAGGGCTCTTGACAATTTGAAGTCAATTGTCTTTGTAGTCTCATTATTTTCTATATATCACCAACCATCCTAGGTTAATACCACCGCTCCCTCAATTTCAGAACAGGTTATAACTTTTCATTCTATTTTCTTTCCTTTTGCTAATCCTTCAGCCGGAAAGTATATTTTTCTCCAACTATGTGTTAAAATATTTCTCATTTTTCAAGGCCTACCTCAAAAGCTAGCTGCCTTCTGCTATCTGAAAGACAATGTCAATAGAATGAGAGGAACAGCCACAGACTTCAAGAAAATATTTGCAAAAGACACATCTGATAAAGGATTGTTATTCAAAATATACAAAAAAATCCCACAAAACCTCTTAAAACTCAACAATAGGTCAGATGGCCCCGTTGTAGTGGTTAAGTGCGCACGCTCCACTGCTGGCTGCCCCGATTGGGATCCTTTCCCGGGCACGCACCAACGCACCACTCTCGTCAGGCCATGCTGTGGCGGTGTCCCATATAAAGTGGAGGAAGATGGGCATGGATGTTAGCCAATCTTCCTCAGTAAAAAGAGAGGAGGATTGGCATGGATGTTAGCTCAGGGCTGATCTTCCTCACACACACACACAAAAAAACCTCAACAATAGGAAAACAACTCAACTAAAAAATGGGTCATAGACTTTAACAGACACCTCACCAATGAAGACATGTAAATGCAAGCAAGCATGCCAAAAGATGCTCCACAAGACATATAACATCAGGCAAATACAATTAAAATAAAAATGAGAGAGCACTACACACCAATTAGAATGGTCAAAATCCAGAACACTGACAACACCAAATGCTGGTGAGGATGTGGAGCAACAGGAACTCTCATTCAATGCTGGTGGGAACACAAAATGGCACAGCCACTTTGGAACAGTTTGGCAGTTTCTTATAAAGTTAAACACACTCTTACCATACAATCCAGCAATTGTGCTCCTTGATATTTACTCAAAAGAATTAAAAACTTATGTTCACATAAAAACCTGCATGTGAATATTTATAGCAGCTTTATTTATAATTATCAAAACTTGGAAACCACCAGGATGTCCTTTAGCAAGTGAATGGATAAACTGTGGAATACCAGACAGTGGGATACTATTCAGTGCCAAAAACAAAATGAGCTGTTGAGCCATGATAAGACATGGAGGGAACTTAAATGCATATAACTAAGTGAAAGAAGCCAATCTGAAAAGGCTACATACTATATGATTCCAACTTATCAAATTCTGGAAAACGCGAAACTATGGAGACAGTAAAAGGATCAGTAGTTGCCAAGAGTGGGGAGAGGGGAGGGATGAATAGGTGGATCACAAAAGATTTTGAGGCCTGTGAAAATACTCTGATACTATAATGATGGATATATGTCATTATACGTTTGTCCAAACTCATAGAATGTACAACACGAGGAATGAATCATAATGTAAACTATGGCCTTTGGATGATTATGATGTGTCAATGTAGGTTCATCAATTGCAAGAAATGTACCACTGTGGAGGGGGATGTTGATGGTGGGGGAGGCTATATATACGGGAGAGCAGGGAGTTTATGGGAAATCTCTGTACGTTCCTCTCAATTCTGCTGTGAACCTAAAACTGCTCTAAAAAATAAAGTCTTAAAGAAAAAAATAAACAAAAGCTAGCTTTCTCCTATCTGATTAATGTGCTATTTGTGCCTTTCTATCTTTTGTATCATTCTGCTTTTTAAAAATAATTAGTAATTTGCAAACTGTATTTCTCTTCCCTTAATGCCTAGAATAGTAACATGTCACTGCTCAGCCTGCAATAATGTTTGTGGTACATAACCAAATGTTTTCCACAACAAGATGATGATCCCATCCTTGTCAGGTTAGGTCATACTTATAGTTTGGGGTAGCATGTTTTAATACAAAAATTGACATGAGGATCTTTTCCAGAAGCAGGTCCACAGAGGATGCAGGGACTCAAAAAGTACCATTTGAAAATTGTTGAAAGAAATTGAAAATTGTTGGGCTGGAAGAGAATATAGAGACAGAGTGATTTGGCTTGTTCCATTTAATTTGCAGAGTGCTGAGAAATAGACGATGAATCACAATTACAGGGATGCAAAAATAAAGAAGGATCTTCTAAAATAGATGGTGTCCAAGAATAGAAGGTTTATGCAGTAGAGAGTTTTACAGTCACAGGTGATTTTAGCACATGTTGAAATATTGTAGAGGGAATGCCTATATTTAGCAGACGTTTTGGGGAAAGTGGATGAAGGGTGAATAATATAGATTTCTCAAACACTTTATAGAAAGTTATTGCATTATAGCCTACAATGCAAACTTTCAAAGTCATTCTTTCCTTAAATGTTCAACTTGTCCTTCACAGTTTTAAACATTATCTATATGGGTATCTGAACCCTTAGAATCTTGACTTCAGACACTCCACCTTTATAGACTTGAAGTACACTTTAAAAACTTTCTATGATTTATTGAATATATTATAAATTGTCATTTTTGTCAATTTGTACTAGTTAATAATATCGACTTATTTACTCATGATCATATATTTAAATAAAATATCCACTGATTTCAGGCTGAACATCAGGAATCTTTGGAGAGACAGCAAGAGAGACAAAGTGGAAAAAACATTTCTTCTGCTCTCTTCACAACAATAAATAAAGTGGGCAATATCCAGGCTTAGAAAATTGCATGAGTTAGATAACAAACAGTGATAGTTTTTTATTAGTAGTATTGCTTTTTAAGCTTTTACAGGCTACTAAAATGACTGACAACTGAAAGTCAATTCAGTTAGTTTAAATCAAGAAATTAAGATTTCAACATATTGAATTTGTGATTACTTACACATTTTAATTTCTGCATATATTTATTCTAATTATTATGGTGAAGCTCATATAATCCTTACCCAAACTTTTTTAAAAAGAGCTATTGTTGAACAAAGTGCTATTATAAGTAATCTCTAAGAGTTTGATCTCCAGATGTGCTTAAAGAGATTTAATAAGAGATTTATTAAAGGTTTGTAAAAATGAGTTTGACAGACATCTTCTTTTAATCAGTGTTTTGTTTTGTTTTTGATACTTAACATGGGTAATTTTAATTTAAACTACGAAAAATGTCAATCACTGATGTTTTCTTGGGCCTAAATACCATCTTAGTACAAATAGAGGAACACACATAGTAAGTTCTTAAAAATGATAGCTGTACTTACAATTAGCTTCCATTATATGAAAGTGAAAATATTTATAAATCTACCTAAATTTTTATATCATGCATCTTTAAAATTTTCCTTATTGAAATTCCTTTTCGCAGCATATTTAAAATATTTAACACCATTAAGTGTTATAAAATATTTAATACCATTAGGTGAATAGCTTTGATGTAGACTATAAAGATACTAATTTAATTTATACACTTGATTTATAAACTACATTATTATAGGTTAAATGACTAAATTATTTATATAACATGAAGGCTAATTTTTAAAAAAATGGGTTGAAACACCGTATGTAGAATTTTAGGTAAATAACATAACTTCTTAAGACCTAATCCCCATTTGCTTTGTAAAAATATGCTAATTAAACTAAATGATTTTAAAAATGCCTTTTGAGAATTTTGAAACTAATATTTACTTAGCTTTCATGTTACAGCAAACCTTTTACTGTGTAATTTAACACACCTGAGTCCATTCATAATTGATATTTAAGGAAAATTCAACTACACTAAAAAATAACTCGACTGTAACTGTGCACACAGAAGAAGGGACCAGGCCACTCACCATTGTCTTTGAGCCCCTTGTGGAAATTCTCCCTGTTGTATCTTCCCTCCCTAGTTTCTGAATTCTTGGAGAAATCCAAGATGGTAGAAGAGACATGAGGGGAAAAAATGAACCCAGTTGTTGCAGGGATAGGAGTGAAGGTTTTCAAATATTAAGAATAAAAGACTACTTTTTTCTTGTACTTTTTCCTCCACAAATTTCCTCTAATGGTTCAGATTAGAAGAATTGAGGAACTTTCCAATTTCCTTTCCTTTTTTCTCCCCCTCATCACACCTTTGTCATCACATGCTCTTATTCTTTTCATTATTTTGCTTTATTTACAATTTGAAGAGGAAGAAATACTTTGGATAAGAGTCATGGTTAAACTCCAATGCTTACTGAGATCTAAATCTCGAAGTGAAAACCACATCTCACTGGCTTATCAATCATCTGAAGTCAGAAAATTTTGGACAAGTGATAACTACAGTTCTAATAACATGAAACCTGTGTGTGTGCATACACAATCCGAGAAATCAGAAACAGAATCATCTGACTGTAGCTTGTAAATATTTACAAGATCGACAAAAGAAATGCTTTACGAAGCAGGTTTATAATGTAAAGAAAAGTGATATTTATTTAAGACATCACTGTCTATTCAAATCAGTAGTGGTTAACAGTCATTTTAAACCTAAGGCAACAAGTAGTATTTACAACTAATGCCCTCTGCCCACTCACACCCTAATAAACCATAGAGGAATAAGACATTTAGGTAATTTCTGGACTGCCACATTAAGTTATGTGCATTCAAGATGAGGTTGCATTAGAGCTCATGTACCAAGAACCTTAGGGTACTGAAAGAAATTGCTCTATTTAGAAGGTGGAATGCAGTTTTGGGTTTTCCATTCTGACTGCATTAGGTCCAGGGTTGTAACAACCTGTTTACAATTTTAAGCAATTATTGAAGTCTTCATAGCAGGAGATAATTCCTTTTGTCTTGAAAGCCTTGATATAAAGTGGCTTGTGTCCAAGGATTTCCCACAATGACATAGTAGTTCACATAATGTGTAGCCCAGAAAATATGTTCCATTGTTATTGAACACTTACTGAGTAGCTAAAATGACCAATTTCTGTTATATATTTGATATAAGGACAGCTGAGTAGGACTATCAAACTTGATGAAAAGACATAAAATAAACCTAATCTGGTGGTAGTTTGCTGTGAATCAAAACAGCATCTCTCTTTAATGAAAGAGAACTGTATTATTATCAGAGAAAGAATTTTACCAAATTTCATTATAACAGTTTACAAAATTTCTTAAAAAGGTCTTTAAGTAATAACTAGTTGAAACTCTATCTGAAGCCCCTGAATTCACATTTTCCATCCTACTGCATGTGCTACGAAAAGACATTTCATGACAGAGAAAGACCTCCACTCTCAATAACACTGTGCACTTATACAGGACAGGCCACAAAAAAGTTTGGTTAATACAATTTTATCTGACTTGAATCACACATTCTGTCAGTCAGTGTTCTAATCAGAAATAGATGATACACTCAAACTGAGATAATTTGAAGAGTACTCACAAAGGATTTATTTACAAATATGTGAAGTTTGCAAAACACGAGAAGTACAGTAACCCAGTGCAATTGCATCTAAGTTCTTACTGCTCCTAGGGCAAAGAGGCATGAGTTCCTCTGTCTCTGAAGAAGGTGATTATGTGAACTCAGCATTGGTCTTCAGTGGAAGGACACATTCAGCTCGATGCAAGCGCTCAGGTGGAAAGCCAAAGGCAAAAATACTCTGACCTCTTTCTCCCGTCCTTTAATCTCCTGCTGGCCTTCCTGAACCCAAGGGGCACCAGGGGACACGGGCGAACTTTTAATTTGATCCACAAAGATGGATCTTCTGGGGCAGAGAATAAGATGGGGGAAAGTAAAGAGAGGATCTGGAAGGTCACACACAACAAGCAGAGTATTAAAAAAGAAGAAACATCTTTTTTTTCAGAATACAAAATGAAATATATTGTGTATATAAAATTTGGAAAATAAGTAAAATACATAATGGTGTAGACTATCTCTTTTACCAGTTATTACTCTTTCTGTTGAAAATGGAAAAACAATAACAGTGAAAACAAAAACAAACAAATAAACAAAAACCTCTTCAAGCACACTTGAAAAACAAGGAATTAAGGCAGTCTTTGGGATTGGTTTGATTTGGGACTCAAATGATGACACCAAAGACCCAGTTTTTCTTTGTCTCTCTGCCTGTCAATGTTAACCTAAAGCTGACACTTTATGGTGACAAAATGGCTGCAGCACTTCCAGGCTTCACATCTGCATACCGCAGCAATGTGGAAGAAAAATGCAAAGAGAAAGCTGGTCCCTGACATTTTTTTTCACCCAGTTTCCAGAAAATTTCCACCTGTATCTGTTTGGCCTGAATTGAATCACCTGAACCAATCTCTGTGGTCAGAGGAGAACCATAAGCAGATTAGTTTAGGATGAGGTCATTGAAAGCAGTAACTCTGACAGAGAAATAGAATTACCATCCCTCAGGGCGTGGTGACTACGCTTAGGAATAGGCAGAATTAATATTGTGAAGACAATCTCAGTATCTAGTATTGCTCCTTTATTCTCTACAACCCCTCTCACAGCAAGGAAGTAGGCTTAAACAGGTCAAGAACATTTCCTGATGGCATTTAGATACTAAATAACAGGGCTGGAATTACATTTTCAATTTTCTAGTTTAACATCCTATATTTTCCAACCATTATAAATTGCTATAGGAAGTAGTTTTCTGGTGTATAAAATGTCCCATGGTCTTCTGAGTAAGGGCTTTTAAAAAATAAAGCACAGGATCAAAAGCATAGATAAAACTGATAATTAAAGTAAACACACTTTAAGAAAGTGTTTTTTAAAAAATATAAGCATTAATTAATCGATTTTATAATAGATTAAGGACTAAGGTGCACTAACACATTTTTGGAAACAAAATTTGGAACCATCAGCATACTTGGAACAAGAACTGTGACTACTCAATGAGTACAACATAGATAAATATTTAACTATTCTAAATATAAAATGAGAAAATTTATGAATTAAAAAAATCAGATTACAAAAATTATAGAGAAGAAGGAAAGAAGTAGTTATTGAGCAACTATCATTTCTATGGTGAAATACTAATTATTTAATATATACTTAAATATGCATGTATATTTTTTGATCTCCTGAAATCTATTAATTGTCTAATTTATCATGCTAAAAATTTTTTATGTTTTTGTCTGTGACTTTGAACTTTATTCATGGTAGACAGTAGTTTTATATTTAATAAAATTTATAAAATACTTAATTCTAAAGATGTTTAAATGTATCTTTTTCTATTTATATCCTGATACTGTTAGATCAAATTATGAAACTAGGTGCTCTTGCTTGCCGTCTCCTCTAAGCCTTCTAAACTAGATAAGTATCATGTCCTAAGTAACAAAAACACACGACTTCCATTCCCCAGGGACATTGCTTCTTCTGCCAAAAGCAAAGAGATCAAAGGAAAAGTTGAAAGTGAAAGGTCAGATCTAATAGGCTCAGAGAGACAGTTTCTCTCACGCTGAGGCAAATAATATCCTTCTTAGTCATGCACCACACACCACTAAGTAAAGCTGAAGAAACGTCACACAGATGAAATGTCTGATTCAACATCATGCTCCCTGGGAGTTAAGTGTCCACAACCTACTTCTAAGCCCCAGTGTTGAACACAACCTCGGGCTTACTGCTGAAATATAGGGTGAATATAATATTTGGAAGAGAGGGGGCACAATTTATTGATACAACGTGAGATCTCATTATAGGTGTCAATCAGACTTTTTCTTTGTTTTTTATTTTATTTTTGTATAAAAAGGTCAAAATTTTTATATTATAGCAGAAAGTAATTCCTGCTCTTTCCAGCAGTTGAAAAAAGCAGTTGGTACCTAGATTTGTAAGTTGTGGTAGTGTGGGATAAAATATAGAGAAGAAGCATGTTGTGATGCTCCCCCAAAATGCCAGTTATTATGGCCAAACTGTAGTGACAAAGCACTTTTTTGTGTGTGTGAGGAAGATCAGCCCTGTGCTAACATGTGTCAATCCTCCTCTTTTTGCTGAGGAAGACTGGCCCTGGGCTAACATCTGTGCCCATCTTCCTCCACTTTATATGGGACACCAACACATCACAGCTTGCTAAGCAAGCTTAGCTTAGCTTGCGCGTCGGTGCGCGCCCGGGATCCGAACCAGTGAACCCCGGGCCGCTGCAGCGGAGCGCGTGCACTTAACCGCTTGCGCCACCGGGCCGGCCCCAACAAAGCACTTCTTTTATTAATATCTCATTTCTAGGAGGTTTCCTTATAGCTACTGGGAAAGTATTTTAGCTGTATGTTGATGTACTGACATTAAATTTGGTATTATATGTAGCTTGACACAACCAAGGAATCCACTAAACCATGCTACATTTAGAGAATACAATTTATAAACTTCAGATTAATCATGTATTCATATTTACTAAGCATGAAATATATACTACTCTTTGATAATTCCTTTCTGAGTAGATAGAACATAGCACACATGTTAAGTTATATGAAACCACACAGGCTGGGTTTATGCCCTCGTAGGATGAAAGTCTTATTGGGCTGTTGGGATGGTCCACAGCTCCTTCCCCCTCATCTACTCTCTATTTAGGCCAGCAGTGCAGAATCCGCAGAGAATCAACGCCCTCAGTGAGGTAGGAACGGTGGAAAGTACTCACAGAATCAATATCAGGGCTAAGTTTCTCTTAAAGCTCTTGATTGTGTTGGCAATGCGTCCAGTGTGAAGTTAACCTTTGTGTTGCCTTCAGGGCTTGCCGAAGTGGACTTTCCTCATAAAGGCCACGTTCCTGCCAGGGAACAGAGCAGTCCCCAGAGCTTTGCTATACAGACAGCTATGGGGAAAACACAAAAGTATTAATTAAGAATATAAATACAGTCTGTCTCTGCGAGTTATATATTTATTTTCTTTTTGTGAGGAAGATCAGCCCTGAGCTAACATCTGCCAATCCTCCTCTTTTTGCTGAGGAAGACTGGCCCTGGGCTAACATCCATGCCCATCTTCCTCTACTTTATATGGGACTCCGCCTCAGCACGGCCTGACAAGCGGGGCGTTGGTGCGCACCCGGATCCAAACAGCGTGAGCACTTAACCGCTACACCACTGGCCATCCCTGAGAGTTTTAATAATAGGTGGAAGTAACTCTCTGGGATTGGAGAGTGCCAGATACATTTTGTCCTCAAGTTCACTTTAAGGCTCCCAGTCCCTTCTCACAAAGCTATTGTCATTTATCTCACTCAGCTTATTTTTTAGCAATACACTTTTTATATTAAAACAAGGAATCAAAATCCCATGACTTAAACCTTGAAGCATGATGAGTTTGTTAAGCCTTTTGGATTTATAACTAAACCAAAGTAGGAAAGGAGTAAGTAAATTAACATTTGCTGAGCAACTGTTGTCCCATGTTGACAAAATGTTAAGTATTTAAGTCACAGAGGAAGTTCTTGAGGAGAACATCAGAAAGTTGATTATAGCTCACGCCATATTTATCCCTAGGAGATAAAATAGAAAAAAAATTGACAGAGGAAAATATATGACATAATGAAAATTATGCAAAACAATATATTATTTCTTAATATTAAAATATTTAATAATGATTTAAATAATAATTTTCTTACCAGGCACACAGTAAGTTATAATTTGTGGGCCTCCTCTCCTTTACCACTGCACATATCTGTTTTTTTCGAAGACCCTCAAAGATATATATCTTTATTTCCATTTGCTTTCAGAACAGATTAAAATACACAAGTTTACAGGTTTTTCATTGATTTTAATTTGGGTTGACTCCATCCTCAGGCTATAAAGGGAGGTATAATATGATCACCAGTAAGCTGTCTCTCAATGATTTTCAGGATGGGTTATTGTTAGGAATGTTTATGACAGATAAGTAAATCCATTTCAGTCTTATGGAAATGTGTTAAAGTGTATCTCAGATGGTCAATTTTCTGACTGAGTGTCTTTCCCAAAACTAAGTGTCTAAATTATTTTTCGCTTTAAACCTTAGGATTTGTTTTATCTTTTTACTGGTAAATTAGGTTTCTACCAATTGATTATAATTATTATTTAATAAATTAGCTTAATTAAGAAATAACTATAAAAGGATAATCTAAACATAAGAAAATCAACCTCCCTTTTTTAACATGGTGGTGTATATTTAACAACTCTGCTTTGGTTAGCAAATTTTGTATTGGTAAAATCATAGCAAATATAAATAAATCAGAGAGACTGCTCTGCATGGTAAATTGTTTTGCTTGAAAGTGAGAACATGATTTGGAAAACTTTGTTTTCAATGATTTTGTTTATAAGATCTTGAAACAAAAGCCAAATCATGAATTGTTTACATAACACTTTGGACAGTTTTTTCAATATATACAGAAGGATTTTCAGAGTATAAATATACTTAAGTACCATGCTCATTCATTATTTTTGTCTTTTTATATTGGTAACTCATTTTAATAAAGCTCACTATCTCCCAGGAAATGTTACTGTTTGGTATGAATTGGAGTTCTTAGTACATTACTACATTTTTAAACACTGACAGTGCAATGCTATCGAGACTTCCCTAGTCTCATTTCTGATTCTAGTCTCCAGGATAGGTCAACTTCTCATGTATCTTCAGTTGTCAAATATATATGGACGACTCACAATGTCCTATTTCTTGCTCAGCTCTCTCTCCTAAGTTCTAGGCTGCAGCTTCCTAGTGGAAATCTTCACATGTCTTCCAGATGCATTAAACTTGACTGTCCAGAAATAAACCCTCTTCATTCCCCCTCCTCTGTATTCTTCGCTTCAGTGAATGGTATCGTATTTCACCCAGTTCTAGGACCAGGAAGTTGAGGGCTGTTTTTGACCTTTCCTTCTCCCTTAACGCCCCTATACCTAATTGATCATGGAGTTCTGTTGACTGAACCTCCCAGACCATCGTTGTTAAAATAGTCTCTTACAAATCCTCTGCCTACCATTTTGGCTTTCTCTGATTCACTCATTGAATGTTGCCAGCATGATCTTCCTGAAATCAAAATATGGCCAGGATACTTTCCTGTTTCAAATCACCTAGGCTGCCTAAGATGGCAAGTGTCCTCGCAGGATTTATGAGACCTTTCAGCACTTGACCAGTGGCTTCTTCTTCATACTGTTCTCAGGCAATCCCCACCCTTCTGACAAGCAGTAGGCATAGGGAACTCATTCAGCTCTTCAGCTTTGCCAGGCTCTGTCTCACTGCCATGTCTTCCAATGGGCAGGCCCCGTGTATGCCCAGAATATTTTTCACCCTCCCTCTCCCTTCTTCCTATTCACTGGCCTAACTCTAAATCAAGCATCTGTCTTAGTCTGTATGTCAATCCCTCTAAAACACTTCCTATGGCTTCCCCTTAAGCCTCCCTTTCAGATTCAAGTAGGAGTCTCTTCAACGTGTTCCCATCGCACACTGCATCTTCTTTTCATAATACTCATCATATTTTACTGAAATTGCTTCTTTAGTTGCTTCTAAAATTAATTGTTATTTTATTATATGTCTCTCTCACTAGGCTGTAATCTCCATTCAAAACCTGGTGAATCTTTTCTTAATGTTATATCTCCTTTGCCTAGGACAATGACCACATATGGTAGCTTAGTGAATATTTATTGAATATATAAATGGTTGAATGTTGGTATGAATAGTGAATTTGAGCTGAATGTGATTGATAAACAGTTTGGCTAGAAACTGTTTATATATCCTTATACTTGAGTCTCAATTCTAAACAAAGTCTAATGAATTAAAATTGATTCAGAAATATTACATTTAATATGGCATCAATTTGATATTATGATTAGAAATATATACGTAGAACCTAGTTGAATACTTATTACACAAATGCTAAGAGATATCTTGTCAAATTGACCTAATAACATTATTTAATTTCATTTATAATTGAAAATTAGCTCAGCATAGTGACATACTCTTTTTCTTTTTTTAAATTTAGGGTATATTGCTTAGTGTCTTCTGTTTATTCCAAACATGATCATTCTTTTTACACCAAGTTTTATTTGGGTGGGACTGTCTTACCATTAAGGATATCATAAGCAAAGAAAGAAGTTAGCCAATTGGCTATTTTTCACGAAGCGCCAATTATTGAAAATTATGGTTTACCTTTTGTTAAAAATGTATTTTCTGGACCAGCTCGGTGGAGTGGTGGTGGGATTTGCCTGCTCCACTTCGGCAGCCTGGGGTCTGCAGGTTCAGATCCCAGGCGTGGACCTACACATGGCTCATCAAGCCATGCTGTGGCGGTGTCTCACATACAGAATAGAGGAAGATGGGCACAGGTGTCAGCTCAGGGACAATCTTTCTCAAGCAAAAAGGGGGAGCTTGGCAACAGATGTTGGCTCAGGGCCAATCTTGCTCACTGGAAAAAAAGAAATATATATATATATATATATCTCTCTAATATTAACTTGCTCAGAGTACTTGATTTTATATGCCATGATTCAAACATATCACCTACATTATTTATTTTCCCTTTACAGATAAGAGAAAACCTTTATTTTTGGAAGATGTCCAATTCTATCTTAGAAAGGGACTAATCTATGTTCATAAAGTAAATTCCCAGAAGGCAATGACAACTTGAAAAACTGTCATGGGAATTGTCCACATGGAATTAGGTTTTGGGAGTCTTTTCCTGTGTGTCTTAGAAAATGATAAACAAGTTCTCATAATTTAACTTTTTGCACGTGTAAGAATATTTTCACCGAAGAGATTTTTCATCTTCCCTGGGAACTAATGCATTAATTATCAAGATCTTCATAGACTGGGACAGTAAACAACCAGAGCAAAAATCCATTGGTGGTATGGTGATATTTATTTTTGTCATGGGATGTGAATAAGAAAGAATATACAAAGAAAAATGCAGGGTATTGTAATAACTTTAGTATGATAAAATCCCAAACTCCAACCCAACGCTAATATTTACTCTGTTACTTTTGTTTGTTTAAATCTTTTTTTCAGAATTCTTCCTTAGCACTGACCATTG
Source organism: Diceros bicornis minor (assembly GCF_020826845.1). NCBI lineage: Eukaryota > Metazoa > Chordata > Mammalia > Perissodactyla > Rhinocerotidae > Diceros > Diceros bicornis. The sequence goes on along the minus strand of NC_080762.1, from coordinate 50,350,862 downwards.
ACAACCTATGTCATAAATTTTCTAAACAACTAATTGCCTTATTTGTGTCTATTGTATATGTCACCTATAAAGTTTATTTTGAAGATGATATGGTCATTTACATTGAAAACCCAGGAAAATGAACAAACCATTAAAATAAATAATATATTTGGTAAAGTTAGCAAAACACAGTCAACATTTATAAAAAAGAGAAAAGAATTTTCCTTTACACTAGCAATAATCAACGAGAAAAGTAACAGAAAATAAGATAACTATTACAATAGTCAAAAATAAGTCTAGTAAGTATTTGGTGTTTAGGAATTACCAAGGAATTAATGTAATGGGGAGCATTTTAAAACTGTTAAAGAATATAATAAAAGATGTGAATATATGAGGAGCTTTATCATGATCATGGATGGAAAGACATTAATTTCCTTCTGAGGAAAATATGAAATAAAAAAAGGACACATTTTACATATATTAAGATATTTTACCAAGTCATAGTTATTAAAAGTGTGATATTGGGGGCTGGCCCCGTGGCTTAGTGGTTAAGTGCGTGTGCTCCGCTACTGGCAGCCCGGGTTCAGATCGGGCGCGCACTGACGCACCACTTGTCCGGCCATGCTGAGGCAGCGTCCCACATACAGCAACTAGTAGGATGTGCAACTACGACATATAACTATCTACTGGGGCTTTGGGGAGAAAAAGGGGAAAAAAAGGAGGAGGATTGGCAATAGAAGTTAGCTCAGGGCCGGTCTTCCTCAGCAAAAAGAGGAGGATTGGCATGGATGTTAGCTCAGGGCTGATCTTTCTCACAAAAAAAACCCAAAAAGTGTGATATTGGTATCAAAACACTCCAACAGACAAATAGAACAGAATAGTGAGCCTCCAATTATTTTTTGAGAGAAGTAACACCACAAATTTATATTAAAGAGTAGCCTATTTAGTTGATTGTGTTGAGAAAGTTGATTCACCACATGGGAAACATTTAAGAAGAATTTCTATATCACACATGTGTATGTTTAAATAAAAACTCCAAGTGATTTAATACTTAACTGTGAAAGGTTAAAAATAATAAATCTAATAGAAGAAAATATAGGAGAATATCATCATGATTCTTAAAGACCCCAAAAGACCAATCTGTAAGAACAAAAAGAAAGTAAATTGTCAAGTTGGCAAGGGTTATTTACAGCATTAACAATTGTAAAAGATTAATAGCTAAAGCATAGAGAAAACTTCTGCTAACTTGTTAAAAATAAAAAAAAATCAAATTAATATAAATATTAACAAAGAATATGGAGATCAGTTCACAAAAGAGGAGACCTAAATGGCAAATATGCACATTGGAAAGATGTCCAACTTAACTAACAATCACAAGACCACAAGTTAATTTAGTGAAATACTACTTTATATCTTTCGTGTTGATAAAAGTTAGAAAGTCAGATAGCATTAAGAGCTGGTAAGGATATGGGAAGATAAAATTTGAAATATATATAATATGTGTAGACATATATGACATATGAAATATATAAAAATAAAAAAATATATAAAATATGTGTATGATCCAGCAGTTCTATTCTGGACATATAGCCCAGAGAATTGTTCACAATGGTATCCAAAAAGACATAAATGAGATTTTTCTAAGCTGAGCAGTTTCTGAAAGCAAAGAATTAGAGACAGTGTAAGTGTCACTAAGGAAAATTTAATGTATTGTAAATCTACAATAAGCACTAAAGCAAAGCAGTCAAAACCAAAGAACTATGTGAATAAGAGCAACATGACTAAATACAAAAAAGAATGTTGATTTATTTTATTTTTTATTTTTTTAGATGTTAACATATAATAGGTTTATTGTTATTTTTTAAAATTATTTTATTGAGATCATGTTGCTTTTATGTTATTTATAGTGCTATATCAGTTATAAAAATTCCATAGACACAAAACATGTATTATTTTTTCTAGAATACACAAATATGAAACTAAATAATTGGAAGATAAATTGCAAGATGTGCATTAATTCACTAAAGTTAGTGCCTATTAGGAGAAGCAGATAAAACTGGGATTGAGGGACAAAGGTGAGTACACAGATTCATGTAGGAGCCAATGACAATGGCGTGGCATGGGCTGAGGAATATGATCAGTTTGGTCCTATGTACTTAGGATCTTAATTAAATGAATAATAAATACTACACCTATTTTTTAAATTTTGGACTATATACTGAAAAGTTATTTTCATTTTTATTATTTGCTAAATGTTTCTAGTAGGAAATAAAGCAAATGACTACATTTGGGGAAAATTAAATATAAAGATTGAATGCAATCAAATAAAAATAAAAATATTATACCAAGTCAAACACTAGTTCTTCCATATAACAATACTTATTCAGGTGTCATTGGCTGAGTAATATACCCATGATGAAAATATTATCTGTCTTTTTATTAAACAACTTCTAATACTAATTAGAATCATTATTAAGAACTGAAAGTTCCAATTTATGGAAACATAATGAATGCACTAAATAAGAAAGCTTCAAAATATAAAAAGCAAAAGTGCACATAAATTCTAGTGAGAAATTTGCAAATATCCATTGCAGTGGGAGATTTTAACACACATTTTACAATTATTGATAGTTCAATTAAAATTGCCAAAGCTTTAAAAAGATTTTATATATGTAATTAAAAACTTAATTTATTGGAAATTATATTCCTATAAAATGTTACTTACCAAAACTGATTCAAGGGGAAATAATAACATAGTACATAGGAATAAACACAACAAAACATGCGTATATTAAAAAGTATAAAATTTTATAAAGACATTATAATGTCTTCATAGGTAAGAACATTCCATATCATAAAGATGTCATTCTCTCCAAGTTGATCAATAGATTTAATATAATTCCAATGGGATTTTTGAGGACTAATAATAACACAGATAATCCTGAAAAAGAAAAATAAGGATAAGTTATGAAGCTAATGGAGACCATGTAGCACAGGAATAGACAAGCATCAGTGAAATGGAATAGAGGTATCAGAAACAGATCCAAATTTGACATATTTGGCTTTGAAGAGCACTTAAGAATGAATGGTCCAGCAAATAAATGGAGACTATTTATTGTATATCATTAAAAAATAAATGAAATGGGCTTTCTACCTCATACCATACATCAAAATTATTTCTTTATAGATGAAAAGCTTTAATGCTTATGTTAAAATGGAAAATAAAAAAGAAGAGAGCAAAAGATATAACAATTAATATAACAATTTTAACAATTAGTAATTCTATCTGCCTTGTGAAGTTCAGGGATACAAAAAAACCAATAGTTACATATGAATATAACTTAGAGAAGCGGGGAAAGAGGATGAGTGCTTTTTTTTTTTTTTTTTTGTGAGGAGATCAGCCCTGAGCTAACATCCGCCAATTCTCCTCTTTTTTTTGCTGAGGAAGACGGCCCTGGGCTAACATCTGTGCCTATCTTCCTCCACTTTATATGGGACGCCGCCACAGCATGGCTTACCAAGCAGTGCGTCGGTGCGCGCCCGGGATCCGAACCAGCGAACCCCGGGCCGCCGCAGCGGAGCGCGCGCACTTAACCGCTTGCGCCACCGGGCCGGCCCCAGGATGAGTGCTTTTGGTTTTAACCTCATATGTTCTGGGTTTAATGTAGGGGAAGTGATATCAGGGCTGGTATCAATTTCTCCCCATTTATGTTCATTCCTCAATCTTGAGGGATTCCAGGCAATGACCAATCTGGCTACTTCCTGCTGAATCAGGGCATAGATCCAGATTAGAGGAATGAGACTGTTTAGCACTCATCTGGAAATATTTTTTTGTTTCCAGTTTCAAGTTGACATTTTGTATTATTAGAACTTTTGTACCTTGTTTAACAGTTTGGAATAACATCTAAAGGCATATTAAGTATCTGACCAAAAGGATAAGAAGTATAGACAACCCAAATTTTAACTGTCCCTGAAAAATAGACTTAATCCCTTGGGGAATCCAAGAAAACAGTTCTGAAAATCAATTTGGACTTGGTACCTCTGGGGATACCTGCTGATAAGTGACGTAAGTTGTTCCATTTCATAGAACCAATCTTTTAGTAAGACGATGATGTAGGTGGGCTCCCAAAGTTAGGCCTATATTGTGTAAGCAAGTAACCAGGTATTTAATAAGAAGTATTTCTAGAGAAACAAAAAGAAAAACAAGGTTAATGATTAGAGCAAATTTTAAACCAATTTCTGAGGACAGAGTGTAGCCAGTCATAAGATTTTTAGATGTCAGAGTCAAGGCATCTTTTGCAGTTTGAAAGGTCTCTGATGATGTCATCAGGTATTCAGGTATCTTTCTGAGTGGCTTTCATAGTAACAGACCTGAATCTCTCTTAAGTTTATATCAAATCCTCCAGCTTCAATATGTAAGGCTTTAGGGAAAAGCACAGATTCAGTTCTCAATGATTCCAAATGAAAAGGACAGAAAGAATTGAAAACGTTAGTTTGGAGATTTGTAGGCAGATATTTCAGGAGACTAGAAGAACTCATGATCCAGTCCAGTTAACAGATATAACAAAAATCTTAAAGATAATTAACAGAACCAGAATTTAATATCCACAAATATGTATTATAGTTTTTGTTGAAACACAATTTTTTTCTCTAAAATCACACTCCTTTTTACCAAAGACGGCCAAATTAAGACTCACTGTTTTATAAAATAAGTCTAGTTTTAACAAACTTGGCCCAATTATTTATGTAAGTACAGCAAGACTAGCAACTGATCATATAGGCTCTTTTAAATCTGCTTTGCTGGAACTCTTTATAAGGAATCTCAGATGGAACTTTAAAGGCCTCTCAAGGCCACGAAAGCCAAGCCAAGGACTTGTCATCAGACTTGCCTGTAATACCTACAGATTTGGATGAATTTTTCTCTTCTTTTGAGGCTCCCCAAAATATCGAGGTTCCAGGCACCTGCCAGATAAGTGACCTTCCTTACTTATCGGTAAGGTTACTGTTTGGGAATGTTGTAAACAAGGTACCAGGCCAATACCTCCAAGTGGCTTTATTCCATGATGTCCAATCCTTATTCCTCAACAGCTGTCCAGTCATATCCGAGCCTGTATATGTTTTTTAAATATGATGTTCCAGTCAAAGCTTTGGTAATATAACCATCATTTTTAATTGTGTCCTGTTATAAGAAGAACAGAATCTTATTGAACTTATGTAAACAACTATACTGTCATGAAATAAGAACATTCACAATAAAAGTTTTCAAATTTTGGAGGGATCAGGTAGGGAGAAAAAGTAAACACTTCAATTTTGCTTACAAATGTACAAGTCGTGGTTCCTTAAAAGAAAAGAGAAAAAGTTTTTCTTAAACCTGGAAAAACAAAACATTTAAAAAAATCAGCAATATTTCAACATAAAGTCATAAGTTATAATTATTCTTGTCAGTTTACTTAGAATTCTGTAATTTTTTACCTAGTTCAGTTTTATAATCTGAAAGTTTATCAGAAGCCTGTATTTTAGAGTGTCAGAGTCCTTTCCATGAATTTCTCTGAAGATGAAACACATCTGCAAAAACATCAGAGTAAAACAACTGTCTATAAACAACAAAACATTCAAAAATGGCAGTTGACAAAGAAATTTGGTTATTTCTGTAACATACATCACTTTAAGATAACCAGAATTATGACTGATAACCAGGACAGATCAGAATTTTAGGAATGTTATACAATTTGAAAACACCTATATTGATAACATTTATCCACATAATATCATAGGTTCCGTGAAGTAACGTTTAGCTATCCATTTAAACAAGGTGACAACCAAAGATCTTGAAGGCAAACAAAGAGAGCCAGATAGTTAAAAACTTTTTATCTTTTATATATCTATTTAGTTTACCTGTCCTTAACAATTATATTTAGATTAGATTGTGTACAAAAATTTCATGAGACATGAAGCAAAATCAGTTATTATTCTAAGTTATTACTTTTGTTGACAAATTTTGTAACAAAGATGACTCTTCTGCATCATATCCAATGTTAACAACTCTGAAAACATATTTATTTTAAATCAAACCAGCAAACTTAAACAGGCTTTTTTTTTTTTTTTTTTTTTTACCAAAGATCATGTTATATTATGTTAACTTGACAGACATCTGGGCTAGTTTCTGTTACATTCAGAAATAACTTATAAAAGTGTTTATTCCAAGCCGATCAAATAGAGCTCCTTTAGAATCTGTACCATCTGGAGGCAAACAAATACACGCAGAGACAGATAAACACAAACAGAGATTTTTAAAATTTTAGCCAGGTCTCGGGTACAAAAGTTGAAACAATGGTGGATCCAAATTGTGACCTGTTTAGATGGCCAAAGACTTTTACTATAGATGTTTTTCTTTTTGTTGTAAGGCCTTTTTACAGCTCTTTTTGAAATAAATTTGTCTCCTAGAAGTTTCTGTATAGTAATCAAAGATTGCATCTCCTCCTGAGAGGTTTTGAATCCTCTCTTTTAAGGGTAACACTTAAGGTGGACTCGTCTGAAACATAGGTTCTCCAGAATGGCCATTACAATTTCAAACTATCTCAAAAGTTTACTTATTTGTATTTGTTTGACTTTAGACCATGAATTGGGGGAGTTGAAGTGGGGAGGCTCAGTAAGAGAGGAGCAGCAGGTGCAGCTTCAGCTGCTGCCATGTTTCACTATTTAATTATTTTCTTTTAAAGCTGCAGTACAGTATTCCTGATTTCATGTAGAAGCCTCAAAAAATTAAAATAGGCTTCCCATTGGTTGTTTAACTCTGTAGCTGGCTTTTTCCAATTGTATAAGCAAATACACCAGTTTGGGTAAACTGAAATAGCCCCCTTTTGGCCATTTTAAAGTGAGATCTCCTTTAGCATGTTTAACTAACATTGCCTGAAGGGACTTATATGCTCTTACAATATCAGGCAGGGGAAATATTCCCTTTCCCCAGTGAGACACAATGTCTATCCCCACAATATAATCTATAATACAATCAAACAAAAGAGATGTAACCATTTTACATAAAGCCCATTTAAATATTTTAACGTTTATAAAACTTCATCTTAATTCCATCACTCTTATACCTCTAATTACAACTTTTATTAAGATTCCATTAACAAGTTTCAGTGTTACAATACTGTGTAGGGGAAGCATTCCCAGCTAGATATGACATTTATTTCCAAAAAAAAAACACATTCAAAGTCAACATAACCTTTTTATATAATATTAACTTTAACACTTTAATCTTTATAGTGTTATCGACCTAAGCAGCCTAACCATTTTTCCAAACACTTGTTGGTCAGTTTTCTTATTGTGATTTTTGCCTTCTGGCTTTTTAAATTCTTCAAACTGGGATGAATATAACAGGCCTATCTGAGGTCCTTTAATGTTGGGGGGCTAATAGGGGTCCCTTTAGCCCATGGAACATTAGTCAGTGTTTTATTCAAATCTGTGTTTTAACCTCATTTATGTCTGCTTTGTTCATCCCATTTTTTCTTTTTCCAATAACCAGCTGAAGATTTCCATCCTACTGAGAGAGTCCTGTGACTCTTTCCTTTTTAATTTCTCTTTGTTTTTTCCCCTTTTAATATTTGTCTTATTTACCTCACTGTCTTCTTTACCTTATTATTATTATTTTTTAACTCTAAAACACCTTGTTGAAGAGTCCCTTTTGTCCTCTCAGCTTCCCTTTACTCCTCTGTTAACTCAGTGCCTTCATTAGCATCTGTAAGACCATGAAAGGAAGCTGAAACCCTGAGTTTAATTAAGTCCTTAGGACTAGTCATTGTATTTCCTTTTCATAGGTACCAATAAAACAGTTGTTTATGATAAGATCTCTCTAAAACTTTTCCAACTTAAGGATCCATTGTTTGGCCATGTTTTTCTCTCCAGAGTCTAAAGAATATTGTGGCCATGTGGTGTTACAAAAGAAAATCATTCCTTTTTAGACATTGGCTTATAACTATAATTAGACCAATTATTCAAAATTTCCCTGAGGGGCTTTTCTGACGAACCGATGGTGAACTTCCCATTATTATGCAAAGTTGATGCGTCCCACACGTACACACAGACACAGTCACACAAACAAACACCAGAAAAAAACCAGACACCAGCAAATTAGTTCCCAAATTTCAGGTAAAGTCCCAGAATTATTCCCACCCCGAGTGCCTGCCCAGATGGTCCTATTGGACCCCAGATGGCCCTGCTGCATGCGGAGGGACCCCAGACGGAGGGGAAGGAAGTTCTTGGGCGTCCCCAAGGCAACTTACTGAGTTTCAGACTGAGTCTGTTGACTCATCAGAAGCAAAAACAAACAAACAATTCTAGAGCCTGTTTCCTTGCCATAAGAAAATGTGCCTAGGGTCAGTGGTGCAGAGTCAGACAGAAAGTACTGGGGGCAGTCCTTAGGGCAAATCGCCTAGGCAGCTGCTGGGCTGCTTCCCAGGAAATCCCAGTCGGCCTAGGGACACGGAGCCATGGGCAAAGAGCCTCCTGGCTGTTCGCCAAATTGTTACCAGATACATACCCAGGTTCCTTACCCACGGCACAAGAGGGGCCAAATAAAACTAGAATGCCAGGCTTATGGCAAGGAGTGTTTTTATTTTGGGTGACGTCAGCTGGGAGACGAGAGCTCTCCAATTTGTCCCATCTCCCCAAAAGTTGGGATGCAAGGGGTTTTAAAGGTTGTGAGGAATGTGGCTGCTGGTAGGGTGGGGGAACCTGTGGCCTTGCTCATCGGAGCTTTCCCACCAGCCTGCCTTTGGCATTGTGAGGCTGCTTGCAGGGAAGAGGATGGCGGATAAGGGAATTGCGGGTGGGTTTCCTTCAACTGTCTCCGTCTCCATGGTGGATGGTGGATTCTGGTGCCAGGAAGCCGGGGAGTTGAGGTGTGAGAAGCTTTAGCTTCTGGATATCAGTTTCCCTGTAACAAACGTCAAGAACTGGGAATTAGCCAAAACATCAGTGTGAGCCCAGCTTGAGGCCACCTGGGCTTTTAACAATTAATAACTTCTATCTGCCTTGTCAAGTTCAGGGATACAAAAAAAGACAATAGTTACATATGAATATAATTTAGAGAAACAGGGAAAGAGGATGAAAGCTTTTGGTTTTAATACCATATATTCTGGGTTTAATGTAGGAGAACTGATAACAGGGCCAGTATCACATACACATATGAAAGATATTGAACTTCATTAAAAATCAGCGAAATAGTAAACATCACATTATAATATATTTAGCACACATGAGTTGGGCAAAATTTAAGTCTGATCATTTCTAATCTTGGGTCAATGGAGACTCTTATGCAATTCTGATGGGAGTATAATTTGGTACATAAATTGATACCATCTCGAAAAGTGATACCATCGAAAAGATGGATTTCCTATAATCTATTGCAATTTCACTATGGTGTGTGTACAAGAGATTCTAGAAGATGCATTAAGGAACATTACAAGAACGTCCGTTGCATTATTGTTCACAATAGCAAAATCTGAAAACAGGCCAAAGTTTCCTCAATAGGAGATGGATAAATCAAATTGTCTTTTTGAAGAATAAAATATCAGAGAACAATGGAAGTAGATATACCCACTCATGTGAAAACTACTAAAGAAGAAGGACGAGAAGAACAATGAGGGTCAGGAGAAAAGAAAGACAATGAAAAAGACAAGTTCAAATAGTAGTTACCTCTTTTTTTCGTGTGTGTGAGGAAGCTTAACCCTGAGCTAACATCCATTCCCATCTTCCTCTACTTTATATGGGATGCCGCCACAGCATGGCTTGACAAGTGGTGCATTGGTGCGCACCCGGGATCTGAACCTCTGAAGCCCTGACCATGGAAGCTGAGTGTGTGCACTTAACCGCTACACCACCGGGCGGGTCCCAGTAGTTACCTCTTGAGATGAAGCAGAAAGGATGGGATAGGGAATGAACACATAGATTTTGGTCATTGTGATGGCATTTTGGGTCTTGAATTGGATTCATAGGTTTTCATTTTGTTGTAAACTTCATAGCTTATACATCTATACTGCATACTTTCCTTTGTATAAATTGAGTATTATTATGCAATGTAAACAACTAAAATCATGCAAAATGTAATTCACCTTCATATTTCCAACCCATAAACAGTACCAGCACATAATAGACTCTTCATACATATTTGATAAACTAAAGGATAAATGATTAAAAACACATTTCAAATATTTACAGCAGTAGGGGAAAGACTTCAAAATACATATTAAAAAAAGAGGGCAAAATGATGTAGAACAATAAAACATTTCTACAGAGAACAAAGCCCAAGTTAGGACATAAAAGAAAGTCTATGACTGAGAGGCATTTCTTAAACCACTGAATCCACTTAACCAGATGGCATTTCACTTACAGGTAAAGAGAGCTGTGGAGCTCTGTGTATTCATAATCTTAACATCGCCTTCTTAGGGCTGGAAGACTAAGGCCAAACAGAAATAAGCATCCTCAAAATCTAAGGGGCAGAATTTATTTGTAAAACATGTAACAGGAAATTCAACTCACAAAACAACAACCTTTTCAGACAGAGGCTATCAGAATTTTAAGATTCTTCACAATTATCAAATACCCTTTCAAATTACTGAAGTGCTAAACTTGCTTTTAGGCAAAGTGGAATTCTCAGTACCCAGATATCAATTACTCCACTTTTATTTTAGGTTGACAAAGGGAAGTTAAAGCTAATTATTGTATTTGTGTGAGTGCTACAATTTGTTGAAGGCTTGTAAATGAAGAATGTTTAACTGATAATTCAGAGAAAAAGTCTTTATCAAGTGGATATATTTCTTTTGGGGGTTTAGAAAATATGTGATTGTTTTACATAAAACTCTTGGCTAGGCACAGAAACAGCTATATTACAATCTAAAAATATACTTCTCACACAAATCACATAACATGACAAGGCTGTCTCATCACCACCCAGCAAGACTTTACTCCATAATTTAGTAGGTTGGAGCCCTTCTCCAGAGCCAGGCTACTTTGGCTCTAGAAGATCTACCTGTATGACTTTGGGCAAGTGTCTTAATTCCTCTGTGCCTTAGTTTCATTGTTTGAAAGTGGAAAAAGATAATAACACTTAATTCATAAAGGTATTGTGAGAATTGAGTCCAACATATGGTAGAAAAATCAATAAATAATTGTTCCTTAAATATTTTCACGGTGACATAATAAACAAGGGATAATTTATCCAATAGCATCAAATATTATCTTTGAGTCTTTAGTCATGTTTCCAGACATAGTGCTTGGCATATGGTGGAAGCTTAGTAAAGAATTACAGAATAAATATATTTGGGGATGTTCACCAATTTTCCAATGAAAGTCTTTCTCAACAACATATTAGCATTGATTGTAAAGAAGCAACACTGAGAAATGGCTGGGGATGGGGATAGAATAGAAGTCTGAGTTGAGGCACGCAGCATAAATGTTGCAAATGTTCTCCCCTTTCTATCATATTGTCATCTCTGTACTTCACACCCATAAAAGCCAATAGGCTATTGAGAAATTCACTAAAGGCTTGATTCATTCAAACATTTATTGAGAAGGTTCTAGATGACAGTCGTTGTGTTGTGATCAGCAAACAAAATGTCCCAGTTCTGGTGGAGCTGTTGTGGACACAGATGGGAAAACAGGCAATCACGAGAGTGTCATTTTTCCATAATTTTCCTAAAAAATAAAAAATTTTTAATCCACTGAAAGTAGAAAAGGAACTGAGTATTTTCTCTTCTATTATCTGCTATCTGGGCAGGAAAGGAAATTACCTTATCCCAAAATTTATTTTTAATATACTGTGTGGTGGTAAGTCAAAAGGAAAATCCTTTCCTTTAGAGCTCTGGACAACTGCTGAAGAATGGAGAACAGTAGCTCTCACTGCAAACATATATGATTTTTCTGGTAAAAGATGTAATTCCGTTTTACCTTTTCTCGTTTTTTTTTTCTAATTAGAAGTTATTCTCAATTATTAGGACCAGAGACATTAGTTTATAGAGCCTTAGAGTGTTTCTAGAAGAATGACATCTAATCTACCATCATAAAGATTAATTTACTGAGGGAATCTTAGCGAGAATTGGAAGTCACATAAACTCTTTTGTTCTTCCACTTAGTAGGTACTATACAGAATATGTATAAAATTAAACCTATGTGGTATTAAAAATGAGTATGTGTGTACATGTCCACACTGTCCGGCTATTCACGGTATTGACTTTAATGGTATACTTTGGCTGGATTAAATTTTACTACAAAGTGAATTTAATAGCTATGATTGCTTATACTATTTCCTGAAGTTAAGCTAGTTCCTTGTGAAAGGGTCTGGCCATCGCAGTTATTGAATTCAATGTTTGTTCACTTTTAATCGAGGTTTTATTACTCAGTCTTTAAAAAGCTGTTCCACATGAAAATATCATTCCCTTCTCTGCAGCCACCAACCCAGGAAAAAGGGAGATTTAAAGCTGTTTCTAGAAAACACATAAAATATTATGATAAAGCATGGTCTGGCTTTCACATCTTAAAATCTGAAACGTGCCTTTGCTAACTTGCAGTAGGCTGGGAAATAATTATGTTGTGTGCTAAATGGCACTTTTGACTTTTCATTTGTGCTTCAACATTCAGTTTTCAGTAGATCATTTAGAGAGGATCAGCATTCTTTGGAAACTAAAAACACACTACAGGTCAGGGCAGCACAGCCTGATGGGAAAAGAATGTGGCCCACAAAGGCGGTCTTTGTGAGACGTGACGACATGCTGGTGTCTGTTACAGAATTGGCAGGCTCACCACTTCCCCTAGTGTCTGCTTCTGAAATACTAAACTCATCTGTATTGCAAGGCACGACCCAAGGAAACAAGTAGGCTTTTAAGGCACCCAACCGGCTGCTCCAGAACAAGGATTAATTTCACACATTTAGGTGAAATCCTTCAGCAAAGAAGCTTGATGTTGTGCAGTGAGTTTTGGTGAAGGACCATTCAATTTGTTGACTTCTTTAATAGGACTAATAACTCCTAAGGTTCGAAGAGGTAATTGGAATAATAGAACACTGACAATGTCTGGAAATGTATTGAGTGCCCTTATTACATTATTCTTTTCAATGAGTCTTGAGCTGTTTTATCAACAGAGACAACTATAGCACTTTATACTTGGTGTTAATTTCTTCAGGCCTATTTTGAAAATGAGGCACTTGGAAGTTCTATAAGCTACATTAAAAGTGACTTTATTAGTATTTGAAAATATTTTCTACTTGAAAAAATATTAGGGATTTACAGTTTATCTAACACCATATTGAATTCTCTTTTCCACTTCTTCCTCACAGAATAGGCAGCCTGCCAACTTGGACATTGAAGTTGAGTTATCTAGACTCTCACATCTGATTTTAAATAGGGTCTAATTTCAATGGCTAGATAACCTGACTTTCTAGTTCTTTCTTTTTTAATTCTTATATCATTTTAATTCTTTTTGTCACTTTAAAATATTTTTTCTCTCAATTCATAATCCACATTTTCAACTATGGTGGAATCTGCAGGAATGTTCTGTCTTAGATTTATGAGGCAGCAAATATCTTTAGCATCTTATTTTTGAGGCAATTCAAAATATTTTATTTTATTTTTTATTTATTTATTTTTTAATTTTTTGTTTATTGCAGTAACATTGGTTTATAACATTGTATAAATTTCAGGTGTACATCATTATACTTCTATTTCTGCATAGATTACATCATGTTCACCACCAAAATACTAATTACAACCCATCACCACACACATGTACCGAATTATCCCTTTCACCCTCCTCCCTCCCCCCTTCCCCTCTGGTAACCACCAATCCAATCTCTGTCCCTATGTGTTTGTTTATTGTTGTTATTATCTACTACTTAATGAAGCAAATCATACGATATTTGACCTTCTCCCTCTGACTTATTTCACTTTGCATTATACCCTCAATGTCCATCCATGTTGTCACAAATGGCTGGATTTCATCGTTTCTTATGGCAAAATTACTATCAGGGAAATGCAAATCAAAACTACAATGAGATATCACTTCACGCCCGTCAGAATGGCTGTAATTAACAAGACAGGAAACAACATGTGTTGGAGAGGATGTGGAAAGAAGGGAACTCTCATACACTGTTGGTGGGAGTGCAAACTGGTGCAGCCACTATGGAAAACAGTATGGAGATTCCTCAAAAAATCAAGGATAGAACTACCATATGATCCAGCTATTCCACTGCTGGGTATTTATCCAAATAACTTGAAAACACCAATTTGCAAAATATTTTAAAGCACTGAATTATTATGCCATTACTGTGAGAAAGGGAAGTGCTAAATATTATTCTTATTTACAGAGAAAGAAAGAATTAATTAAAGTTTTCTATAATTGAGTGATTAATCGGAGCCAAGGTACATCCCTCTGCTCTACAATTCCAAAGAAAACTTTGGCATTTTCTGAAAGAATCCCGGTTATTTTTTTTCTCTGTATTTTCTCATTACATGTAGATTTTTTCTTAGTTTTCATTTAAACGCATGTCAATTGCTATTATACCTGTCTAACTCTACATTTTCTTTATGTTTCTGTAATAATGATGTGCTCTACAATAAATATGTGAATAGGACTTTACAAATACTCTCAGGTGTATTGTCATATTTGTTCCTTACTATCCTTCTAGGTGGTGAATGACTCACCCAAGGTCATACCACTTCTTCATGGCAGAATGGAGACAGAGTCAGGACTTCAGATTTTAAAGTCTCTGCCCCCTCCACTTTTCTCAGCTTCTGTTTGTGTTCAATATCAAAATATTACTTTTCATGTATATATTTTTTCATCTTTACAAATGTAGTGCATGCTACTATTAGATGTCAGGTCGAAGATATCCAAAATGTCCTGCCTGGTAGGACATTTGCCCACAAAGAACAAATTTTTCTGTTCTTCTTAGTCGTGAAACCATTGTTACTGAGCAATGTGCTCACCCTGCTCACCGCAATCTAAGCCAATTAATCCTGACAAGTTAGAGATAGAGAAAGGAAGCTTGTAATCCATTAGCTGGCGCGACGGGAAGATGGCAGAATAAGGTCTCAAAAAACTCTCTTAAAGAATTACAGAATCTTGAGACAGTTATATAGGGAAAGTGGGCAGTAAGGAGGGCATTTAGAGATGTTGGCCTTCAGGTGTGATGGGCTCCAGGGTCCCTCATTGTTCTTTTCTTTTGTCAGTGATGATGAATGTGCTACAGGTATTCCTTCTTCCTGGAGGCCTTCTTATTCCTTGGGAAAATTTGTTAAGATTGTTAAGAACAAAGCTATCAGAGTACCTTAGCAGGGGTATGTGCACAGGATCAGGGCTAGAAAATCATGAAAGCCTGTAGCAATTTATAATGATCACATGCTCAGAGGGTTTTAACTAGGAAAGTGTCATTTAGTGTAACAAGATGGCCTCACTTATGTTCACTTACACCATTGATTATCAAAATTAATTGTAAATAGATGTATATCAACCCTTGTAATTTTCAGGTAGAATGAGGTAAATGGAAACCCCAAAAGTGAGAAAAATCAATGTGAACGCTAATAACTGATGGTATAAAAACTTTAATAGTGATTAAAATAAAAAGAAATATCACCTTATAACGGACTGAAAATTATTCTCTAATACTAACATCATTTGGCTTTTTCTCTATATGGGAAGAGTATATTCCATTTTTTCTGTGATTTTCTTCTCTTGTTTTCCACAATGAATCATGTAATCTAATTACAGAAAATTATAAGTGAAGATTATGTCAACCTCTAGTTCTACTGTCCTAGTACTATATCTATTTTTCTAAACTATATTCCACAGTTACATTTGTGTTTAAATTTTTGAAAATATTATGTACATTCTATTGTCATTCTACAATTATAAATTATTCTTATGTAAGAAAGATTATTCTGTTTAATAGCAAGTGGTTATATTTAATTACTCGATGTCATGTCCAATCATCTTTTTCACACAGCATTTTTTTCATTTGTTGTTTGATGTATAGGTAGATTAAGAGCAAAATCCCAATGTGTAAGCAGCTGGCAGCCCACTGTTACTTTTGCAGAGAGCTACACTCTTATATTCCTCTTTTATTTATCTAGTTTGAGGATTAAATGAATGCTGCTTATCTGTGGGAGGCCATAGGTTTCAGGTAGTGGAGCATATAATTTGTTATGCACATAGGAATACTTTTGATACTGAAAGAAAACACTAGAAATAATTAATGCATGGCAATAAATTAGAACTGTTATTTTCTTGGGAGAACTGAAATATATGTCACTCTAGTTTTGAGTAAGTCCATAATATTCTGCCCTTTTATAAACCATTCTCTTAGTCAAAGAAAGGCACTAGAAACCCTCTGGTTTACATATTTTTGCTGCCTAATACCACACTATCAGTACCATTAGAGAGGCGGCACTGACCACTTTGTGAGGCATGTGCCAGGCTTGGCCTTGTTAAACAACCATCAATTTGAAGGAATACAAAGTTCTGTGTAAGACATTTTAATTCTCTTTTTAAGGTAAAAGCTCAAGAAATTATATAATAAGTGTAGACTTTCATCCATTCTTTGGTTTTAATAATAGAGATTGTAAGGTCTATCAGAACTGTTCACTGGGTGTTGAGATCAGAGAGAATCTCTCGTAAGATTAATCCACTTATTTACACAGGGTTAAAAGGATAAGAGAATCTTGCCACAGCTGACCTTTAAGGAAAACCTGTCCTTTTCAAATAGTAAGATACATTCATTATATGCGGCACATGCACATAAATATTCTAGAAATGACAGGGCTGAGATTTTCTCACGTTACATATCACAATCATAATTGTAAGATATTTATCACATTCCCTCCTGAATCTCCTCCTGTGCTGTGGTGACTCTGCAAGGAGCAGATCCTCTCACAGGACAGAGGCTGGGAACTAGAAGTTATGTTTTACTCACAACTGTAGTGCATGAGTGCATGAGTTGGACAACAAATTTAAAATTTGTTTCCTGAAAGAGAATTCTACATTTAAGTTAGTAAAGTGAGTGCAAAATGTGGCAAAAATTCAGAGGGGCACAGAGTGGCTGAGAGTAGAAAATTGGGAAAGAAGGAATGGAGATAAAGTGTTACAAAGTATTGAAAAGGCAGAGACAGTGAGCCCTAGAAAGTTCATATCAGATGTTTGAAATTGATTTGCAACAACATAAACGACTCAATCTAAAACACATGGGTCTATTGCATGTGTTCCTAGGACCTGCCTAGAATAATTATTTGTCAGGATTTATGAGTATTGCAAAAGGGTTAAAAGAAATGAACCAATTCTATGGGTTGAGAAATTCATACATTTTGCTTCTATAATAATTTAAGTATAAATATATTCATCAACTTTTAGTTACTGTAAAGTGGAATTTAGACATGACATGACAGTTTTCCCTCATCAAAGAATTGGTGGTTTCCCTTGGTCAGTCTGGGAAAAGTAAGTGGAAGGCTCCATCGTTTAAGCCCCTATTTTTACTCACAATTATTCTCAGCCTACTAATTTGGTTTTTCAAAGTGATTTTTAAGAATAAACCATGAAAATCGGTATCATCAAACGCTTTGATTCCATCAACGAGCACCACAGATTTTCATTTACTGCTATGTAGGCTACATCTGTAGCCCACAGATGGTCACCACAAACAGTACAGTCCAAAGGCAAGGATGGACCTGAGACTCTTGCACTCCTTAAATTAATTTCCTGCCTTTCTGGCCTAATGCCCACTCTGCTACCACCTTTCTTTACCAAGTTTTCGGTTTTCAGGAACTCTTAATTCTCCAAAAGCCACTCCTTAATCTGTGATAGTCTAGAGATTCCTCAACTCTGTTTTGTTCCTCTGTTATTCCAGTGTCATCTTCTCTTTATCTTCCAAAAAGTTCTCAGAGAATTTACTGTTGATAGCACCACTATTTTCTTTCCCTGACACTATTATTGATTTTGTTTTTTATATTTAAATACGATCTATCCTTTGAAATAATTTTTGAGTGCAGGACGATATGAAGTTGCGGACTTTATTGGCCAACATGATATGGAAATGCTAAAATAAGAACTTTTCTGATCCTTGATAATTTGAAAGAAATTTCCAGCAAAGCCATTTAGTTGCAGCATCCTTTTTGAAGGGAGTTTGACAAATTGTTTTAATATTTGGTTTATTTCAATTTTCCAATTTCCAGGACCATCAATAATTTATATATTTTTTTACTGAGGTAACATTGGTTTATAACATTGTATAAATTTCAGGTGTACATCATTATACTTCTGTTTCTGCATAGATTACATCATGTTCACCACCCAAATACTAATTAAAATCCATCACGACACACATGTGCCTAATCATCCCTTTCACCCTCTTCCCTCCTCCCTTCCCCTCTGGTAACCACCAATCCAATCTCTGTCTCTATGTGTTTGTTTTGTTGTTTTTATCTTCTACTCATGAGTGAGATTAAACGGTATTTGACCTTCTCCCTCTGACTTATTTCACTTAGCATAATACCCTCAACGTCCATCCATGTTGTCACAAATGGCTGGATTTCATCATTTCTTACGGCTAAGTAGTATTCCACTGTGTATATATACCACATCTTCTAGATCCATTTGTCCCTTGATGAGCACTTAGGTTGCTTCCAAGTCTTGGCTATTGTGAATAATACTGCCATGAACACAAGAGTGCATGTATCTTGATGCATTGATGTTTTCATGTTCTTTGGATAAATACCCAGCAGTGGAATAGCTGAATCATATGGTAGTTCTATCCTTAATTTTTTGAGAAATAGCCATACTGTTTTCCATAGTGGCTTCAGTTTGCACTCCCACCAGCAGTGTGTGAGAGTTCTCTTCTTTCCACATCATCTCCAACACTTGTTGTTTACTGTCTTGTTAATTATAGCCATTCTGATGGGTGTGAGGTGACATTGTAGTTTTGGTTTGCACTTCCCTGATAGTTAATGACGTTGGACATCTTTCCATGTGCCTGTTGGCCATCTGTATATCTTTGGAGAAATGTCTGTTCAGGTCTTTTGCCCATTTTTTAATTGGGTTGTTAGTTTTTTGTTGTTGAGATGCATGAGTTCTTTATATATTTTGGAGATTAACCTCTTATCAGATATATGGTTTGCAAATATCTTCTCCCAATTGTTAGGTTGTCTTTTGTTTTGTTGATGGTTTCCTTTGTTGTGCAGAAGCTTTTTAGTTTGATATAGTCCCATTTGTTTATTTTTTTCTATTGTTTCTTTTGCCCAGTCAGATATGCTTGAAAATATGTTGCTAAGACTGTGTTGAAGAGCATATGCCCTACGCTCTCTTTTATAAGTTTCATGTATTACATTCAAGTCTTCAATCCATTTTGAGTTCATTTTTGTGTATGGTGTAAGACAATGGTCTGCTTTCATTTTTTTGCATGAGGCTGTCCAGTTTTCCCTACACCATTTGTTGAAGAGACTTTCCTTTCTCCATTGTATGTTCTTGGCTCCTTTGTCAAAAATTAGCTGTCCATAGATGTGTGGGCTTATTTCTGGGCTCTCGATTCTATTCCATTGATCTGTGTGTCTGCTTTTGTGCCAGTACTATGCTGTTTTGGTTACTATAGCTTTGTAGTATATTTTGAAATCAGGGAGCGTGATACTTCCATCTTTGTTCTTTTTTCTCAGGATTCCTTTGGCTATTTGGGGTCTTTGGTTGTTCCATGTAAATTTTAGGATTGTTTGTTCTATTTCTGTGAAAATGTTTTGGAACTTTGATAGGGATTGCATTGAATCTATACATTCCTTTATGATGTATGGACATCTTAACTACGTTAATTCTTCCAATCCAAGAGCACAGAATATCTTTCCATTTCTTTGTGTCTTCTTCAATTTCTTTCAGCAATGTTTTATAGTTTTCTGTGTACAGCTCTTTCACCTCTTTGGTTTAAGTTTATTCCTAGATATTTTAGTCTTTTTGTTGCAATTGTAAATGGGACTGTATTCTTAATTTCTCTTTCTGCTGCCTCATCATGAGTGTAGAGAAATGCAACTGATTTTTGTATGTTGATTTTGTATCCTGCAACTTTACCGTATTCATTTATTATTTCTAAAAGTTTTCTGGTGGATTCTTTAGGGTTTTCTATATATAAAATCATGTCATCTGAAAATAGTGAGAGTTTCACTTCTTCTTTTCCAATTTGGATCCCTTTTATTTCTTTCTCTTGCCTGATTTTGCTCTGGCTAGGACTTCCAATATTATGTTAAATAGGAGTGGTGAGAGTGGGCATCCTTGTCTGGTTCTTGCTCTTAGAGGGATAGTTTTCAGTTTTTCACCATGGAGAATGATATTATCTGTGGGTTTGTCATATATTGCCTTTATTATGTTGAGGTACTTTCTTTCTATACCCATTTTATTCAGAGTTTTTATCATAAATGGATGCTGTATCTTGTCAAATGCTTTCTCTGCATCTATTGAGAGGATCATCTGATTTTTATTCTTCATTTTATTAACGTGGTGTATCACGTTGATTGATTTGTGAATGTTGAACCATCCCTGCATCCCTAGAATAAATCCCACTTGATCATGGTGTATGATCTTTTTAATATATTGTTGTATGCAATTTGCTAGTATTTTGGTGAGGATTTTTGCATTGATGTTCATCAGTGACATTGGCCTATAATTTTCTTTTTTTGTATTGCCCGTGTCTGGTTTTCGCCTCAGGGTAATGTTGGATTCTTAGAATGGGTGAGGAAGCTTCCTTTCCTCTTCAATTTTTTGGAAGACTTTGAGAAAGATAGGTATTAATTCTTTGAATGTTTGGTAGAATTCACCAGGGAAGCCATCTAGTCCTGGACTTTTATTTTCAGGAAGATTTTTGATTACCGTTTCGATCTCCTTACTGGTGATTGGTCTATTCAAATTCTCTATTTTTTCTTGATTCAGTTTTGGAAGCTTGTATGATTCTAAGAATTTTTCCATTTCTTTTGGATTATCCAATTTGTTGGCATATAGCTTTTTGTAGTATTCTCTTATAATCTTTTGTATTTCTGAGGTGTCCGTTGCAATTTCTCCTCTTTCATTTCAGATTTCACTTATTTGAGCCTGCTCTCTTTTTTTTTTTGGTGAAGTTAGCTAAAGGTTTGTCAATTTTGTTTATCTTTTCAAAGAACCAGCTCTTGGTTTCATTAATTTTTTCTATTTTTTTTTGGGGGGGGTCTCTATTTAATTTATTTTTGCTCTCATTTTTATTATTTCTCTCCTTCTACTGATTTTGGGCTTTGTTTGTTCTTCTTTTTCCAGTTCCTTTAGATGCACTGTTATATTGTTTATTTGAGATTTTTCTTGTTTGTTGAGATAGGCCTGTATTGCTATAAATTTCCCTCTTAGAACTGCTTTTGCTGTATCCCACAAATTCTGGCATGTCATATTTTCATTTTCAGTTGTATCCAGGTATTTTTTTATTTCTCCTTTGATTTCTTTGTTGACCCAATGGTTGTTCAGTAGCATTTTGTTTAATCTCCACATATTTGTGGCTTTTCTGATTTTATTCCTATTGTTGATTTCTAGTTTCATACCATTGTTGTCAGAAAAGATGCTTAGCATTATTTCAATCTCCTTAAATTTATGGAGACTTGTTATGTGGCCTAATATGTGATCAATCCTGGAGAATGTTCCATGTGCATTTGAAAAGAACGTGTATTCTTTGTTTTTTGGATGGAATGCTCTCTATATATCTACTAGGTCCATCTGTTCTAGTGTGTCGTTTAAGGCCAATGTTTCCTTATTGATCTTCTGTTTGGATGATCTATCCGATGGTGTAAGTGGAGTGTTAAAGTCTACTAGTATTATTGTGGTACTGTCTATTTCTCCTTTCATGTCTGTTAATAATTGCTTTATATATTTAGGGGCTCCTATGTTGGGTGCATAGGTATTTATGAGTGTTACATCCTCTTGTTGCATTGTTCCCTTGATCATTATGTAGTGTCCTTCTTTGTCTCTTGTTACAGTTTTTGTTTTAAAGTCTATTTTGTCTGATGTGAGTATTGCTACCCCAGCTTTCTTTTCATTGTCATCTGCGTGGATTACCTTTTTCCATCCCTTTACTTTCAGTTTGTGAATGTCTTTAGGTCTGAAGTGTGTCTCTTATATGCAGCATATATATGTAATTTATACTTTTAAACAATATTCTTCTAAAATATAGACAATTTTTAAAGTAATTGACATAGAGTTATATATAGTAGTCTCTTACAATTTGTATTCTTTTTATTTACAGGCATATTCACTTGTCATTGTTACTTTTAGTTTTTATTATGTAAAATGTTAAACTTACACAAAAGTAGATAGGTAGTCTAATGACCTCTCTATGTGCCTGTCACCTAGCATCAACAATTATTAACTCATGGCAATCTTAACTCATTTCTATCCCCATCAATTTCCTTTCTCCACTGAATTATTTTAAAGAAAATCCAAGACTTATATCACTTTATATATAAATATTTCAGTATGTAACTTCAAAAGATGAGAACTTTAAAAAACCACTATTCACTAGCACTATTACATCTGAAAAAATTAACTCTTAGTATCATCAAATATCTCATACATGTTCACATTTACCAAAATAGCTTTTTTTTAGCTGCCTATGTTTATTTTTTTAATCAGTAGATTTGCCATCCATTTTTGGTTTAAAATTTTCTAATTGTATCCCCATGGGATGCACATGTTTCTTTGCCTTTGTTATGGACTGAATTGTGTACTCCCAAAATTCATATGTTGAAACCTTAACCCCAAAGATGAATGTATTTGGAGATAGGATTTATAAAGGGATAATAAAGATTAAATGTGGTCAGAAGGGTGGGACCTTAATCTATTAGGACTACTGTTCTTATAAGAAGAGGAAAATACACCAGAGATCTCTCTATCTCCATCCGCACACAGAAAAAACGTTATATGAGGACACAGAGACAAGGCAGCTATCTGTAAGCCAGGAAGAGCTCCACTAGATACCAACCCTTATGCAACTTGATCCTGACCTTCTAGCCTCCAAAACTGTGAGAAAATAAATGTCCATTGTTTAAACTACCTAGTCTGTAGTATTTTGTTATGCAGTCTGAACCAACTAAAACACCCTTTGTACCCCTTGTATATCTGTGTATTGGGAGTTGGAGCTAAAGGTTAACAGTTATCAGTCTATTGCCCCTCAGTTCCAAATCCACCCTTCATTGTCTTGTTTGTGATATTGGAACATATTTTCCCTTGCAAGTGGGCATGATATCAAGTTTTATCAGTAGAGGGTACCAAAAGGATCCTAAAGGAGGAAAGGAATTCTGTTTCCTGGTTCTGCTGTGCTCTTTTGGCAGTCTTCTGCAGTGCAAGGTTGCCAGCAACACAAGGCACCTCCTTGTGGATGACTTCCCTGGCACCCCTTTGGGCAGTTTTGCAATAAGTTCCAGGACACTGAACCTCTTCTTGGGTGGTTTCTCAACTACCCCAGAGAGTGGTTTCCCAGTGAGTTCCTCTGATGTGGAGTCTCCTTTTGGACAACTCCTGGTACCCCAGAGAGCAGATTCTCAGCAATTCTCTCAATCTGGCACTTCAGTTAATCTGCCATTCAGGGTGCCTTGACCTCATCTTCTCCAATGAGATCTAGATCTCATCCCTGGTTGGGAATCTTTTCCAGATTTCTTTCTTAAGTGTTCTGTTTCAGCCCTAGAGGCAGTGACTGCTCCATATCTCTGCTATGCCTATATTATTTAGAATTCTCTTTACCCCATAGTACCTCAATCCCTCATTACACTAATTCTGAGTTATAGTTAATAATTGTTTACATTAAACATTTCCTGTCGAAATTACTATATGGTTTCTGTCTCTTGATTAGACCCAGACTGACAGAAAAGACTTAATCAGATACAAATTCAGTTTTTGTTTGTTTGATTTTTTTAAGGCAACTTGATAGATATCATTATGTGCACCAGTAGATACATGATGTCTAGATTGTTCTCTGTCTGTGATATTAGCAGTTATTGATCATCACTCATTTCATTAATTCATTAAGGTTTGCAAAATGTTAAAAAATTGGTATTTTTTTCCAGCTTTATTGAGGTATAATTGACAAGTAACATTTTAAGGCATTTAAAGTGTACAACATAGTGATTTGATATAAGAATACAGTGTGAAAGGATTGCCCCCATTGAGTTAATAAACATATTCATCACCTCACGTATTTATCTTTTATTTGTCTATCTATTTATTTTGGTAAGAACATTTAAGTTCTACTCTCATGGCAAAATTTATTTATACAATACAGCGTTATCAAGATATTCTAATTTTATCATTTTTTTCTAATGAGTAATTGAAAAACTTCTAAAAAATAGAAACATCCCTTCATCAACTATTTAGTTACTCTGAGATAGAGATGATATAGGAAAGATACAACAAATGTATAATTACGTCTGACTTTTCCTTTCCTCTTGATTAATTTTTTAAATCATACTTTATTTCATTTTCAAAATAATAATTTTCACTTGCTATTATCCATCAAAGCGTCTTTTTGTTTTGGTATCATTGTGAATCCATGGAAATAAACCTACAGTCACATATCACTTAACAATGGAGATATGTTCTGAGAAACGCTTCGTTAGTCAATTTCATCATTGTGTGAACATCATAGAATGTACTTACACAAACCTAGATGGTACAGCCTACTACACACCTGGGCTATATGTCACTAATCTCATGAGACCACCATCTTATATGTGCTCCATCATTGACTGAAATGTCCTTATGTGGTGCATGACTGTATTTGATACATTCAGTGTGTTGCAGTTGTCCTTATTAGTGTTCTAACTGTCCCAACTTGGGTCATTTGGGACTTTTACAAGTGGTTTCTGAGTCCTTATTTTCTGCTATGACAAGATATTCCATGTTTATCATGTATATTTCCTCCTTTAAATCTGGAATTCACCATTTCTCTAAAGAACATTGTTACCTTTAGTAGGGAATGATTTTGAGACCCTCAAATCTAGGTGGTTGGGATGCTATTGCTCTAAGGTTAACTAGGTATTTTCAGTGTTTACAACTAGGAAGTATGTATTTTTTAAGATAAAATGTATCTTCAGTTTATACTGACAATTCCAATTCAAATTCAGGATTAGGATTTTTCCTGTTTTGATGTTATATGTATATCTCTTTATTCTACACTAAAATCTTGAATCCTGTAGGACGTTAGCAAGCTTATTCTATTTTCTATACATTCTCCCCATTCATCTCTCAGTTTTTTTTTGTGGTTGCACTTTATCTTCCTTGCCAAGATATTTAGCAATTTCTATTTTCCAGAGGGATTTCATTAGGAATGAGCGTTGAATTTGGGCCAAGTTTTTTCAGTATCTATGGAGAAATACATAAAATTTGTCTTCTTAGATTTATTATTATTACATATTGTATTAATGGATTTCCTAATATTGACTCAATTGTGCATCTTTAAAATATCTGATTTTTTTTGTTAACGTCCTGTTGGATTCTGTTCACTGTTATTTCATTTAGTACTTTTGCATTGATATTCATAAGTGGTATTAGTTTTTAATTTAATTTTTGTACTTTTCCTATCAGATTTATTTATCAATCTTATACTTGCTTCATAAAAAGAATTTAAAGTTTTCTTTCATTTTCTATGCTTTGGAAAATTTTATGTAACATTGGGACCTTTGAGGTTTTATTAGAATTCTACTGTGAAACCATCTGGGCCTAGCTCTTTCTGGAAAATCAGTTACAATGGTATGTTAGAGTTTGCTCAAAACAACTTTCAAGAGAAGACTGTTGAATTTTCAGGAATTTTATAAGCTCTTTGTTGAAGACATCCACTATTAAATAATGTAAAATCAAACAATATTCCACTCTTTGCAATTATACAAAAAGGTAAGAGTTAGCACGAATGCAGTTAGTGGTGAACATATCTATCAACCCCAAAAGTTTCTTTGTGTCCCGTTATTATCCCTCCCTCCCGTCCTTCCCAATCCCCACTTCCAGGCAACCATGACAGCACAATTCTTTTATTATTTTTTTCAGCATAGTTATTTTGAGGATTCATCCATGTTGTTGCATGTACCAGTGGTTCATTGCCATTTATTGCTGAGAGCAGAACATTCTATGGATATGCCACTGTGTGTTTATCCATTTGTCTCTTGATAGGCATTTGGGTTGTTTCCAGTCTTTGGCTATTGCTGAAAATATTTCTATGAACTTATATGCCACCTGTATATCTTCTTTGTGGGAGGGTCTATTCAAATCCTTAGCCTATTTTCTATTGGGTTGCTTGTTTTTTTTTTTTTTTTTTGTTTTTTTTTTTTTTTTTTTTTTTTTTTTTGTGAGGAGATCAGCCCTGAGCTAACATCCGCCAATCCTCCTCTTTTTTTCGCTGAGGAAGACGGCCCTGGGCTAACGTCGGTGCCTATCTTCCTCCACTTTATATGGGACGCCGCCACAGCATGGCTTACCAAGCAGTGCGTCGGTGCGCGCCCGGGATCCGAACCAGCGAACCCCGGGCCGCCGCAGCGGAGCGCGCGCACTTAACCGCTTGCGCCACCGGGCCGGCCCCTGGGTTGCTTGTTTTTTTTGTTATAGAGTTTGAGAGTTCTTGATGTCTTCAGGATATGCATCCTTTACCAGACATGTCTTTTGCAATGTTGTCCTTATATTCTGTGGCTTACTTTCTCATTTTTGTAACAGTATAATTTAAATTGGAGAATTTTTTAATGTTAATGAAGTGCAATTTATCAATTTGTTTTTTATGGATGGAGTTTTTAGTGTCATATTTAAGAAATGTTGTCTAACCCAAGGTCATGAAGATTTATCTTTTGTTTTTTCCAGAAGCTTTATATTTTTAGGTTTTAAAATTTTATATTTAGATCTATAATTACTTTGAGTTAAGTTTTGGTATATAGTTTAAAGTATTTATCAAAGTTCATTTTTATGCATGTGGATATTCAATTTTTTCAACATCATTTGTTGAAAATGTTATTCTTTCTATCCTGAATTGCCTTTGCACCATTGTCAAAAGTCAGTTGTCCATATATATCAAAATATATTTCTGTGCTATTTACCTTAATGATCAATTTGTCAATATTTATGCCAATACTACACTCTCTTGATTACTCTTAGCCTTCCAATTTTGTTCTTTTCCAAAATTATTTTAGCTAATCCAGGTCCTTTGCATTTCCAAATGAATTTTAGATATAGTATATCAATTTCTACAATAAAACCTACATAGATTTTGATCACAGTTGTTTTGAATCTATAGACCAATTTTGGAAGAACTAACATTTCAACAATATAAGTCTTCCAACTCATAAACAACGTATTTCTCTCCATTTATTTAGCTCTTTCTCAATTTTTCTCAATTTTTTGCTGTTTTAATGCAAATGTCTTGTACTACTTTTGCCAGACTTATCCCTAAGTACTTTATATTTTTGATGCAATTGAAAATGACATTGTTTTATTTATTCCAATTTCTGGTGGTTAGTTTTCATATAGAAGGACACTTGATATTTGTAATTTTTTTTTTTTAATTTTGCAATCTGGATAAACTTTCTCAGTAGTTCTAGCAGCTTTTTTGTAGAAAGCATCAGATGTTCTAGGTCAATGAGCATGTCCTCTGTGAATATAAACATTTTACCTCTCTCTTTCTAGTATGGACACCTCTTGTTTCTCTTTTTTTACTGCTCCAACTACGTTGTATACAAGTGGTCAGAGGGGATATCCTTGCCTTTCTTGATTTTAGGAGAAAAAAATGTTCATTTTCTCATCATTAATTATGACAGTAGCTCTATGTTTTTCATAGATGGTCTTTATCAAGTTTATCAGGTTGAAGAAATTCTCTTTTATCCATAGTTTGTTGAGAATTTTATCAGGAAGCTATATTAGTTTCGTCAAATTCCTCTGCATCTATTGAAATTCTCATGGTTTTTCTTTCTTAATTTTTTAATATGGAAAATTACATTGGTTGATTTTCAAATGTTAAGACACATTGCATTCCTGGAATAAACCTTGATCCTTTTTATGTATTGTTAGGTTCAATTTGGCTAAGATTTTGCTTAGAACTTTTGCATCTTTGTTCACGAGGGAAGTTAGTTTGTAGATTTACTTTCTTGTAATGTCTGTGTATGGTTTTGACTTCAGACTAATCCTGACCTCATTGAATGAGTTGGGAAGTATTCCTTCCTCTTGAAATTTCTGGAAGATTTTCTTTAAAATTGGTAATATTTATTCCTTAAGTGTTTGCTACAATTCAAAAAGTTTTCTTTGTGGGAAGTTTTTTAACTATAAATTCAATGTTTTTAATAGATATAGAGCCTTCTACATTATCTATTTCTTCTTGAATTTGCTTTTGTAGTTGATATATCAAGAAATTTGTCCATTTCAGGTCATTTTTTTAAATATAATGTTTTGTATCTGCTCTGACATTACACTTTCTCTTGGAGATTGTTATTTTATGAGTATATTTTTTAATTGATCTTCTCCTCTTTTCCCTTTTCTTCCTTCTCCTCCTTCTTCCTCTCCTTCTCCTCCTTCTCCTTCTTTTAGAATCCTCATCTCTTACTGCTACTATGATATTATTTGGGTACATATTTACTCTTATATTTCCTCTAGTTGAGATTTTCTTTCTTTCTTTCCTTCTTCCTTCCTTCCTTCCTTCCTTCCTTCCTTCCTTCCTTCCTTCTTTCCTTCCTTCCTTCCTTCCTTTCTTTCTTTCTTTTGTGAGGAGATCAGTCCTATGCTGACATCTGCCAATCCTCCTCTTTTTTTTACTAAGGAAGACTGGCCCTGGGCTAACATCCGTGCCCATCTTCCTCCACTTTATATGGGATGCCACCACAGCATGGCCTGCCAAGCAGTGTGTTGATGCGCGCTCGGGATCTGAACCAGCAAACCCCAGGCCGCCACAGCAGAGCACGCACACTTAACCGCTTGCACCACCGGGCCGGCCCTGAGATTTTATTTCTGACAGGATTGTATTTCTTTTTAATTTTTTCCTGAGTTCTCTGAGCTCCTTTTTCAAATCTATTTTTAATCCATTTGTCTCATTCTTAAATTTTTCTGCCTCTGATTTATGCTCTTCTTTCATATCTTATATAATTGTCTTTATTTTAGTCCCTTTTAATTATCTTTTAACCCCTCTTAAAATATGAGATTATAGTTTTCCTCTGTTTTGTAGACATATCTTTCAGACTAACTTTTTTTACTGTAGAGATAGTTTTTCTAATTCTAATAGCACATTTTATAATAATAGTTTCATATGTGATTTGCTATTTTTTTATTGAAGTCACATTGGTTTATAACATTGTGTAAATTTCAGGTGTACATCATATTTCAACTTTCGTATAGACAGCATTGTGTTCACTGCCAAAAGTCTAGTTTCCATCTATCACCATACACATGTGCCCCTTTACCCTTTGTGCCCTCCCCACCACCACTTCCCCTCTGATAACCACCAATCTGTTCCCCTTATCTACGTGTTTATTTGTTTGTTTATCTTCCACATATGAGTGAAATCAAATGGTATTTGTCGGGCCGGCCCCGTGGCTTAGTGGTTAAGTGCGTGCGCTCCACTGTTGGCGGCCCAGGTTCGGATCCCAGGCGCGCACAGAGGCACCACTTCTCCGGCCATGCTGAGGCTGCGTCCCACATACAGCAACTAGAAGGATGTGCAACTATGACGTACAACTATCTACTGGGGATTTGGGGGGAAAAAAAAAGGAGGAGGATTGGCAATAGGTGTTAGCTCGGAGCCGATCTTCCTCAGCAAAATGAGGAGGATTAGTATGGATGTTAATTCAGGGCTGATCTCCCCCCCCCCAAAAAAAATGGTATTTGTCTTTGTCTGACTTATTTCGCTCAGTATAATACCCTCAAGGTCCATCCATGTTGTCACAAATGGCATGATTTTGTCTTTCTTATGGCTGAGTAGTATTCCATTGTATATATATATACCACTTAATCACTATCCATTCATCCATGGATGGATGCTTGGTCTGCTTCCAAGTCTTGAATATTGTGAATAATGCTGCACTGAACATATAGGTGCATATAACTTTTTGAATTAGTGTTTTCATGTTCTTTGGATAAATACCAAGAAGTGGAATAGCTGAGTCATATGGTATTCTATTTTTAATTTTTTATGAAATCTCCATACTGTTTTCCATAGTGGCTGTTCCAGTTTACATTCCCACCAGAAGTGTATGAGGGTTCCCTTTTCTCCACATCATCTCCAACACTTATTTCTTCTCTTTTTAATAATATCTATTCTGATGGGTATGAGGTGATAGCTCATTATAGTTTTGATTTGTATTTCCCTAATAATTAGTGATAGTGAACATCTTCTCATGTGCCTGTTGGCCATCTGTATATCTTCATTGGAAAAATGTCTGTTCATATCCTCTGCCCATTTTTTGATCACGTTGTTCATTTTGTTGTTGTTGAGTTGTTAGAGTTCTCTATATATTTGGGGTATTAACCCCTTATTGGATACATGATTTGCAAATATTTTGTCCCAGTTGGTGGCTTCTCTTTATGTTTTGTTGATGGTTTCTTTTGCCACGCAGAAGCTTTTTAGTTTGATGTAGTCCCATTTGTTTATTTTTCTATTGTTTCTCTTGCCTGAGGCGACAGGGTATTCAAAAAGATCCTTGTTAAAGAGGGTACTGCCTAAGTTTTCTTCAAGGAATTTTATGGTTTAAGGTCTTACCTTCAAATCTTTAATCCATTTTGAGTTAATTTTTGTGTGTGGTGTAAGAGAATCGTCTACTTTCACTCTTTTGCATGTGGCTGTCCAGTTTTCCCAAAACAATTTATTGAAGAGACTTTGCTTTCTTCATTGTATGTTCTTGGTTCCTTGATGACGATTAGCCACTCATAGATATATAGGTTTTTTTCCTGGGCTCTCAATTCTGTTCCACTGATCTGTGTGTCTGATCTGCCAGTATCATGCAGTTCTGATTGCTATAGCTTTGCAGTATATTTGAATTCATGATGTGTAATACCTCCAGCTTTGTTCTTTTTTCTCAGGATTGCTTTGGGTATTCAGGTTCTTTTGTTGCTCTATATAATTGTAGGATTCTTTATTCCATTTCCATAAAAAAATGCCATTGGGATATGATTGGGATTTCATTGAATCTGTATATTGTTTTAGGTAATATTGACATTTTAACTACATTTATTCTTCCACTCCAGGAGAATGGACTAGTTTTCCATTCCTTTATGTCTTTTTCAATTTCTTTCAGTAATGTCTTATAGCTTTCAGTGTATAGGTCTTTCATCTGCTTGGTTAAATTTATTCCTAGGCATTTTATTCTTTATGTTGCAATTGTAAATGGGATTCTATTCTTGATTTCACTTTCTGCTAGCTCATTGTTTGTGTATAGAAATGTAACTGATTTTTGTATGTTGATTTTGTACCCTGCAACTTTACTATATTCATTAATTATTTCTAACAGTTTGGCAGATTCTTCGTGGTTTTCTATATATAGAATCACTCATCCACAAATAGTGACAGTTTTACTTCTTTCTTTCCAATTTGGATCCCTTTTATTTTTTTTTCTTGTCTAGTTGCTCTGGCTAGGACTTCCAACACTATGTTGAGTAAAAGTAACAAGAGGGGGCACCCTTGTCTTCTTCTTGTTCTTAGAGGAAGAGCTTTCAGTTTTTCACAGTTGAGTATGATAATCGCTGTGGGTTTGTCATAAGTGGTCTTTATTCTGGTGAAGTACTTTCCTTCTATACACATTTTATTGAGAGATTGTATCATAAATGGATGTTGGATCTGTCAAATGCTTTCTTTGCATCTATTGAGACGAACATATGATTTTTATTCCTCATTTTGTTAATGTGGTGTATCACATTGATTGATTTGCAGACGTTGAACCATCCCTCATCCCTGGAATAAATCTCTCTTGATCATGCCAGATGATCTTTTTAGTGTATTGTTATATTCAATTTGTTAATATTTTGTTGAAGACATTTGCACTTATATTCATCAGCGATATTGTCTTGTAATTTTCCTTTTTTGTGTTGTCCTTGTCTGGTTTTTGAATCAGATTAATTCACCTCATAAAATGAGTTGGGAAGCATCCCAATCTCTTCAATTTTTTGGAAGAGTTTGAAAAGGATAGGCATTAAATCTTCTTTTAATGTTTGGTAGGATTCACCAGAGAAGCCATCTGGTCCTGGACTTTTGTTTTGGGGAGGTTTTTGATTACTGTTTCAATCTCTTTACTTGGGATTGGTGTATTCATATTCTCTATTTTGTCTTGATTCAGTTTTAGGAGGTTGTATGATTCTATGAATTTATCCATTTCTTCTAGGTTATCCAATTTGTCGGTGTATAGTATTCTGTATACTTTTTATAGTATTCTCTTATATCCCTTGTATTTCTGTGGTATCTGTTGTAATTTCTCCTCTGTCATTTCTGATTTACTTAATTGAGCCTTTTCTCTTTTTTTCTTAGTGAGTCTGGCTAAAGGTTTGTCAATTTTGTTTATCTTCTCAAAGAACAAGCTTTTAGTTTCATCATTCCTTTCTGTTGTTTTTTCAGTTTCTATTTCGTTTATTTCTGCTCTGATTTTTACTTTTTCCTTCCTTCTACTGACTTTGGGCTTTTTTTGTTCTACCTTTTCTAGTTCTTTTAGGTGTAGTGTTAGATTGTTTATTTGAGATTTTTCTCGTTTGTTGAGATAGGCCTGTATTACTATAAACTTCCCTCTTAGTACAACTTTTGCTACATATCATGTTTTGGTTTGTTTTGTTTTCATTTTCATTTGACTCCAAGTATTTTTTGATTTCTCTTTTGATTTCTTCATTGATCCAATTGTTGTTCAGTAGCATGTTGTTTAGCCTCCACATATTTGTTACTTTTCCAGTTTTCTTCTTGTGCTTGATTTCCAGTTTAATACCATTGTTGTCAGAAAAGATGCTTGATATGATTTCAATCTTCCTAAATTTATTGCGGCTTGTTCTGTTTCCCAACATATGGTCTACCTTTGAGAATGTTCCGTCTGCACTTGAGAAGAACGTGTATTTGGCTGTTGCATGATTGTTCTTTATATGCATATATTAAATCTACTTGGTCTAGTGTTTCATTTAAGGCCACTGTTTTTTGTCGACTTTCTGTCTGCATGATCTACCCATTGAGGTACGTAGGGAGTTAAATTCCCCTACTATTATTATGTTGCTGTCAATTTCTCCCTTTAGGTCTGCTAATAATTGTTTCATATACTTTGGTGCTCCTATGTTAGGGGCATATATATTAATAAGTGTTATGTCTTTTTGGTGAAATGTCCCTTTTATAATTACATAATGTCCATCTTTTTCTCTTGTTACCTTTTTTGGCTTGAAGTCTGTTTTCTCTGATATAAATATGGCTACATCCACCTTCTTTTGGCTGTCATTTGCTTGAAGTATCATCTTCCATCCCTTCACTCTGAGCCTGTATTTGTCTTTAGAACTGAGATGGGTCTCCTGGAGGCAGCATAGTCTTGGGACTTGTTTTTCAATCCATCCAAACACTCTGTGTCTTTTGATTGGTGAATTGAATCCATTTACATTTAGAGTCATTATTGATATATGAGGGTTTAATAATATTGCCATTTAATCTTTTGTTTTCTGGTTGTTTTATATTTCCACTCTTTCTTTTTCCTTGTATATCTGTGTGCCATTTCAGTTTGGTGGTTTACTGTGAAGTGTTTCTCAGTTTTCTCTTTGTTTATGATTTGTGACTTGCTCTGATTTTTTGTTTTGTGGTTACCATGAGGTTTGTATAAAAGATCTCATAGATGAGATAATCCTTTTTCTGCTGATGGCATCTTACCTACATTAGTCTATGCAGATTCTTTCATTTTCCTCTTCCCCTTCTATGTTTTTGTTGTCAGAAATTATCCTCTTTTTGTGTTGTGAGTTTTGTGACCAAATTGAAGTGGTTATAGTAATTTTTCATGCTTTCTTTCCCTCTAGCCTTTATGTTATAATTAAGTGTTAGCTAACCTAATCTGACAGAACTGCAACTTTCTGATTCTGTCTATTTATCACCTTGCTCAAAGCTTTGTAAACCTTTGCCTTTGTGTTTAAGGTAGGAGGATTCCTTTCAACATTTATTATAAGGGAGGTCTAGTAGCAATGAACTCCCTCAGCTTTTGTTTATCTGGGAAAGCTTTTATTTCTCCTTCACATCTGAAGGATAACTTTGCTGGATAGAGAATTCTTGGCTGATAATATTTGTCTTTCAATATTTTGGGTATATCGTTCTACTCTCTCCTAGCCTATAGAGTTTCTGCTGAGAAATTCGATGATACCTCAATGGGGTTCCTTAATATGTTATTTTATTCCCTCTGGCCACCGTTAATATTATCTCCTTATCATTAACTTTTGGCCATTTTAATATAATATGCCTTGAAGTAGGTATTTTTATGTTGAGATAATTAGGAGCTCTATTAGCTTCTTGCACTTGCATATCCAGTTCATTCCTCAGGTTTTGGAAGTTCTCAGCTATTTTTTCTTTGAATAAGTTCTCTGCTCCTTTCTCCCTCTTTTCCTCCTATTATCATTATGTTGCTTTTCCTTATTGAGTTCAATGTTCTCATAGAATTTCTTCATTTTCTTTTTTAATCTTATTTCTCTCTCCTCTTCCACCTGAATCATTTTTAGGTTTCTGTCTTCAAGATCACTAATTCTGTCTTCCAAAGAGTCTGCTCTATTTTCAATGCTTTTGACTTTGCTTTTCATCTCATTAATTCTGTGCTTCATCTCTAGAATTTATGTGTTTTTTTAAAATTTCTTTTAGAGTTTCAATCTCTTTGGTGAAGTGCTCCCTCTGTTCATTAATTTTATTCCTGAGTTCATTGACCTGTCTTTTTGAGGTTTCTTATAACTCATTGAGTTTCTTCATAATAGTTATTTTTAATTCTCTGTTAGTTAGATTGTAATCTTCTGTGACTTCAAGTTTGGTTTCAAGAGAGTTTTCATTTTTCTTTCTGTTCTGCCATGTTACTGTAGTTCTTCATGGTACTTGATGAGTTGATCCTCTGCTGATGTATTTGTGGTAGTAAACATTTTTCTTCTTTTGATAAGGCTTTGGTTACTTTGGTTCTGAGATACTTCGGTTTGTATTTGAGAGCCTACACTTTCCCCCTTTCACTACCTCTACTAAAGGCATCATTAATGCCCTCTTGTGCTGCTTGTGCTTTTGAGGTTGCTGGTGATTGCTGCTTACAATGTTGCTACAGTCTCAGGTGTCACCACTGGGGTCACTGGGCTGTAAGCACTTCTGCTACTTCTGTGGTCACCTGGGTCTCGTGTTCCCCCACTGGCTCTCCACAGGCACTCTGGTGGGCTTTGGTGTTGCTGCCCCATGCACCACCTGTACTGCTGTTCCCAGCTGGCCTGGGGGTGTTGGCTGCACTGCTGCCAGGGGCACTGGGTTCATGGGTGTCACTGTCACCACTGGGGCCCTGGGGTCTTGTATGCACTCCTGCAGCTGGTAGAGCCAGTGTTGGGTGTGCTGCCACTAAGGGCTCAGTCACAGGTTCTCCTGTGGTATCTGAGGCCTCAGGTAACGGGTGCCACCTTCCCCTACTGGGGGTGGCAGGAGCTAAGCCACTAGTGAGTGCTGTTTCTGTTCACACAGCCTCTGAACACTGGCATGTGTAAGTGTGCATTGAAAATTCAGGTCAGGGTGCCCCACTGCAGCTGGGGAAATACATGTTTTGGATACTGTCCCCACTGCTGGATAGACCAGCACCACTGCCAGAGGAGGGAGTGGCTGGGTCACTAGCACCACTCTGTGTCCTGAATCCTCAGGATGTTTGTACCAACCACCACCATTGTGGGGGTGGACATGGGCTAAGCCATAAATGCTGTGTCTGCCCCTGTGGTCTTTCTTCACCAGCATGAGTGCTAGTGTGAAGATCTGTGCTCTAGATTGCCACTGCTGGGGGAGGTGGAGGGGGCTGCTCCTCTATTCCCACTGCCTTCTGGAGGTCCAATCCACCCACCTTCAGATGTATAGATGCATGGATCTCTCAGGCATTCTGGTGTGCTGCACAGGGAGTCCTTTATTGGTCAACGGATGTCCAACTGGTTATAACTTAGAGGGGAGTGACAAAGAGAACAACTCACTCCACCACGATGCTGATCACACTCCTTGTCATATGTGATTTAAATTATAACCCTATGTTGCTTATATTTAAGATGTGTTTTCCTGTGCTCTTAGAAAAGAGAATGGGCCAGAATAGTTTTTCTAGCTATAGGGTTCTAGGGTTGTCTAGTCTTTTGTTACACCTACCTCTCTGAATTTTACCTTTATTATTCCCCTCCTACAATTTCATCTGGAACTTCTCTTTTTCTTGTCTCTAGTGTCTCTCCCAGATCAGTTTGGATTTTATTTCCAGCAGTTTTTCCTCAGTGAGACTTTGTTCTGAAAAGGACTGTATTATTCAGGGTTCTCCAGAGAAACAGAAGTAATAGGAGATCTATCTATCTATGTAAAGAGATTTATTATAAGAAATTGGCTCACACTCTTATGGAAGCTGACAAGTTCCAAGATCTGCAGGGTGAATTGGCAAGCTGGAGACCCAAGGAAGCTGATGGTGTAATTCCAGTCTGAAGGCTGGTTGGCTGGAGACCCAGGAAGAGCCATTGTTTTGGTTCAAGTCCAAAGGCAGGAAAAAGTTGACATCCCCATTTGAAGGCAGTCAGACAAGAAGAATACTCTCTTTCTTAGGAGAAGCTCAGCCTTTTTGTTCTATTTAGGCCTTCAAGTGTTTGAATGAGGCCCACTCCCATTGGGAGGGCAATCTGCTTTACTCAGTCTACTCATTTAAATGTTAATCTCATCTAAAAACACCCTCACAGAAACACTAATAATAATATTTGGTCAAATATCTGGGCACTCTGTGACCCAATCAAATTGACACCTATTGACCATCACAGGGACTTTGATTATTTTCTAGTGTTCATTTGGCTCAGAACAATTTATCCTCCTTGAGGTCTCCTTGTACCCTTACATCAGAGCCTGTAATGCCCCTTCCCAGTTTTGGATGCTATTCTCATATTGGTCCACCAGACTTTGCACACAGAATGAGTAGTCTTCTATATTTGTTGGCAATCTCTGGCTTTCAGAACTGCAGTAGTTCCTTTGCCTTCTCTCTGCTTCTTTTTTTTCTTTCTTTTTTTTTTTTTTTTGGTGAGGAAGAGTGTCCCTGAGCTAACATCTCTGCCAATATTCCTCCACTTTGTATATGGGACACCACCACAGCATGGCTTGATGAATGGTGTATGTCCGTGCCGGGGATCTGAACCCACGAACCCCAGGCTGCCAAAGCAGAGCACTCGAACTTAACCACCATGCCACTGGGCCAGCCCCTGGATGCTCATATTTCGAAGTTTGCAGGGGGATCACCTTTTAACCTACATGTGCTATAGATGCTGTGTGTGGGTTTATGTTTTGCTATCTCAGCTGCTGTGCTGTTTTTATGAATCAAAACAGGAAAATTCAAAGGTTATGCCATTGCTGCCACCCTATTTCCTCCTCCTTCTTATATATATATTGAGCACCAGCTCTTTGCTGTTCTTAATTCTGGGGCAGCTGTGAAAAAAACAAAGACTGTCCTCACGGGCTTATATACTTGTAGGAAGAAAGGATAATTTGGTAGAAAATTAAATGAATAATAGTATTTCAGGTAGCACCAAAGGCGATGTGAAAAAGTAAAGTAATTTAGAAGAACAGAGAAATCCAGGGAGAGGTTATTCTAGACAGAGTAGTCAGAGAGCGCTTCTCGGAGGCAGTGATGTTTCAGCTGAGACAGAGTAAAGCAGAGATCTGACGACAGAGCATTTCAGACATAGGGAGGGTCTAGTTTAAAAGCTGTGAAGTGGGGTTATATTTGGCAGGAAGAAGTCCAGAATGCCTAGAGCACAGAAAGGGAGACTAAATATAACTCATAAGTCTGTTGTGAATTGGATTCACACAAACAAGTCCCAGAGAGACTGATTACCTCCAAATGTACTTACCATATTGAATTTCTAAATGTCTTAAGCAGGGGACTAGACCTTAGAAGACCCTGACTAAGCAGCTAGCCAAATATCTGTAAACACATTCTTTCCTTGAGTCCATTTCAGGGACCCTGACTTAAAAGAAACAGTAATGTTTTTGTGGATTCCAAACTGTACATATAGACATGTAGTCATGTTATAAAACATTAGGCTTGTTGTATCCTTGGAGTCCTTTGGAAGGAAATACTGGCTATCTTTAGTGAAGAAAGCCTGGAGCCAAAATTAAATAAGAATATTTTCTTTGTGGATTATAACTTGGCTCTGATTTCGTGTGATAAAATGCTGATCCTCACAGTGAAAGATTATTGGACATCTTGAACTTACCATCCCAATCCCCAAGAATCAGTGCTAATTGAAACCAATTTCAAGTCTATCTTTCAAATTCAGAACAGGGCAAAAAAAAAAAAATCAGTGTATTTGGATAAAATTACATTTGAAAGATAATTTGTCTATATTGTCCCTTTTTTTCTTCTTGATAACATGCACTCACTTCCTCTCACACATATCTTTGTAGTTACTCTGTATGGTCTTTCTCAGAAGAAGATATCAGGTTTCAAAAAACAAGTAATACAAGCAAACAGTTCCTTTCCTAATTCATCTATGAAAGAAGAAAAATACATTGTCAGAATTGGAAAATCTCTTTGGCTTATCATTTATGAACTTTTCCCCATGAAATATGATTATAGAGAGAATTAAAAATGTTGACTCAATGGAAATCTCACTTTACATGCCAGTTTAAGATTGCCCATAAGAATAATCAAGATAGTTTTACATATAAAATTAAATATACTATACTTATGTGTCAATTTAATTTATTAATTTATGTATGTTTTTGAAAATTTAATTCCTATATTAAGTACCTAAAGAAAGCAGAAAATAATTTATATTATTCTGCCAAGACAAGTATATTTTATCAGTATATAAATGCTGAGGAGATTAAGATGGAAATAGAAAGTAATTTAAGAACTCGAGAAGTGAAAGAGAATTTTGATTGCTTGACATAAAAATTGAGATAATCTTTTCCTTGCCAAAAGGGGAATAATAAATAAATTTGATTTAGAGTATTTTGAGTCTGCTGTGGTGATTGAGAGCTTCGAATTTATATACATATGTTTTTTTCTTTCTCCATGACCTCTTCCCCGCTCTGACTGTAGACTGTAACGTGCAACCTACAGAGGGCTTAGAAAACGAAAGAAGTTCACAGCTACTTGTTTCAAGAGGCCCTGCTAAAGGAATTTGCGTTTTAATTATTTATGAATTACTCCACTCCTTTGGTAAAAGTAAATCAGAATGAATGCAGAATACCTTTACTTTCATCCCTTAACAATTTAACACTTGATCCTGGAACAGCAGCTAGTTTTGAAAATCGATTAAGAGAAAGCTGTTAAAGACTGAAAATTCAGTTGATCTCTGAGGTAATCCAAGGCAATAAATACCTTTGCACATAGATGGGCTTGCTATTGTTCTGCTCAGAAAATTTTAATTATACATCAAAATTATATTTGTGGTCCTTAGACCTAGGAAAATTGCACAAGGCTAGTCCCGTGCCTCCCTTCATTTTCAATTCCCTTCCCCCTGTCTATTTGTACTTTTAGAAGAACTTCTTGTTCCCATCAAATGAGTCAGACCAGATGGGAACACTAATTTATTTTTAATGAATGTGTGTCAATCCAAAACTGAAGGGGTTCTGTCATTCTGGAGAGCATAGATCCTAGCAGGATTAGTGTTTTGGCAGGAAGCCCTCTGCCTTCAGATACTTCTACTACCTAGTTTCTGATTTAATTATTTAATTAAGGAGCAATGTCTTTTAATCCACTATTGGAAACAAAATCTAAAATATAAATCTTCCTGGAACTACCAACATGTTAAGTTTAGATAATCAACATAAGTAACCAAAATAACCAAAGTCGATGCCTTCCTTCAGCTCAGATTTAAAAGGGTAAGAGAAGGGCAGTCAAAATTTAACAGATACCTTTAGAATGTTAAACAAAGATGATGTTTCCCTCTTAGATGTAACTTGAGATTTGCTCAAACCTGGCTGTTTGGTCATGAAAGAAGCAAATTTTCACCTCCTGTATGCCCTAAATAAAAACAGTTCATGAGGTTCTATCTAAGGTCCATGTTGATGAAGTCCCATGGAGAACACACTAGACAGGGAGCCAGAAAGTCTGTATTCCAGACCCAGTGCTCCCCTCTCCTGACCCTAATACACTTGATCGTCGCTTAAGATTTTGATGTTCCACACCTATAGAATGAGTCTCAATTCCAACCTTCAGGCATGCAAACAGTGAAACAAAACAGAGTCAACATTTGAAATTGCATGCAGCTTGCTGTCTATCAAATCTCTGAGACAATCCCAGTGAACTACTTTACAGTTGTAGCACATGAAACACATCAGATGTCCCATTTCCAGGTTTAAGTCAGAAAAAGGATGAGATCTATTCACTCTCTACTTAGAAGTGAATAAGAAAGTACTAAGAATTTTGTACCATAATTGAGAAAAATGAACCATAATTGAGAAAATAATCTTTTCCTGTTTTTTCCCAATTGCCTCTGTGTATTTCTTATATAAAACATATTCTTCTAATTGACTTTTCCTTTAATTTTAACTAAGCATGGATTGAATCCATGCACAGTTCTGTCCCTATCTGTGCTATATTAATGTCCACTAGATATAGATGTGAAGCTATGAGGAAGTTTGGATGAAGCAATCATTTTTTAAAAAATGTAATTATTTATACATTTTAAATGCACAAGAGTGGTTGGAAAAATTTTCCCTTGGAAAGATTCTGTAACACTGAGAGGTTAAACTTGGATTCATCTTGAAAAACTGAATCCAAACTTAGTGCTGTGTACAGGATATAAAAAAGTCCATCTGGACACATTGGGGGAAAAAGAAGAAAAAACTAAACAGTCTGGAAGGGAGTGAAGGAGTCTGGACTTCAGGCTCTATCATACTTTGGAAAGACGGGGCCTTGACCCGACCTTGGGGCTTTCAGCCTGCCAAGCAGTAACAGTGAGGGAGAGAGCCAGACTTACTTAGACATGGTTCAGTTGGAGACAATTTGACCTATTGTTTGTGTCAAAGCAAAGAAAAGTTGAGGGCCCTTCTAAACTGCTTCAGTCTGGATAAAGTTTTCAAAAAGATTATTTAACTATATATTATTGATCTTAAATATATGAGAACTGATTGGGCTGGAATTTAAATACATAGAAACCCCATTTTTGGAAGAAGAAAATGAAAGGGAAATGTATAAGTCATCTCTAAAGTTTATTACATTTGTGAGGTTAGAGATGAACCATAGCTGAGTCTATGGCCTAGCAGATTGTCAGGGGTTCTTTATTTCATGCTTTTTTAGTGGGGTCATTTGAACATGTGCCCATTGATACATAGAGAGGAAAAAACAAAGAATCAAAGTAACATGACTGCCTCGGAGAAACGTGGCTTGAGTGCTTCAGAAATGAGTATATATATTTCTCCAACTATAAAAAGAGCTAAAAAATAAAAGAAGTAATTGTATTGATCATCTCTAATGCCTGCTACTTTCAATGTTCCCCCTCATACCTGCTTATGCTTCACAGATAATCAAATTTTGTACCATGTAAACAGGTATGGCATCAGCCCCAGAGGCAGTCAACTACAGGCTTGATAGGGAATATGGACGGTCCGGTGTGGGAACTCTACCCAAAGAATGTGCTCTGCTCTGAGTGGTGACCAGTCAAGACAATCAGATCACCTATTGGAAGATATGTCATTAATTAACAAATAGAGACAAATGGTTTAGTGTCCCATAAGCCACAAGACACAGAGAAATCAGCAAGCAGAATGTATAAGGAACTGGAAATTGGAAGACAAAAGGAGTAATGAGTAAGAAGAAATCATGATGCAGAGAGGAGAGAGCAGGAAGCTGACAGTGGTAGGAGTAGTATTCTACTGAAATACATGAAATATCTGTTTTTATGGGTCAAATACAGTAAAATATCAATAATTTTATATGATTCAATCTTGAAAAACTACTTTTATTCAGAAAGTAGTTGGAACAATGTAGGGTTGGAAGCACTAGGAAGATGGCGTCTAAAGTTGCCAAGGCACTACTAGAACTCCTGATACTGGTTGTATCTGGTGTTTTTATCCAAGGCACTATGACTTGTAGAGTAAAAGATGGCACTCTATCTCTCCGTTTGATATGGTAGTGAATGTCTTTGTTCCACGACATCTGAAAGAATCTAATTTAGTCATCTGAAGTACATATGGAATCAGTAACATTGGCATGTCCCCACCACAATCAACAGAAAGTAACCACCTAAAGCAAAAAACATGCCAGTCTTTGAAGATATATCATAGCCCTTTTATGTGTTGGGTGAGACATAGGTAGTATCCTAGACATAACAAGATTTTAAGAATCCAAGAAGAATCAGAAGCGAGTCCTGAAGAATCAGTATATAATCTTTCAGTGATATGAAAATAATTATATGTGAGGTGGTCCACAATTCTCACAGGTAAAATTTATTTGCCTTGAGAAAGCTCAAATTCCGCA
Source organism: Diceros bicornis minor (assembly GCF_020826845.1). Classification (NCBI taxonomy): domain Eukaryota; kingdom Metazoa; phylum Chordata; class Mammalia; order Perissodactyla; family Rhinocerotidae; genus Diceros; species Diceros bicornis. The sequence goes on along the minus strand of NC_080762.1, from coordinate 50,308,251 downwards.
GCTAAGGATCACAAGAGGACAACGTTATTTAACCAAAAGAAGCACCACAGTAGTAACTTATAAAGCCACAGGGAGCAGTGTTCTTGGGAGGAACATGCTGTGGACTAACCCCATTGCATCTTATACCTAGGTCTTCTGGAACCTGGCTTAAATCCAGGACCCTGGGTTCCCAGTTGACTAAGAGTAAAAATGGTTGTGTGAGAATAAAATTAGATTATAAATATGGCATTTCTTTGTAAACTTTAAATTACTAAAGTCATTAATTTCTTTTAAAAATATGTATTGAATTCTTAAAATACAGCAGCCACTGTTCAAATTGCAGGATAAGCATGAAATAATCCATCCTGTGTTCTCATGACACATCAGGAAACAGAGAAAATAAAAATGTGTTGATTCAATGATAGACTCTATCTACCCCCATTACAATGGGGTAATCTTGTAGGGAGCGATTAATTCTGGCTGAGACGTCAGAAAGGCTGCATAGAAAAACCTCTGGGACTGAGCCTTGAAATATGTGCAGTAAGTCACCAGAGACAGCGAGAAGTCAGGAGAAGAGTGTAATCGAGGTTGGGAGACATTGTGTTGAGAGAACGGCAACAGGAGCCTGGAGTGTGAAGTTCAAAAGAAATAATGCTGGAGAGGTAAGTCACACCAGACGACACAGACTCTTTTATTCCATTTTAAGAATTTTAAGGGAAGTTCATACTTCATTTCTCAGCGATGCAAGAAACAAGTTCATCTACTGAGACAAGGAAGAAGTTCCTTGAAGAGACTTGTGAATTCTCGGATGGCTACTGTAGGAATGGCAGAAAAATTCGTACGGGGAAAAGATAGACGATGCCGAGGATTGCAGCACAGATATGCACCAGTTTTAATCTACCCTATTATGTACCTCACTCCAGGAGGATCAGCAGTGTTTCTCTGAATAAACAGTCTTTCTCTAAATAAAATCCTGGGAACTGGGACCATTCCTGTCATTTCAGTTATTATCTTTCTACAGATTCGTCTTCAGTTTCTTGGACTATATTTGCTTCAGCTGTTAATATTTTTACTGACTTTTTTCCTCTTATCAACTTTATTGAAGACTAATAAACTGCATCTATTTGAAGTCTATAATACAAGAAGTTTTGTGTTATATACACCCATAAGACTAAAATCATAATACGGAATATTCTCATGCTCCTCAAAATATTCCATTTGCCCCGTTTGCAACATTTCCCTGCTTTCCTCCTGACTCAGTACAGCTGATATACTTTTCCTTGATAGAAATTCATTTTCACTTTATATAAATAAAATCATACAGAATGTGCTCTCTTGTGTATGGCTTCTATCACTCAGCACACTGATTTTAAGAATCATCCATGTTATAGGGTGTATCAGTACTTCATTCCTTTTCACAGCCTAAGAGAATTCCTTTGTATGGCTATACCAAATAGTACTTTTACATTCATCTATTGATAGACATTGGGTTGTTTCCAAGTGTAGGCTATAATAAAGAAAGATACTGTGTATGCTTGTGCACATCTTTATATGGATATACGTTTTCATTTCTCTTGGATAAATACCTAGAAGTGGAATGGATGGGTCAAATAGTAGTTATATGTGTATCTTTTCTGAGAAACTGCCAAATTTAGATTCAACTAGGAGTATTAAAAAATTCTAGTTTTTCCACGTCCTCACAAACACTTATTTTGCCAGTCTTTTTAATTTTAGCCATCCTATCTAATAAGGATTGTCTAATGTTGAATATCTTAAAAATATGCTTACTGGCTAATTATATGTCTTTATTTGTAAGGTGTCTATTCAGATCTTTTGCCTATTTTTGATACAGTAACTTATCTTAATATTGACTTGTAAGATTTGCTTACATATTTTGGATACAAATCTCTTGTCAGATATAATTTACAAATATTTTCTCTAATTCTACGGCATACTGTATTGTTTCCTTACCAGTGTCTGTAAGAAAAAAAGTTTACAACTTTCATAAGTGTCAACTATTTTTTTTTCTTTTATGGTTCATTTTTTTCTCCCATGAGATCTCCAAGTTATCAAAATTTTTTCTCCTATTTTTTTCCCTCAGATTTCTAGATTTTTGACCCATTTCAAGTAAAGTATTGTATTCGGTGTGTAGTATGGTTCGAGGTTCATTTGTTCCTCTATGGATACCCAGTTATTCCAACAATTTCTTGAACACTTTCCTCTTGTCAGTGAAATCCCTGGGCCCCTTTGTAAAAGATCAATTGACAGTGTGTGTCAGCACCCTTTTCTAGACTCTATTCTATTCCACTGATCTGTATGTCCATCATTCCACATATATCACTGTATTGATTACTGAAGCTTCATAAGAATACTTTTGTTTAAGTAGTGTAAGAATTCTACTATGTTTTAAAATTTCTTTGTCTATTCTAGGTTATTTTCATTTCCATATAAATTTTAGAATCAGTTTGTCAGTTTGTATAAAAATACTAGAATTTTTTTTGTGTGTGTGTGAGGAAGATCAGCCCTGAGCTAACATCCATGCCAATCCTCCTCTTTTTTGCTGAGGAAGACTGGCCCTGGGCTAACACCCGTGCCCGTCTTCCTCCGCTTTATATGGGACGCTGCCACAGCATGGCCTGGCAAGCCGTGCGTCAGTGTGCACCAGGGACGGAACCATGGCTGTCAGCAGCAGAGCGCGCACACTTAACTGCTACGCCATGGGGCCGGCCCCAAAATACTAGAATTTTTATTGGAATTGCATAGACTTTTAAATACATTTGGAGAAAACACGCCTCTAAAAATACTGTTTTCTAATCTATAACTGCATATTTCCTCATTTATTTGCATCTTTAATTTTTCTCAGTAATGTTTTTAGTTTGGAGGTCTTGCATGCATTTTTAAAAATTCTTTAAATTTATTCCTAAGTATTTTCTTTGTGGCTGTATTAAAAAGGGAATTTCTAAACATTTAATTTCCAAATACTTGCTGCTAGAATATAAAAAATGCAATTGCTTTTTTTAAACATTGAAGTTGTTTCCTGTGACCTCACTTAGTTTTACTGCTTCGTTTCTGATCAGTATGGTAATTATGTTTTTCCTTGCCTTATTGCAAATTTCTAGGACCACCGGAGCAATGTTTAATAGAAAAGAAGTGAATGTGTAGCCACTCTTGCCTTGTTCCCAAGCTTATGAGGGATGTGTACAGTATTTTCATAGAGTTCCATTTTTAGGGTGAAAAAGTTTGCTTCTATTCCTAGTTTGTTGAGACATTATAAATGGATGTTGAGTTTTGTCAAATGCTTTTTCTGCATTTATTGAGATGATCGTACAGCTTTTCGCCTTTATTCTGTTAATACAGTGAATTATATTGATTGATTTGGAATGACAAATTAACCTTGCATTCCTAGAATAACACCTACTTGTTATTATGTATTAACGTTTTTATATACTGGATTTAATTTGCTAATGTTTTTAGAGGATTTTTGTTTCTATGTTCATGAAGTATTTTGGTCTATAATTTTATTTTCTTATATGTGTTTGTATGGTTATGATATCAGAGTAATGTGGGCCTCATAGGACGAGTTGAGAAGTGTTCTTTCCTTTTCTGTTTTTTGAAAGAGTCTGAGTATAATACTATTATGTCCTCCTTAAATGTTTGGTAGAGTTCTCTAATGAAGTCAATTTAGCAGTTTTATTTGTGGGAAGATCCTTAATACATAAAATATAAAGCTCTTCAGGTTATATATTTCTTCTTCTTGAGCATGCTTTAGTATTATATGTCATTCAAGGAATTTTTTCATTTATTTTATGCTGTTGAATTTGTTGGCATAAAGTTGTTAATAACATTCTCTTACTCATCTTTTAATCTTTGTAGGATCTGTAGTGATAAACTCTTTTATTCATGATATTGAGGATTTATGTCCTCCCTTCTTTATCTTGATCCATCTAGCTGGAGATTTATTAATTTTGTTGATCTGTCCAAAGAACTAGCTTTTGATTTATTTTCTCTATTCTCTGTCTGTGTACTATTTTGTTGATTTGGGCTCTTACCTTAAGTTTCTTCCTTCTACTTGCCTTGCATTTGTTCTTCTTTTCCTTTTCTATCTTCTTGTAGGGGACCCATGATCATCAATTTTAGATCTTATCCTTTTCTAATAAAAACATTTAAAGGTATATGTTTTCCTCCAAGAGCAGCTTTATTAGTCTCCCACAAACGTTGCTATGTTGTGCTGTCATTTTAATTTACTAACAATATTTTCTAACTTCCTTTGTCATCTCTCCTCCTACACATGCATTATTTAGGTATGTGTATTTTTTTAATTTACAAATATGTATGGTCCTAAATATTTTATTCTTATTAACTTCTAAATCAATTATAATATCTGATTTTGTGGTTATTGAACATGCTTTTTATTTTAATCCTTTTGAATTCATCAAGACGTTTTTTTTAAATTGCCCAATATATGGTCTATCATGTTAAATGCACCATGTGCATTTGAAAGAATGTGTATTTTGCAGTTGCTGGGTGTAATGTTTTATAAATATCTTACTTAAATTTAGCAGAAAATTATATTCAGATCTTCTATATCTTACTGTTTTGGTTCCAGTTTTATAAATTGGTGAGTGAGGAATATTAACATTTACTACTATGATTATCGAATTACCTATTTTCTCTTTCAATTCTTTCAAATGTTTTCTCAAGCATTTCAATGCTTTATAATTAGGTGTATACTTATGATTTTTATGTCTTCCTGATAAATTTTTCCTTTATCATTGTGAAATGTCCCTCATTATTTTTGGTAATACTCTTTGTGTTGAAGTCTCTTTTATGCAATATTTACATAGCATCTCTGGCCTTCATATGCTTACTGTTTAAATGGAACATACTTTTCCATTCTTTAACTTTTTATCTATCTGTGTGTTTATATTTAAATACTTCCTTTGTAGTTGAAAAATAGTTGAGTCTTGTTTATTTTATCTATTCTGATTACCTCTGATTCCTAATTTGAGTTTTCTGCCTTATACTTAATGTAATTATCAATATCAGATTTAGGTCTATGATTTGTTGTCTGTTTTGGTTGTCATCTCTGATTTTTGTTATTCTGTTTTTCCTTTCTTATTTTCTTATGGAATATTCAAATATAGTTTTAATTTCACTTTAATATATTTTTAGCTTTTTGGCTATACCTCTGTGTGCTATTTATATTGCTTGCTCTAGAGTAAAAATAATTCCTTAATTTTTCACAGTCAAATCATGTTTAATATTGTAACACTTTATATTAAATGTTGAAACTCTTCAACCATATAGATTTACCACCCCATCACTCTTTATGTTACAGTTGTCATATGTATTGTATATCTACATACATTATATTCCCACAGAACAATGTTATAGATTTTGCTGCAAACAATAACGTACACTTTAAAGAAATTAAGACAATATATTATTATTTATATTAATCTACATATTTAAAAATTCTAATACTCTTCTTTTTGAAAAATCCAAATTTCCCATTTCCCTCTGGTATGATTTCCCTTTAGCCAAAACAATTTCTTTTAGTATTTTCTTTTGTAGTTTAAGTATGGTGGCAACAAATGCCCTTAGTTTTTTTTTTTAATCTAAAAATATCTTTATTTCACCTTCATTCTTGGTGAGTTTATTTGATGGATATAGAATTCTGAGCTTACAAGTTTATTTTACTTTTTTTGTTTGCTTTCAGTGCTTTAAAGATTGGCACTTTCTTCTGATCTGCACATTTTCTGGTGAAAAGTCTATAGTTCTTTGAATTGTTGTTCGCTGGTATGTACTATGTCATGTTTTCTCTGGTTGCCTTAAAGATTTTCTAGATGTATTTAGTTTTCATTGGTTTGATCATTACGTGTCCAGGTGTGGTTCATTTTAATTTATCCTGTTGGGGCTCACTGACCTTTTTAATCTGTAAATTTTTGTCTTTCATTAAATTGGGGAACTTTTGGCTGTTTTTCGTCATATATTTTTTCTGCCCTATTTACTCTCTTCATCTTCTTCTAGAACTCCAATTGCTTGTGTGCTAGAATTTTTGAAATTGTCCAGCATATCACTGAAATTGTTAATTTTGTAAAAGTCTTTTGTCTTTTTCAAATTAGATAGTTTTTGTTGGTTTATCTTCAAGGTTGCTAATTTTCCTATCTCCAATATGCTGTTAATCAATATAGTGAATTTTTATTTCAGATATTATATTTTCAATTTAAAATTTTTCATTCGATTCTTGTTTCTACTTTCTATTTCTGTTTTCTCTTTGTATGCTGAGATTCCTTATCTTTTATTTCATCGTGACTATACTTTCTCTTTTTTCAATGAGCAGAGTTAAAATATCTGTGTTAAAGTCTTTGTCTGATAATCCCAGATTTAGGGTCATTTTGAATTTGACGTCTGTTGATTGTCTTTTCCTTTTAGATTGGACCACATTTTCCTTGCTCTTCATATGTTTAGAAATTTTGGATTTTACCTGAACATTTCAATGTTATGCTGTGTAGACTCTGATCCTGTTATATCGCTCCAAAAAGAGCTGATTTTTTTTTTTTTGCTTTAGCAGACAATTACCTTGGTTGAACTGAAACTGAGCCACTGGCTCAGTTCTCAGTTCAGCTACTAGCTGGTATCATTTTTCCAAAAACATGATTCAGGGCCCAGCAAGGACTTAGGCTGAGTTTATGCTCAAAACTAGAGGCCACCTTTTCTGGCTTCCTTCTTTCTAGGATTTCTCCTCACTTTCCAGTGACCCTGTTTGCCCTGGATGCCCATCACTTGATTCCTCTAGCCAGAATGATTGTAAATTGTTCTATTAGAGTTTCAGGAACTATAGTTGCTATTAGAGTAAATCCACATACACGCACAAAAAAAATTGATGGATAATAAAAACTGGAAAGTCACTCCATGCCCATCACTTGCTCCAAGTTTCAACTAACCTTCAAAAACTGCCTGCTCTTCATCAGTCTCCAGGGCCTATCAGATAGTTGTTATTTGCATTTTTCCTAGAGTTTGTAGCTATTATATTATGGGAGGACCAGTTTTATAGGGACTTACTTCTCTATTTTAGAAGTGGAAGCCCTGATGATTAATCTTTAATTTGTTTTTTGCATGCTACATTCTTTCATTTTGTTTGTTCCTCAATTATTCCTGCATAGATGCCTTGTCATTGCTTTTTAATCAGCTCATAAAAACTATGGCTATAGATAAAACGATTTTGATTGATCTCAGAGATACATTTTCTTTTCGTTTAATTAAAATTTTCTTCGGTTAGGGTAAGATGGGGGAATGAGACAGTAGGATCACCATTGGCTAAATCAGAAATGTAGATATGGTGCTCTTTTGAATTATTAAATCTCTCAAGAAGCACATCAATATTAAATATATGTGAATAATAAAGAAAACAACATGCCATTGTTAATATTCCAGAAACTAATTTAGCTCTTAGGAAAGTGACTTACTGTGGAATATAGAGCTATAACCAAGACACTGCCATAGCTCCTTGTTATTGGGCAATTGAGGATCAAAGGCACAGGAAGGGAATGTCTCTATTCTTTGCAAAGTCTGTAGGAATAGAAATACCTCAAGAATGTTATGCTTTATTTTCCCTGACTGTTACTCACAGAACATTACTCCATATACTTGCCAACATTAATAAGACTTCTCTCCTGATCAGCACAATTATTGCCACTGATTCTGTTCTTCAAGAAACTGATATTAGACGTGATCAAAGAAGGCTGCCTTTGCACCTTTAGTGCACCAACCAGTGCTTAAAGGTAGCTGAGGGACTTTGGCATATGCTCAGTTTATATGCTTCTGTTTTCAGCAAGGCTGAGTCAATGTTTTGTTCCATGAACAAACTTCTGAAGTTGTATGGGATATTTTGAAACTATCTTTTTCTCCATTGAGGGACTCGATAATATTCATTTTTAACAGATCTCACCAATACAAAAAAAAAAAAACTATGGAAGAGGAGAAGCTTATTGCACTTACTGTAAGTTCTCAGAACCCTCCCCCCAGCACACATGGACACACACTCACATGTGTACACAATTATCCCCTAAAATGCTTCAACAATTGAGGTCAATTTATGGTGTTCTTAATTATTTCTGTATTCTTCACAAAAATGTTTCTTGATTAATCTCAACCTTTATAATTATAGTAGTCTATAAAGATTTACGCATCTCAGTGATGTTTGTAATCACAGTACAACAACAAAAAATACAACTTAATATATAATTAAGGAATTGTTTAAAAATTATGATACTTCCCTACAAAGGAACACTAAGCAGCCATTAAATACTTTTAAATGCTGAAATCACCGTTTCCTATCTATCATTTTTAACATGGAATTTCACTGTATGCTGAAAGTTATAAATAGTATAAATATGTATGGTCATTTACTATGATTGTATATAAATAAATTTCTATGCATAGATAAAATCTTGCAAAATATATAACAAAAGTATTACAGAGGTTATTTCTGGATTGACTACAAGATGACTTTTTCTTTCTTCTTTATACTTTCCAATATGTTTGAATTTTGTGCAATTATATTACTTTTATAATAAAGAACAGTATTTTAAAAAATGTGAAAATTAAAATATTTTAAATGAAATTTTACATATAACTCCACAATAAGACCTGAGAAAGCAAAATATAGGAAAAAATATATTCCAGCTCCCATAGAACACTGTGAAAATCTCATTATTTCCCCAACTACATATAATATTTTTAAAACTTAAAATGTCTTATTTATTTATATGTTCATTTATTGGACATTTTGGAGCATATCATTTGTGAAAAGCATTTAATAGATGCTGACAATGAATTGTAAATGACACTGATTAGTCCTTCTTTTTTTCTTTATGTTGGTAATAAAATGGGGGACAGAGGAAGTTGTATCAATGTTCATATTGTTCTTGAGTTTGGTAAATATTACCTCTAAAGTATATCTAAAAAATAATTGTGTGCATAACCTCGTTTTGTTTCTTGCACTTATTGAGTCTGATACAGTTCCAGTCAAATAGCATTTTCTTAATACAAAGCTTTGTTGAATGAATAGTTTCCAACAAATTTTCTCCTACCCAATTTGTAACTTCAAAATATCTGGAACTATTCCACTTCTAATACACACATATTCCTTGTTGAACTTTTCAGAATGACATCGAAAATATCGGGGTAAAATTATGTACAGTGAAATGCACAGATCTTGACTGTAATTCAAGGAGTTTTGATAAATACATAGCATCATGTAACCACTACCCCAAACAAGATATAAAACATTTTCATTACCCCAGAAAGTTCTCTATGCACCCTTCCAGTCACTCCCATATACAATCCCTCTTCTCATTTCTATTACCCTAAATTAGTTGTCTGTTCTTGAAATTCATATAAATGGAATCATATAGTTTGTAGTCTTTTGTGTCTTGATCCTTTCATGCAACATAATATTTTGAAATTTATCTATGTTAGTTCTTGTTGAACTACTGTTCATTCTTTTTTATTGTTGAATAATATTCCATTATATGAGCATCCTACACTTTGTTTATCTATTCTTTTGTTGATAGACATTTGGGTTGTTTTAAGTTCTGGACACTTACAAATAAAGCTGCTGTGAACATTCTTGTACAAGTTTTTTTATTACATATATTTTCATTTTTCTTAGGTAAATATATAGTCAAGAGTTTGCTAGGTAAGTGTATGTTTAACGTTTTAAGAAAATATCAAACTGTTTTCAAAAGTGGTTGTACATTTTTACTCTCACATCTGCAATGTACAAGAGTTCTATTTTCTCCACATCCTTGACAACACTTGACTGTGTCAGTTTTTTTAATTTTAATCATTCTGTAGGTATAAAAGGGTATCCTTTGTGGTTTTAATTTTAATTTCCCTGATGAACAAAAATGAACTTTTGCTTACTGGTCATTTGTATATGCTATTTTATTAAATGTTCAAATAATTTGTCCATTTTAAAAAATGTAGTTGTTCTTCTCTTTGGTATTGATTTGTAGAAGTTCTTTCTATATTCCTGATAGAATTTCTTTGTCAGATACATGTATTGTGAATATTTTCTCCTAGACTGTGACTTGCCTGTCATCTTCTTAGTGGTGGCTTTTGATTAGCAGAAGTATAAAATTTTGATGAAGTCTAATTCTTCTGTATTTACTTTCAGGTTGTTACAAATTGCCATAAACTTAGCAGCTTTAACAACACAAATTTACAATCTTAAACTTCTATAGATCTAACATGGTCTCGAAGAACTGGAACCAAGAGGTCAGCAGGTTACATTCCTTGCTGGAGGATCTGGGGGATGATCTATTTTTTGCTCATTAGAGTGTTGGCAGAATTCAGTTCCTTACAATTGTAGGACTGAGATCCTATTTTTTTCTTGATGGCTGCCTGCCAAAGTTTGTTCCCAGATTCTAGAGATTTCCTGCATTCTTTGACTCATAGCTCTTCCTCATTTTTCAGAGCCAGAAATGATGGATTGCATCTCTCTCACACTTTGAATCTCTCCTTCTCCTTCTTCTGTCTCACCTCTCTCTGACTCAGCTGGGAAAAGTTTTTTGCTTTTAAGGACTAGTGTGATTAGATTGGGCCCACCAGATAATCTCCCTATTCAAGGTCTATACCCTCTATCACATCTGCAAAGTACCTTTTGACGTGTAAGGTAGCATATTCACAGACTCTAGGGATTAAGGCATGGACATCTTTGGGAACCATTATTATGCCTACCGAAACAGTCATTTTGGTTTTTTGAGATTAGTGCTGTTTGTTTTCCAACAACTGTTTCCTCTGCCATTAGCACAAATATTTTTTTATGATATTTTTGTCCACACAAATAATCCATAATTAATCTATAAATCAAAATTGGGTGAGTTTATTATGAGCCAGATCTGAGGACTATAGCCCAGGGCCATCCTTCCCAAGCATGGAAGGGCATCAAAGAATTGGGGTGTCAGAGTAGTTATAAACCATCTTGGAACAAAGAGCATAATTACATATGATGGGAATATCTTTTTTACTACTGTCACAGAGGCTTAGCTGGCACAGCAGGTTGGTGGTCAGCAGGTCAGTGGTCACAAGGTGACACAGCAGGTCAGTAATTAATCCTTGGTTTTGAGGGAGAACAGCTTATACTTAAAGAAATGCCCATACAGGGAAAACTACATCCCTATCTTTAACAGCATCTTTCTTGTCTTTGGGGCGTAGTAAATGTTTAAGCAGGTGTACAATACATGCTCAACAGACCACATCAGGCCCTTTTGGAAAAACAATGTCAGGCCGAATTAGTTGTAAACCAAATGGCTTCCTCATATACTCCAATATATCCTATTGCTTTTCATTTATATATCATCTTCTATAAGTTTTATAGCTTTAGCTTTTAAGTCTATGATTCATCTCAAATTAATTTTGTGTGTGGTGAGAAGTAGAAGTTGAGATTCATTTTTCATACATTTATCTGTTTGTCACAGTGCCGTTTGGTGACAAGACCTTCTCCATTCAATAGATTTTGGTGCCTTTGTCAAAAATCCGTTGACTACTTATATGTAGGTATATTTCTGAACTGGATATATTGTATATTCTAGGATCACAATAAATTTAGATTCATTGGTTCTCAATTTACAGATAATTCTGACTCCCAGAACTTTTCATCTCTATTTGTACCTAAAATGTCTATTCTGTCCTGCATTATTATTATCTGTGGAAAAAACAGATTTTTTTCTGTTCATATCATTGGCTTAATGTCAAATTGTCTTAAAGTTGTTTTAAATTGTGTTTTAAAAAGCTGAACTTTTTTTTATATTGCTAGAACAAACAATTCTGCAGATGAAACAAAAAGATATCTCCCTCAACTCCCGAAAAGAAAAGCAGATAAGACTTTGTATCTTTGAATGATGGGGCTACATCTGCTTAGATGTAATACTAATAGCACTTCTTTTTAAATGTGTGTTCTGACCCAAGAAGGGAAGATTGTCCTAGAGACAACCTCGTACATGCACACACACAGGTAGACCCAGAGCATGGCTTTGTTCTGAAAGCTTTTTGTCCACCAAAGGGTTAGGCCAGATTCCTGAAAGAACAGGTGGTTTGATGCCATTGTTTTAAAAGGACAGAGGGATTGACTCATTTGTGGAGGATAACTTCCTCAAGATTGAGAGAGAGAGACTGGGTTTTCGGTTTTTTAGAATGGTAGAGACTCTGCCCTGTTCACACAGAGTATCGTGGATGGGGCTGCTATATCCTATCATTCCAGGGGTTTCTATTTACATAGAACACAGAGTGAAAGTGCTCCCTGTTGTTTTATAACTCAGTGTCCTTGGCACATGGAGCTGGCAAAACCTTGTAAGAAAATGGTTCCAGAAATGTCTGTACAAATTTATACTAAGACTCTGGCCCTGATACATATGGTGAGGGTTGAAAGGGCAACCTGTTGTCAGGTGAGTGAAGACTGCCTCCATTGCCTGTCCAGACAGCACTGGCAGATACAGCAATTGACAGTGTCATTATTTAGCAAAAATACTGATATTGGCCAGTATGTTTTGATTGCAAGAGGCTCTTTCTCCTTGCTTTCCTACAAGTTTTCAGGTGTCTGGTGTTGGAGTATGAACCAAGGAAGGAGGAAGGAGCCACGAAAGCAAATGATGTGGACCTTGTTGCTCTCACGGGAGGTGAGAACTAGAATTAAACTGATTTAATTAAACAAAGCTAGTGATGTTGAATTTATATGTATTTATTCATATAATTCATATTGTATATGGTTTTTAATTTTGCTTTTGTTATTAATTCTATATTGTTAGTTTTTTTCTCTTCATTAAATTTACTTTAAACCATGATCTGAAATTCTAAAGCATATTCTATAATATGGGTGTACCGTATTTATTTATTCATCTCCTGTTAAATTTTAGTAGATATCAAATTATCTCTAAGAAACGGTATATCAAATTATTCTCCCATCTATCAGTGTTTGGCTGTGGTGCCTATATTACAATTTTCAGAGGTGAGTTTGTCTTGTTAAAAACTTTCAACTTGATAGGAGAAAATGGCAATGATTGCTTTCCCTTAGTTATTTTTTTTAAGAAAACTGTTCCTATTTGTCAAAATCATTGGGGTCATTTTGTATAATTTTATCCAAATATTTAGTAAAAATCTCAGTTCAAACGAGAATTCATTCAGAAACTTGGAGAACACCAGCTGTTATGCCTGCTTTATTGATAGCAAGCCAGTCCCAACTACTTTGTAAAAATTGTTTTGGATCAAAGACCTGGTAATCTGGCAGATTGATTCTCGTTTTACATCATTTTATTAACTTACATTCTATGAGTAATTTAGAATTCTATTAATTCATTCCATTAAGCACAAATAGATTTTCCTAGAGTACATTTTCATACTATCCTGCTTATCTTTCTAGAGTAATCTATCCAAGCTTTTGAAGCCAGAAGATGATAAGTATGTGCCTCATTCCTAGGTATTCCAAGTTCATCTTGCCTCTGGCCTTAGCCTAGGCTGGAGTTTTCTGAATATTTTTCTTGCTCCATAAATTTGTATGAAATATAACCCTTAAAATTTGGGTCTGCTTCTTTTAGTGTTGAGGCCAGACTCAGCATAAGTTATAGTCAATGAAATTCAATATTACAACCAAAATTAACTGGAAAGAAATGTAAAATTTACCTCAACTCTCTTAAATAATGCTAAAAGATGTGGTGTCCCATTCAAAACACATTGAATCTTCTTGAAAATCACTTTCTTTTGCCTGTTCTCTCTCTAATGACAGTCTCCAAAGTCTTTCTCCTACTCTGGTCTATCTCCCCTTAAATTGTCTTAAACTTAGATACTCAAGCTGTGTATCAGTGACCTATTGTTGTGATAATGTGGCAAAGCAACAACCAGCAAACCTCAGGCATATAAACAATAAATATTTTTAGCTCACAAAACTGAAGTCTTCGTTTGATTTGGGCTGGGTTTACATGTGCGTCTAGGTCGGCTATAGGTCTGCTGGGCGGCTCTGCTGATCTTGGCTGGGCTTATTCACATGCTGGAATCAGCTGGCTCTTCATTGATCTAGAGTGATCTTGCCTGGGATGGCTGAGGGCACTTGGGTTTGTTACACGTGTCACATCTGTTAGCAGTTACACCCAGGCATAACCTTTTCATGGTGATGGCAGAAGGCAAGAACTATCAAGCCAATTCCACATGTGGTTTGCAAGTCTCTGCTTTCCTTATGTATGCTAACATCTCATTGGCCAAAACATGTCACATGGCAGAATCAAAAGTCAGGAGAAGTTTGAGTTAAATGTAATGGGCCTCCACGCAATTTAGGTAGTGGAGAAGAATCAGGGCCATTATTACAAGTTTTATTTCTCTCATTGTTTCTGTGTGTGTATGTATGTGTACTTTTTCTTTACCCAGTTGCAATCTCCTCTTCTCCAATTTAACTTTAGATAGCCCCTTAGGCTACCTCAATTTTGCCCTCCAGACCTACTTTGGGTTCTATAATTAAAATGTAAAAGTAGTTAAGATAGAACTAATATTAGCAGTTGTACGAACTAAAAGAATAATCAGAGGTTAAAATAAATGAAACTTATTTTGTTTGGGGAGAGGGAGAGGCTGTGAAATTTTCATTTGTTAGTGTTTTTATCTTGTCACCAAAAAAGTAATGTCGGAACAGAATATGTCCTAAGAGCATATTCTTCCACTGCAGAAGCTACCCCCAGAGAAAAGCTTAGACTTTGCTCTTAGCTATTAGGGATTCATTCCTCCTTGGCCTGTTCATCTGAATGCAATATTATTCAAAATCAGATATCCCACTGGAGCAATACTATGGCCCAGATGGTCAAATTATAACATCTACTCTTCCATTTTGTTTCAGGCTCAAATAATTTCTTTCATACCTAATGGTGAATAACTGTGGGGTAAAAACTAGTATTTTCTCAGGTGCTTGAATAGATCCAAAGTTTTCCTCAGACGTACTTCTTGGTCCTTGACCTTGTAAAACTGGAACGTGTGGAATAGGACAAGTCAAATCCTCAGTTTTTACCATAAAATATCACTTTTTCACCCAGGACCATCTGATATTCAAGTATGAATCACAAACTATGAGTTATAGAAACAGAGAAGAATGGTTTTGTTTCCTGCCTCTACCTGTTATTAATTTCATATTTTTTGGAGTTTTAATTAATAGCGTTATGCTTCAGTTTCCTCCTTAGTATAATGGATGCAGTAAGATACATTTTTTTTCAGTAATAAATGTACTAAAATGAAAATATTTAATGCAAGGCCTTGTAACAGGAGTATCAGTACTCTTGACTCGGTTCCTATCAAAAGTCCAGTCAATGTATACACTGGAGAAAATGACTAAAAGGAATGATATCCATCCTTTCCATTATGGCAGTGGTTCTCAGCCTTGGCTGCAAATTAAAATCACCTGGGGAGTTCTCGAAAAACTATATGTCTGGGATCCAATGAAGTCAATATCTGGACCAATTAAGTCAATGTCCCTAATGGGATGAAGCCTAGGTCTTCGTGCTTTTTGGTAACATTCCCCAGGTGATTGCGATGCACAGTGAGGGTTGAGAGCCATTGCTCTAGGCCAGTGGCTCTCAGTGTGGCTCCCAGATGAGCAGCAGCAGCAGCACCTGGAACTTGTGAGAAAAGCAAATTCTCAGACCTCTCCCAGACCTGCTAAATCAGAAGTGGGAGTGGAGAACAGCAGGGTGTGGCTTAACAAGCTCTCCAGATGATTCTGATGCACAATCAAGTTTGAGAACCAGTGATGTTCTCAATGGTAATCAAATTTAATGGATAAAACAATCACCTGAAGTGCTTGTGGTTTTGTGTGTTTGTCAATACTCTCATAACTTTCCACTAAAAAGCAGTCAAATTTACTGTTGTAAATTATAATTCAATCTGAAAAAATGACCCAAAAATGTCAACTTGGGGGTTCAATTCTAAATCAATGGGTCTGGGTTGGGGCTCAGCAAACTACATATTTTTTTAAGTTTATATATTTTATTTATTTTTTTTTATTGAGGTAACATTGGTTTATAACATTATATAAATTTCAAGTGTACATGATTATATTTTGATTTCTGTGTAGACTACGTCATATTCACCACCCAAAGGCTAATTACCATCTGTCACTCTACACTTGTGCCCTATTATCCTTTTCATCCTCCTCCCTTCGCTCTTCCCCTCTGGTAACCAACAGTCTAATCTCTATATCTATGTGTTCATTTGTTGTTGTTTTATCTTCCACTTATGAGTGAAATCATATGGTATTTGATTTTTTCTGACTTATTTCACTTAGCATAACATTCTCAAGGTCCATCAGTGTTGTTGAAAATGGCAAGATTTCATCTTTTTTATGGCTGAATAGTATTCCATTGTGTACATATACCACGTCTTCTTTATCCATTCATCTGTTAATGGGCACTTAGATTGTTTCCAAGCTACATTTTTTAAGCATCCAGAAGATCCTGTTCCAGTGGACTGATCTCTAATTTGGGTAGCGTGATCTATAGTCCTATACCACTGTAGAACACAGAAGAGATCATGTGTATGTCAGTGTCTTTAACCAATAACCCATCTGCTCTTTCCCCACATCCTCACAGAAATGCTTTCATGGAAATATGCTTTCATACTACTTTTGGCATAATATTCTTAAGGGTTAAAATAGGAAATGGCTTCATGCCAAAATGTTCTACATGTTCTCCGTAAACGTTTTTATTGTTCTGTAGCCCTCTTTATAGAACCAATATAATATATTAGATATATTTTATATACATACAAATATAGACATATATATGTATATGTAATTTTAATATATACAAACTATATTTTATAAGAATAAAATTCATTTCCAAATAAATTATCTTCTATACCAATTGATGAAACAAATTTTCTTATCCAACAATTAAAATAGCATTTATATTTCACGTTTGCTGCAATTGCCAGATACTTTAGAGCCACATTTAATGTCAATTGCAATAACTATATTGATCTAGGTTTTTGTTATGTTTCTTTTCCTCATATATTTTTTCTATATTAACAGTTTTCTTGAATGTATCATTTATTATGTCACCTTAAACTCTTTATGAATATAGCAGGATGAGAAATCCTGTAATAAATAGTAACCTTCAAGATAATGCAAGTCCCATTTAGAATATTCAATTATCTTGAGATAATGAATGTAGTCCACTGATTTAAGAACGTCTAAGAAGAGGAAAATCAAGTACTGGGCAGTTTTCAAAAAGACAGTTGGAAATAATTTTTTAATACAAAAACACTGACATGTTTTTTGTGTTTGGGTAAACTCATAGTCAGCACACTCTGTTAATTGTCTGAATATATTAGGCAATATGGATGACAAGACCGTTATGAGAACTCAGTATCTAATTGTGAGGAAAAAAATATATTTCTAAATTATGTAAATCTCTACGGAAAACTGAATGACCTGTTGACATGAATGCTCCTGAGTGCAAACCTCTGGCTCTGATAACTCTGTTGTGTGGCTCACACTCACAGAGTTTGCAAGTCTCTGGTTCATTTCTCTGTCTTGGAGTGGAATCGTTCTCAACCCACCCCTGTGGGCTAAGAGTTAAATTTAAAATCTCCATACAAGAAGACTTTAGAACTTGCAACATAAATATCAGAATGCCCACAGTTTCTTTTCTATGGGCCTCTTAATAAGTGAATTAGGCTCACAGCCATGGTGTGCCTAAAAAAAGAAAAAATGGTTAACTTGGGAATACATCAAACTGTAGACCTATAGAAGAATTTCATTTTGTTTTTAAAAGCAGTCAAGTTTATGAATGCTTCCTTAGAAATTCTCTAAGAGATATTAAATCAATGTATTTTACATATTTTCCACACTTCACTAAGCTTTTATTAAACCAGGGATTCCAATAGCGCATGTAAAATTCATATTTCTGTATTCATAGGAGTCCATGGAATAATCTCATCATGTATTATGGTGAAAAAAATACCACTGAAAAGACAGATGTTTATGATTATCTTTTTCTAGAGAACACATCCCTTTGAGTAACCCCGTGCAGGCGAGAGTCTCGGCAAACAGTGGTCCGATTTCTATGTCTATGCAAGGAATTTTATTTTGAAACCTTAGAAATATTTTTTTGTGTGTGTCTGAGGAAGACCAGCCCTGAGCTAACATCCAATGCCAATCCTCCTCTTTTTTGCTGAGGAAGACTGGCCCTGGGCTAACATCCATGCCCAGCTGCCTCCACTTTGTATGGGATGCCGCCACAGCATGGCCTAACAAGCAGTGCATCTGTGCGCGCCGGGGATCCAAGCCAGCGAACCCCGGGCTGCTGCAGCAGAGTGCATGCACTTAACTGCTTGCGCCACCCGGCCGGCCCCAACCTTAGAAATATTTTAAATTTAAAAAATTACAAATTTTATTGAAAAAAGAATTAACCATGTCTTATCAGGCAGACATTTTTTGCAATGCTAACCACTGTAAAAAAGTTGCTGAATTTTCAGCAGAACTAACTCATTTTTAAGCAGTTGTGTATACATTATATATATATATATTTTTTTCTTTTTTTGTGAGGAGATCAGCCCTCTGCTAACATCTGCCAATCCTCCTCCTTTTTTTTTTTTTTTTTTTTGCTGAGGAAGACTGGCCCAGGGCTAACATCCATGTCCATCTTCCTCCACTTTATATGGGACGCCACCACAGCATGGCTTGCCAAGCTGTGCATTTGTGCACACCCAGGATCCGAACCTGCGAACTCTGGGCCACCGCAGTGGAGCGCGTGCACCCAACCGCTTGTGCCACCGGGCCGGCCCCTACATTTTATATTTGTAAATCTTCAAATTTAATACAGAAATTCAAGGGAAGGACACATAAACATACAGGTTAATGAATTAGCTGCACTACCATTTTTTGAATAAAAAGCACGAAGTGAATAAATCATTAGGTTGCTGAAGGGCCTGAGGGTTCAGCAACACTATGAATGAATTTCAATCACCTCAGGAAGACCAGTCTAGTGGGTGGCTGGATTTGGCACTGAAGAAGAGAAGTCTCTGGTCTGCAGCTTTGTAGTAAAGAGTCTGACTCCATTTTTGATGTTTGACGGCTGACAGCCTTCAAGGGCCACCATCTGCCTTGCCCTGTGGCCCCATCTGGGCAAGCTAAGAACGTCCAGGTGCTCCCTCCTTTGGCACTGGTGAGAAGTTCAAACCGTGTGACGTCAGCCCACATGAGAATTCTCATTCTAGGCCTCCCTCCTAACTACCATAAAAACCCAAACTAGCCATTTTCAAACCTGTTTGAGAGACAACCACACTTTCCCCAGAAATCCCCATTTTGTGAGTAATAAATCTTTAATACCCATTTGGTGCATGTGTGCCTTCATCAGTCTGGACAGCTGAACCAAGTTTTGGGAATGGGGGTCTATTCCTCCTCTGTGGGGCAATTACAACAATGTTGATTAAACATTATATCCCTGATCTGGAAACCAATTTCTTTTTTTTAGTGTTTTATTTATTTATTTTTTGTTTTTGTATTTGTTTGTTTTTTGCAAATATGCACATATGCAAAAAAGCCCATGTGGCGTATACAATTTTGCATTCCACTTTTTTCTTTTTTTTTTTATTGCAGTAAGGTTAGTTTACGACATTATGTAAATTTCAGGTGTACATCATTATATTTCGATTTCTGTATAGATTACATCATGTTCACCACCCAAAGACTAATTATAATCCATCACCATACACATGTGTGAATCATCCCTTTTGCCCTCCTCTCTCCACCTGTCCCCTCTGGTAACCACCAATCCAATCTCTGTCTCTACGTGATTGCTTGTTATTGTTTTTATCTTCTACTTATGAGTGAGATCATATGATATTTGACTTTCTCCCTCTTATTTCACTTAGCAAACTTAAATGGAGGTTCCTATTTCCTCCTTCTATTTAAGAGAAAATTGATGCTCAGACAGCTTGGCCAACAGCACACATTTGATTTACTGAAGGGCTCAGTTGAGATCTAGGTTCTACCATGGTGACATTTTTCCAACTCATCCTTTACTTGCACAGAACACTTAAAAGTGAGTGCACAAATGTTAATGATTAGAGGGAGCATTAACACCTTATAAAAGGAATTTATTTTGCATGCACATTTTAATAGCACTGTCCTCACCTTTAAGTAGTTTCTATTCCTTTTGTGAATCTCAAACTTCCATCAGTTTTTAATCAGTTTATTAAAAGTTGTTGGCTACTTTCTTTAGCTAGTTCATCCTCCTCACTTCAAATTGTTGCATTTATAGTTATTATTGTAGCTTTTCCTGCAAAATTCTCTTTCCCATTTAATATACTAAATCTATATTAATTCAGGACTCATTAAACTAATAGTTCTTTGAAGAAAGCAATTCTGTCTTCTTTGATCATTGTTATCTCCAGTGCTGATAAATAAAAAGGGATTGTCATGTACAAATATTCAATAAAGATTTTTGAATGTCTAAATGAATTCATCAATAAAAACATCTCTAAGAAAGTATAATGCAGCCTTCAGAAACTTGAAGATTCTCACATTTTGTGGTAGAACCATCAACAAAAATCATTCAAGTCAAACTATTTGCTGCTTTTATTAATAACACCAATTGCTTATTAAGCACTTATCTTTTCCAGCATTGGGCTAATTGCCTTAATTGCATTATCTAATTTAATATTCTCAAGAACCCAATGATATCACTTTTATTTCCATTTTACAGCTAAGAAATATCTCTTATAGAGGATAATTAAGATGCCAAATATTTCTCTCATTTTTTCCTTTTTTTACAGCTTGGTGAGCAAGGCTGGTAGAAAGTTAGACTCTGCCTCTTCCTGAATGGTAGAACAGAAGTAACAGTAAAGTTGAAGCATTTCTGGTGATCCCAGGGTTTGGTTGAGAATGGGGAAGAACCAAAATGTACCAGCTGACCCAGAATCTAGGGCCTGTTCAAAATTGTCTTGAAGAAGTGATGCATTTCAATCCATACTCTTTCCCTGCATGATTTAGTTTTACGTGTTGTTGCATTCACGTATTTATAGACAAATAGTTACTGGTGCCTACTCTATGTCAGATACCATGGTATTCAACGGTGATCCAGTTGTGATCCCTCTCTGCATGGAACCTTCAATCTAGTGGGGAGGAAGGAAGAAACAGACAAGAATCAGGTTAAAAAGAGTAAATATTTCAGTGTAATTGTAAAAAAAAGTTTATATTATATGAACAAAAAGTTATTCTATGAAAAAAACCACAAAGAATTGTCATAGATAAAGAGTGGATGTAGTTTAGGCTGCCTAATAAGAAAAGTTGATCAGAGACTAAACCCTTTCCCATCCTGCCTCAGAGGATTTTACTGAGCTGAGATTCTTCTTCAAAGGGAAGCTATGTTATGAAGAATAGTACCACTTTCAAACCCCAGCCCTAAGGTGGTCATGGAGGCATCCATACCCCATGAAACTGAAAGTACAGGCCAGCTCAGTCGAACGCTAGTTGTGCTCAACATCCTATGTCTCAGGAACTCCTTCAGTCCCAGGCAAAACCCTGGTCAGATCAGTCTAGTTAGATTATTAGTGTTTTTCATTGTTAGAAAATTTACTAAATTGCAGATATAAGCAATGTTCTTCAATATCAGCTTTTATCTCTAGTAAAGCTAATATCATGTTTCCTCATCTGCTTGCTTGTTTGTCTTAACTTTCAATTGGCTTTGAACTCAGGGATAGAAGGGTGGTATTATTGGGTTCTCCTAGACTCCTAATCACCACATTCACCATTAAAGCCTTTACTCAACTAGTCTGCTTTTCATCCTAGACATTCCTTTTCTTTTATTTCCCCATTCTCACTCTTTTAAAACTGCACTTGTTCTCCTCTCATAACACATAATCCACCGAAAAAAGTCCTATTCAATAGTTTGAGTCCTTGGATCATACAATCTAAGGAAAATTATGGCAGAGAACCTAGCTATTTTATTTATTATTGTGTGCCTACGAATTAGTACTTTACCTAGACTTTAATAAGCAATGAACAAATGCTTCTTGAACATTAAATTGTCTTCTCTTGAGGCCACACACTTTTTTAAGAGGCCTCACAGTTATCCTCTATCAATTCATTTTTGTAATTATCTGTATGATTTCTTAGATTTTTATGTGAACTGTATTATGTCACAGGCAAGCGTGAGTCCTAACTCAAATCCTGGGGGTCAAGATGACAGAGGAGGTCTGTCTGTACCTGTTCCTATTTGCTTCTTGCTCAAATTGTTTCTGTCACAAGAATGTTCAAGTGTTTTCCTTCATGATATTCTTAAATCTCATATAAACAATATATCTAACTAAGAATTACTTAATTATCCAAATACATGAATGATTCTTCCACTCACAATGATCTTCATATTTGGGGGCCACCTGTAAGGCACTGAAATGTTTGACATACCTCTGCTTAAGCTATTCTCATTTGCCTTTTTATATGTATATCATTGAGCAAGATCAACAATATAAAAACTACTATGAGATCCCAAAGACTATTATTTTTATGTGTCCACCCCTGAAAATATCCCTCTTTAATTAATTTCTAGAAATTTCATGTAAAAAAGAGTTCAACTATTGTTTTATATTAGCTAACTTAAGAAATAGTTTTTATTTCATAAAATTAGTATACATGCAGTTGAATAGAGACTTTGCTTTACTATTCTTAATAATGTGAAATATGGCTCTTTGTATCTCAGTCATATATTATCTTTCAAGAAATTTCAACTTTTGTGCTCTATGAATCACTAACTTATCCAAATAGTATTTATTAAGTTCTTCTTATGTGCCAGAAATTACGCAGGCTTTTCTGTTGTTTACACAGTGCAGAGCTTCTGGTCTTTAAGCACATGTGGTCTAGCAGAGAAGACCAACATATATACAAATACAGGGAAGAAAAATATCTGGTATTTATCTACAGACATGTAGTGTAGAGATATTTCTTTTTAATATCAGTTCATTAGATCAGGACTATTTTCTGTTTTAACAAAGAAACTAAGTGACAAAGAGGTCATCTCACTTGTCCGAAGTCATAGTAATTTGAGAACACATATTCAGGTTGATTCAACTCTCGCCAGAGTACTTCCATTTTTATTTAGTTTCTTACAAGGAATATCTATAAGAGAAACAAGCCAACAACTGATTATTTTCCTTTCAGTTTTTATCCTCATTAGTGATTTTTTAAAAGTTATGTCTTTCTATGGAGAAGGAGTTACTCTATAAATGAAAATATATGTCTTTCAAAATCAATCTAAAGGCCTGACTGTGGGCTTTAAATATCTGAGAATCTCCCATTATAACTTAGGTCATACTTTTTATAGCATTTAGTTAGGCTTTCTTATTTGTAAAAGTCATGAGTTACCCTCTGTTTCTTGATTTTATATACACCATTCCAATCACCCCACTTGATAGTAAGCTACTTTAGAAGAATGATTAGATATTTCTTTGGTTTAGTCTGCCCATTTGGGATATGAGTCAAATGTTAATACGTTATGTTAATATATTATGTATATTATTTGAAAGAAATAATACTTCAGTGACCTAAAATATATTTTCCCTAAATATTCTATTGTACTCTTAAGTATTGGGAAGAGAGCAGTAGCTAGCTTATTCTCCCTTTCCAAACCCATGCCTCCCATGAACCTTTCTACTGTTTATATAAAGTAGGAAAACTGAATTAGAAAATTAGCAATATTGCTCCTAAGAATGCTCAACTTGCTATCAAGAATGGCATTACAAGTTTCATAAAAGGATGACTTTAATTTCTAATTTAACTTTTTAAAATGAAAATTTGGAATCTTGTTATCTGTGAGAGCAGACTGTTATGACTATACCATTTTGGGATGATGCACTAAGTCATAATTATACTATAACATAACAAACCATCCAAAGAATTGTTTGTCCATAATTATCATGACTTAACTTGTTTCTCTTTGAATTTACAGGACATGAAATATTTCCATATTGTGTGAGTGTATGTTTACAACACACAGTCTCAGAAACATTGACAGGTGTCCCTTGACAAAATTTGTATTAGAAAAAAATAAGTATGCTAAACAGTTGAAGGTTGGGTTGTCCTTGAACCCTAATAGTGACTGCCAGGGAAATCCTAGGCAGTCCTTTTACAGAATGTTATGATGTGGGAGAGTAGGAAGTGGAGGCAGGATTAGGTTGGCCTGGCCGGGCACTGTCAAATGGCTCATGTCCTTGTTTAGGTTCCATGTGGGCAGAACTAAAATAGAAGTTTCTATTTGAGACATCATGAGGCGGCAAGGAGCACTG
This sequence comes from Diceros bicornis minor, assembly GCF_020826845.1. Lineage (NCBI taxonomy): Eukaryota > Metazoa > Chordata > Mammalia > Perissodactyla > Rhinocerotidae > Diceros > Diceros bicornis. Next base: position 50,283,954 of record NC_080762.1, on the reverse strand, counting down.
CAGGAGGCAAGTCAAATCAGAGTCTTTGGGGAAAATCCAGAGATTAAGAGGAAGTTTGATGTTATGGCTGAGAACTGGGGATGAAGACAGAACAGATCAGGAAGAAATGTGGAAGATTTTGAGCAATCGTTGTAAATAACAAATTTGCAGTTTGGGCTAGTGGCTGCCTGGCTGTGAATTGGTTTGGAATGGCTTGAAATGTAAATAGATGCAAGTTGTATTGTAATTATAGGGAGGGCTACCTATATCCAGCTGTGTCCTCTGCTACCACGGATGCTTGAGCCCTTTACCTGTTGCCAGGAGACCAACTGAGCCTCCCCTTCTCCTTTCCATTACCCTTGTATTGAAATGCAAGACTCCAGCCAAAGATTAAGCAAGCTGTGCACACTGTTCTGCTCTTACTGGACCACAGGATGATAAACACGGCTTTCATCCTTTAAGCATGTATAATCTTTATTCATTGATAATGTCTGTTTATATTAGTTGATTACTAGCCTCGTTTCTCTCACACAATGCTTTGTCATCACGAAATTCACATAGAAAGGTGACAGTAACTGTTTAGCTTCTTAAACAGCTAATTTTTGCCCCTTCTTGTGCATTTCAATATTTAACTCCACTCTTGTTTTTTGTTTTCTATTTCATGCTCAAAACCTCACATTCATTTCCAGAATATTATAAAAGTTTAGTGACATCAACTCCACATTTAAATCATAATAGATTATGAAATTGGTCTGTAATCCTTCAATGTAGAAATGAGCTAAAATTAGAACGTCTTCTGTTTTGTTCAAATTTGTATAAGATGTCTGATAAAGGAAATACATAAAATTTTAAGTAGTTTGTTTTAATCAAGCTAAATGAAACAAGAATAATTGAATATATTCTTATAAGAATAGTCTGTCAAAGTCAAATTTTCATGATTCAAAAGTGACTGAATATTTCTAATGTTTTTGCTTCTCTGAAGTTTTTTCCTAAAGTGCATAAAATATTACTAGTAAATAAATAACAACACTTACTTTATATAGAAGAAGAAATATGAATCTCTATGACACAGATGTAAAGTTGGAGAAACTACCATTGGGTATCTTAGAAGCCCTGCAAATACTCAAAGACTCCCTTGGATGTATTTGTTAGAAAGTGCCAGAGCTCTCATGTTGCAGGCCTGAGGGGAACGTTAGTGAAATGCTACTCAGAAGAAGAAACCCAGGAAAGAACCCAAACAGTGCCTGCCATAATGATATCTGCACCTAGATCCCATTCCTTCATAAACATTTGGGATGTCTCGTTATTAAGTTTCTAAAATATGATGAGAACAGCAATTTATTGCTGTAAATTTATTGCGGTAAATTTATTAAGCAGGGAAACTTTCCTGTATTCTTCCCTTTGCCCTTGGATATTCCAGTTGATCCTGGATGTCCCAGTGAACTTTGGTGCTCTCCATCTCCTACTACCTGGCTTTCAAAGACTAATCCCTCTGTAGATCATTCTGCTAATGTCTTTCTCAATGATGGTCATCTGATACCAGAAACACAGTGGAAAGTGGTCTAAATCTGGCAATAAAAAGTCTTGATCTGGGTTCTAATTTTCCTAATTACTTAAACTGAGTTTTCTCAACTTTAAAAACACAATGCTACTTGAAGCCATGGTATTGATATGAGGAGCAAATGAAGTAGCATCTGTAAAATATCTTACTAAAGTCTAAAGCACTTAAAAATCTAAGACAGCATATGATTAACCTTTATGAATGAATCTCCACTGATAAATCTATCATTTTATTAAACCCCAGCATCGTGCTTGCATTGTGTTCATATAATAGAGTATTTAAAGAGTCTATCCGTATCACCTTAGAGTTTAAGCTGAGACCTCAGAGATGAGAATAGGCAGCAAGTACCCACACCTTCTAAGGAGAAGTGATTCACGTTCATGCAACACTTGTTAAGAGATAAGAACACCAGTTTCGCTACCCTTTAGTCTATTACCCAGCTTCTGACCAAATAAGTCTGGAAATTCATGAAGATGAGAGTGAGACACGCTCTTTGTTGGATTTCTCAGTCAAGAAGAGAGGGTGTAATATATCTAGTTGCCTCCTCATTGGAGAGGAAATGGTGAGACTCTTCCCACTACCTTAAGCCATCCTATGGGGATCCATGGGTTCAAGTTTATCATGGACACGTACATCGTATCTCCTGGTATTTGAGCCTCACAAAGATTAATATTCTACTCTGCTGGAACACACTACAGGAGAGAATGGCTGGAACTGTCACTGATAGAAAAGTGTTGAGAGAGTATCATTGGAAGTGCTTCCATTTTAGAATTTGGGAGGACAAAGGTGCCAAGATTTTCTTGGGATTAAATGGGTACAAGAGAAGGTAGAGAACTTTACAAATAGAACTTCCTGCACGAGTATCTCTTAGGGTAAATTTACCTTTGACTAAGAGAAAACTCAAGACAATATTAGCTTAAACAATGTAGTTTATTTCTCTGTTTATTTGGCAGATAAGTAGCCCAGGGCTGGAACAGCACTCTATAGAGTCAGCAAGCCAAGCTCCATCTTTTTGTTCCATTGTGCATGGTCTCAAGGCAACTTGTGGTCCAAGTTGACTCCTTTTAACCCTTGTAGATATATACGGTAGACACCAGGAGTCAGACAGCAGAAGGAGGGAAAAAGAAAAGAGATCTCCTTTAAAGACACTTACTAGAAATTACATATACCAAATATGCATACCATTGGCCAGAAACAAATTATATGGTCACACAAAACTGCAAGGTAGCTGGGTGGTCATTTTGGAAGACAATATGCTGACAATAACAAATGAGGGAATCAGTCTGGATCTGGTATTCTGTACGTGAAAGCTCAGCTTGATCATGAGATGGCTAAAACTACATTCTGCCTCGTAAACGAGTTAGATTTTTATTTCGCATAGTATTGACCAGGTCCTTGCTACTGTCTTTGTATTTGGCCGTGACTTGCCCTCCCTCTTTAGGCCACCACACTTGGTTTCCACACTTCTGTATTCTGAACAGCTGGATGCAGAACAAACTTCATTTTGGCTTAGGAAAAAATTACAATGGAGGAAATACTGTGGTCGGGAATAGATTATTTGACTTACTAGACCACATGTTCATTCCCCAGAGTTGAACCTCAGATTAAGGCATTTGGCCTTGTTTTTTTCTCTAAGAATATAAGATTCTGACTTAAATTAAAGTTTTCAGGCTGCCAAACGCAAAGCCTTTGGAAACTGATCTCAAAGGAACTGTTTTGTTCTAAGATAAGCCCAGTCTGCATTTTTGTGTGGCAAATGGAATGAGTTCACTCCAGAGTTAGACTCTGGCAGAAGTGCCTTTCCCATCCCCGCTTAAGGTTTATTACCAAGAGCTCCAACCTAGACCTGGTTGACATGGAATCTGGATCTGGTAACATAATATACCTTAAATTCTTTCTGAGGCAGATCTTTTTCTAAAACTGGGGAATGAAAATAAAGCAATGAATCACAAGCTATCCACTATTCGGTCAACTAATTTGTGTATAGGATTTATACTCCGACTATATCCAAAATGCTTTGAGGAAGTTCAGTATTTACAACACTGTTTTACCTCCGCCAAGGGTGGTTCCTGGCTGGGTCTCAAGGACTGTTTCACATCCCAGAAAAGGTTCATTGTGGATACCCTGAAGGTGTTACCCTAGCAATGTCATCTCTCTCTATGTCAAAATAAAAACATCCCACCATTCCCCTGACAACATATAGGCTCTTCCACCACACTAACATGCAAGGAAAGTAATTATAACTCACCAGCAAAATCCCTCTGAGAATGAAGAACGTGTAAGTATATTACACACAAATGCCCTATGCATGGGATAGTAAATGAATCCCAGTGGGGCATTTTTATGGTGAATGGCTGTTTGTCTTATTTCCCTTTAGTTCCTTAAGGATAGGCTACTGGTCTTATTCATTTTGATATCTTGCCTGATATGTAAATGCATTCAGTCATCTCTCATATTTTTTATAACCATAGAAACTATATATACGTCTTCTCCTCTGATCTAAATTTCTCTCTCTCACAAATCATTGCATAGAGTCTATGAAATACTTGTCCCATGACAAACATACTTCTTAACATCCTCATCATCTGCATCAAACACCGCATCTTTGCCCTACCTAAAACCTGGCTCCCTTGAGGATTCTGCTGTTCCTTGACATCCTGTTTATTCTATCACACCCAACTTACTTCAGAATTCATAGTCTGATGATCAGAAATGCCCTTTACAGACTAAGATGCCCCCATCTTCCTTCATCAACTCCTGCACCTTCATCTACAATACACAGTAGACTACATTTTTGCTATCAATTTCTTACTTCCTAGTCACTAACTGTGTTTTAGCAATCATGTCATGTCTTTATCTGCTGAAGCCATGACACCATACCGGGTGACCCCAGTACCCATGAGTGCTAGCCTTCCTCTGGTTTCTCAGTTTTTGACTTTCTCATCTTAGCCACCCACTCCTAATGGTCCAGAAATGCTCCATTTATTAATTAATTTAAATACACCATTAATATAATTCTAATCTTAGTTATTAGAGTTATTATTAGTTATTTCCACTTTATATTTTCAGTAAACTTCTGAGGGATGAATGGTAAACTCTCCACATTCTCTCCCTGTCAGCATGTTCTCTTCAATTCTTTTTCACCCAGCTTATATTTCCCATCTATTATCTCACTGACTCTAATTTTGCAATTTTAAGTCATTGTTTATTCCTTTCTTTTCCTCACCTCTCACATCCAAACACACAGCAGGTCTGTTGGCTCAGCAATAGACTATATCTTGAATCTATTCAGTACTCTTCATTTCTTCCATTACTACCCATAGCCCATGTTGCCATCATCTCCCTCCTGGTTACGATACTTACCTTCTAGTGGATCTTCTTTCTTTTATTCTCTTCTCCCCCTCACATCTTACAGTCCACTCTCCATTCAGCAGCCTGAATTATTTTTAACTTTATTTTTATTTTTTGTGAGGAAGATCAGCCCTGAGCTAACATCCGTGCTAATCCTCCTCTTTTTGCTGAGGAAGACCGGCTCTGAGCTAACATCTATTGTCAATCCTCCTCCTTTTTTTTTTTTTCCTCAAAGCCCCAGTAGATAGCTGTACATCATAGTTGCACATCCTTCTAGTTGCTGTATGTGGGACGCAGCCTCAGCATGGCCGGAGAAGTGGCGCGCCAGTGCTCGCCGCACTGGGATCCTAACCTGGGCCGCCAGTAGCGGAGCGTGCGCACTTAACCGCTAGGCCACGGGGCCGGCCCCTACCTTTATTTCTAAATTAAACGTTTATTTTGAGATAACTGTAACATTATCTCTTGCAGTTCACATGCAGTGGTAAGAAACAATACAGACAGATCTTGTGTATCCTTTACTCAGTTTCCTCCAATGATGACATCTCCAAAATCTATAGCACAATATCACAACCAAGATAGTGACATTGATAGTGAAGACACGGAACATTTTGAATACCTCAAAGATTCCTCCTGTTATCCATTTATAGCCGCACACACTTCCCCCGGCAACCACTACACCAGTACCCATTTATGTAATTTTATCATTGAAATAATTAATAATATGTAAATGGCATAATACAGTATATGACCTTTGAGGATTGGCTTTTTCACAGAGCATAATTCTCTGGAGATTCATCCAGGTTGTGTGTGTATCAAGAATTTGTTATTTTATGTTGCTGACTAGTATTCCACAGTTTGGATGTACCACATTTTGGTACATCCAAATCATTACCTCTTTGAAAAACATGTTTCCAGGTTTTGGCTATTATGAATAAAGTTGCTATGAACACTTGTGTACTGGTCTTTATGTGAACATAAGTCTTCATCTTCTGGGGTAAATACCCAGGAGTGCAATTGCTGGGTTGTAAGGTCATGCATGTTTAGTTTCTTAAGAAACTGCCAAGTGGCTTTCCAGAGTGGCTGTACCATTTTACATTTCCATCGGCAATGTATGAGTGATCCAGTTTTTCTGCATCCTCGCTACCATATAGTGTTGTCACTATTTTTATCCTAGCCATTCTGATAGGTGTCTAGGGATAGCTCACTGTGGTTTATCTTACATTTCTCTAATGGCTAATGATGTTGAACATCTGTTTATGTATTTATTTGCCATCTGTATATCTTCTTTGATGAAATGTCTGGTCATGTCTGCCCAATTTCAACTTGGATTGTTGGATTTTTTTTTTTTTTTGTACTGTTGAGTCTTGAGAGTGCTTATGCGTTTATTCTAGATACTAGTCTTTGAAACTTTTTACTATGTTGAGTCTTCTAATTCATGTACATGAAAGATGTCTCCATTTATTTATATATGTGATTTATTTCATTAGTATTATATTGTTTTCAGCATACAAGTCTTGTATATATGTTTTATTACATTCACGCTTAGGTATTTTATTTTTTGAGCAATTGGAAATGGTACTACAGTTTTAATTTTAGTATCCACGTGTTCATTGATACAGAAATACAACTGATTTTTGTATGTTTATCTTGTATCCTATGACTTTGATATACTCATTTACTAATTCTAGGAATTTCTTTGTAGATTCCTTGGGATCTACATAGACAATCATGGCATCTGCATATAGGGACAGTTTTATTTCTTCCTTTCAGATTTGTATGCCTCCCATTTCCTTTTATTGCCTTATTGCAGTAACTAGAACATCTATCACTATGGTGAATAAGAGTGGTGAGAGCAGATATCTGCCTTGTTCTTAGCTCAGCGAATATTCAATCTTTCACTACTAGATATAATATTAATTGTATGTTTTTGTAGTGCTCTTTATCAAGTTGAGGGAGTCCCCATCTCTGTTTTTATTTTTCTGAAAGTTTTTATCATAAATGGGTGTTGAAGACTTGCAGTGTCAGCTCCGACATGTAAAAAGCTTGGAAGTCACTACTTCCATGTTACAAGAAAAGAATGCTGAACAAACTGAAAGTCAATTACTTTTCTTGGACCCATCAGAGAATTAAGGTCTTGGGGCAAACAACCACCCCAAATCTGGAGAGAACGATGAATACAGAAAATCATAACCAAGATCAGCTCCGGAGCAGACACTGCTGGAGCCATAAACTGGTAGATATCTTAAGTGATAATTTTGGCAAATTGCTGGAAGCAGAGTGTACATTGGTGTGAGAGTGAGAAACTGTTGGGGGCTGCAGTCTTAGAGGTTCCCAACACTTTCATGAGTTGTGCCTCCAGAAGCCCCACCAAGTTCTCACAGTGAAGAAACAAGAACAACAAAAATCCTTGTGTTGCTGGCAAGGGGAAGAGAAAACTAACCATTCTGAAATATGCACAGAGCATTCTCTGTAAGAAAAGCCAATACTCTAGGAGAAATAACTGTACTGTAACCTTATCTGATATGGGAGAAAAGAAATTATCCATCTCTAGCTCCTTCCTGCCTTCCTGTCTCACCTAACAAAGTGAAAGAAGCTTAGAAACAATTGTGAAGATCACAGCATAGGAACATAGGCCCACTAAAGACTGAGACTTAATCACAGAAATATAGAGTGGTTCCACTCCCACTATACACCTTCCCATCACATCAGTAGGGCTTACATATAATAATAGTGGATTACAGCTGAAAGAATTGCAAGGACCAGGATTACAGTTGAAAGAATTGTAAGGACCAGTCTCTATGTAAGAAGGAATTTTTAGGGAAACTCCAAAACAGTGAAAACAAAATCAAGAACACAGGAGGGATTTCAAGCCTCTGGCATCTACAGCTACAGCAAACATTAAACACAGCTGAACTTCTAGACAGATTAGCATTAAATCTTCACAGTAAAGGCCTATTTAACTCTAGTCGTCTTATCCAAAACATCATATATAGATTTCAACAAAAATTACAAGCTGTGATAAAGGCAAGAGGAACACAGTTTAAAGAGACAAAGCAAGTATCAGAATCAGATTCATATATGGCAGAGAGATTGGAATTATCAGACCAGGAATTCAAAAGAGCTATGGTTAATATATTAAGGGCTCCAATGGGAAAGGAAAGAAACTCTAAGAAAGAATAAAAAAATGTTAGGAATCAAAAACACTGTAACAGAAATAAAAAATGCCTTTGATGGGTACATCAATAGACTGGACACAGCTGAGGAAAGAATCAGTGAGCTTGAAGATATGTCAATATAAACTTCCAATACTGAAATGCAAAGAGAAACAAAGAATGAAAACACACACACACACACATACACACACACAAAAAACAGAATATTCAAGAACTGTAGGACAATTTCAAAACGTGTGACATATGTATTATTAGAATACCAGAAGGAGAAGAAAGATATAAAGGAGAAAAATGAATATTTGAAGTAATAACGGCGAAGAATTTTCCAAAATTTGTACTCTCAAGTGTTGAAGAGAGGGGTGTTGAGGTTTCCAACTATAACCAAGGAGTTGTCTATTTCTTCTTTTAATTCTATCGGTTTTTGCAGTTCCTGCATCCACCATCTTGCTGACATCACTCCCCTCTTAAAGCATCTAAGATCGCCATGTCTTCTTCATGGATTGGGCCTTTTATCAAAATATACTGTCTTTCACTGTTTCTGGTAATTTCCTTTGTTCTGAAATCTACTTTATGTCATGTTAATATAGCCACTCCTGCTTTCCTTCAATTAATATTCGCATGATATATCTTTTTCCATCCTTTTACTTTCAACTTACCTCTATCATTGTATTTGAAGTGAGTTTCCTGTAGATAGCATATAGTTGAGTCATGTTTTTAAAACCCCTCTGCAGATCTCTATCTTTTAATTGGTGTAAGTAGACTTATTCCATAAAACTACAAAATGATGGTTGGTCAATAAAGTCATGTTGGATTAAATCGCACTCTTATTTATGGTTTTCTACACACAGATTTTTGCTGTGTGTGATGTTTAACCAGTGAGGATTGACTAAATATGTTTCAAAATATTCTTTAATATTTGTGATGGGGATTTCCTATTTCCTTTCAATTCCACTCCCTCCCTCTTCTGTATTATATGCTTTTACAGTGTTACTAATTAACCACTTAAAATATTCCTGTGACGAATAAGGTATATCTATAGAGAGAAAAAATAAAGCCTGAAAGATCTGGAATTTGATTCTACTCTTAAGATTTCAAAAATTTAATTTTACCAAATTTGATAAAATTTAGTTTGGGTGGAGACTACCTTTTCTAATGTGTTTTGTTTCTGTCTTTAATATTTTTAGTTTTATGGCTTTAAAACGGCAATGGTATTTCTGCATATTAAAGTTCATGAAGCAACTTAATATAGCTGATACAATATTTCCACTCTAAGATTTCTTAACCTCAAACTATCCTTTAGCAATGCATTTCAAGCCAAATATCTCAAACACTAATTTTTTGCCATTATATCTCTTTATCATAACTTGCCTTTTATTAAATAGTTAAAAGCCTAATCCTGTTCATTTTTACTAACATTTGATTCTATTAGAATGAAAGTTTTTCATTTTGTAAAATAGAATAAAGTTTCCATTGCATAGAAATTCATTTTTGAGGTGCAACTATACTAAGGCTTGCACGCACTAGGGAATTTTTCATTATTAAATTTCAGCAGAGTTACATTTTCCTTGGGGCTGAGAAATTACTTTTGACTAAATAAACACTAATTTATTGATTAGGAGCAAGAAGATGAGCCATGTTGTAGACTACCCATGCCGAATAAGACTGGTTTCTTCCACATATATATGTTCCAGTTGATTCTCTTAAAACTGAACACTTAGCATTTGCCAGCATTCTTGGCTTTTTTTTTCCTTAAAAGTAGTCTTGAAGAAGAACAATTTTGACTCAATGTAAAAAGAGATATGTTCTCAATCTGGCTTTCAATTCAGGGAGTTTTACTCCTAATATTTTATTATACATAAAAAATTAAATCACAAAATATAAAGAATTTTACAGTGAGTGTTCACATACTCACCATCTAGATTCTAATATTATATTTGATTATTCTTATTCTTATGTCTGCCCATCAATCTATCCTTAGAGAGATTTCAAATGGGACAAAGTTAGGAAAACTGAACAAATACTGGTGCTCAGACTGTTTAAGGTAATCTGATAGCAGCTATCATAAAAATTACAAGTTGCTGATAATGACAACTAGAACCTTCACAGAACCTTCACTCCATCTTTTTTAGAGATGTAATTAGGAAACTCTTTGAGCTTTGTCCCTGCTCTGTCATTGAAAGGAAAAATGAATGCACCATTTGAAACAATGACTTTTAAGCACTTGTGATAGGTTCATAAATCTACATGGATATCTATCTATATTTGTCTATCATAAAGGAGTTTTTTTGTTATTCAAAAATTAAAGATACCTGTATATATATGATTACTCTAACTTTACATATGAGAAAATAGAAAACCAGAGACACAAGTAGCATTCTTAACATTACAAACCCAGTAATTGACAAAGACTTGATTCTGGACACATCCATCTGACTCTATATCCTATGCCCTTTTCATTACCCAAAATGTACCTCTCAAGCAGTGTGTCAAAAAACTATAATAGCAGCCTAATAACACCACAAATATAAAAAGCTAAACACAATTTATAAAACAATAAAAGCCAGTAGAGAAACATTTTAGTTTTCAAGAAGTAAACATTTATGACTTAAAAATAGAGACAATGATCCCAAAGAAAGGTTGATTATCAAGTTTCCTTTTTTAAGAAAATACAAATATATATTAGCAGGAAAAATTAAAATGAATTACTAGGTTTTTGCCAAAGTTGATTCTTATTTTTATGTTTAAAGAAAAGAATATCAAGCAATCATTTGCTTCCATCAATAGAGAAGAGAAGAAAGTATAGTAATCAACCATTTTGACATATGGAAGAGGTTAAAAACATATTTTTCACCATTAGATTGATCTCTTTTTGTCTTAAAAAAGATCACTGGACATAGATAATGAGTCTTATTATTCTTTTTTTTCTCTTCAGATCTGGAATGATGATTGGCAAACTGTTAAACAAATGCTTGCTGAATGTTGAATGAATGATGAGGTGTGAAAGAGAGCAAGGTAGGTTAGAATTGCTGAGAAGGTTCACTTTGTGTGTGATAACGTTTACTCATCATGCTATTGTATATTTGGTGCTATTAGTCCAGAGATTTGAATGAATACAAAATTTAACTCATGTGGAGCTTAAAAAAATGGAAGAAAGAGTATAGGACAAGAAGTCAGACACAGTCCTGGCTGTGCAACTAACTATCTGGATAATCATGCCCAAAGCCCTTCACTTCCCTGGTCCTCAGTCTTCTGATTTACAAAAGCCAGAGAAGAGTGATAAAATATATTTTGTTCCTTCTAGGTTTTCCATTCCAAGATTCCCCAGTTCCAGTTCTGACATTCTAGTAAAAGTATATCATGATATATGTGAGCATTGAATGTATAAGAATAAAAAATTTTTTTTATCAAAGATTTATTCTTTTTATTAACTCATCTTCTTTCCTCAAGTCATTTTTATCACTATGAAAAGAATGGTTAAATTGACTTTAGGGTGCTTCAAAAACTATAAAATCTTGGTCAAATATATGGAATTACCATGGGCCACATGCATTTCCTCATGTCAAGGACTTAACTTTTTTCATCTTTATTAGTCAAAATATTCCACGATGAAAAAAATTGTATACCTTTGTGAAACAAGAAAAACATCCAACCTCTTCTTTTCTCCGGAATTTAAACAATAACAACAATATTAATGCAAAATAAAGACATTTATAGACTAGTCTTTAAATAAAATTTATTTGAAATATGTATAAATATATGTGCATGCTAAGACATAATGATAAAAATAACACTGATGTATCCAGTACTCAGTTTAAGAAATAGAATATTACTGGTACTTGAGAGGCCCCCAATGTGCCCCTTCCAAATCACATTTCCTCATCCTTACAGAGGCAACTACCATCAAGAATTTTGTCTTAATCATTTTCTTTCTTCTTTTAGTTGTTTGTACCTCCTAAATAATATTCTGTAGTTTTGTCTGTATTTTGAGGTACAATTAACATATAGCAAAATGTAAAAGTCTTAAATGTACAGTTTGATGAGTTTTGAAAATGGAATATAAACATGTAACTCTTATCCATTCTATCACCCCAGAAAGTCCCCACATATCCCCTTTCAATCAATGCCCTCCCCCACCAATCCAGAGGCCAACATTCTTTTCATTTCTTCCACCGTAGATTAATTTTGCATGTTGACATGAATTAAATCACACTGTATTATGTATGTATTATTTAACAATTGGCTTATTTCAGTTAGCATCGTGTTTACCATAAATATGGTTAAAAACTTTAAGTAAAAAATGGTCATAATGAGTGCACAGATGGAGAAATCCTAACAGAGAAATTGAAACTCTCAAGACATCTCATTGGGATTCTAAAATTTAAAAGCACAGTATATAATATGAAAAGTTCACTGTGTGGGCATGAATGAATATTGGAAATAGCAGAACAAGAGAATTGGTAAGATTAAAGACATATCAACAGAAATTATCCAATCTGAAGAAAATAGAAAAAACACAGCAAAAGAATAGTAAAATAAACAGCATTATTGTACATCGTGGGATGATAGCAAGTGGTACAACATACATGTAATCACAGAAAGAAAGTTAGAGAGATTAAAGTAGAAAAAATATTTGAATGAATAGTCAAAACATCAACTTTCAAATCCAAGAATAACAATGTTCTAAGCCAGATGGATACAAAGAGAACCACACCAAGAGACATCAAAGTCAAATGGTTAATATGCAAAGATCAACTCAAAATGGATCAATGATCTAAATATAAGGGCTAAAGTCATAAAATTCTTAGAAGAATACATAGCAGTAAATCTTCATGATCTTGGATTTGATAGTGGATTCTTAGTTATGAGAGCAAAAGCATGAACAACAAAATAAGAAAATAAGTAAATTCCACTTCATTAATATTAAAACCTTTTCTCATCAAAGAACATTATCAGGAAAGTGAAAAGACAACATACATAATGGGAAAAAACATTTGGAAATCATATATCTGATAAGGGTCTAGTATCCAAAATATATGAACTCTTACAGCTAAACAACCAAAAGACAACCCAATTTAAAAAAAATAAAGGACTTGAATAGACGTTTCTCCAAAGAAGACATACAAATGGCCTACAAGGATATAAAAAATGCTTAATACCATTAGTCATTAGGAAAATGTAAATAAAAGCCACAATGAGGTGTCACTTCACACCCACTATTCTGGCTATAATAATAAAAAAAAGAAAATAATAAGTGTTGGAGAAGATGTGGAGAAGTTGAATCCATGTGTATTGCTTATGGGAACATAAAATGGTTCAGCCACTGTGGGAAACAGTTTGCCAGTTCCTTCAAAAGATAAACATAGAGTTACCACATGACCCAGCAATTCTACTCCTAGGTATATACCCAAAAGAACTAAACCAGGTACTCAAACAAATACATGTACAAGTATGTTTATAGCAGCATTGTTCACAATAGCCAAGGTTGAAACAGCTTAAATGTCCATCATTGGATGAATGGATAAATAAGTTGTGGTATATATAGCCATAAAAAGAATAAAGTACTGATACTTGCTACAATGTGGATAAATATTTTGCTAAGTGAAAGAAGTTAGACACAAAGGGTCACATATGGTATGATTTCATTTATATTAAATATCCAGAATAGTTAAATTCATAGAGATAAAATACAGATTGGTAATTGGCAGGGACTGAGGGATGTAGGAATGGAGAGCACTGCTTAATTGGTACAGTTTCCTTTTGGGGTGATAAAAGTTTTGGAACTAGAGGAAGGTGATGGTCGCACAACATTGTGAAGGTACTAAAAGCCACTGAATTGTTCACTTTAAAATGTGTAATTTTTTATTATGTGAATTTCACTTGAATTAAAAAAAAAGTATTACAAAAGAAAAGTCAATGGCTAAAATCCAAATATAAAGACAAAAACTTTAAAAGCAGTTAGAGATAAAAGACTATATAGGGAACAAAAATACTAATTATGGCAAACTTTTCATCAGAAACAATAGAGGCCAAATTAAAATGGAAACATATCTTTAAAGTGCTTAAAACAAACAAACAAACAAACCTGTCAACCAGAATTCTACATCCAGCAAAGAAAATCGTCCAAAGCTAACGGTGAAATAAAGGCATATTTAGGTAAAGAAAAGGTGAGAGAATTACTTGCCAGTAGACCTGCACAACAAGAAATGGTGGAGGAATTTCTTCAGGCTGAAGGAAACTGTCACTAGATGACAACTTAAATCAATGGAAAGAAATGAAAAGCCCAGGGAGTGGCAAATACGTGAATAAATATAAAAGATCATCTGTTTTCTTATCTTAATTTCTATCTATTAAATAAGTGGAATTGTCTCATTAAGCAAAAAATTAAAAAATAAAATTGTATTCTGGGGATTATATGTAGTATATGTATAATATATGTAAATATAACTCAAATGATGGAGAGAGACTAATTGAATTATACTATTATATGTTTACTTATATTTTACTTGAAGTAATATAATACAAATAAATACAAATAGCCATATCCAAAAAGTCAATAGAGAAATTAAAATGGAAAACTAAAAAGTGGTCCATTAAACAAATAGAAAGCAGGAAAGGAAAAAAACAGTAAATTTTTAAAGTACCAAGATTACAGACTTAAATCCAGCAATACTATTAATTGCATTAAATATAAATGGTCTGAAGACTCCACTTAATGTATTATAAGACTTGATTAGAACTATATATATCCATATGCCATTTACGATAAACACTTTTTACGTGTAAAGATATTATAGGTTAAAAAATAAGAGTAGAGAGCAAAATAGAAGATGGCGGCGTAGGCAGACTCTGAACTCACCTCCTCCCGTGGACACAGCCAATTTACAACTACTCGTGGAAAAATTACCCCTGAGACAGAACTGAAAACTGGATAAGAGGAACTCCTGCAACAACGGACAATCCTAACTGAGGCGGAAGAGGCAGAGACCCCCTTCCGGAGAGGAAAAACGCCACCTTCACAAGCCGCCAGCTTCACGGCTGCCGGGAGCAGCTCACAGGTAAGCAGCCTCCCTGGAGGCGCCGGGTCCTGAGCCGGGGAGCGCCCCCGCTGTGGGCATTTTGTGGACCCAGCACAATCGAGACCAGCGGCATAATATCTGACTTTGCCTGCTACTAAAGCATTGGGGAGGACCCCCAGAAAACCCGGTTCACAAAGAAACTAAAACTGACTCTTAAAGGGCCCACGCACAAACTCACCCGTTCCATAAAGCATCCTAAAATCACCAGAAAGAAAGGTGCATAGTGCTTTGGTGACAAGAGACTCACCTAATAGGCCCTGAGTGCATCTCGGTGAGGGGTGAGACCTCTCCAGGGACTGGGACATTTGCGGCGGCCATTGTTGTGGCCTGGTGTGAGCGAGCTGACACAGATGCCATTGGAGTTCTCCCTGAAGCCTGCTAGCCCAGGGTCTACCCCACCCACTAGAGCACCGATTTAATCCAGCTCAGCCAGGGCAGACAGCCCACCCTAGAGACTGGCCCCACCCAACAACAAGCCTTCAGGCAACATGTGGGCCTGCATAGATTGGTAACTAGATTCTCTGCAGCCTGGCAACTGAGCCGACGTGAGTGGGCAGGGTGTGCACAAGGAGCCGGTGGAGAGTGAGGGGCGGTGGCGGAGTGTGTGGGGCTCCCGCCGTGGTGAGACTGGGTCCGCTTGGGGAGGTCGGGGCGCTCACACGGGGCAGGACTGTGCTGGCAGTGGTGTGGACCTGTGGGCAACAGGGCTTGTCAGCTGCAGAAGACTTGTGCTTCTCAAAGACCCACATAGGAGGTTTGCCCCACCTTCCAAAGCCTGAAAAAATTGGGTGCTCCTGTGTCTGAGGCCAGCCCCACCCAGCTGCAATCCTCAGAGAGCTGACAAGAGACCTAATAGGCTAGAGGCTTACAGCAATTGTAAGGCCCTGAGCCTAACAACCTGCCACGCTGGGGGCCTACTCACTTAAAAGAAATACTGCAACACAAATGTGGTATTAGAACTTATAGCCAACCATGCTGGGGCTCCCCACACCTGATAAAGAGACTGAAGGGCCCACAACAACTACAAGCAGCTGAGCATAACAACAGCTGGCCAGGAGCATAACTCAGCCTCCCTGGGCACCTATAGGGAAAGCTAACAGGCCACAACAGAAGGACACACGTAGCCCACATAGGGGTCACCCCTGGAACATTGACAACTGAGGGAAGCACACTGGAAGCCTCTTAAGGCAGCACTTACATAAGGTCACCTATCCAAGAGCAGGACACGTAGCTGACCTACCTAATACGTAGAAACAAGCACAGGGAAAGAGGCAAAACGAGGAGGCAAAAGAATACATTCCAAGTAAGGGAACAGGACAAAACCCCAGAAAAGGAACTAAGTGAAACAGAAATGAGCAACCTACCCGACAGAGAGTTCAAACTAAGAGTGTTAAGGATGCTCACTGATCTGGGGAGAAGAATAGATGAACTCAGTGAGAATGTCAACAAAGAAATGGAAGATATAAAAAAGAACCAATCAGAAATGAAGAATACAATA
Source organism: Diceros bicornis minor (assembly GCF_020826845.1). Classification (NCBI taxonomy): domain Eukaryota; kingdom Metazoa; phylum Chordata; class Mammalia; order Perissodactyla; family Rhinocerotidae; genus Diceros; species Diceros bicornis. Next base: position 50,267,316 of record NC_080762.1, on the reverse strand, counting down.
CTGGAAATGAAAAATTCATTAGAGGGACTCAAAAGCAGAGTAGAGGATACAGAAGAACGGATCTATGAGCTAGAAGAAAGACTAGAAGAAATTACCTAAGGTGAACAGGTAAAAGAGAAAAGAATTAAAAAGAGTGAGGACAGTCTAAGGGACCTCTGGGACAACATCAAGCGCACTAACATCCGTGTTATAGGTATCCCGGAAGGAGAAGAGCAAGACAAGGGGGCAGAGAATCTATTTCAAGAAATAATAGATGAAAACTTCCCAAACCTAAGGAAGGAAACAGACATCCAGGTACAGGAAGCACAGAGAGCCCCAAACAAGACAAACCCAAAGAGGCCCACACCAAGACGCATCATAATCAAAATGTCCAGAATTAAAGATAAAGAGAGAATCCTAAAAGCCGCAAGAGAATGTCAAGTTACATATAAAGGAAACCCCATAAGGCTATCAGCTGACTTCTCAGCAGAAACCTTACAGCCTAGAAGAGAATGGCACGATATATTTAAAGTGCTAAAAGGAAAAAACTTACGGCCAAGAATACTCTACCCAGCAAGGTGATAATTCAAAATGGAAGGAGAGATCAAAATTTTCCCAGATAAGCAAAAATTAAAGGAGTTTGTCACCAAGAAACCAGTGCTACAAGAAATGTTAAAGGGACTGATTTAAGGGGAAAAGAGAAGACCATAAATAGGAAAAATTATCTATTTCCATGATTAAAACGTAATGGATACAAATGTACAAAAAAGAGGTGAGATATGATATCAAAAACATAAAAGGAGGGAGGAGGGGAGTTAAAGAGGACAGCTTTCAGACAGAGGTCAAACTAAAGTGACCATCACTTCTGTATAGAAGAAGTAAGGAACAGAGAAGGACTACTAAAACACTGAGGAAAAAAAAAAAAAGTTAAAAAATGGCAGTAAGTACATACTTATCAATAGCTACTTTAAACGTCAATGGACTAAATGCTCCAATTAAAAGGCATAGGGTGGCTGACTGGATAAAAAAACAAGACCCATATACATGCTGCATACAAGAGACACACATCAGACCTAAAGACACTCACAAACTGAAAGTGAAGGGATGGAAAAAGATACTCCACGCAAATGGCAATGAAAAGAAAGCTGGGGTAGCAGTACTCATATCAGACAAAATAGACTTTAAAACAAAAACTGTAAAAAGAGACAAAGAAGGGCATTACATAATGATCAAGGGAACAATCCAACAAGAGGATATAACACTTGTAAATATCTATGCACCCAATGTAGGTGCACCTAAATATATAAAGCAATTATTAACAGACATAAAAACAGAAATAGACAGTAATACAATAATAGTAGGGGACTTGAACACTCCACTTACACCAATGGATAGATCATCCAAACAGAAGATCAATAAGGAAACATTGGCCTTAAACGACACACTAGAACAGATGGACCTAGTAGATATATACAGAGCATTCCATCCAAAAACCGAAGAATACATGTTCTTTTCAAATGCACATGGAACATTCTCCAGGATTGATCACATATTAGTCCACAAAACAAGTCTCCATAAATTTAAGAAGATTGAAATAATACCAAGCATCTTTTCTGACCACAACGGTATGAAACTAGAAATTAACTATAGGAAGAAAATCAGAAAAGCCACAAATACATGGAGATTAAACAAAATGCTACTGAACAACGACTGGGTTAACGAAGAAATCAAAGAAGAAATCAAAAAATACCTGGAGACAAATGAAAATGAAAACATGACATGCCAGAATTTATGGGATACAGCAAAAGCGGTTCTAAGAGGGAAGTTTATAGCGATACAGGCCTATCTCAACAAACAAGAAAAATCTCAAATAAACAATCTAACAATGCACCTAAAGGAACTGGAAAAAGAAGAACAAACAAAGCCCAAAATCAGTAGAAGAAGGGAAATAATAAAAATCAGAGCAGAAATAAATGAAATAGAGACTAAAAAAAAATAGAAAAAATTAATAAAACCAAGAGCTGGTTCTTTGAAAAGATCAACAAAATAGACAAACCTTTAGCTAGACTCACCAAGAAAAAAAGAGAGAAGGCACAAATAAGTAAAATCAGAAATGAAAGAGGAGAGGTTACAGCAGACACCTCAGAAATACAAAAGATTATAAGAGAATACTATGAAAAGCTATATGCCAACCAATTCGACAATGTGGAAGAAATGGATAAATTCTTAGAATCATACAAACTTCCAAAACTGGATCAAGAAGAAGTAGAGAATTAGAATAAACCAATCACCAGTAAGGAGATCGAAACAGTAATCAAAAACCTCCCCAAAAATAAAAGTCCAGGACCAGATGGCTTCCCTGGTGAATTCTACCAAACGTTCAAAGAAGACTTAATACCTATCTTTCTCAAACTCTTCCAAAAAATTGAGGAGGGTGGAAAGCTCCCTAACTCATTCTACGAAGCTGACATTACCCTGATACCAAAACCAGACAAGGACAACAGAAAAAAAGAAAATTACAGGCCAATATCACTGATGAACATCGATGCGAAAATCCTCAACAAAATACTAGCAAATCGCATACAACAATACATTAAAAAGATTATACACCATGATCAAGTGGGATTTATTCCAGGTATGCAGGGATGGTTTAACATTCGCAAATCAATCAACGTAATACACCACATTAATAAAATGAAGAACAAAAATCACATGATCATCTCAATAGATGCAGAGAAAGCATTTGACAAGATACAGCATCCATTTATGATAAAAACTCTGAATAAAATGGGGATAGAAGGAAAGTACCTCAACATAATAAAGACCACATATGACAAACCCACAGCTAATATCATCCTCTATGGTGAAAAACTGAAAGCTATCCCTCTAAGAACAGGAACCAGACAAGGATGCCCACTGTCACCACTCCATTTAACATAGTATTGGAAGTCCTAGCCAGAGCAATCAGGCAAGAGAAAGAAATAAAAGGGATCCAAATTGGAAAGGAAGAAGTGAAACTGTCACTATTTGCAGATGACCTGATTTTATATATAGAAAACCCTAAAGAATCCACCAGAAAACTTTTAGAAGTAATAAACGAATATGGTAAAGTTGCAGGATACAAAATCAACATACAAAAATCAGTTGCATTTCTGTACACTAACAACGAATTAGCAGAAAGAGAAATTAAGAATACCATCCCATTTACAATTGCAACAAAAAGAATAAAATACCTAGGAATAAACTTAACCAAAGAGGTGAAAGATCTGTACACCGAAAACTATAAAACATTTCTGAAAGAAATTGAAGAAGACACAAAGAAATGGAAAGATATTCCGTGCTCTTGGATTGGAAGAATTAACATAGTTAAGATGTCCATACTTCCTAAAGCAATCTATAGATTCAATGCAATCCCTATCAAAGTTCCAACAACATTTTTCACAGAAATAGAACAAAGAATCCTAAAATTTATATGGAACAACAAAAGACCCCGAATAGCTAAAGGAATCCTGAGAAAAAAGAACAAAGCTGGAGGTATCACACTCCCTGATTTCAAAATATACCTCAAAGCTATAGTAACCAAAACAGCATGGTACTGGCACAAAAACAGACACACAGATCAATGGAATAGAATCGAAAGCCCAGAAATAAACCCACACATCTATGGACAGCTAATCTTTGACAAAGGAGCCAAGAACATACAATGGGGAAAAGAAAGTCTCTTCAACAAATGGTGTTGGGAAAACTGGATAGCCACATGCAAAAAAATGAAAGTAGACCCTTACCTTACACCATGCACAAAAATTAACTCCAAATGGATTAAAGACTTGAATGTAAGACCTGAAACTATGAAACTTCTAGAAGAAAACATAGGCAGTACACTCTTCCACATCGGTCTTAGCAACATCTTTTCAAACACCACATCTGACCGGGCAAGAGAAACAATAGAAAAAATAAACAAATGAGACTACATCAAACTAAAAAGCTTCTGCACAGCAAAGGAAACCATCAACAAAACGAAAAGACAACCTAACAATTGAGAGAAGATATTTGCAAACCATACATCTGCTAAGGGCTTAATCTCCAAAATATATAAAGAACTCATGCATCTCAACAACAAAAAAACTACCAACCCAATTAAAAAATGGGCAAAAGACCTGAACAGACATTTCTCCAAAGAAGATATACAGATGGCCAACAGACACATGAAAAGATGTTCAAAATCACTAACCATCAGGGAAATGCAAATTAAAACTACAATGAGATATCACCTCACGCCTGTCAGAATGGCTATAATTAACAAGACAGGAAACAATATGTGTTGGAGAGGATGTGGAGAAAAGGGAATTCTCATACACTGCTGGTGGGAGTGCAAACTGGTGCAGCCACTGTGGAAAACAGTATGGAGATTCCTCAAAAAATCAAGGATAGAACTACCATATGATCCAGCTATTCCACTGTTGGGTATTTATCCAAAGAACTTGAAAACACCAATTTGCAAAGGTACATGCACCCCTGTGTTCACTGCAGCATTATTCACAATAGCCAAGACTTGGAAGCAACCTAAGTGCCCATCAAGGGACGAATGGATAAAGAAGATGTGGTATATATACACAATGGAATACTACTCAGCCATAAGAAACGATGAAATCCAGCCATTTGTGACAACATGGATGGACATTGAGGGTATAACGCAAAGTGAAATAAGTCAGAGGGAGAAGGTCAAATACCGTATGATTTCCTTCATTAAGTAGTAGATAATAACAACAATAAACAAACACATAGGGACAGAGATTGGATTGGTGGTTACCAGAGGGGAAGGGGGGAGGGAGGAGGGTGAAAGGGATAAGTTGGTACATGTGTGTGGTGATGGGTTGTAATTAGTATTTTGGTGGTGAACATGATGTAGTCCAAGCAGAAATAGAAGTACAATTATGTACACCTGAAATTTTTACAATGTTATAAACCAATAAAAAAAAGAAAAGAGTAGAAAAAAATATACCATCCAAACGCTAAGTATAAGAAAATTCTTTAACTATATTAATATCAGATAAAGTAGACTTTAAAACAGGAAGAATTATCATAGATAAAGAAGACATTTCAAAATGATAAAAGATCAATTGATTATGACGATAGAACAATCCTAAATATAATTGTATCTAATAACAAAGCATCAAGGGAAAATTTGAGCAAACTAAAGGAATAGATAGATAAATGCACAGTAATGGTTAGAGAATAGACTATCCTTCTCTCAGTACTTGATATAACAACTAGACAGAAAAAACTAGAGCTGTAGAAGATCTGAACAATACTATCATCCAACTTCACCTAAATTATATTTATAGACCTCATTTGTATAGAACAGTACACTCAACAACTACTGAATATTCATTCTTTGTAAGTGCACACGTAATGTTCACTAACATGGATCATACACTGGCTCATTAAAAATGTGTCAATAAATTCCAAGAAATTGAAGTCTTGTAAAATATGTTCTCTAAAAAAATAGAATTAAATTAGAATGTAATACTGATATCAAGAGATTTGCCAATAATTTGGAGATTAAACAGCACACTCATAAATGACCCATTGGTGAAACAAGAAATTACAAAGAAAATGAAAAAGTATCTCAAAATGAATGATTAATGAAAACAACATATGAAATGTTGTGGATGTAACTAGAATATTGGTTAGTGGAAAATTTACATTGTTTAATGCATATACTAGGAAAGAAAGAAAGTTAAAAACTAGTCATTTAATTTTCAACTTAAGAACCCAGGAAAATACAGCAAATTAAACTCAAATATAGTAGAAGAAAGGATGTAATAAATATGGGAGAAGATATCTCTGAAATAGAAAACAATAAATAAAGAAAATTTAAAAAGGCAAAATTTAATTCTTTTGAAGGATTAATAAAATTGATTTCAAAAACTGGTAGGGCTAATTAAGAAAAAAAGACAAAAACAAATTATTGGTATAGAAATGAAGAAGAAATATCACTTACAGCTTTAATAGCTATTAAAAGGATAATAAGGAATATTATGTACAATTTTATGCAAATATAATAAAGTATATAGGCAAAATGGACACATTTTGTGAAAAACATAAGCTAAGAAAAATAACGTAAGAAAGAATAGTAAACGAATAGCACTTTATTTATTTGAAAATTTGACTTTGTAATTAAAAACCCAGAACAAAGAAAACTTCAGTCCCAGATACCTCCCCCTAGTAAATTTTGTCAAACATTTAAAGAAGTTACACCAATTAGACACAAACCCTTTCCAAAAATAGAAAAGGAGGAAAGACTCCTCTACATGTTTTATGAAGCTAGTATAATACTGATACCAAAATCTAATAAAAACATTACAAGTAAAGAAAATTACAGATCAATATCTCTCTAGATCCATACAATGGAATACACTCAGTAATATAAAAGAATGAGCTACCAATACACACAAATACATGGAAGAATTGCAAAAAACTTAAGTTTACACAAGAATCCAACCAAAGGGTATATTTCATACGATTCCATTTAAATGAAGTTCAAGAACAGGAAAAATTTATCTATTTGTAATGGAAACTATAACCGTGTCTTCTTATGAGGCAGTGGGATTTACTGGAAGGGAGCATGAGGGAACTTTCTGAATAATAGAAATATTCTATATCTTAATTGAAGTGTGGGATGCATTTATGAAAACTCATGTAATTGTACACTCAAGATCTGTGAATTATTCCATAAGCGTATTTTTAACCTCAATTACAAAAAAATTAAATTTGATCATTTTCATTGGTTTATGCTTGGTGTTTTAAGAGAGATTAAATCTATGAAATAAAGAATCTTCTGTATTATATATAAAATGCATCTGAAGAAAAATGAGGTTCACCTCTTTAACAAATAACTCTTGGAATCTTAATAGTTACTCTCCTGGATTATTGTTTACTCTACACTTAGCAAATCAAAGTAAACTGGAGGTAATCTACTTCTATTGAGCATTTAAAATTCATTCAGTACTATAGCAGATCAAAGAAATATATTTCTGCCCTTTGAGTTGATTATATAGTGGAAACAAACCAGCAATTCTGAAAAACACTATAATGAAACAATTATGTAAAAATTCAAGGAAACAGTGATAAAGATTTGGCTCTCCTTTGATTAATTTGGCTCTGCTTAATCTCCTATGATTAACTGCAATGAATTAATAAAATATTTGGTCTAATTTTTCAGGAGACGAATTGATTTTAGGCTGTGGTGTTAAGTGAAGAATTCACAGAAGAATTAAAAGTGAGAGTAAATATTATACAATGTATAATGTTTAGACAAGTAGAGAGGAGAGTTAGGGTATTCTTTTTAAAAGTGAAGAGTGAAAAAATTAAAAGATATATTCAGGGAGTAGAAAGCAAAACAGACTTAATGTATCTCCTCAAGATAAGTCACTACATTTAAAGACTAAACTAATTACAACTTCTTTTTCCTCCATATCCGTAGATTGATCTTTCTAGATCACTGCCCTAGAGAAATATAAAAATTAAAATTAAAATTGGAGCTTTGAATAAATGATACTCCGGTTTGAAAGTCTAAATTTTAGGTTAATCTTGAAGGAAGAGAAAGAGTAGTTAATCTGTGAATAAGGAAGTCCTCTTTAAAATGGTTTTCTTTAAATGAATTATAAGGAAGTTAAGAGAAAGCTTGCATAAGTGATTGATGAATGAGTGACTGAAAGTGGATAGATATAGTGACTTGACAGTTTCAAGTAGCTATGTGACATTAAATATCACTGAGAAGTAAAGCAAAAGAATAGGACTTGGAAAAAGATAAATAGGAAGTTATAGTAATGCAGAAAAATACGACTTTAGCAAAGGATGATATGAGAGAGTAAGGGAAAGCAAGAGACATGGACTCAGAAGACCTGAGTTAAATTCGCAGTTTAATTACTTACAAACTGTGGTCTCAGCAAGCCATTTCCTTCTTTTTTCTTTGCTTTCTTCCTATTTTAGACCTCCACAGCTTTTTTGCAGAGATTATATGGTGACCTAACTGAATAATGAGTGCAAAATTCCACAAAAGTTTTTAAGTTAGATTTAGGTAGAACTCAAATCATGGAGATTAAAATTAAATGATTTGTGAATGATATAAGAATGACTGTGGAATTTTGCTGAAGAATTTTAAATTTGGAAGGAAAGCAAAGCATAAGATTCAGTTAAGAAAATAGGATCAAGAGAAGTATTTTACAGTTTGTTTATTTTGGGTTGGTTTTTAAAGTTTGTACCCTATAAATCAGAGTGCAATATCACATCTGAAGACCCGTGACTGGTAGTTTATGAGAGAAAGAAGGCTTAGAAGAGTGACTGGGGAGAACGTGTTCCTGAATTCATGAGCACAATCATTGTCAATTAGCAATAAAATTCATTTCACCCTTGATTTTAATGAAAGTGTGCACACATAAGTGATATACACTTTCGTGTGTTTGTGTGTGTCACAGGCTACTTGGACAATCTGATAAAATTATCGAATGTGGGGCCGGCCCCGTGGCTTAGCGCTGTGCTGCTGGCGGCCAGGGTTTGGATCCCAGGTGCACACCGACGAACGGCTTCTCTGGCCACGCTGAGGCCGCGTCCCACATGCAGCAACTAGAAGGACGTGCAACTATGACATATGACTATCTACTGGGGCTTTGGGGAAATAAATAAATAAAATTATAAAAAAAATTATCGAATGTCTTTATATATATTATAATATATAAAACATACTATATACGTATATTATATATACAAAATTCTCATATAACTTCTAGTGTTCACAAACCCCACAAAGCTCATTTGATGAAGGGGTACAAGTACTCCTAGTTAAGAGTCCCTGCTGAAGTTATGGTCGTTGTTGCATCTTTTCATGAGCACAAAAATAATTGTTACATTATTCTAACGCAACAGAAGTACAAATATTTACATCAGTATTTTTGAGTTGAAGATACATCACACACATATTTGTCTGCGTAAGAAACAAGTCATGTCAAATACTTTTAAAAGGTTGTCCTATTTCAGACTACACTGGGTGAGAGAGAAAGACACTTCAGTAGTTTTGAGACTAAATGATTACAGAGTAGAGCAAGACAGACTTAGAGAGCTTGACTTGGAATTTTAGGATAACGATATGGTTTACTGCAGGCACAAGAGGAAAATGAAGGAATGCATGAGTGAATGAATGAGTGAGTGAGTGAATGAAATGAAAAGCGTTTCAGAGCCACCAAGAAGAACACCAATGACACTGAGGAGGCAAGAGGTTGCTGACTTTTTTTATGTCTGGGCAGCTGTAAGCCCACAGACAAAAGCAGTGACTTAAGAGTAATCCATCTTTTAGCTTCTGCTATAAACCCAAAATATCTGTGCCTTCATTCCTTTTTGCAGCTGAAGACTTTCTAGTATTATTATTTTTAAATAAAACATACCTTCTCCTCAACAAAGGAATTCCCACCCTCCATTCCACCTTCCCCCAGTGTTACCTCCCTAATCAGACTCAGCCATTGAAGGATTTAAAACTTGGCCAGTCCTAAGGGAAAATATTCTCTTCTATGAACCCGTGTCAGTAAAGACTGGCTTTTGCCCAAGCCACAGGAACTTGAAACAGTCTGCCAGCTCAGTTGCGCAGACAGGTTCAAGCAGAGCGGGGTGAAAGCTGCTACCAGGCTTCTCATCTTGCAGGTTGCAGAAACTCATGATGCTTTACGTCTTATTCTCTTGAAGATGGTTTATAAATGTAGGACAGCAAAGTAAAAATATTGCTAAAATTTATTTGTATGGTATATCAAAAGAGGGGAAAGTAGAAAGAAAATCAGATAAATTATTCTGAATATGAGTATTTATTCAGATTCAAATGACTATTCAATGATCGGACTGCTTAATAGTCACAATTCTGATTTTGTATTTAATTCAACTCCAAAATTTTTCAAAAACAGCCCTTATTTTCCTTTTGACAGCATAAAATAGAACGAGACCAGCTCTGACCATGGCTCTGACAGCCAGAGTCTATGTGACTTGTGGTTCCCTAGTGTCTCTGAGCATCAGTATCTTCATCTATAAAATAGGAATAATTGTTATATCTGTTGAATAAATACATAAATGAACATATGAATGTGTGAATGAAGTTCAAGGAACACACAGGAAGCTGTTTGATAATTAGTCAATTAGTCATCTTTATTAGTATTAATAGCACTACATCATTTTAGTTGGCTTTTTACACATACTGTTAATCAGACACCTTATCTTTTAAAATGTTCAACTGAATATGTGAAATATAGCATGATTTAAGCTCGATACACAATATTGGAAAATATTGATCTACATTTGTCACACTGGTAAGATTTTTAGCTCAAACATGAAATTCACTAACTATAACTAAAATATTTTCTTTGACATTTTGATTGTGTCTAGGGTTAGTTTTTACAGAGAACAGGTATCACATGTCTATCTGTCGCATTTTAAGAGGGAATAAAGATTTTCCTTTCTCTAGAAGCTTAAAAGAAGATACTTACAAAAATACAATGTGATATTTGGGATCCTGATTCATTCTGATAACAAAGTATATGATCCTTCAACAAGGCCTTCTTCACACATCCTTTCAAAATACTTCTTTTCCAAGATAAGCTATTTCATTTTTCTTGTATACATACAATTATCTTTTTCTTGTATATATACCAATTATCTTTCTCTCAACTCATCTCATCCCACTATTGAGACAAGGATAGAAATCAAACCATCTCTAAATTTTACTAATGTCCATTATACTCTCTTGTTACTGATTTAGGCCTGGCCACATGCAGGCTGATCTATCAGGCCATGTGAAGGACTCATCCCACTTTCATTTCTTAATTCTAAAAATCAAATAGAATTAAACAAATCTCAGAAGTCATATTTAAGTCTAGATGAAATTTTACAGAAGTAAAGGCTTTTTTTGGAATGATATTACAATAAATCATCACCTATATAGCTTTTTGTTTTGTTTTTTGGGGGGTGAGGGGGGTGAGGAAGATTGGCCCTGAGCTAACATCTGTTGCCAACCTCCCTCTTTTTGCTTGAGGAAGATTGTCCCTTAGCTAATATCTGTGCCAGTCATTCTCTATTTTGTATGTGGGTCACCGCCACAGCATGGCTTGATGAGTGGTGTTTAGGTGCACACCCACGATCTGAAACCGTGAACCCTGGGCTGCCAAAGTGGAGGGCACGAACTTAACCACTACGCCACTGGGCTGGCCCCATCCCACCTATATAGTTTTTTAAGTGGATAATTAGGTGGCATTATTCGTATGCAATATTTGAACATGCATAGACTGAATTGCTTCAACTATATGTCTGGGAAAAACTTGTCAGGAAGAAGTGTATAAAAATAGAGGTAGATAAGATCAAGTTTAGAAGGTAACTTGTAAATTTCCCCCTGAGATGATAAAGAGGCCCTTAAAATAATCTGGAGACTGTCATAATATAATTTCTTCATAATCTGTGTGTTCATTCTTCTTCATTTACTTTCTCAGTTTCTGCATTTTCCTCTTTCAATTTTCTTTCTAGTTCACTGTCTTTAAAGATTACATTCGCATTTCTTTTTTGTGTGTTAAGTCTGAACATGTTGATTATATAGTAAAAAGACATTTATTGCTTTCAGTTGCTCCAAGCAGTGGTGAGTGTAGTTAAAAAATGTACTGAAAGATATTGGTAAGTTTGAACAGGGCTTGTGAATATTTTATGCCAATATTCTTTGCAGATACAGAAGTTTGTGAATTTGTATTGTAAACTTTGAACTCCTCAAATTGAATCACATTAAGTTCATTTTTGGAAGTTGGAAATGATTATCTGCTTAAAACAATAATGCAACCAGTAGATATCTACATGACTTTAATGGCAAAGAGCTTTGCCTTCTTCTCATTGAGTTAAATTTAATTCAACTGGTTCATGGGACGGTTGACTAGATGTGATGGGAATTAGCCCTAGTCTATCCCTAAAAAAGCCCAACTTAGTTCAATTTATAATGTTTTGCCTCATTTTTCCCTACAACATCCTAGTAATAGAAATGAATAATAGAAACTACTTTGAAAAAAATCATCATCTTATCAACTGCATCAACTTCATATATATCACCCCCTCACACAGCTGCTCCTTTTCTTCTTTACAGGATGCACAGTCATTTTCTCTGACTGTATTCTTGCCCTGGCAGGCTGCAGCCCTTTGCAGCAAGAGTGACTGAAGGCTTCGGAAGTGGAGTTGAAGACTTGGGAACCACAGAGTTTACCGAAAGGAAAAGAAAGAAAAATTGGCCTCTGTTCACACTTATCCGATTGCTTTTATGATGTCTTTAGAACAAGGAAAATGATGCTCACAGCTACCTTCCAGTGTGTGTGTGGTGGGTAGGAAAATGGAGGAGAGGAACAAAGGAAGGCAGGGTGCTCCAGTGACCTGGATAAAGTTACTCGATTACAGCAATTCACTTTTCTCTAAATCACTGTCAAGTAAAAAAAATAATCTAGAAGTAGGGTAAGGGGAAGGGAAAGCTTCGTAGTGTGAGACTCTGTGAGATATTGTGAAACAAATTCATAATAGAAAGGGAGCCACTATTAGCCTTAAAAGGATCAGTAACATCATTATTTATTTTATTTTGTTTGTAATATAAGAGAAAAGAATAAGTGGGATTTGGAACACGTCTTATTTGAATACTCCTTTAACAATTCTTGCTGCACACACCCTATTGAATTGTGCACAATTACTGTTCTGAAATTTGAGGCTATGAAGAAACATCCAGCACCTGAGATGATTCACTACACACAGAGCCAACACCAACATTCAGCACAAAGGATGTAAGTAACTCACAGTAATAATCCAAGATTACCTGGAGGGGAGAAAAAAATTAAAATAATATTTTTGTTTTTCAAAATGTGGGTTTTCTTTCCTTCTCTGAGTCCTCCCTCTCATCTTTGGACAGGGGGGAAAAATCCATCAGTGTCTACAGAGAACACCACAAGATTAATTAATGAATTTTATAAAGAGTTTGTGTAAACACTTGCAGGTTTTTATAAGGGAAATAGTATTGACTTGCCTTGCATCCTATGCCCAATAATGTGAAATGACTTCTCCTTGGTTATAGTGTTAAAGGAATTGGAAAATACAAAAATTTTCCTTGAAAATAAGGCTTATTTCTGACAAAGGTTGTCTTTGTTTTAAAATATGCTTCCTTTAAATTGACTTTTGTGGATGAGCTAATGCAATGATAATAAGGCAAGGAAGTTAAGAGTAACAAGTGAATTCAGAAAGTGTGACTTAGGCTTTAGTTTATTCATTACAATGTGCTTCATATCCTGTCTTCTTATAGGAAGGAATGGTTTTATACATGATAAAACTTGGAGTAAAGGTTGAATGTAAATATATTAATTTGTTGAATAATAACAATTCCTATAAATTATTCAATATTTTAAATGTGTTGATATCAATGTTAAAAAATTACCTTAACTCCCTGTTTCCTAAGATCTCAAAATAGTTACATATAAATTATTTTATATATTGTGAAAATATTCCTGTGAAGTAGGACAACACTTTTGATATTAGCTTACTTTAAAAGTCAAAGGATCACAAATTAATACAAAACCTCCCTGAAATTAAAGCTGATATATGAAAGAAGTTAATTGGGGTATGATCTTCTTTGGGGTCGAGGTATCCAGAGAGGAGAGTCTAATTATTTTTCCAAAATAAACTTTTTCCTGATTTAACTTTTACTTTCCTTTCTTAATTATTTGTCTTTTATCTAAGAGGTTAGAGTAACAAGAACAGTAATTAATTTGTTCCTTTCGTTTACTAGTGTAATAAAATAACCTGAAAGGTACTCTGTGCTCACACCGCTGTTTGACTCAGTTATAGCAGCACCAGTTCTTAGATGTCTTTATAGCCAGGCCCTAAGACCTTCCAAACCAAGTGAATAAATCCTCAATAAATTGTCTGACATTTTCAAGTGCTAAAATAGTTCAAATAGTTTCCTGCATCCTGTGCCCTTCCTCATTTTATTTCACATCTGTAGTTGCCACTAATTAATAACATGTCTTTTTTTACTACTCTTCAAATATAAATGCTTTAGAAAATATTTCCCTCTAAGAAATATCTGTTATACAATTATTTTTTTTATTGCTATGCAGGTTAATTTGACTGCCTCGGTTTTTTTTCTTTTTTTCCTAGAGTAAGGAAATTTTGAGGTTCTTTCGGAAACTAGTATGAAGTGAAGTTGTGTTTATATTTAGTGCAAGGTAACCGACATTTGTCTTATTTACTTAAGTATAAATATGATTTTAAAACAAATTTCTATTATAGCCTCTTTTTGAATTTTGCACACATTTGACCCAAAATGCTACATCAAATACCAAGGAATAAAGTTTAATTTAAAAATTTTTTCTTTTGTTTTTTACTGTTTTATCAGTCTTGTAATATCAACACATCAAGCTTTCCCCCTTTTTCCAGTATTTCAGTAGGTACTGCAAAGAAATTATTATTCAGGTTAATGATCTCTCTTTTATCGATGTGTGTGTGTGTGTGTGTGTGTGTGTGTATGTTGAAAGGTGTCACATATATTTTCAGTAATGCTAGAAAATGAATTATATTGTGAACATTTATGATGTCATTTATTCTGCTTTTCCTCATTATTCAACTTATTTTCACGTGCATAATAAAGATTGTTTATAACAGGAGTCCTTATATAGATTCCTTCATCACTCTTATGTGATATATTCCACATATAATGTCACATGCACACACAGACAATATCCATCTTAAAAAATCCCAGATTCACTGGTGCCTGTATAGTCCTAAACACAGACAGTGGATTCCTTACACAGGGGTACCAAAGATAAAAAGAGACCCACACTAAAAGATTCAAGATTATGAATCAAACCTCCTGAAATTAAAAGAAATCAAAGATGAAGGCAAAAAAAAATTAAAAGGACTAGTAAAATTGGATAGTTTCCTTTTATATTTATATAGTGTCTGCTTTTCAAATGTGTACAGGACAAAATAGGGCACAGAAGCAATACCTCTTTCTTCTGTTTTCCTTTTACCCTCAAACATTTTGGAAGTCCAGGTGAGCCAACAATTGGACATGAAAGTCATGCAAAAATTGTAATAGTAATAGGATAAAGAGTATATATTTTTGCAAAACATTGCTTTTCATTCCAGCAGGAGAAAATATGCATGGCTGTTTATCTTGGTTTTGCTGCACCTTTGCACTGTCCAACATGGGCTGGCTGTCTGGAGGGCTTTCCACAGTCGCTCACAAGAGCTGCACTATTCGTTAGGGCAATAAGGAGATGCTTTTGAGTGTGTTGAGTTAAAAGCTCCATTTAGTCTTTCACTCAATCTGCTTATGTAACTTAAATATTTTTAGTGCCCAGGAGTTCAAAGCAGCTAATGTGTTGTGTTTCAGAATGACAAATAGAACACACTAAAAACAGCATTAGAATGTTTTCCTAAGCAAGTTTCAGGGAAATGTGTGGTGCTCTGAATGGAACTCCACATAGCGTTTGGCCATCGAGCATTTCCTTCCTTGTGCTCAGGACTGAATGAGTCACTGTGCCTGGCCTTCGCTGCTCCCCAATAGGTCTGAGCCTGACCATGAACAAGCAGTAAGCAGAAACCGAATTCATATGTGGCTCCCAAGAGACAGAAAGGAAATATTCCTTCTGGTAATTTATTGATGAGCTAAGCCCAGATGCAAATGCCTGTTTCACTGAATAGGGCGTCTTCGCAGCTTGGCTCTCATCTTGAATGGCAGCCAAGGAATTCCTACCAGGAGTTACCAAGAGAACAAACTCTCTCTTATTGAGGTACAAGATATGAATAGATTTGTAGAATTAATCCATTCTAGGGAACATATTAAGAGGCACTTCTACTATATACTGACTGTTACCAGGAAACTATAAGAGATATTGTAACATCTCAATATTGTTCTAGCTTTGTTTCATTTCCAGAGGCATTTGATTTATGAAAATCTTATTAGTGGAAAATATCACAGTCTTGACTCACTTGCTGATGGGATCAATTGTGACACAAGAGAAAGAAAAGAAATTTTTATTAGTTCACTGCATTCAGATACTGTCTCAAAAGTAAGGACTTTTTTTTAATATTGAATTTTACTAAAAATATTTTAATATCTCAACTGGAATAAAAGAGTTCCAAAATGTAATCGCAAAGCTGTTTTTGTCACCCAAAATGCAAGGAATGCCTGTAATTCAGTTGATGACAAATTTCAGACCACATGGGAAGTCCACTTAATAAGAGTGTCAGTGAGAGAACACTGAATGAATTTCCTTGGTGGTCATGCTTTATGAAATTTTTCTTACAATAGTATCCTAAAATATAATTCTAATACTTGAATAATCTCCATACATTTTAATGCAAAAATTCCAACTGTAACTATGAGTTTAGTTTGATTTAGTCAAACAATTGATATATGTTGAGAAAACGTGAATTTATCCCACAAGATTATTAGTGACTATAAAATTTGATAAAGCCAACCAATTTTTAGGACATATTTTGAAAGCATATTCTTTTTCTTAAGAAATGTATGTTCTCTATGTTTTAATTATTTAATATATTCAACTTTATTTTTCTTTATCCTCTTGCTTTACTATTCTTCCTCCTTCTGCTCCTATGACTTCCTACAACAGACCACTTCACACTCCAATACAAGAGGGTAACCTGTATTTACAACTCATTTTTCTCTTTCCATATTTTCCTCCAAATTCACACATACAAATTAGCATGTATAAAGCAGGTTTTGATCATTAATTACAAAATGCGATTATTTAAAATACTTTTCTTCATTTTATCTTCTCCTAGAAATGTATTATGAAAAGTCTTTTACATTAACTTGTATGGTTCTAATTTGTTCTTTTTAATAAGTAGAAAATATTTTACAGAGTAGGTGTGCCTTAATTTATTATCCATTTCCACATTGATTTTCATTCATTTTATTCTAATTTATCTTTTTTTCATTACAAGGTAAGCATAATTATATAAAGGTTTGTTTGCCTATTGATGCTTTTGTTCCCATGTGATGATTTCCTAGGAATGGAGTTTATGGGTCAAAGGCTTTAATGTATTTCTAATATGAAGAGATATTGCCAGACTGCTTTCCCAAAAAGGCTGTAACACTTTACATTTCCATCAGCAACACGTGAAATTACCCTTTCCCCGCAAGCCATTCCCCTACCACAATGAAATAGGTATAGCTCTTCCTAATTGTTGCTAATTTGATGACTATGGAATGACAAAGTGTCATAACCTGATTTTATTATTATCAATTAGCAAAGTGAAAATTAAAAAACTCTAATGAGTTTGCTTTTTTTTGCCATTTGGATTTACTTTTTTAAACTTTTTTTTTAGCTTTTAGATTTACTCTTCCATAAATTATATTTATATATTTGCTGCCAATTTTTATTTGGATTGGTTACTTATTCTTTTCAATTCCTAAGAACTCTTTGCTTATTCTAGACATAAAACCTTTTTATTTCGTTTGGGTTGCAAGTGTTTTTTCCAAACTTGTCTTATCCTGTTGAAATTCTTCATAATATCTTTACCATAAAAAGCTTTAATTTATAATAAACTATTAAATTGTTGTTTTTGAGCTTTTGGGTTCCCAGTCAAGAATTCTGCCATGCCCTTAAATTTTACCTGAGATCTCCTTGATTCTTTTGCAACACTTTACCATTTAATATTGGCATGTCAGTACTTAATCCAACAGGAATAGATTTTTGAGTAAGGTATCAATGAGGTAGGCTTACTCCATGAGATTGTGCAGGTTTTGCATTGCATAACTCTGGGGAATACCATTCACAAAATAGATATATTAATTTTGTATATTTATTTTGACAATTTCCAGTAGATGACAACAAAGTTGGGAGAGGCAATTAACAGCTAATAGTAGTTTACTATCATAATAAGTTACTTTAAAGATTTTGATTCTATGTTCATAAATGAAATTCCTCTATAGTTTTCTTTATTTATACAGTAGTCCCCCCTTATCTGCAGTTTTTCTTTCTGTGGTTTTAGTTACCCGCTGTCAACTGCAAACCAAAAATATTAAATGGAAAATTTCCAGAAATAAAAAATTCATAAGTTTTAAATTGCGACCATACTGAGTGGTGTGACGAAATCTTGAGCTTACTGCTCTGTCCTGCGCAGGATGTGAATCATCCCTTTGTCCGGCATAATCCACACTGGATATCTATCCACCTTTTAGTCACTTTGTAGCCATCTTGGTTATCAGACTGACGGTCACGGTATTTCAGTGCTTGCGTTCAAGTAACTCTTATTTACTCAATAGCGGCCCCAAAGTGCAAGAGAGTGATGCTAGCAATTCAGATATGCTAAAGAGAAGCCATAAAGTGCTTCCTTTAAGTGAAAAGGTGAAAGTTCTTAACTTAATAAGAAAAGGAAAAAATCATATGCTAAGGCTGCTAAGATCTATGGTAAGAACGAATGTTCTATCAATGAAATTATGAAGAAGAAAAAAGAAATTTGTGCTAGTTTTGCTGTCATACCTCAAATATGTATGTATAGGAAAATTTAGTCTATACAGGGTTTGGTACTATCCATGGTTTCAGGCATCCACTGGGGGTCTTGGAACGTAACGTACCCTGGCAGATAAGGGTGGGCTGCTGTACTATTTTAATTTAGTTTTAGTATGAAAGTTTCTGTGACATTATACAATAAACTGGAGACTTTCCCATCGAAAGGAAGCAAAATATACCACCCCAAAATATGCCTCTTTGGCGTAAGATTTATCTTGAGTTGATTATCTTTAAGGAACAGCAGACACAGGAGAAGCTCTGAAAACCAAGTAGTAGTTACCACTTGTAAGAAACATTTACATTCATAAGGGAAATCTCCATTTGTAAGGGTGTGTCGCTCTCTGTACCAGGAAGAGAAGGATGACTCTAAATCTCTAGAAACTCTTATCAATGGAGAAGGCAATGACTTAGATCTGCATAACAACCATATTTTTGTTTACTGTGCTTTTCCTAGTAACCTCTCATAACTGGCCTCCCCCCCTCCCATCCCCCTATATCTTGGTCTTTAGCTGGAGATGGTATTTAAGGTGATGGCTTGGGCCATCTCAGGGAATTACTCAGTTTTCCTGGGTATCTCACATGTTTATAGGAGTTATACATGTTATTAAGCTTTTATTTGTTTTTCTCCTGTTAATCTGTCTTTTATCACAGGGAGTCTCAACTAAAAACCTAGAAGAGTAGAGGGAAAATTATTTTTCTTCGCCTACACCAGCGTTTCCAATTGCCTGAAATTCTTTAAATGGTATTGAATTTTTTTTAATGTTAGACAAAAGTTCAGCTGTGATCTTCATTTAGCCTGCACCCTTTTTGATTATAGAATTTTAATCAGTTTTCTAATCTCTTCTATAATTATTAAACTATTGAGATTTCCACTTAATCTAGGAAAATTTTAGTAATTCTATTTCCTAGAAAAACCTTATATTTCCCAAAGGTTTTCAAATGTGTTGCTCTAGACTCGTATGTAATAGTCATCTCAAAAATCCTGTGAAATTTCTTATGGCTTTAGCTATATCTCCTTCCTTCACACTAATTTTATCTAGTTTATCTTCACTTAGTTTTGTGTTTTCCATTTTCCATAATCAGGCTTGTGACATTGTTGCCAAAAAACGGGGATCTTGTCACCATAGCCAAATCAATGAACACAATGACAAGAGATTGAGGAAAAGAAAGTAATTTTTAATTTTGCTAGCAAAATGAGGACATGAGAGGCCAGTGCCTCAAAACCCACTGTCCTCCTGACATGTTAGTAGCTAGGGTTTTTAAAGGGAAATCCACGGGAAAGAATGTGTTGTACAAGGTTTTAGATGTGGCTTTGCAGGTTGGCACCTTCCTACCAGCCTGCATCTGGCCTTGTAAGGCTATTTGTAGGGCAGAGGATGGTGAGATAGGGGAAACTGCAGGTGGGTGTCCTTGGTTGTTTGTCTCCATGATGAATATGGTGGATTTTTGCGCCAGGAAGCCAAGGAGTTTGGGTCTGGGAAGCCTTACCTTCTTGGTATTCCCTGGATATCAGTTTCCCTGTAACAAAACATCAAAGGATCCATAACTAGCCAAACTTCAGTGTGAGCCCCAGTGTGAGGCCACCTGGGCTTTAACAATTTGTAACTTCCATTTGCCTTGTAAAATTGAGGGATACAAAGGTTAAAAAACTGATATTTACATGTGAATGTAACTTAGAGAAGCAGGGAAAGAAGATGAGTTCTTTTGGTTTTAACTCCATATGTGCCGGGTTTAACATGGGGGAACTGATATCAGGGCTGGCATCAAAGTGTTAATTTTATTGGTCTTCTCAAAAAACAGCTTTTAGATTTATTTACTTTGTCTAATTCGTGTGTGTGTATAGTTACTAGTTCATTATTAACTCTAATTAATCTTCTGGTCTATTTTGTTTTTCTTATTTTGACTTTTTAGTTATCTATTTCATGCCTTTTAAAATATCTTCTATAATAACTAAGGCATTTAAAGTTATACATTTTTTTCTTCTGAATATTGAGTTGTCTACAGTCATTAGGTTTTAATATAAATTGTTCTCATTTCCAATGCTTCCTTTGTTGTGCGTGATTTTCTCTCTAAATTTCCTAATTGACTCAAGGGTTGTTTAGTGGTGTGTTTCTGAATTTCTACATGTAATATATTTTGGTCAGCCCTATGTTATTTATTTCTAATTGTATTAGATTACAATCAGAAAATGCAGGCTGAAAAACCTCCACTTGTATACTATCTGTTAATGTTTTCTCTGTGTCCAAGCAGCTAACTGAATTTGTGTAAATTTTCCCTGGTCTAAGAAAAATATGTATACTTTTGTTTTGAAAGATGCAATGGTCTACACATAGACATATTTGTTGAATGATTATTCACTTTCTTATATCACTTGTATTTTAGCTTTTAGATGTATCTAATTTAGAAAGTTAAAGTTTTCCTATATAATTGTATATTTTGCATGTTCTCTGTGCACTTATAACAGTTTTTAATTTTTATACTTAACTGCAATTTTTATGTTACAGTTTTTTTACTGTAATATCTTTCACATAGAATCATATTATTACATAATGATATCCTGTTTAAATTCTATCCTGTTTGGTATTAATATGACTGCTGCTACATCCACTTTATAAGCATTTCCTCATTTCTTTTTATCCCTTTATTTTCTCCTATTCAAATACATAATTTTTAATGTTTCTGTAAATGGCACAGATAATTGTTTTTTTCAATCCAATCTTGCCATCTCTCTTTTAACGGTAAAATCTATTTACTTTTAATATGAGGAATATTTATTTAATTTTAGTTCTTTTTCTTTTATCATGTTTATATATTTTTAAACTATTACTTGCTCAATCATTCTACTTTTCCCACTGTAAATTTATGAGTTTATTTACTTCCCCTTCCTCAGAATAAAAGATATCATATTCTATTTTATATCAAAACAAGATACCAATTTTTTGCTTCACCTAATACTAAGCTCTCTTACTGCTTTCTCTCACATCCTAATAAGATGAAACCTTTAGAATAACCTCCATTTCATACCTTCCTCCCCTCCTCTCACCCAATGGATAGAATTTAGGAACACATTTATTAATATCATTTTATTCAACTCTAAGGTATAAGGTTTCTTATGTTTTATCTGTTCTACAGCAGTGATTCTTCATGTTACACATCCTGTTGGCAGAAAATCTAGCATTATTAATTTATATTTAATTATATATTATATAGACTGAATGAGATATGCTATACATAATTCATCATCTATTCATCTATCAAATAATTATGCAATGCTCATTATATTTGACTATTTTAGGCACTTGACTCCAACCATGAGCAAAACACACATTTTTGCCCTCATGGAGTCTACATTCTAGTAAGATTTCTACCATTTCTTCTACTCCTTCCCTTTCTCCATCTTGAATTCTCTGTTCTGGCTAATTAATATTATATTACAGGATTTTCTCAAATATTTTGTTTTCATAGGCTAAGTGGAAAATGATTTTCTTGAATTCTTATAGTCAATTAGTTGAAAAATATCTTGGGGAATAGTTCTTTTTGTCGGAAATCTGTTAATCTTATTCGACTCTATTCTAGCTTCTGATGTCACATGTGAGAAATTGGAGGCCAATTTTGCATTTTTTCATTTGTAGATAACTTTAAGACATACATAGGAGGCAGTAACAAAAGGACTTGGCAATTAACAGGTGAAGAGTGTGGAAGACATGAATAAAGAATGACACCCATATATGTGGACATATGTGGCTTAGGCAAATGATTAATTACCAGTATAATTGAATGAGAGAGGAATCACAACTGGATTCAAATCAGAACCCTGGAATAAAATTATGTGGGGACTTAAATCACAAACAGGAGTATTTTAAATGTTCTCTGTCACTGGTAATTGTTATAATTACTGTGAGGAGATAGAAAACAAAATAATCTACCTTTCCTAGAAAAGCCTGAGACATCTTGGAACTATTGCACCAAGAGAAAGACCTATGCTAAGATTCAGTAGTTAATCTTGGAAGTAAAGATTTCTAAATTATGAAATAAAAAAATTGCTGTACAGATTTCTGATTCTCGATTCCTCATGGCAAATGGTTATAAAGAACTAGTCTTAAAATGGGTTCACAAGGTGAGAAGTAAACCTGTTGCAAATGGTTTCAACTTTTTTTTGCCATCAAGTGTTTCATTTCAGAAACCCGTACTTTCTTTTTTTTTTTTTAGAAAGGATCCTCCATGGGCCTTTCCTTTTTTCTGTTTTTCTTTTTTTTTTTTTTGAGGAAGATTGGCCCTGCACTAACATCTGTTGCCAATCTTCCTTTCTTTTTTTTTTTTTATTTTTCCTTCCCAAAGCCCCAGTACATAGTTGTGTATCATAGTTGTAGAGTTGTAGCTCTTCTATATGGCATGCCACCTCAGCATGGCTTGATGAGTGGTGAGTAGGTCCGCACCCAGGATCCGAAGTGGTGAACTCCAGGCCACTGAAGCTGAACGCTGGAAGTTAATCGCTACGCCACCAGCTGACGCCAACCAGTACTTTTTGATATTGATCAAATAAGCATTATAATGACACACGTTAACCACTAATAAATGTTATGTATGTATGCTAACATTAGAGGTCTTATATCAAATCCAGGAAGTACTATATTTAAATACTCTTAGACTTGTTCATCATTATCCTATGTCCCTACAATGGTAAATACTTAATTGACATGAAATAGTAAAAAATATGCACAATCTATCTGTTAGATCATAGCACAGCCCTGCAACCCGAGCAAGGCTTCATAGTAAATACATTTAATGTGGAACGACATTCTGAAGTAGTTGGCGTCCAAATTCTTGTTATCCTTGAAAATCCCTGAAATGCCTTTTATTTTCTTAATCCTGATGATCTAAAGTCTAAAAGTTCTGTTTTATGCCTAGGCATAACAATATAAAACATTACATTTACATAGAACTGTATATTTCTAAGAACTATATGGTTGTTAATTCACTTAATTCTTTCAAAAATTCTATGAAGTAGGGTTTAATATACTTATTCAGATAAGAAAACTTAAGCAGAGGGAGATTAACTCAGCCAAAATCATAGAGCTATTACAGAGGAGAGCCTGCGTTTGAACCCAGGTAGTCTGGCTCCAGGATCCATTTGTTTAACTATTGTACATCCTATCTTGGTGGGAAGAATTACTTTTTTTTTGGTATACAATCCAAAAATTGGTGTCTTATAGCTTCATGACAAGATCTGTGTAAATATATTACCACCTCCCCTACCCCAGAAGTATTCCAGAAAAGGAAACTAATCATTTCATTTTATCTATAGTGTGGGCAATTGTAAATAGCACCTTACTCATAACGAGTGCTCAATGAATTAACGAATGGTTTCACAAGGATCAAGTACAGGTAGTAGTCTTCTTATGGAGCAAATCCATAGGAATAATAGAAAAGACATAATAATAACCACCAACACCATCACTCCTCAAAACGAAAGTGGACATTTCAGGAATCCGAAATCAGAAATAAATATTTGAAGAGACTCAATTCAATATGGGAGATACAGCAAATGGAAAAACTTATATTCAAGACATAGAGATACTTGAGCAATCTAGACAGAATTTAAAGTAAGTATAATGATTATTTGTAGAGAGATAAGAAAGAATAATTTGTCAATTGATCAAGAATATTTAGTTATGAAAATAGCATTATTGAGATTAAAAATATTGTTGAATTAAATATTAAAATAAAAAATTTGATACATAAGATAATTGCAAAACGGCACCTTGCCAATTAAAATATTGTTGAGCTGATTATTCAAGCCAAATGTTCTGTTTCCCTCAGATTGCTGCCCTAAAGGATAAAGAGAAGAAGAGTATAAAAGAAATGTGAAGAGATGTGGAGACTAGAACCAGAAATTCCAATATTCATCAACAGTAGTAGCAAGAAGTGAGAAATGGATAATCTAGAAAGGCGAAACTATTTAAAAATAATTATCTAAAATATCTCAGATCTGAGGAAAGATAAAATTTTTCAAATTGAAATGATGCCCAAATACTTCTGGATTAAAGACTTACACTTAGACTATCTTGTTGAAATTTTTTAACAAAAGAGATAAAGTAAGAAACCTAAATGCTTCCAGAGGAAGAGTTAGATTATATACAAAGGAATGACCTTCAGACTGATAGTGTACTTTTATTAAAAATATTGAAGATAAGAAGGCAATAGAGCAATATATTTGAAATACTGAGAAAAAATTAACACAATAATTCTCTATCCATTCAGACTACCACTTCAAGATCAAGGGTAAAGATATTTTCAATATGTAAGTACTTAGAAGGCTTACCCTATGCAGAATTTGTCCAAAATATCACTAGAAACTATATTGTAGCAAGAAGAAAAATAAATCCAAGATACATAATGGGATACAAGAAGCAATAAAAACTACTAAAACAAAAAACACTCAAAACAATTGAATGACATAGGGTTATAATTTTTAATTGGAATGTAGATTTTTATCACAGAATCATCTTTTATATATATATATAAATTATCTAAGAGTGAAATTTCACTCTTAAAATTTTAAAACATGTCATTTTTACCCTAAATTTAGCAAGAATATAAAATGTTTTCACTGGAGAAAACTCTTATTGAACATTGTCAATCAATTAATATTCCTTTGCTAACAGAACACGAACCCAATTGATAGAATGAAGGATTCTACGCCATCTTCCCTAAATGAGATTTGGTGGTAATTAAGATATTCTGTAAAAATGAATGTTAAGAAAATTAAACACAAGCTTTTTCACATACATGAAATAAATCAAGTACTTAATTCTCAGTGTTATGGGAGTAACACAGAAATTCCTTTAAAGTTTGTATATTATTAGAGAGGCACTGCAAATAAATGAAACAAAAAATCAAGATAAATGAAAAAATACCAATGTCAATGATGTCTCAAAGCAATATTAAGATTAAATGCCAAATGAATAAGGGTTAGGACTATTGTCTCTAAGAAAGAAAACTAAGAGATATTTAGTTATTAGGACAAGCTTTGTGGAAAGCAACGAAGCTCAATATGGACCTAGAAGAATATGCAGAATTTGATCTGCATAAGGAAGACACTCCAGGCCAAGATAATGCACAGAACATTTATGCTTTGAACAATAATGGGAGAACTATTTTAGTTAGTAGGGATTGTCTGTGCTAAGGAATAATATAAGTCCAGAAATTCTCATTAGAAAGCAATTCCAAATGAATAAAAAATATTGCATCAATGAATAAATGAATAAGATAATGAGTGAATGAATTCCCTGACAAGTTTCTGGTTTTGGGTTTTTGTGTGTGTGTGTGTGAGGAAGACTAGCCCTGAGCTAACATCTGTTGCCAATCTTCCTCTTTTTTTGCTGAGGAAGATTGGCCCTGGGCTAACATCCGTGCTCATCTTCCTCTACTCTATATGTGGGACGCCTGCCACAGCATGGCTTGATAGCCGGCGCATAAGTCCGCACCTGGGATCCAAACCTGTGAACCCCAGGCCGCCAAAGCAGAGGGCACAAACTTAACCACTACATCACCAGGTCGGCCCCAAGTGTCTGTCGTTAAGAAGCTCCTTATCTAGGGGCAGAGAGAAAGTGTTGATATGAACACAAATATATATGGAAAGAGTTATAATGATGGAAATTGTGGAGAGATTCATGAGAGTTTCCCAGGTGCAAAGCATCTTCAAAAGCATAAATGCGAAAAAGAGTATCATAAGTCTTATAACTGTAAAGATCTCAGAATTGCTGGGGATGTTGGGCAAGTGATGGTAAATAAAACTAGAAATGTAGGCAGTGTTCAGGAACTTTGTGAAAAAATAATTTTGTCTAAATTCTAAACTTGTTTCTCATGATCTTAATTTCTGCCATTTGTCTATAGGGAAACTGAGATATGTATCTGGGAAATGACAGATTGGACACAGGATAATAAGAATAAAGATAAGAATAAGCATTCCCCCCCCCCCCCGCCAAAGATGCCTTTGTCCTTATCCCTAGAACCTGTGATTGTGTTAGGTTGATGACAAAGGGGAATTAAAGTTGCATATGGAATTAAGGTTACTAATAAACTGACCTTGAATTGGGGACATTATCCTCATTTATCCTGTCAGGCTCAATATAATCACAGGGGTCTTTATGAGAGGAACAAAGAAGCAGAAGAGAGAGAGTCAGAATAATGCAATGTGGGAAAGACCCAATTGGTCACCACTGGCTTTGAAGATGGAAGAGGTCATGAGCCAAGGAATGCAATTAGCCTCTGGGAGCTGGAAAAGGCATGAAAATGGATGTACATACATACAATGAAATATTATTCAGCATTAAAAACAAAGGAAATTCTAATATTTGCTACAACATGGGTGAACTTTGAGCACATTATGCTAAGTGAAATAAGCCACTTACAAAAAGACAAATACTACATGATTCCACTTACATAAGGTACTTAGAGTAGTCAAAATCATAAAAACAGAAAGTAGAATAGTGGTTGCCAGGGGCTGAGGGGAGGGGAGAATGGGGAGTTAATGTTTACTGGGTGTAGTTTCAGTTATGCAAGACGAAAAGAGCTATAGAGATGGATGGTGGTGGTGGTTGCACAACAATATGAATGTACTTAATGCCACTGAACTGTACACTTGGTTAAGGTAGTAAATTTTATGTTGTGTATACTTTACCACAATAAAAATAATTGGGGGAAAAAAAGAACTACGACTAAGGCAAATGAGTTGAAAATTTCCAAAGAGAACAGTGGATCCTATCAATCAAAAACAACTTCAGTAAACCTTCGTGCAAAGGCAGATTCGTTGGCCCCCATCACTAAGACCTAGAGCAGGGTCAGCAAATTTTTTCTGTAAAAGGCCAGATACCAAGTATTCCAGGCTTCACAATTATTCTCAACTCTGTGGTTGTAGTTGAAAGCATCCATAGACAGTAAATTAAGGAATGAGCATGACTGTGTCCCAATGAACCCTTTTTAACAAAAATAGGCAGAGACAAATTTAGACTTCGGGCTGTAGTTTGCCCCTCAGCTAGAGATCTGATTGTTTCCCATAAATCTATAAAGGATGCAGTCTGTCACTTACCTCTTGATGTTATCATGTCCAAGAACCACATCGTTTTGTAATTTTTTTTCTGTTTAGGAGAATTAAAATAATTTCAAAATCTCTTTGCGAAAGGGGTTCATTCATTTCATGTTGCTACTAATTTTCCTATGGAAAAGTGTTGGCCCATTTTCATTATATAATAAATGATAAACCATATCAAAGCCTTTAAAATAAGAGCAATCATCCACCAGTAGGGAGACATATTTACCTGAGGCTGAGCAACTTTAAATCTTGATTTAAGAGAAAATGTCTTGGTAAAGAAAATGGAAGACAGAACTATATCTATATAAAATATTAGATCCTTGACACATCTCTTGTGCAATACAGAGTATTAAACTATGCACTATATATTATTATACATAACATCTAAAAGAAAGTAAATAGTACCTGAGCAGAGGAACAAAGCAATGATTCATTGTTAACTTTCCATGTATGCATAGCTGTGTCATTTTGATTCCTTGGTGGGTAGGTGAGATTTCTATGATTTTTCCTTCATTGTGTCTCTAGTAGTCACCACTCCACCATTCTCACCAGTTTTCCAAATCCACCCTTCTTATTTACTTCCTACGTGACTCTTCCTAAAGACTCGTAATTTGTTTCCCCTACACAACTTCTTTTTACTCTAAATACACTGTTGCTGGATTTTTCTTCATGAATCACACCCCTGAGCATGTCATACAAAAACCTGTAACAGCTATTTGTTCTTTATAACTTTAGATCCAAGTTTCTTAGTGAGGCTTTCAATACCCTAAAAACTCTGCCTTCTAATTACTTTCTCTACTGCTAATTTAATGTATATTATGTTTCTTACAAATTGAAATACATGTGTACTCCTTTCATACCTTTTATTTCCAACACTAAATTAGTTCCTTTGTTCATGTTGTTTCCTTTTCTTGGGATTTCTTTTCCTATATTTTCACAAGTCCAACTTGTACTTCTGCTCCAAGCTTCAGAATAAGTGACATCTTCTCCATGAACCAGGCCTTAATCCCACAGATGGAAGTTCTCTCTCTCTTCTCTGGAATACCACCTTATTTACAGAGAGCAAAAGAAAAGCCATTCAAAATAGTTGAATCCCTAATATGTGTCAGAACTGTATTTGGGGCTTTACCTACAGCATCTCATTAACAAAACAAATAAAGGATATAATCATTTTCTAATTTTACAGCTGAAGAAACTGAGTCTGATAGAGGTTAGGAACCCCATCCAAGTTGATCTATCTTATAAATTGTGGAATTGACCAAGCTTGTCGAAGGGCAGGATCTTACATTCTTGTCAATTAAGGTCCAGGGATGCTTATCAGTGTATGATCTGTTAAGCATAGAAGATTAGGAATGACTGTGGTAGGTTTAGAGAAAATGTTAATGTAGTTAAATTCATAAAAAGAAATGTGCAGGGCCGGCCCCGTGGCTTAGCAGTTAAGTGCGTGTGCTCTGCTACTGGCAGCCCTGGGTTTGGATCCTGGGCGCGCACAGACGCACCGCTTCTCCGGCCATGCTTAGGCCGCGTCCCACATACAGCAACTAGAAAGATGTGCAACTATGACATACAACTATCTACTGGGGCTTTGTGGAAAAAAAAAAAAAAGGAGGAGGATTGGCAATAGATGTTAGCTCAGAGCCAGTCTTCCTCAGCAAAAAGAGGAGCATTAGCACGGATGTTAGCTCAGGGCTGGTCTTCCTCACAAAAAGAAAAAAAAAAGAAATATGCAAAAGATAAAGGGAAATTTGTGCTGAGTAATAAGGTGGATCAACAAGAAATGAGAATAGGAAGAGGATTGGCAGAAGAAAGGACCTAAGAGGTCTATGCTGTACCTGTCTCCATTCTCTACTCTCTTTAGAAGAGTGTGTTTTCCCCCAGGTAGTGATGATTCTAACAATGGAGCTTCAGACTTGGCTGATTTGCACTCCTTTGAAGTCTCGAATCTGGCATTCAAGCCATTGTATGCATAACTCTAAAGCCCAAATGGTTTTCATTACATTTCTTCTAACTTTCTCTTTCCACAGGGAGAAGTGTCCAACCACTAATCTATAAGGTACCTTTAAAATGGTATCCTTACCTGACATTAATCTTTTATCTCACAGTAGGAACTTCCAAAATGTTTGAGCTACTCTGGTGCTATCAGGAATTTTTACCCAGGATTGGAAACAGTGATAATAAACACCAAGTGACTGTGACCCAAATGCGATGGTAACATAACGTCCTGTAGAAGAACAAGCAGATGCTGACTGTTTTATCATTCCATCAATGTCAGTTAAGGAGAAAGACTGGCGGGAAGCCAATCTTTCACTTGTGCTCAGAATAATACTTAGCTTTGTGGTCTGTTAGGGGTGGGCAATCTAACTAAATCTCCTTAAAACAGTTTTGAATGGATTTCAGATAAAGGCTTTAAAAGCCACATTATCTTACTTCCCTGTAATGCCCTTCTAATTACAAAAGTGAAAATGTGTTCTTTCATTTTATATATCTATATCTATTTACCTTATAATATTAAAATATTTATTTTATAAATAATTTATTTTCAACAGATAAAAAATATACCACACAGATATTCCTATAAAACACAATAGCACTATCTGGGATTGTGGTGGAGCACACTGTCTTCTCAAGGTCACCCTGTGAAATTACAGTCATGAACCAAAATCAGAGCTCTGTGCATTTGATTTGCGTGGCCCTAAGCTTAGCAAGAGTAATAGGATATAGAAACGGAATTATGACTGCCTCATTTTCAGTTTAGGCTCTGATAGATACCACAATTAAAAGGGAGGCCATCATGCAAGACTTGGAAAAAGAGATAGAAGACAACCAGTTATGTGACACTTTGCTGACCATCACCTTAGGCCTATAAAAGAGGTTTGGAGAAAAAGAGAACAGAACTGGAGGTTAGGAGAAGATTTTGGAGAGAGTTGGTGGGTATTTTGGTCCCACTACCCATCCCCTCTAAGGGGTAACGTAGGGAAAGCACCTCCTCTCATTAGCCTCAGAAAAAGGGCTTCAGTGGGACTTAATGCAACCAATTGGAGAGCTTAATATGTGGCCTCTTGATTTTGTGGACACAGGGAACACAATCGGACTCACCTGGCAAGTTGAAAGGGCCAGAGACTGCTGACTGGATTCTCTGATGGTGAACTTAGAAAGGATGCTGCATCAGGGGGCTTCCAGAATTAGTTGAGCAAAGATGAATATTTCCCAATGTCTCCACACAAACTACATGCAACAGCATGTTGGCAGAAGGTATTCTTAGATGGTATCCAGAGGCTACCTGGAAGGAAACAATGTCACTAATGTTGGGGGCAGAGCTCTGGATTTCCAGAGGTTAAGAAGGAAACTATGAATAACTGGCTGAAGAAGATTCATTTGTCCACATCAAAGGAAGGACCTGAAAGTAAAAGATGCCCAGCAAGAGGGAATCTTTTCAAGAGACCATGGAGATACTCATGAGAAGAAGCAGTTTTAATGGCTGCCAAGTGCTAGCAGGGCAAGCCAGTGCCATCTTGAGTGGTCCTGGTCAGGTAAGCCCTTTCCTGATACCACCTCCTTCATTCCTTCCCCCACAGTCAATAAGATGAAGGAGAACAAATGAAACCCATCAGGAAAAACAAGAAGATGCCGAATATGTCCCTATTTCACTTTAGGTATCCGTAAAATGGAGAGAAAAATAATCTATTTAAATGAATTTTGAAGTTTCGATTATTAATGGAACTGAGCATATGAATTTTTTGAACCAATACTATCTTGCACTTAAGGACATTTTATGGCCTAAGAGAGAGCAAAGAGTTCATGAAATTTGCCCAAATTTTCACCCAGAGGATAAATTAATACCATATATTAAATTCAAACTAAATCAAAATTAAAATTAAAGCTGATTTCTATTATATTAATGAATCCCTCTAGTACATTATTACAGTTCCAAAGGCATATCAGAAGAAAATAATTTTTAAATGCTTTCCATAAACAAAGAGTTTGTCCATGCTAACAATGGATTCTCAACCAATATGTGAGGACTGTTTTACAATAGTAACGCTCCTTTTCCATTGTAATCATTGGGAGACTCACTGGCATTCATTTAGGATTCTTTTCAGAAATATAATAACGTGTTTTGTGAAGTCTATGATTATTTTCAGAGTTGATATAAGCTTCCTTTCTAATGAACACTGACAAGGTAAACCCTAATGTGCCAGGAACAATAGAACGTATCTTCAATCCTGAAACTTATTTGAAATTCATTTTGCTCCAAAGTAACAATAAATGTCACTCTGGCCATATTGAGGTTACACTATCTAAAAAATAGAACTATTTTTGGTTAGTTTTACATTAGTCATTATAGTCACAATACAAATGTACTTAAAAAAAAAACTTGATTCCTCATTGTTATTTTCTTTTGTCAACAAAATCCAACTACTACTATCAAGATTTTTGCTATTATTTTTGCAGTTTAGTAAAGGCAAATTTGCAATTAAATGGTGCTAAAATGCCTAAGCACACACTGCATATCTCTGTAGTATTTAATGTGCTTTGGTAAGGCACTGGAACCTTATTGTATCATGGATCAGGATTTGACATAAGGAGGATGTCTCTTTGGTATCATCTAAGGAAATTTAGTTACTAGAGGATCAAAGGTCTTTTTAATAAGGCCCATAGAGCAGATCCACACCGTGGACTCTGGGGACAGGATTATTGGAAGTGTTTACTGTGAGTATGCAATGGTTTCCTTTTTCTTCTGAATCACTGGTCTTCAGGGACCCAACTTAAAGTTAACAACTGATATTCCTCTACTCAGTTTACCTTTTCCCCAAAATACTTGTTCTTAAATAATTTTTTTCTCTTGCATTTGGAGAATTCTGTTGAGGATAATAATATTCTATGCTTACTCATTCAAAGGTATGTATTCGTGGTCAGCTGAACATAAAATAGCAAAAATAAGACCAGAGAAGAGGTCATTTTTCTATAACATCCATTCTACTGTGTGAGCACACCACTTCCATCACACTGCATCAATAATGTGATGAGATAGGCTCATCATTAAGCCTCATTAAGAGCTTAGAACCACTGGGAGATTTTTACAAAAGGGAATGACATGTCAAAAGAAAGGAGAGTAAGAGTTATGAAAAGAAGGTTGTGCTCCTGATATGATATAACAAGTGTATCTAACATAGAATGTAGTGGGGGGAAATGAACAGGGATAGACAAGAGGAAAAAAATCAAGGTTTACTTGCTTGATAACTGTGGGGGATGAAAAGAGATAATTTTGAGGAGTCAAAATTCTGAAGTTCGGAGGCGTGGATAATTTTGTGTACTGTTAAGAAGGAATGATCAACTTGAGAATACATATATAGATAGAAGGTGTTGATAAGATATTAATATACAGACATCACAGAAGGAGTAGTTCTAACGAGGAGAGCATGATAGTCTGAAGTAAAATTCTGAGATCATCTGCATGCAGATGTTAACACAAACCTGGAGTTCTAATCACGCTCCATGGAAAATGACGAATGTACTTATGCATCATGGAGAGCGATTAACTTCCTCATGTTCCTTTAATTCTCACTGGACCTGGAGACTGGGCATCTCACCCTTTCATCAGAGTCCATGCACTGGCAGCCAGTTAAATCATCTTTCCATTCCTCTACTTTCCCTTCAGTGGTTCTGACGTTTGAGCCACTTGAACAAGAATAAGGTCATTTACATCCCATATCTCACATCCTTAATTTTCTAGCATGGCAAATCATTTTCTGAAGTTTTTTTATGTCTCTCTGCCAGTATGATCAATTGTGAAACAATAGTTTTCACAGTATTTTAATTTTAGGCCTATTTAATTTTGAATAGACAATGTAAGACCATAAAAAATAACCCAAAAATATAAAGTGAAAATCCCCCTTCCCCTCCAGTTCCCCATCCAGCCAACTCTATTCTTCAATACTGTCCAAGGTAAACATTGTTATTAGTTCCACCCTGTCCCTTTATATTTTACTTCCAGAATGTCTTATGAATGCAAATATAAATACAGATTATTTCTCGTTGTTTTGCAAAAAAGGCAATCTGTTAAACACATTGTTTTGTACTTTGCTTTTAATCACTTAACAATATATCTATACATAGAAGATGTCCTAATTCTTTTGTATAGTTGAATTTAAAAAAATTTTTGCTGTAATTTTTTTTTAATTTTTTGTTTATTGCAATAACATTGGTTTATAACATTGTAAAAATTACAGGTGTACATCATTATACTTCTATTTCTGCATAGATTACATCATGTTCACCATCAAAATATTAATTACAACCCATCACCACACACATGTACCGAATTATCCCTTTCACCCTCCTCCCTCCCCCCTTCCCCTCTGGTAGCCACCAATCCAATCGCTGTCTCTATGTGTTTGTTTATTGTTGTTA
Organism: Diceros bicornis minor; assembly: GCF_020826845.1. NCBI lineage: Eukaryota > Metazoa > Chordata > Mammalia > Perissodactyla > Rhinocerotidae > Diceros > Diceros bicornis. The sequence goes on along the minus strand of NC_080762.1, from coordinate 50,233,245 downwards.
TTATCTACTACTTAATGAAGGAAATCATACGGTATTTGACCTTCTCCCTCTGACTTATTTCACTTTGCGTTATACCCTCAATGTCCATCCACGTTGTCACAAATGGCTGGATTTCATCGTTTCTTATGGCTGAGTAGTATTCCATTGTGTATATATACCACATCTTCTTTATCCATTCGTCCCTTGATGGGCACTTAGGTTGCTTCCAAGTCTTGGCTATTGTGAATAACGCTGCAATGAACACAGGGGTGCATGTACCTTTACAAATTGGTGTTTTCACATTCTTTGGATAAATACCCAGCAGTGGAATAGCTGAATCATATGGTAGTTCTATCCTTGATTTTTTGAGGAATCTCCATACTGTTTTCCATAGTGGTTGCACCAGTTTGCACTCCCACCAGCAGTGTATGAGAGTTCCCTTCTCTCCACATCCTCTCCAACACATGTTGTTTCCTGTCTTGTTAATTATAGCCATTCTCACGGGCGTGAGGTGATATCTCACTGTACTTTTCATTTGCATTTACCTGATAGTTAGTGATTTTGAAAATCTTTTCATGTGTCTGTTGGCCATCTGTATATCTTCTTTGGAGAAACGTCTGTTCAGGTCTTTTGCCCATTTTTTAATTGGGTTGTTAGTTTTTTTGTTGTTGAGATGCATGAGTTCTTTATATATTTTGGAGATTAAGCCCTTATCAGATGTATGGTTTGCAAATATCTTCCCCCAATTGTTAGATTGTCTTTTCGTTTTGTTGATGGTTTCCTTTGCTGTGCAGAAGCTTTTTAGTTTGATGTAGTCCCATTTGTTTATTTTTTCTATTGTTTCTCTTACCCAGTCAGACATGGTGCTTGAAAAGATGTTGCTAAGACCGATGTCGAAGAGCGTACTGCCTATGTTTTCTTCTAGAAGTTTCATAATTTCAGGTCTTACATTCAAGTCTTTAATCCATTTGGAGTTAATTTTTGTGCATGGTGTAAGGTAAGGGTTTACTTTCATTTTTTGCATATGGCTATCCAGTTTTCCCAACACCATTTGTTGAAGAGACTTTCTTTTCCCCATTGTATGTTCTTGGCTCCTTTGTCAAAGATTAGCTGTCCATAGATGTGTGGGCTTATTTCTGGGCTTTTGATTCTATTCCATTGATCTGTGTGTCTGTTTTTGTGCCAGTACCATGCTGTTTTGGTTACTATAGCTTTGTAGTATATTTTGAAATCAGGGAGTGTGATACCTCCAGCTTTGTTCTTTTTTCTCAGGATTCCTTTAGCTTTTCGGAGTCTTTTGTTGTTCCATATCAATTTTAGGATTCTTTGTTCTATTCTGTGAAAAATGTTTTGGAACTTTGATAGGGATTGCATTGAATCTATAGATGGCTTTAGGAAGTATGGACATCTTAACTATGTTAATTCTTCCAATCCAAGAGCACGGAATATCTTTCCATTTATTTGTGTCTTCTTCAATTTCTTTCAGCAATGTTTTATAGTTTTCCATGTACAGATCTTTCACCTCTTTGGTTAAGTTTATTCCTAGGTATTTTATTCTTTTTGTTGCAATTGTAAATGGGATGGTATTCTTAATTTTTCTTTCTGCTAAATCGTTGTTAGTATACAAAAATGCAACTGATTTTTGTATGTTGATTTTGTATCCTGCAACTTTACCATATTCGTTTATTACTTCTAAAAGTTTTCTGGTGGATTCTTTAGGGTTTTCTATATATAAAATCACGTCATCTGCAAATAGTGACAGTTTCACTTCTTCCTTTCCAATTGAGATCCCTTTTATTTCTTTCTCTTGCCTGATTGCTCTGGCTAGGACTTCCGGTACTATGTTCAATAGGAGTGGTGACAGTGGGCATCCTTGTCTGGTTCCTGTTCTTAGAGGGATAGCTTTCAGTTTTTCACCATTGAGGATGATATTAGATGTGCGTTTGTCATATATGGTGTTTATTAGGTTGAGGTACTTTCCTTCTAACCCCATTTTATTCAGAGTTTTTATCATAAATGGATGCTGTATCTTGTCAAATGCTTTCTCTGCATCTATTGAGATGATCATGTGATTTTTATTCTTCATTTTATTAATGTGGTGTATTACGTTGACTGATTTGCGAATGTTAAACCATCCCTGCATACCTGGAGTAAATCCCACTTGATGATGGTGTATAATCTTTTTAATGTATTGTTGTATGCGATTTGCTAGTATTTTGTTGAGGATTTTCGCATCGATGTTCATCAGTGATATTGGCCTGTAATTTTCTTTTTCTGTGTTGTCCTTGTCTGGTTTTGGTGTCAGGGTAATGTCAGCTTCATAGAATGAGTTAGGGAGCTTCCCTCCCTCCTCAATTTTGTGGAAGAGTTTGAGAAGGAGAGGTATTAAGTCTTCTTTGAATGTTTGGTAGAATTCACCAGGAAAGCCGTCTGGTCCTGGACTTTTATTTTTGGGGAGGTTTGTGATTACTGTTTCGATCTCCTTACTGGTGATTGGTCTATTCAAATTCTCTACTTCTTCTTGATCCAGTTTTGGAAGTTTGTATGATTCTAATAATTTATCCATTTCTTCCAGATTGTCGAATTGGTTGGCATATAACTTTTCATAGTATTCTCTTATAATCTTTTGTATTTTTGAGGTGTCTGCTGTAACCTCTCCTCTTTCATTTCTGATTTTACTTATTTGTGCCTTCTCTCTTTTTTTCTTGGTGAGTCTAGCTAAATGTTTGTCAATTTTGTTGATCTTTTCAAAGAACCAGCTCTTAGTTTTATTAATTTTTTCTATTGCTTTTTGGTCTCTATTTCATTTATTTCTGCTCTGATTTTTATTATTTCCCTTCTTCTACTGATTTTTGGCTTTGTTTGTCCTTCTTATTCCAGTTCCTTTAGGTGCATTGTTAGATTGTTTATTTGAGATTTTTCTTGTTTGTTGAGATAGGCCTGTATTGCTATAAACTTCCCTCTTAGAACCGCTTTTGCTGTATCCCATAAGTTCTGGCATGTCGTTTTTTCATTTTCATTTGTCTCCAGGTATTTTTTGATTTCTTCTTTGATTTCTTCGTTAACCCAGTCGTTGTTCAGTAGCATTTTGTTTAATCTCCATGTATTTGTGGCTTTTCTGATTTTCTTCCTATAGTTAATTTCTAGTTTCATACCGTTGTGGTCAGAAAAGATGCTTGGTATTATTGCAATCTTCTTAAATTTATGGAGACTTGTTTTGTGGCCTAATATGTGATCAATCCTGGAGAATGTTCCATGTGCATTTGAAAAGAACGTGTATTCTTTGGTTTTTAGATGGAATTCTCTGTATATATCTACTAGGTCCATCTGTTCTAGTGTGTCGTTTAAGGCCAATGTTTTCTTATTGATCTTCTGTTTGGATGATCTATCCGTTGGTGTAAGTGGAGTGTTAAAGTCCCCTACTATTACTGTGTTACTGTCTATTTCTGTTTTTATGTCTGTTAATAATTGCTTTCTATATTTAGGTGCACCTACATTGGGTGCGTAGATATTTACAAGTGTTATATCCTCTTGTTGGATTGTTCCCTTGATCGTTATGTAATGCCCTTCTTTGTCTCTTTTTACAGTTTTTGTTTTAAAGTCTATTTTGTCTGATATGAGTACTGCTACCCTAGCTTTCTTTTCATTGCCATTTGCATGGACTATCTTTTTGCATCCCTTCACTTTCAGTTTGTGAGTGTCTTTAGGTCCGAAGTGTGTCTCTTGTATGCAGCCTATATATGGGTCTTGTTTTTTTATCCAATCAGCCACCCTATGCCTTTTAATTGGAGCATTTAGTCCATTGATGTTTAAAGTAGCTATTGATAAGTATGCCATTTTTAAACTTTTTTTTCTCAGTGTTTTATTAGTCCTTCTCGGTTCCTTTCTTCTTCTATACAGAATTGATGGTCACTTTAGTTTGACCTCTGTCTGAAAGCTGTACTCTTTAACTCCCCTCCTCCCTCATGTTTTTGATATCATATCTAACCTCTTTTTTGTGCATTTGTATCCATTACGTTCTTATCATGGAAATAGATAATTTTTCCAATTTGTGGTCTTCTCTTTTCCCCTTAAATCAGTCCCTTTAACATTTCTTGTAGCACTGGTTTCTTGGTGACAAACTCCTTTAATTTTTGCTTGTCTGGGAAATTTTTGATCTCTCCTTCCATTTTGAATGATAACCTTGCTGTGTAGAGTATTCTTGGCTGTAAGTTTTTTCCTTTTAGCACTTTAACTATATCATGCCACTCTCTTCTAGCCTGTAAGGTTTCTGCTGAGAAGTCAGCTGATAGCCTTCCTTTGTATGTAACTTGACATTCTCTTGCGGCTTTTAGCATTCTCTCTTTAATTCTAGACATTTTCATTATGATGTGTCTTGGTGTGGGCCTCTTTGGGTTTATCTTGTTTGGGGCTCTCTGTGCTTCCTGTACCTGGATGTCTGTTTCCTTCCTTAGGTTAGGGAAGTTTTCATCTATTATTTCTGGAAATAGATTCTCTGCCCACTTGTCTCGCTCTTCTCCTTCCGGGACACCTGTAACACGGATGTTAGTGCGCCTGATGTTGTCCCAGAGGTCCCTTAGACTGTCCTCACTCTTTTTAATTCTTTTCTCTTTTACCTGTTCACCTTGGGTAATTTATTCTAGCCTTTCTTCCAGCTCACAGATCCGTTCTTCTGTATCCTCTACTCTGCTTTTGAGTCCCTCTAATTAATTTTTCATTTCCAGTATTGTATTCTTCATTTCTGATTGGTTCTTTTTTATATCTTCCATTTCTTTGTTGACATTCTTGCTGAGTTCATCTATTCTTCTCCCCAGATCAGTGAGCATCCTTAACACTCTTAGTTTGAACTCTCTGTCGGTTAGATTGCTCATTTCTGTTTCACTTAGTTCCTTTTCTGGGGTTTTGTTCTGTTCCCTTACTTGGAATGTATTCTTTTGCCTCCTCATTTTGCCTCTTTCCCTGTGCTTGTGTCTACATATTAGGTAAGTCAGCTACGTGTCCTGCTCTTGGATAGGTGACCTTATGTAAGTGATGCCTTAGGAGGCTTCCAGTGTGCTTCCCTCAGTTCTCAATGTTCCAGGGGTGACCCCTATGTGGGCTACGTGTGTCCTTCTGTTGAGGCCTGTTTGCTCTCCCTGTAGGTTTCCAGGGAGGCCGAGTTATGCTCCTGGCCAGCTGTTGTAATGCTCAACTGCTCGTAGTTGTTGTGGGCCCTTCAGTCTCTTTATCAGTTGTGGGGAGCCCCAGCACAGTTGGCTGCAAGTTCTAATAGCACATTTGTGTTGCAGTATTTCTTTTAAGTGAGTAGGCCTCCAGCGTGGCAGGTTGTTAGGCTCAGGGCCTTACAATTGCTGTAAGCCTCTAGCCTATTAGGTCTCTTGTCAGCTCTCTGAGGATTGCAGCTGGGTGGGGCTGGCCTCAGGCTCAGGAGCACCCAATTGTTGCAGGCTTTGGAAGGTGGGGCAAACCCCCTATGTGGGTCTTTGAGAAGCACAAGTCTTCTGCAGCTGACAAGCCCTGCTGCCCACAGGTCCACACACACAGTCAACACAGTCCTGTCCCGTGTGCGTGCCCCGACCTCCCCAAGCGGACCCAGTCTCTCTACAGCGGGAGCCCCACACTCTCCACCCGCTCCTTGTCCATGCCCTGCCCCACTGAAGTCAGCTCAGTTGCCAGGCTGCAGAGAATCCAGTCACCAATCTATACAGGCACACAAGTTGCCTGAGGGCTTGTTGTTGGGTCAGGCCAGTCCCTAGGGTTGGCTGCCTGCCCTGGCTGAGCTGGATTAAACTGGTGCTCTAGTGGATGGGGCAGACCCTGGGCTAACAGGCCTCAGGGAGAACACCAATGGCGTCTGTGTCAGCACGCCCACATCAGGCTACAACAATGGCCACCGCCAATGTCCCAGTCCCTGGAGAGGTCTCACTTCTCACTGAAATGCACTCAGGGCCTATTAGGTGAGTCTCTTCACCACAGCACTGTGCACCTTTCTTTCTGGTGATTTTAGGATGCTTTCTGAAACGGGTGAGTTTGCGCGCAGGCCCTTTAAGAGCCGGTTTTAGTTTCTTTGTGCACCAGCTTTTCTGGGGGTATTCTCCAATGCTTTAGTAGCAGGTAAAGTCACATATTATGCCGCTGGTCTCAATTGTGCTGGGTCCACAAAATGCCCACAGTGGGGGCGCTCCCCGGCTCAGGGCCCCGCGCCTCCAGGGAGGGTGTGTACCTGTGAGCCGCTCCCGGCGGCCGTGAAGCTGGCGGCTTGTGAAGGCGGCGTTTTCCTCTCCAGAAGGGAGTCTCTGCCTCTTCCACCTCAGTTAGGATTGTCCGTTGTTGCAGGAGTTTCTCTTATCCAGTTTTCAGTTCTGTCTCAGGGGTAATTTTTCCACGAGTAGTTGTAAATTGGCTGTGTCCACGGGAGGAGGTGAGTTCCGAGTCTGCTTACACGCCATCTTGAGTTCGCCCCCTAGAATTCTCTGTAATTTGTTTAACTAATCCTCAAATGATGGACCTCTGGGTTATTTCCAAATGCTGCCAACACACACACAGACAATGCAGCAATGAATAAATTTGTACAGGATCATTTCATATTTATGTAAATAAATGTGTGGATTAAATTCCAGAATAGAGATAGTTGTTCTAGTTTTTCAATTCTACAGACCAAAAATACAGTCAGTCTAAAATGCCTTACATTTATAAATGCTTTAACATGAATTATATTAATATAGTACTCTAAATATAATGCTTTACAAAATCTTCCAAACTGCATCCAACAAAGAATAGCTGTGTGACCTTGGGAAAGTTACCTAAAATGTTTGTGATTCAGTTTCACCCTCAGTTAAATGGTGGATGAATAGTTGTGCCTACCCTATAGTGTTATTTTAAAGACCAAATGAATTAATATATGTTTAGTATTCAAACATTCCTTGGGCCATACTAAGCGTTCAAAAAATGCTGTTATCATTACTACTCTAAAGCTTAATGAAATTAGTGATATTTTGTAAAATACTTGGATTAAGCATTGACTTGCTAAACATTGTTGCAAAACAATTGGAAGTTAAGTCTTTATTTTTTGGTTTCTTAATTTTAAATATCTTGCTAATCATGATGGTTTATACCTGAATACTTAACATAAATTCCTAGAGGAAGGTTCAAAATTAATGATAATGGATATAAATTAATACTTCAAGTAATCTTCATAATAATTTCTATAGTTGATTTCTTTTCAGCTTTCATCATGTAATGGGGCTGACAAATAGCTTTAGAAGTTTTAGGGTTGAAAGTATACCCTCTGCCATTTTCTGGTTATTTCTTTCGTTTCTTACATTATGATTATAAACATCAATCTATGGATTTTTTTGCAGTAATATTTTTCAGGCACTTGTCATTTTTGTTATGTTTAGCTAATAGTAATATGTTGAAATACACTTAAGCGATCAACTGAGAAATAATGAGTAAGTGGACCCTTCCAGTTTATCAAACTCCCACTTTTCCATGTTTATGTATACATATACACAGATTGTGTACGGACCATATAACTTATTGTCCAAACTGGGCCAATTTTGAAAGTGAAAGGGAATAGGAGCAAACTGAAAGAAATTGTCACCCAACATATGTGACTATGTTTGATGTACATTGTTTAGGAACTTGAATTCTTTGTTATCTTATGATAAAAGTAAATGTAAGTGGAAGTCCTAATATTTTTTCTTGCACTGCAGTGAAATAGTCTTGCACACTCTCTGGGTTTTGTCCACCCAGTTGAGAGACAACTGGTACCATTGACTTCTCTAAGAAGTATTGCTATAGATTGAAGGAAATAGATTAGTAGAGAAGGAAGGAGATTTTAAAAATTTGTTGAAAGAAGCACAAATGGATGGAAATATTTTTATGCTTTTAACTAATATTTTGTAGTAAATACTCTATAAATCATTTAACCAATTTTAAATGTTTTATTTGATCACTAAGAGAAATCATGCTTATAATAATTCAACTGTACTACATCAAGGGTATTTGGTAAATACAATATTGGACTAGAAACAGAGACGAAGGTAAACTCTATTGAAAAACTGTCAAAACCCATCTGGGAACCCAGAAGAAATGAGGAAAAAAATCTCTGAGGAAAACAACTGTTATAGCCTATTATTTCATTTAACTACATTAGAGACATGAGCCCTTAGTACCAAAGTAACAGACTTCAATTGCTAGTAATCTAAATATTTTGACTTACAGATTTATTATTTGATTTTTGTTTAGTTGATAGACTCTAGTAGACAGTAAAGGATTTAAAATAGAGCCTAAGTGGGTGAAAGTAAGAATTATAGCTGTAACAGTAGACAGCAAAGGCAAGAAAAAAACATCAACCTAATGGCGATCTGGTAGTATATTCATAACAAACTTCCCTACATATCTCAACTGCCCTGAAATGTTACTCTTGGTATTGAGTAAATCAACTAATTGTTTGTTAAATAAAGATCATCAACAATAGCTTAAAGAATATTCAGTATACGTGATTCTGTTTAAGTGAGCACTGTATTTAGGAAGATTTCCACCAAAAATAATGAACCAATTTTCAATAAGTTGAAAAGTAATCTTCAGTCTTCTAAAATAATTCACTTTTCAAAACAGTGTATTGCTTGGTCTTACCAGATTAATGATTGCTGTCATTCATGTTAATAAGTACATTGTTTATATGTATATCAAAGGCCCAAATTTGGAGCTAATTTATTTTTATTAAATAAAGGTAAAATGAAAAACAGAAAAATAACTATTAAATTAACAGGAGATATGAAAAAAATAACTTAATTGAACATTTTATAATCATTATGTTAATAAAATAAATTTAAAACTAGTTGAATAAACTTGCAATTAAATGTGGCAGATTGAAGGCATACATTCATGTCTTCTCCCTTATTAAGGTCCACTTAAAAGAGAAAGAGTCATAATTGTACAAGGACAAAAAAACAAAAGGGAACAAATAATAAAGGAGAAGATACGTCAATAATTTGGGAGCAACAGAAAGCTGCTGAGGTTATTAACCCAACTGAGGAAACAGAATTTCCAAGTGACTGCAGAAGGGGATATTAACAAGCAGTAAGCCTATTTATGCTGCAGAACCTCAAACAGATTTAAAATTGGAAATGCTTGTTTCCTCAGAAAAGAGTGATAAATGAGATGAAAAGAGATAGGTAGAAGTTCTGTATAAGGGATCATTATCAATTTATACCATCAGAAATATCCAGAGAGACAGAAGAATGGGTGAAAAAAAAGATTCTGTACAGAAGATCAGGCACCAGAATGGCATTATGCTTCTCAATAGCAAGAAGAAATCTAGAAAACAATGGGGCAAATGCCCTCAGAATTGAGAGTAAATTTTGTTTTCATCTAAGATTCTACACCCTGCCAAACAATTAATCAAGAGTAAAGAGATTATTTTCATATGTGCATGGTCTACAAAATTTTTCCTCCTATCCACCTTTTCCCGATAATATATTCCACCAAAGTAATGGGATAAACAAATAAAGAGAAAAATATGTGATCCAAAACACAGGCACTGGAAGAAAAAGATGAATAATTCTTAGGATAATAGTGAAAGAAAATTCCAGGACCTCATAGCTATGAAGCAAATGAAATCTGAGCAAGAGAATAAAGAACTCAGGAGGGAAGGTATCTGGGAGGGAATGGAAATGATCAATTATCTGAGATGTTCCAGTATTGGAAAATTATACATGAGGCTATCAAGTAAATAGTATGGCCCTAGTTATAAATACATGCCAAGCAAATTAAAATGAGTAGGTATCAACTCTACGAAGAACAAACAAATATGAAAAAGAATGGAAACATCATAGCACAGTATGTGGTCAACAGTCCACAGTATTTATGTAATGCAAAATCAATAGATAATGTTTAAATTTATGGATCAAAAATACTATTATACACATTTTATGGATAGAAATTCTAGAATGACCAGCTGAAATACTGGAAACTGTTTACCAAGTAAGGAGAGGGACACTGAACAGCTGTTTTCATTACGAATCTGAAGTGCTCTTTTACTTTTAAATTATTTAGTGTGTTCCCTTAATAATTTTTCAATTATTTGAAAAGATAACTAAATCAGACAAATACTATTGATTTCATAGATGTGAAAAAAATTGAATTTTTAACTTATATGAAAATTGAGTTTTATATATTACAGCTTAAATTTTTTCACTAATATTTGATCAAGTTCATACTTAATGACAGATAAGAAAGTACACTTAAATTATACCAATTTTCTAAAAATGATAGAATATCATATGACTGAAAAAAATACCATTTGTTAAATCAGTGTATTACCTTTTTGTGCCTAATTTAAATCCAAGAGCAATCATTAATTTAACTAATGTTTTATTCCTTGACTGAAAATACGAGTATACACAAAGTGTTATCTGAATTGTCTTTGTGTTATGAAATATAAAATGTGTTAAATTCAAATATTTTCATGAAATATAGTTCTGGTGTTTTTCATTAATGGTCATTGATAAAAGTTTCATAATCAAATCAGTACTCTTAAGTAGAGAAAATTGTGGTTAGTTTAAAATATAATCAATATTAATTTGAAGGCTTGCTTTTTATTATCTTGACAATTTTGGGAAGTCTGGTTATATATTTTGTAGAATTTCCCTCAATTGTCTCATCATTAGATTAAGGTGATGAGTTTTTAGGAAGAAGACCACAGAAGTAAAGTGCCACTCTTATCACATTAGGTCAAGAGTACACACTATCGACATCACTTATTACTGTTGATATTGACCTTGATCACCTGGCTGAGGTAGTGCTTGTCAGGTTTTCCCACTATAAAGATATTCTTTATTCCTTTTTCCATACAGTACTTTTTGAAAGTAAGTCCCTATGTGTAAGCACTCTTCAGGAGTGTGGTTGTTAGGTTTTCTTATTGCTACTGAGGTACCATTTCTTCTAGGCCCTCTCAGCTGACAAAGCAAGAAAATACATGCATATATACTGACCTGTGTATATACATGTGTGTATAAATATTTCTATATGTCATCGTCTGTGTCTATCTTAAGCTAAACATGACTTCATATTGATGTCTCCAACTCTACTCCATCACCACATGGGTCCTTCTAGCCTTCTCTTCTTACTTGTCTAAAACCTCCCAATATCAGTGAGAAAACCTAGCTCCTACCATCCCTTATTCACTTACTTAAATATTCAATTTCAATATACACATGCAGTGGTTTCAGAAATTGTTAACATGTTCCCCCATGAGAAACAACTTTATCAACTAGAGTAAAATGTTTATATAGAGATCCTACTGTCTTTAGTCTTATAATCTCCACTCATTATCAAAGTTACTTAGATCAAGGCTTCTTTTCCCCACATTCCCTTCAATGAGGTCATTTCATATATTTGTAATAAAATTAGATTATTTTGTCACAATCTGCATTCCATGCTGCAATTCCCTGACATTCTAGTTGATTACTTTTTTAAAATTTTGCATATGTTAAGGTTCATGATGTGAAGTTCTATGGGTTTTGACAAATGCCTAGAGTTGTGTACTACTACAGTACCATACAGAATAATTTCACAGTTCTAAGAAAAGATTCCTTTGTGCTTTTCTTATTCATCACTACTTCTGCCACTGAACCCCTTAGCAACCACTAATCTGTCTATCACCTACAGAGTTTTACCTTTCCCAATGTGTCAGGTAAATTGAATTATATAGTACATAGGTTTTTCAGACCAGCTTCTTTCACCTAGCAATATGCATTTAAGATTCATCCATATTGTTGCATGGACTGATAGCTCATTCTTTTCGTCATTGACTAGTATTCCATTGTATGAACGTATCACAGGTTATACATGTATTCACCTATTGAAGGGCAACTTTATTGCTCCCAGTTTTTGGTGATTATGAATAAAGCTGCTATAAACCTTTGTATGCAAGATTTTGTGTGGAAATAAAATTTTATATCAGTTTAAAGGAGCATGATTGATAGATCATAAGATTATGTTTAACTTTATAAGAAACTTCCAACCGTCTTCCAAGGTGGCTATATCATTTTGCATTCCCACAAGCATTAAATGAGAGGTGTAGCTCCTCAACATCGTCAGCAATCAGTACTCTCAGGTTTTGGATTTTAGACCTTCTAATACATGTGTAGTCATATCTCACTGTTTTAATTTCCATTCCTTAGTGACAAATTATGATGAGCATTTTGTCATACCCTTATTTATCACCTGTATATTTTTCTGGACCAGTTGTCCGTTCAGATCCCTTGCCTATGTTCTAATTTGTTTACTTTGTTTTATTATTGTGTTCAGAATTCTTTGTACATTTTATTATAAGTCCTTTCAGATGTGTATTTTGCAAATATTTTTCCCAGTCTGTGGCTTGACTATTCATTGTCTTACCAGTATCTTTCATAGTGCAGAAGTTTTTAATTTTATGAAGCTCAACATCTGTTTTTTCTTTCATGGATTGTGTTTTTGGTGTTGTATCTAAAAACTCATCACCAAAACCCAGGTAATATGGATTTTTGTCCATGTTTTCTTCTAGAAGTCTTATAGTTTTTCATTTTTTACATTTAGATCTTTGATCAATTTTGAGTTAATTTTTGTGTAAGGTGTAAGATCCATGTTTAGATTCAATTTTTCACATATGAATTTCCAACATTCTAGCACCATTTGTTGAAAAGATGATTCTTTCTCCATTGACCTGTCTTTATACCTTTGTAAAAAATCAGTTGACTGTATTTGTGTGGGTCTATTCCTAGGTTTTCAACTCTGTTCCATAGATCTACGTCTCTATTCTTTTATCAATACTATAGCAACTTACTTACTATAGTTATTCCAGTTGTCTATTTATCCTTGTGGAAGTTTTGATAGTTTGTGTATTTCAGGGAATTGGTTCATTTTCATCTAATTTATCAAATTTATAGGCATAGGGTTATTGATAGTATTCCTTTATTATCATTTTAATGCTCATGGAATCAGCAGTAATGACCCCTCTTTCATTTCTGATATGGGTAATTTGTGTCCTCTCTCTTATTTTACAAGTTAGTTTGGATAGAAATTTATCAATGTTCTTGATCTTTTCCAAGAACTAACTTTTGGTTTTATTTTTATCCATTGTTTTCCTGCTTTTGACTTTCTTTTTTTCCACTCTTTTATTATTTCTTTTGTTCTTGTTATAGTCTTAATTTTTTCTTCATTCTCTGTCTTGCTAAGGTGGAAACTTAGGTTTTCAATTTTAGAACTTTTAAGGTGTGTTTTATCTTCCAGAATGTGGTCTTTTTTGGTGAATGTTCCATGACAACTTGATAAAGATTTGTATCCTGCTGTTGTTGGACGGTGTATCCTATAAATATCAATTAGATCAAGTTAATTATTGGTGTAGGTCACTGGTGTCCTTACTTGATTTATACTCTGCTGCATCTATCAATTACTAACAGAGAAGTTTTGAAGGCTCCAACTATAGTAGTGGATTTGTCTACTCCTCCTTGAAATTCTATCAGTTTTTGCCTCACATAGGTTAATTATGTAAAATATTGTAAAGTTATAAAAATATTAAAGTATTTTAAAAAACCTTAATCTGTTAGCATCTCACAGTGTAAGTGCTCTGCTACTGTAGTTAGAAATAGCACTTGTTACTTTAAAAACCAAAATAGGAAAATATTTCTTAAAGTTATTTTGTAGATAAATAAAACTCTGAAACACAGTTTATATTTCTCCATTATAAAGTCTTCATATCCTTAAATACATTCAAAATTCAGAATTTTCTGTTAGAAATGATATATTCCATGTCAAAAAGAAAACATGACAGTAGGTCTTTTGAGCATGAGTTGTGAGATGCCACATAGCTATTTACAAACAAATTGCTTTCAGAAGGAAAATAAATTCATATAGATACCTGAAAGAACAGATTCATATCTTTTGTGATGAGATACAATGATGGGCAATGTAAAATGATGTGCTTATGAGAAGTGAAGGGTAATTAAAGTATTCAAAATTAAGATGTAAATGTCAATCTAACATTTTCTTTTCCATTCCTTTATCTGTTTTGGGTTTATGAAGATGTTTTTCTCAAGGTGCTGTCTTTTTATCACCTGCATAGGCGATAGTCCACCAGTCCAAATGCAAATTTATCCCATGATCTGCTCCATCACCTAAAAATGTGACCTTCAAATATCACTAATCTTCTAAAGAACAAGATAATAGGAAAACAGAATATCACCAGAAAGGATATATTGAGAAAAATATCATTTGCAAGTTAGTATTTTAAAATGAAATGTCATCAGCATTAAAATGAGCTCCAATGTTCAAGGATGACTGATTTATAGTTGAAAAAAAGAACAAATCTTCTATAAAACTCCTAGTGAATTGATTGTTTGCACATTTGCAAAACAAAATGAAAGTCTAAGCTATCTGATAAAATTATCAAAAACATACTTTTTCTTTCCTAATTGAAATCAATAGCTCTATAACAAGAATGTGATTCCTTGTATTAGCCTTTCTGCAATGTTGGTCCTCTTTTGCATCCTACTTCCTTACACCTAAGGAAGTAGGGTTATATTTTTTTCATGAAGCAGAATTAGTGACAAAACTGTCTTAAAGATATCTCACATAAAAAATTCTTTTAATGTTATTTACATTAGAAAGATATAATTGCAATTATAAATATATAATTATAATGGTATTAACTTAACTTCATTTATCCTGAGAGTTACAATTTTGAAAAGCTTCAACTGAACAAAAGTATAATCACTTAAGTATGAGTAGTTTCCTAAACTAAAAGTGAGAGATGATTCTAATTTATTTTTGAAGACAGAAAAAAACTTTCAAGGTTTTGTTTGTTTATTGTGATGGTCTGGATGTTCTGTAGTACATTTGTTTGAAGTCTGAATCATTCCAGAAGATAATTGACTATCATGTTCACGCTGTAAGTTTGGGGAAAAGAGGAAAGATCCTTGACAAATAGACTTTCTCATTGCTACTTAATAATAGGGTGCTCCAGAAAAATTCCTTGGTGGAAAGCATTCGTGGAGATGTATACATGCTTTCTGGTATTGCAGAAGGAAAAGAAGATCCTTATCCTGTGAACTGTCTGTTAGATCAACTGTAACAAACAACCTTAAATTACAGGACGAGGTAGAGGGAACCTGGAAGCCAAGATGAGAGTCTGGAGGGACAGATGAAAGCTGAGCCTGTGGGAAGGGTCATATGGGCAATGATCTCCGCCAGACGTTCTATTTTCAAAACCCGCTTGTGATTTTGAATCGTATCCTAACAACTATCCTTTTTGTAATGCCATCCATCAACTCATCTAGTTCTGAATGTTTAGATATCTGTCATTCATGGCTTTTTCCATAGAACCTACTCTTCACAAATTGGGTATAGAAGGAACATATCTCAACATAATAAAGGCTATACAGGCATACCTCGTTTCATTGTTCTTCACTTTATTGCACTTCATAGATATTGCATCTTTTACAAATTGAAAGTTTGTGGCAACCCTGAATTGAGCAACTTCATTGGTGCCATTTTTCTAACAGCACTTGCTTTGTGTTAGAAACACTTTGTGTTAGAGACACTTTGTGTCTCTGTGTCACATTTTGGTAGTTCTCATAATATTTCAAATTTTTTAATAATTATTATGTTTCTCATGGTTATCTGTGTTCAGTGATCTTTGCTATTACTATTGTAATTGTTTTGGGGGGGCCACGAACCATGCCCATATAGGATGGCAAACTTTATTGAAAAATGTCGTGTGTGTTTTGACTGCTCCGCTGACCGGCCGTTCCCTGTCTCTTTCCCTCTCCTCAGGCTTCCCTATTCCCCGAGACACAACAATATTGAAATTAGGCCAATTAATAACTCTGTAATGTCCTCTAAATTTTAAGTGAAAGGAAGAGTCACACATCTCTCATTTTAAATCAAAAGCTAGAAATGATTAAGCTTAATGAGGAAGGAATGTCAAAAGCTAAGATGGGATGAAAACTAGACCTCTTGTGCCAAACAGTTAGCCAAGTTGTGAATGCAAAGGCAAAGTTTTTGAAAGAAATTAGAAGAGCTACTCCAGTGAACACACAAATGATAAGAAAGCGTAATAGCTATATTGCTGATGTGGAGAATGTTTTAGTGGTCTGGATAGAAGATCAAACCAACTACAACATTCCCTTAGGCCAAAGCCTAGTTCAGAGCAAGGCCCTAAGTCTCTTCAACTCTATGAAGGCTGAGAGAGGTGAGGAAGCTGCAGAAGAAAAGTTTAAAGCTAGCAGAGGTTGGTTCATGAAGTTTAAGGAAAGAAGCCATCTCCATAACATAAAAGTGCAAGATGAAGCAGCAAGTGCTGATGTAGAAGCAGCAGCAAGTTATCCAGAAAATCTAGCTAAGCTAATCAATGAAGGTGGCTACACTAAACAACAGAGTTTCAATGTAGACAAAATAGCCTTATATTAGAAGAAGATGCCATCTAGGACTTTCATGGCTAGAGAGGAGAAGTCAATGCTTGGCTTCAAAGCTTGAAAAGGCAGGCTGACTCTTGTTAGGGGTTAATGTAGCTGGTGACGTTAAGTTGAAGAATTATGCTAACTCTACTCTGCCTGTGCTCTGTAAGTGGAACAACAAAGCCTAGATGACAGCACATCTGTTTACAAAGTGGTTTTACCGAATATTTTAAGCCCGCTTTTGAGAGATACTTCTCAGAAAAAAAATTCCTTTCAAAATATTACCACTCATTGACAATGCACCTGGTCACCCAAGAGCTCTGATGGAGATGTACAATGAGATTAACATTGTTTTCATAACTACCAACACAACATCCATTCTGCAGCCCATTGATCAAGGCGTAAGTACAACTCTCAAGTCTTATTATTTAAGAAATATATTTTGTAAGACTATAGCTGCCATAGATAGTGATTCCTTTGATGGATCTGGGCAAAGTAAATAGAAAACTTTCTGGAAAGAATTCACCATTCTAGATGCCATTAAGGACATTCATAATTCATTGGAAGAAGTCAAAATATCAACAATAACAAGAGTTTGGAAGAAGTTGATTCCATTGCTCATGAATGACTTGGAGGGGTTCAAGACTTTAGTGGAGGAGGTAACTGCAGATGTGGTGGAAATAGCAAGAAAACTAGAATTCCAAGTAAAGCCTGAAGATGCAACTGAATTGCTACTACCTCATGATAAATCTTTAATGGATAAGGAGTTACTTATGGATGAGCAAAGAAAGTGGTTTCTTGAGATGGAATCTGCTCCTGGTAAAGATGCTGTGAAGATTGTTGAGATGACAACAAAAGATTTAGAATATTACATAAATTTAGTTGATAAAGTAGTGGCAGGTTTTGAGATGATTGACTGCAAATTTGAAAGAAGTTCTACCATGAGGAAAATGCTATAAAACAGAAATCATTCATGAAAGAAATAGTCAATCGATGCAACAAACTTCATTGTTGTCTTATTTTAAGAAATTGCCACAGACACCCTAACCTTTAGCAACCACCACCCTGATCAGTCAGCAGCCATCAACACCGAGGCAAGATCCTCTACCAGGAAGATGATTATGACTTGCTGATGGCTCAGATGATAGCATTTTTCAGCGATAAAGTATTTTTTGATTAAGGTATGTCCATTGTTTTCTTAGACATAATGGTATTGCACACTTAATAGACTACAGTATAGTGTAAACATAACTTTTATATGCACTGAGAAACCAAAAAATTTGTCTGACTCACATTATTGTGATATTTGTTTTATGGTGGTGATCTGGAACTGAACCTGCAATATCTTCAAGGTATGCTTGTATATGACAAACACACAGTTAACATCATATTCAATAATCAAAAGCTAAACGCTTTTCCTCTAAAATCAGGAATAAGACAAGAGTTCCCACTCTCTCTCCTCCTGTTCAACATAGTGCTAGAAGCCCTGGCCAGAGCAATCAGGCAAGAAAAAGAATAAAGATATCCAAATTGAAAAGGAAGAAGTAAAATTGTCTCTGTTTGCAGACAACATGAGCTTATGTATAGAAAACCCTAAATACTCCACCAAAAAACATTAGAACTAATAAACAAATTCAGTAAGGTTTCAGGATATAAAATCAACATACAAAAATAAGTTGCATTTCTATACACTAACAACAAACTATCCAAAAAAGAAAGTATAAAACAATCTTATTCACAATACATCAAAAACAAGAAAATACATTGGAACAAATTTAAGCAAGGAGGTGAAAGGCCTATACACTGAAAACTATAAGATGTTGATGAAAGAAATGGAAGAAGACACAAATAAATAGAAAGATCCATGTTTGTGGATCAGAAGAATTAATACTGTTAAAATGTCCATACTACTCAAAGCCATCTATAGATTCAATGCAATCTCTACCAAAATTACAATGGCATTTCTCACAGAAATAGAATAAGGAATCCAAAAATTCATGTGGAAAGATCAAAGAGCTCAAAAAGCCAAAGCGATCTTGAGAAAGAAGAACAAAGCTGGGGCCACCATGCTTCCTGATTTCAAACTACATTTCAAAGGTATAGTCATCAAAACAGCATGTACTGGCATAGAAACAGATACATAAACCAGAAATAAATGTGTACCAGCTCAGAAATAAATCTGTACAAATACCGCCAACTAACATTTGACAAGGGAGCCAAGAATACTCAAAAGGGAAATTATAGTCTTTCCAATAAAGGTTTTTGGGAAAACTGGTTATTGACATGCAAAAGAAAGAAATTGGAGCCCTATCTTACACCACTCACAAAAATTAACTCAAAATAGATTAAAGACTCAAATGTAAAACCTGAGATCATGAAACTCCTAGAAGAAAACAAACATAGAGAAAAGGTTCCTTTACGTTGGTCTTGGCCATTATTTTTTGTATATAACAACAAATGCATAAGCAACAAAAACAAAAATAAACAAGTGGGACTACATCAAACTAAAAACCGTCCACACAGCAAAGGAAACAATTAACAGAATGAATAGGCAACCTACGAAAGGGAAGAAAATAGTTGCAAGCCTTATATACGATAAGGGGTTAATATCCAAAATATATCAGGAACTTATATAACTTAGTAGCTAAAAGCCCCACAAATAATCCAATTAAAAATGGACAGAGGACCTGAATGAATATTTTTCCAAAGAAGATACACTGATGGCCAATAGGTACACGAAAAGAAGCTCAATATCACTAATAATCAGTGAAACACAAGTCAAAACCACAATGAAATATCATCTTACACTTGTTAGAATGCTATTATCAAAAAGACAAATGATAACAAGTGCTGGAGAGAATGTGGAGAAAAGGGAACTCTTGTGCACTATGGATGAGAATGTAAATTGGTACAACCACTATGGGAAACAATATGGAGGTTCCTCAAAAAATTAAAAATAGAACTATCATATGACTCAGCAATTCCACTTCAGGGTCTATATCCAAAGAAAGTGAAATCACTATCTCGAAGAGATACCTGTATTCCCCATGATTATTGAAGCATTATTTACAATAGCCAAGATAGGGAAACAACCTACGTGCTTAAGTGTCCATCAATAGATAAATAGATAAAGAAAATGTGATATATATCTCTCTCTAATATCATATATATATATATATATATAATTTATTTAGCCATAAAGAAGGAAATTCTGCCATTTGTGACAACATAGATGGAACATGAGGGCATTATGCTAAGTGAAATAAGTCAGATAGACAAATATTATACGATTTTACTTATATATGGAATCTAAAATGAAGCCAAACTCATAGAAACAGAGAGTACAGTGATGGTTGCCAGGGGCTTGGGGGTGTGGGAAATGGGGAGATTTTGGTCAAAGGGTACAAACTTCCAGTTATAAGGTGAATAACTTCTGGGGATCTAATATTCAACAGGTGACTGTAGTTAACAATACTGAATTATCTACTTGAAAGTTGCTAAGAGAGTAGATCTTATATGTTCTCACCACACCAAAAAAAATGTAGTTATGTGAAATGATGGATATGTTAACTAACTTTATTGTAATAATCATTTTGTAATATACACATGTATCAAATCCTTACATTGTGTACATTTAAACTTACACAATGTTAAGTACACCTTAAACTTACAAAATGTTACATGTCAATTATATCTCAATAAAGCTAGAAAAAAATCTATTTCACTCTGAGGTACAGAGTTGGAAGTGTTAAATTTTTAACTGCTTGCCCGTAAACTTGCTTACCCAGATGACTCTTTATAAGGCTGACAACTTCCAAGAAGAGCTCTTTAGGTCATTACACTCTCTTTTAACATGATTAAATATATAAAAATTTTTACATTTTATTTCAATTAGTATAGTAAATTCTATAGAAAACTGTTTTTTCACCTCCTCTCTATAGTTAGTTGGTAGCTAACTGAGTGAAAATATCTGCTCAAGAACAAGAAAACCGTTAAAGCATCAAGTGATTGTTGCTCATAATATCATCTCCCTTTGAAAACTGTGGTGACCATGAATGAGACTCGTAATTTTTCAGAAGTCATGGCCGGAACCTTATACAGCTTCTCCAGCAGAAATCCAAAGCCAAGCTCCAAGGTAGCCCACAGCCCTTTTGTGACACAAAAGTCAAAAACTGAGTTGCATTAGATGCCTTGCCCAGGCCAAAATATAAGACATCATAGCAAACTCCTGCAGTATTCCAACCAGAACCTAGCTTGCACCTGCCAAGACAGCTCACCAGAGGAGCAGGTCAGAGGTAGAGGAGGGATATGTTAAAGACTGAGTAGGCTCATGTTATTGCCCAATGGCCTGTCATCTCTCCTATTTTTCTTTTTTTAACAAGCATAATTTAAATATAAAATATACCCATTAAAGTTTATGATTCTTCAAGTTTTTAAAAACGCACTGAATCTTGTATCCAACACAAAAAACGTATAAAAAATTATTACCAGTTTGCCAAATTCTCCCATTGTCCGTGGTAATCTCTCTCTCCCCTAAACCCCAGCCCAGGACAAGCACTAATGTCTTTTCTGTACCTATACATTTTGCCTTTCAGAATGTCATATAAAAGAAATCAAATACTATGCAGGGTACAAGAAATTATCAGATATGCATTTTGAAACATTTCTCCCACTCTGTAGCTTGTCTTTTCATTCTCTTAACAGTGTCTTTTGAAGAGAAGAATTCTTCATTTTGATGAATTCCACTGTATCATTTTTTTTTCTTTATGAATCAATCCTCAGTGTTGTATCTAAGAACTCTTTGTTTAACCATGGTCATAATGTTTTCTCCTCAAAGTTTTATAGTTTGAGGTTTTATATCTATAGTTCAGTTTGGGGATATTTGACACCTTAATATTGAGTCTTCCAGTCCTCAAGTTACCTTGATATATCCCTTTTCAATTGGTTTAATTTTCTTTGATCTTTCATCAGTATTTTGCAGTTTTTGGCATACAGATCTCACATATATTTTGTCACATTTATATCTAAGTATTTTATGTTCTTTAGTGATTTGCAAACTACACTGTTTTTATTTTAATTTTCAATTCTTTATTGCTACATGAAGATATATAATTGATTTTTATGTATTAATCTTGTATCCTGTGACCCTAATAGAAAAAGTGTGGGATTCTGCAACTTGAAAAAAAGATACTTTGCTAGATGATCCTAAGAGTCTGCAACCCACAGATTCCCAGGATCTTCTTGACCAAGAGAAGCAAATTTTACCCTTTCTAGAGAAGAGCAGCCTTCCCTTGCCTAAATACCCTGCAAAGAACTTACTCAAGGAATAATGCTCGCCCTCCTCAAGATTCATTTCTGCTACCCCTCACTGCCTTCAAGTCAGAAACCAGAGTCATATCTCAGCATAGCCTAAGTGTAGAAATACAGTCCTCCAGGAAGAAATAGATTTCATGTAGGAGGGCTTTCATAACTAATATCTCCAATCTCATAATGAGTCCAGTGGTTCAGCAGATCTACCCTATATTTATTTCCCTCATCCCTAAGTGCATACATTTTGTAACTGGCAGAAAATTCATGTTTGCTTTTTTACCTGTATTATAAGACCCGCCTCCCAACCCTCAGTTAAGATAAAATAAAATTGCAGGAGGAATTATCAAAATCTTAAAGAATGCAGAAGGGATGGTCTCCACCATTTCTCAGTTAAAGTCATCAACGTGTCCTCTGTAAAAACCAGATTGGTCATGGTGAATGATGGTAGACTATCATAAACCTATACATTGGTAGCCCTAATTGAAGTTGCCATATTAGATAAGGCATCTTTACGGGAAGGATCTACCCAGCTTCTGACACTCTGTATGCAGTTATTGATCTGGGAAATGGGTTCTCAAAATATATCAATAAGGAAAATCAAAAGCGGTTCACTTTTGCATGGGAATGACAGAAATATACATTCATTGTCTTAACACAAGACTATGTAAAATCTCCTGCTCTCTGTCAAAATATAGTCTGCAGGGATTTTATTTGTTTTGACATTCTGCAGAATGCTGTAATGGTCCACTATATGGATGGCATTGTGTGCACACGAAGACATAGTGAATAAACAATATAATCAATAGATATACTATTAAGTATAATATCTTTCTCCCGTGATAATGTGTTTCAGAATAAATTCAGACATTTAAACGCAACCTAAAAATGATATACATTCAGCATAGTTGGAGTCTAGACATTTCGTAAATCTTTAGAAATCTTCTACAGTTTCTTTAAGTTGGAAATCAAATACTTTAATAGTTTTACAGGGGAATCTTTCTGAAAAAGTAATGACTTCACGAGTAAAGAGTAAATTTAACTTTTACACACTCAAACCAAATTTCTCTTTTGTTTTTTACTGAAAAGTGGCTAAATACACTAACAAATAGCATAAAATACTCTTTTTGCCAAAATTCCAGGGATTTGTATGTTAAGGTCCAGTATATTTAAAAACGTGTTTGAAAAAGATTGGGGAAGACTAGCTGACATGTTAGTCTATATTTTTGCATGATTAAAAGTTTATCACTGATTACAATGATCTTTCCATTTGTGAAGTTTGAACTGCATGTAATTTTAAGGTTTGCGTCACAAATATGACCTTTCTGTCATCTGGCAGAAGAAGCCTGATTATTTTTAGCAGTTTCAAATATCAAGAGATTCATGGTTTTCTTTTCAAATCCAAATAATAATAACAAACCTTAAAGGAAAAAAAAAAACTAACTCACATATATTTGACCAATAGCAATGTAAGATGCCCCACTATTTCTTTCAGTGTGTTAAGCTTTTTAAAAAGTCTTTCTTAAACAAAGACAAGCAAGTTATTGGAATTTGTATTTGACACTCTGCCAGATAAAACAAGCAGTCTATTTTGAGTTCCCTTCCTTTAATTTCATGCCATCTCAGTGAAAATTTCTTCTCTCAAGTCACTGAAAGATCAGGAAGCAAAGGGCTTTTAGGGACATACATAAGGTCACGAGCTTTGTTGGTGGCTCCTTGCCCTTTGTCTACTTTCCCTGTTAGAGCACTCGGAGTTGGGACATCTTTCCTAGTAGCCCTAAGGAACATGTCTTCTTCATTGATTGCAGGTCTGTTTCCATTAATTTTCCACTCAGGTAGATTTCTACAAAGGGTTAACCTACCACGTCACTTGGATCTGCCTTGAATCTCCGAACTGTTAGTTAAATTCATTTTTTTAATCAAGAGGGATTATTGATTCAATAATCTATGTCAGAAATTCCCTCATGGAGAAAACAGACTGACGGTTAATTATTTCCTATGGTTCCATTATTTTATTGCTTGTACTTGCTTCTTTCCCACACATGTTTCTGGGAGAAAGTACCACACCATATTTAAGGGGCAGAGGCCTAGTTTGAACCCAGCTCTACCTACTACTCACTCAGGGACTTTAGATAAGTTACTTAAATGTTTTATGCTCAGTTCACTCCTTTGTAAAGTAAGGATAGCAATAACACTTATTTTATAAGGTTATTGTGTGATATAAAACAAAAAATCTCAGTAGTTGGGCCTAGCGTATTGATCAGTCTCCTAGGTCCTCAAAAAGTACATTTCTATGATTATAATCATTATAATTATTGTAAATATTAACTTCAACTTTTCAGTTATAAAGGTTCTCAGACCTCATTTGGTAGAACATTGAGCATTGAACTCTGAGAAGGACCTAGCGATCCGAGCAGAATCATGGTGGTACTTGTTTCTTTCTGCAGTCACTGGCATATGGCATTGGGTGGCGATGGTGGGAAGCATAAGGTCAAGGTGTCACAGATCTGAGTCTGCCTGTCATGTTTCTGATAATCAATATCCGAATAAGAACTCACCATGCTTTCTATAGATTATGCATTTTTAAATGTTTTTAAAAAATGTATTCTAAAGAAGATGCATATGCTGTACTTCATCTAGTCTAAGACGCTGCTAATTTTAAGATGCATCATTATTTTATGTAACACCAAGAAGGAAAGAAGAAACATTGCCAAATAAACTATGACACAATGTTAAGACATCACTTATTGTTTGGCCCATTTTGATTTCAGAGATGTTAAAATGAGAAAAAAGGGCCGGCCTGGTGGTGTAGTGGTTAAGTTCGTGCTCTCTGCTTCAGCAGCACGGTGTCTCTGGGTCAGATCCTGGGCGTGGACCTACCCACCACTCATCAAGCCATGCTGAGGTTGTGTCCCATATAGAGCAACTAGAAGGATGTACAACTATGACATATAACTATCTACTGAGGCTTTGGGGAGAAAAATGGAGGAAGATTGGCTACAGATGTTAGCTCAGGGCCAATCTTCCTCAAAAAAAAAAGAGAGAGAAAAAAGCATATGTTACTCACTAGATGATTTGCCATTGTTAATAAAAATTAGAAAGATTAGACCAGGCAATATTATGTTTATTAAATAATTAGGTTTAAATTTTTCTCTTTAGATTTTTGAGATGTTTGAGGATATGAATTAAGCCTTCTAAGTGTTAAAAAAAAACTTCTAAAAGCAACGTTTGGCATGTATAAGTGGCCAATAATTTGTTGACTCAGTTAATTAATTGATAGATTAAAAAACAAACAAACAGAATATATTGGACAGACACAATTTGACACCATTAATCTTTGGCCCAATCACCTTTCTTGGACAACCTTATATCACCGGTGCTTTAAGGATCAGGCCAGTTAACATTGAAAGCCCTTGTGTTTTTTAATTTGCCAATAACTTTTCATCACACCCATGAGAGATCTTTTCACTCCTTTACAAGCTAAGTAAAGCCTTAGTTGACCTTTTTATCACCTCTAGTCTTGTTTCATCTTTGCTCAAAGGCTGTCAATACTCAAAACCTAAGGTAAAGAAAGTCCCTGGGACGATTTTTTTTTTTGCCTAATCTTTTCTGGGTTTTTTTTCACTTATAAAATTATACAGGTGAAGTAGATTTTAGATGCCTTCTGTTCTAATTTCCTCCTTTTTTTAAAACAAAACAAAAAAGTCAAATCCTAAAAGATGTTAAAATTTACCACGTGAGTGATTTACCAGTTAGTGACAGACTAGAATTGGAATACAAATGCCCCAAGCCTGACCATAATAATCTTTCTTCTGGGTTATGCAATTTCTTTCTTTCCTTTCTTTTTTTTTTTTTTTGTGAGGAAGATTGGCCCTGAGTTAACATCTGCCAATCCTCCTTTTTTTTGCTGAGGAAGACTGGCCCTGGGCTAACATCCATGCCCATCTTCCTCCACTTTATATGGGATGCAGCCACAGCATGGCTTGACAAGCAGTGCATCGGTGTGTGCCTGGGATCTGAACCCGTGAACCCCAGGCTGCAGCAGCAGAGCACACGCACTCAACTGCTTGCGCCACCAGGCTGGCTCCGCAATTTCTTTTATTTTTTCAGGAAGATCTCAGTTCTCTATCCTCCCATGAGATATTGGTCTTGTGCCTATAGATTAGGATCTTCTTATCCACATTGATAGCATCAAAAGGTGGCTTACACATTGTTTTAGCCACCACCTCTTTCTTCATCCATTTGTTTCTAGTATATAGAACTATGATTAATTTTTGTATATTGACCCTGTACTTTGTAACTCTAATTTTTCATGTACCTCGTTAGGTTGCCTGTGAATAAATATATACTGTTTAACAGCATATTGTTGAAAAAAGTGGTTTGAGTGGATATCTTTGCCTCTCTCCCAATGTTAGGGAGAGGGAAAGCAGTTAGTCTTTCATCATGACATATGACGTTATCTGTAGGTTTTTCATAGACACCCTTTATCAACTTGAAAGTTTATTTTAAAAAACTAATATAGGTATTAGTTCTGGTAAAGGCAGAGTACCTAGCATCAGATGATACTAATAACGGTTGTAAACATGAAAAGATATATAATCAACAATTTTTCTTTCTACCTTGCTGAGAGTTTTTTGCATGAATTGCTCTGATAAACTCACTTGTTCAGCATGATGTGAAATACACACTCACGTGTATGTATATATGTGAGTGTACATTTATATTTATATATAAAATATATATGTGCATTGATATATACTCTCTGTATATATATATATTTATATATACCCTGCTAGAATTTTTTATGATGTAATTTTATTTTCTTGTAATTTTTTTTCTGGTTTTGGTATGTGCATAGTCCTAATCTCACAAATATTTATAGCAAGAATTCATTGCAAGAATGTTTCTGTATTTCTTTGTTCTTTTCCTTTAATCAAACTTTCAATGCATTGGTTCCAAACTGGTTTGATAACTAAAGCTTTATGTAATGTCCTCATATATTGTAATATAAGTTCTTAAGGGCATTTTCAGTATAGACCTAAGAGCCCAAAATCATTTCCTCTGGCTATATATTTTACATCTTACAATTATTAAATGCGATTTCATCTCCAGTATAAACAATTGATTTTGGTAAAATATGTGAAGGTCTCTAAATGTTCAACCTTAAAGTCTAGCTTGTCTAAATTCTATAAAATGCGTAGAGTAAAATGATGCACTTAGGTGGCTAATGAGATAGCTTCTCTTTGTAAATGTCACTGTTAGAATCAGTCTTTAGAAGTGAGGAAAATGGGCAATAATGAGTTATCATCAATCAATTAATTGACCTCCTGAATATACACCACCAAGCTTAAATGCTATAAATGACAAGATCTCCTTCCACATAATTTGGGGAAAAATAAAGATAGATAAAAAAATCTGGCACCACTAATATGATCAGATTGAAAACCCTCTATGTATTTCCGTTTCCATTGATGGGAAGAACAAGACCCTACAGAGCAAGAGTCTGCCTACAGAGCATTTCTGAGAATGACATTTAAAAAAATCAAGTGTTCTTTCATTTTCCGAGTAAATGCCATGATTAAAATCTATGAATACTGTCAAGTGCTGTAGTCAAGTGAATAAAGTTCTAGACAAAATCAAATTTTCTATACTGAAAGACCACATCCAACAATTTGTTCCTGATTTCTCTAAATTTTAGCAATGGAAACCTGGACTAGACCTTTGGAAGGTAAATGAAATTGTAGTGATGTAAATATATGATAAATAAATCCCATTTAATTGGCAGCAGATATCCTATCCAGTTCTATTCTTTTAAAGGGCACCTTCATATTTTTCCTTACAAAAACAACAAAATAAGGCAAGATTTGGGCCAACCTTGCATTGAGTGACAAAAGCATGGATAGTACAAGGCAGCAGATCTCAAAGTGTGGTCTGGAGACCCCTGGTGATCCACAAAATCCTTTCAGGGTTCAAGAGCTCCTCATGATAATACTATCATGGTGTTGATCTTTTTCACTCTCATTCCTTCATAAGTATAGAGTTTTCCAGAGGCTTCATGGTATGTGATAGCTCAGTGAACTGAAGGCAGAACAGGTTTGAGAATCCAGCGTTCTTTTCAATTAAACCGGACATTAAATAGATATTCAAAAATGTGAAGCAAAGAGGCTAGATTGATTCATGTCGTAATGGATTGGAGTAGGAGATATCAGTATGAAGACATATTTAGCTTAAAATATAGATACAGATGGTTACATATAGAAACATTTATAGATATGTGTATATACACTGGTTAGTATACACACATGTAATTCTTTGCTACATCGGCTGAGAGGGCCTAGAAGCAATAAAATTCTCTTAGCAACAAGCACCCCTACACACCCAGATCTTGGTTTCTAATACCATTCTCCAATAAAAGGAACCAAAGCTTATTGTAGAAATGGCTGATTCTAGGATTGGAGCAAAAAAAAATATACAAAATGGTAATGGGGCATCCTGGCTCCAGAAAGTTAGAAAGTGCTTCTGAAAAAAAGAACCCACAGGGGCCGGCCCCATGGCTTAGCGGTTAAGTGTGTGCGCTCTGCTACTGGCGGCCCAGGTTCAGATCCTGGGCGTGCACTGACCCACCGCTTGTCAGGCCATGCTGAGGCGGCATCCCACATATAGCAACTAGCAGGGTGTGCAACTATGATATACAACTATCTACTGGGGCTTTGGGGAGAAAAAGGGGAAAAAAAAATAAAAAAGAACCCCCAATGACAGGAGTATGTCAAAGTGACACAGGATTCAACTGAAAGAGTTTCCAATAGGCAAAGCTGCAACAATTGGGTAACAACAACAAAAAATTAAGTATTGGATTATAACCCAATGCATAAAGTAAATATCCATGAATCCGTATTGATATAAATAAATGATTAAATAATGAATAAATGGGAGAGAAGAGACAAATCTCCCCAGCAGAAAAATTTTAAATAATTTGTGTAGATACTCCACCCTCGTGGAGGTAGAGCATAACTTCCCATTCCTTAGGTGTAGGTTGTGCATAGTTACTTTCTTCCAAAACAGTACAGTGTGGAAAAGGAGAGAAAGAGTTACTTTATAATGGAGAAATCTCGCAAACACCACCTCAGGCAGGAGATAAAGATCAAAAGCGGGGCGGGCCCTGTGGCTTAGTGGTTAAGTCCGCGCGCTCCACTACTGGCGGCCCGGGTTCTGATCCCGGGCGCGCACGGACACACCGCTTGTCCGGCCATGCTGAGGCCGCATCCCACATACAGCAACTAGAAGGATGTGCAACTATGACATACAACTATCTACTGGGGCTTTGGGGAAAAAAAGGAGGAGGACTGGCAATAGATGTTAGCTCAGGGCTGATCTTCCTCACACACGCACACAAAAAGATCAAAAGCAACTGTGATGGCATGATGTTAGATTGTACTTTGATATGATGTGATGAAATGTCTCTTTATCTCTGTGGTCTTCCTCCCCAAAATACATAACCCTACTCTAATCATGAGAAAAACCATTAGAAATATCCAAATTAAAGAACAAAATACCTAACCAGTATTCCTCAAAACTGTCAAGGTCGTCAAAGCAAAGGAAGTCTGGGAAATTGTCACACAAGTCTAAAGGAACCTAAGAAGACGAGATGACTAAATGTATTGTGGTATCCTGGATGAGATCTTGGGTCGTCCAAGGACATTAGGTATAACTAAATAAATCTGAATAAAATGTGGCAGTTGTTAGTAATAATGTATCAATGTTGTTTCATTCATTATAAAAAAGTACCATACTTAACATAAAACCTTAACAATAGGGGAAATTGGATGTGGAGTATATTGAAACTCTCTGCACTATCTTCTCAATTTTTCTGTAAATCTAAAACTGTTTTAAAATAAAGTGTTCATTTTTAAAGAAAATTATAAAGCAATGCTTTAGACTGAATGTTTGGGTCAACTCAAAATCCCCAGTGTGATGGAATTTGGAGGTAGGCCTTTGGGAGTTGACTAGATCATGAAGGTGGAGCCCTCATGAATGAGATTAGAGTACTTCTAAAAGAGATTCCAGAAAGCTCT
Organism: Diceros bicornis minor; assembly: GCF_020826845.1. Classification (NCBI taxonomy): domain Eukaryota; kingdom Metazoa; phylum Chordata; class Mammalia; order Perissodactyla; family Rhinocerotidae; genus Diceros; species Diceros bicornis. The sequence goes on along the minus strand of NC_080762.1, from coordinate 50,203,445 downwards.
CTTTACCCTTCTGCCGTGTGAGGTTATGGTGAGAAGACAGCCATCTATGAATCGGGAAGCAGGCCCTCATCAGACACTGAATCTGCCAGTGCCTTGATTTTGGACTTCCCAGCCTCCAGAATTGTGAGAAATACGTTTGTTATTTAAGTCACCCGGTCTATGATATTTATGTCATAGCAGCTGGAATGAACTAAGATGGAAATTGGTACTGAGCTGTGGGGTGCTACTGTGACAAATACCCAAAAACCAAGGAAGCAGCTTTGGAACTGGGTAATGAGAAGAAGCTGGAAGAATTTTGAGGTGAATGCTGGAAAAAGCCTAGCTTGCCGTGAACATAATCTTAAAGGTGTTTCTGGTTAAGGCTCAAAACAAAAAGATAAGAATTATAGACGAGAGATCCTCAATCTTCTTAGAGCATACCTAAGTGGTCGTGAACACAATGGTGATGGAAATATGGACAGTAAACGCCATTCTGATGAGGTCTCAGACTGAAATAAGGAACAACGCTATCGGAAACTGGAAGGAGGAGATCCTTGTTGGAAAGTAGCGCTGAGCTTGGCTGAATTATGTTCATGTTCCGGTGTTTTGTACAAGGTAGAACTTGTAAGTGATGAAACTGAATATTTAGCTGAAGCTAATTCTAAGCAAAAAATTGAAGATGTGGCTTGGTTCCTCCTGACTGCTTATAGTAAAATTTGAGAAGAGATAAATGTCTTAAAGGTGGAAGTGTTAAGCAAAAAGGAATCAGAACCCAAAGATTTGGAAAATTCTGTCTATCCTTATTGCAAAAAATGAGAACAGTAATAATGTGGCCAAGTGATCATTTGATAAGGAGATTAGTATGGTTCGGCCATCTCAATAGAAGACAGGAGCTATTCTCTGTTCAGTGTTGTCTCCACAGGTACGCAGAGTGCAAGGGCCCAGGGGGCAGAGCAATTTCAAAGGGTCACCTCTCCAGTTCAGGTGGGCCAGGATGCTGCTACTCAGTGCCTCAAGGGTGGGGCTGCCTCAAAGAGCTGCAGCATGGGCTGTGCCCAGTGGAGCCATCTCAGGAATAGGATCCAGACCAAGGGCCACCACGGGGACATTCCCCTGAGCCTGTGAGGTAACATTGCTACCCCAGTGGCCTGGAAGGCATAGCACTGAGCCAAAATGGATTATTCCCAAGCTTAAGGTCTAAAGGAATTTTCCCCATTAAGCTTTACACTTATCTGGGATCTGTTACTCTTTTTTTCTTTCCTATTTCTCCCTTTTAGAATGGAAATGTCTATCCTACGCTTGTCCCACTGCTGTATTTTGGAAGTACATAACTTGTTTGGTTTTACAGGCTCACAGCTGGAGAGGAATTTGCCTCAAGATAAATCATACCTTGAGTCTCCTCTCTATCTGATTTAGATGATATTTAGAAGAGACTTTGGACTTGGACTTTTGAGTTGATGCTGGAATGAGTTAAGACTGTGGAGGCTGTTAGGATGAAATGAATGTATTTTGCATGTGAGAAGGACATGAATTTGGGAGGCCAGGGGCAGAATGCTATAGTCTGAATGTTTGTGTCCTCCCAAAATTTATATGTTAAAACCTAATCCCCAATGTGATGGTATTTGGAGATAGGACCTTTGGGAGGTAATTAGTTCATGAGAATGGAACCCTCATGAATGGGATTAGTGCCCTTACAAAAGAGACCCCATAGAGCTTCCTTCCCCTTTTTGCCATACGAGGACACAGTAAGAAGATGGCCATCTACTGGCCAACAGGCATATGAAAAGATGTTCAACATCACTAATTATTAGGGAAATGCAAATTAAAACTACAATAAGATATCACCTCATGCGTGTCAGAATGGCTATAATTAACAAGATAAGAAATAACAAGTATTGGAGAGGACGTGGAGAGAGGGGAACTCTCCTACACTGCTGGTGGGAATGTAAACTGGTGCAGCCACTATGGAGAACAGTATGGAGATTTCTCAGAAAATTAAGGGCAGAACTACCATATGATCCAGCTATTCCACTGCTGGGTATTTATCCAAAGAACATGAAAACTCCAATATGTAAAAATTCATGCACCCCTGTGTTCACTGCAGCATTATTCATAATAGCCAAGACCTGGAAGGAACCTAAGTGCCCATTAAGGGATGAATGGATGAAGAAGTTGTGGTATATATGCACAATGGAATACTACTCAGCCATAAGAAACGATGAAATCCAGCCATTTGTGACAACATGGATTGACATTGAGGGTATTATGCTAAGCGAAATAAGTCAGAGGGAGAAGGTCAAATACTGTACGATCTCACTCATAACTAGAAAATAAAAACAACAACAAATAAACACATAGAGACAGAGATTGGATTGGTGCTTACCAGAGGGGAGGAGGGGAGGGAGGGGGGCAAAAGGGATGATTAGGCACATGTGTGTGGTGATGGACTGTAATTAGTATTTGGGTGGTGAACGTGATGTAATCTATGCAGTAGTAGAAGTATAATGATGTATGCCTGAAATTTATACAATGTTACTGCAATAACAACAACAAAAAGAAACACAAGATTTTAAAATAATTATTCTAATATGGACTGAATGGTACAGAGAGAATACAAAATACATGAAAACTTTGAATCTCAAAATTCCATAGGAATGAAGCATTGTGAGAAATTTACCGAGCTACAAAGAAGACCTACTTTGTATGGAAAAGGAAAGATGACTGAGCATGGCAACAAGAACCCAGAGGGCAGAGCCAAAGGCCCTAGACACCAATCCTCAGGAATAGGACTGAGCTGTGTTCAAGAAGATGGCAACATATGCCCAACTGGATTTCAGAATTGCAACGGGACAATGTCTACTGTGTGCATATCATTTTTTCTCTTTTTGTAATGAACATGTCTCTAGCAGTTATTCAATCCTTTCACAACATTGTATGAAGGGTGTGTGATGGGCAAATAATTTGTCTCATTAGCTTATAGATTTTTAGACTGAGAAGAATACTATCCAAGGAGCTGTACCTGAGAATTCTCATCTCTAATTAAATCCTGATTTATGTGATGAGACCTTGGACTTTTTGTTGATGCCGTAATGGAATGAGACTTTGATACTCTTGAGAGATGGATAACTGTATTTTGCATGTGTGAGGGATGTAAATTGTGTGATCAAAGAGCAGAGTGTGTATTTTCCAAAGGTAGACACAACAATATTTTCCAACCTCTATGTTCTTACAATTTCACATTGACACTGGTCCCATCAAATGATAGGATCCACATTGCCACTCCTTGAACTTGGGTGGAACTTAATTATTACTCAACAGACTATGACAAAAATGACTCTATGTAACATGTGTAACATATTCTAGGTCATAAAGACGCAACGCACTTCCGACTTGCTCTCTTAAGATGCTTATTCTTGGAACTCAGATGCTATACCATGCGGAAGCCTAAGCAAAGTCCCCTGGGAGAGGAACTAGGACCCCGAGTCTCCAGCCTTAGCTGGCTTTCTAGTCAGCAGCCAGCACCAGCTTTCCAGCCACGTGAGTAAGTCATCTTGGAAGTGGATAGTCCAGTCCCTAGTCAAGCCACATTGGCCCCAGCTGCTGCCACATGAAACAAAAACAAGCCACCTCCCGCTATGCAGATTCACGAGCAAAACAAAGATTTTTGCTGTGCTAAGCCACTAAGTTTTGGGGTGGTTTGTTAGGCAGCAATGGATAATTTGAACAGAAATAAACATCTCCAAATCCTCTGTGAAATCAGGTGAGATATAAATATATAAAAAATTAAATGAAACGCTATCTTTGATTAACAGTACCCTCCTCAGATCAGCAGCCTCTCTGTCCATTTAGTCAGTATGTTTTTAAAAACATAACCAGGCAATACTTTTTTGTATTTTTGTTTATTTTAGGATATCTCTGGAAAAAATATCTCCAGCAGTTATCGTGGTCAGAGAAGAATTACCAAGACCTCCATTTCGTGGTGTTGTTGAGTTTTTAAAAGATATAACTGGAAAAACAATCATCATTGATTATGCACTGTTCAAGTTACAATGGCATAGTTGATCTACATGACTTTAAGGGAAATAGAATTTATATGCACTTGGGTCTTTATTAGAAGAGATTTTGATGTCATGTGGAATGAGTGTAAATGTAATGACTGAGTACCTTGGAAGGAACAGCAGGTTGGAGACAGGAATCTGAGTTGGAAACAGCTGGAGTCACTAGACTCTGTTATACTTGTCTGAATCACATAGCACTCCTAGAACATTTTCCAGCTTTGCGGAGGTTTAAAGATGAATGACATATCTTTGGCAATAAAACAGGCATCATTTGTTTCTACAGGCAAAAAAAAAATTGTATGACTATTTGAGCCTAGTCACTCAGAAACCTTTATTTGGATTCATTCTAGCAAGCAGAAAATCACGTATTTGAAGTAAAATACAACATGTTGTTGTGGCTTGACATCTTATTAAATTTTATTCAAAGTATATGAAAAGACACCGGAGGAAGTGTCTTTTCATTGGAGGAAATGTATTCTTCATTAGAGAACCATAGTACTGAATAGTAATCATTTTCCCATTCCAGAAAAATCTCTCTCTCTCAATCATATTAATTCAGTATCGCAATTGTTTTGAAAAGTTTATTATTTTGTGCATTAAATACTACACCCTTATGATGAAGGAAATGGCAAAGTTGAACAAAGATTTAAAGAAAATGACTTTTTAAATCCTTCAACAAACACCTTCAAACAGTCTTAATCATTTAACAAACAGTATAAGAGGCACTGTGCTAGGTTAACAAAACAAACGCAGTCCTTGTCCTCTTTAGTTCTTACCTTCTGTTATTCAGATATTAATAAAATAATCACAACAAATAAAATTATAAGAATAATAACAGCTTGGGAGAAAGGTACACAGAAACTCAGGGAAGATTGCCCTGAGGGAAAGAAACAACTTGAGATATGAAAGATGAGCAGGCATTAGAGGCATGCAAAGTGTGGCAGAGAAGGTCAGCAGAGATGGGTTACAATATCTAGAGAGCATTGCCTGGCAAAGTCCTGTGACAAGAGGTAGCATTACATATTCTAGGATCTGGAAGGAATGTGGCATGGCTGGATTACAGAGAGCAAGAGGAGTGTGGTGTGAGCAGGAAAGGGGTCAGACCAAGAGGCTTGTCAATGATGATGAAGAATTTGGACCCAATACAAAGGGCAAAGGGAAGTGATAGAAGGGTGTCGATATGATTAGATTTCAGCTTTCTAAAGCCCATATTGGCTACCTAGTAAAGAAATCATGGAACAGGGCAAGGGTGGATGCAAGGAGAACAGTTAAGAAGGATACTGAACTAGTTCTCATAACAGGTCATAAAAGAAGTTGCTAGAAGAGGCTGTGAAGATGGAGATAATAATATCTGGGGAAATTTTAGCAAGTATAAGGCCTCAGTGATGCAGTGAATATAAGCGGTAAGTGCATGGGAGGTGACAAGAGTGAGCTCTGCTTTTCTAGCTGGGACACGTGGGTGATGTATGAGACAGAGAATCACGGCGGAAGAACTGGGCTTGCATCAGACAACATGCCAGAGACCCACCGGCAAAGATATCGATATTGGGTTTAACTGGAAGGAATTTTTGCTTGAGTACTAATTCAATCGTTCATTCACTCATAATCAAACATGTTCGTGAAATACTTGACTGTTTCACAGCCTTATAACTGCATAATTGCATGCACTCTGATAATCCATACCCAGATTCATACCCACGTCTTCTATGTCACACGTTTACTTACCATGCATATGCCCCGTTTCTTCAATTAAATTGAAAACTTCTGGTTGCTAAAGTAAAGACCATGCCAAACATATATTTTTTATAAATCTCAGCAGCTAGCGTAGTGTCTTATGATAGTACACTGCGCTTACAGGGTGCTCTCCCTTTGCTCTGTTTCATCAAGACCTCTCTGTTTCTATGGTCCATTCTAGAATCTTTTCCTCTTCTGTTATGCTTTATCTCTTTGCTGCATTTTATTTTCTTCAAAGGACTTTTAACGATCTCAAATTGTATTTATTTACCGTATTGCATTTACTTATTTTTTGCCATCCCTACAGGATTATAAACTCCAGTCTCCCCCACAAGACTGTAATCTCCATGAGAGCAGGAACTTGGTCTTGTTTACCAGCATATCCTCAATCCTCATTAAATATTTGTTGAATGAATAAATAAATGAGCAAATTATAGTACTTTCTCAATAATTACTGCATAAATGAATATAATGCATCTTTACGTCCATATGTATTAAACCTGAAAAATTTTTTTAAATCCACCAAATGAAATTATTTCAAGTATATCTAGAAAAATATTTCCACTCTGCCCACCAAATGAAAACTCTTCAACAATGGGAGTTAAAGAAAGAGAAAGATGAACGACTGGACTGTCGAATTTTGGCTTGGGTGTCAAAATTATGGTCACAATTCTGCCTTCTGCTTTGGTGGGAAATTCTTTCAAGATTAAATATAAAAAGAAGATTGATAGTAAAAATTACCATGGGCAACAAATTGTGATATTTCCCATCTGTGCAAGTTTTCCTCAATCCTTCTAGCTGGAAGTATGTTTCATTCTCTTCTGAATTGCAAGTGCCCATATCTCTCCACATACCCTTCTTGGCAAAAAAATTCTACTTTTTAAAATTATATCCCTTTATGATTATGTCTTACTGTCCCTAAATTACTATATGCTCCTCAAGGACAGGAATTTGAGGTATTTGAGTATACCTGCTGTTCTCCAACACAGTAACTTACTATTAAATCAACAAAGACTTGCTCAATTACAAATGAATGGATGTTGACTTGATTTTTCCCAGCAAATAAAGCATTGGTTTATTTATTTATAAGACTGATTTTATTTTGTATGTGTGGAAAGGGACTATGCAAAGAATGACTCATCATAGTGAGTTTTGTTTTAAAATCAGTCTTTTCTCCAATGATTGTATTCTTTCTTGTATATTTATTTTCAAATTTGTTTGTTTTCATAGATAATAACCACCAGAAGACTAAAAATGTGAAAACCAGTTATGGTTTGCTAAAATGTTTTGGTGTGCATACCAACAATCACTATTATGCTTTGCAGAGGAGTTAATATCCCTCAGCAAACAGCAAATCAACAGATTTTGCCCTTGATGATATATCTGTCCTCAAGCGTCTCCACTACCTTAGCTGATTTTTTGTGTATAAAAATGAAAAAAAAATCTTCAAGAATTATTTTTACAGTTTGAATCAATGCAATTTGATGTACTAACGCTCCTAGGACTGTTGACAGTTCTGTCTCCCAGTGCTCTTGTGTCTCACGGCAATGGCATCACCTTCTGTTTGGAAATAATTTTCCCTGTCTGTTCCAGCCCCAGTTTTTGATCTAGTGTTTCCATAGTTCTGAGCCCATTTGGGCTTGACAATGCCCTTTCTTGAGATATTTCTAAATGAAGCTGAGGGGTAGGTCTTTTTCTACTCCTGCACCAAGTCTCAGCCACATGGAGATGCTATGCTGAATGACAAAGCTGAAACATGAAGGAAGATAAAAATGAGAGACCAAGAAAGAGAGCCCTGATGGCATTTGAATTCCTGATTTCTACTTCCCCAAGACCAGTTACTCTCTGTTCTTGCAATGGTTTGGTAAAGTGAATCATATATTATTAACTACTTGAGGTACTTTGAACTGTATTTCTACTGTTGCAATGAAAGTAGAGTTAAATTAAGTCCTATAGGATACTCGTCATGGATATTTTGGCTTTAGTTATAGCAAATATAACCAAAGCGATGGATAGACCATCAGCTGAATATGCCTATTAAGAATGCGTTTCTCCAACCAAGTATGAATAGCCACTATACAGGACTGCAAATTGAGAATTTGGGTATTTTCTCTTTTACATCCACCTGCCATAAAAAGTCATGAAACCCAAAAGGAGGCAAATTATCACGGGGAGTAACAATGCATTAAAGGTAGTAGTAATATAATAAAAAGAAAAAATTTGTAGTATTTTTCTGGAAATATTAAGTAGGCTTACTTTAACCGTGGTACCTAAAAAATAGTGGTGCAAATTAAGAAAAGTGTTAGTTTGTCCTAAATTGTATATACTTATTTCTCACTTGGTTTAAATGTCATGGTGTTTTAGATGACTTCCTCTTGTGGTATTTTGAGTGTGGAAGATAGCAAAGGTCATGACCATTTGTGGTCAATAAACAGTTCTGTTCCATCCTCTCCCAGAGCAAAAGGATTCAGGCTGGCTATTAATTCAGGTGGCCTGGCTAAAATCCATCTTCAGTAATTACATTTCTGTCTACGTAAAACTGATAATGTAGTTTCAGTGAGAGAACTTATTCATCGTTGTCATCAGTTTAAAAAAAACAACAGAGATGCAAAATCAACAAACGTATTATGCTCTAAGAACAAAGGTTTCATTTTGCTCCAATGTGAATGTTCTCAAAGACTAAAATAACTAAGCAGATAACGTTTACTATATGGCATCAGTGAGGGAACTTTAAGTAACAATAAATCTCTCAGACCTTTAAACTTCCTGTTAAGTAATTTATATGAAAGTATCTTAGAAAGTCCACTCTGATGTCTCTCTCTTTTATCCACTTTCCTTTCTGCTCCCAATCCCTGTTCAACTTTCACTTTCTCGCCCAAGGCTTTATTTATTTATTTTGTGAGGAGATCAGCCCTTAACATCTGCCAATCTTCCTCCTTTTTTTGCCGAGGAAGACTGGCCCTGGGCTAACATCCGTGCCCATCTGCCCCCACTTATATGGGATGCCGCCACAGCATGGCTTGCCAAGCAGTGCGTCGGTGCGCACCCGGCATCCGAACCGGCCGCCGCGGTGGAGCCTTGTGCTCCACTTGTGCCACCGGGCCAGCCCCATCTCCCAAGCCTTTAGTGTCTCGCCTCCCACCTGCTAAGCTGAATTAGGCACCCTTTCCCACCGTCCTGGACCACCTCCATTGTACCACATATTGTGCTATCCCTGTTCCCTGTTGGATTGTTAGGTCATTGAGATACAAGCCTCTATTTATTCTTCTTTGTATCCCCCAATTTAGCACCATGCCTTATATGTGGTATATACAAGTATGCAATAAGTGTTTATTGAAAACATGAATATAAAATGAACATTTTCTGCACATTTTAAAATGGAAGCTAAAATAATCATTCAAAGAAAAAAATCTAGCACCATATAATATATGTAAAGGGGTTGAGACTTTGTATCCAGAGGGGAAAAAATGAAAATGGAGTATTTGGAGATTTATAGTGCCCAGTGTTCTGAAAAGACACTGCAGTCCTAGTTGTCAGGTGATACGCCTGGGGTGTGGGTTGCACCTGGAACATCATTTCAAGTTGGTGCGCATGTTTCTCCACATCCATGGAGGTGGCTTTAACTTAGGAGAGGTTGCATCTTCTGAGGAAAAGAAATGGACAGAGTGTCAAGGCCTGGTCAAGTGGACTGGGGTCACAGATGGGGGCTCTTGTCCCATGGGAAGCAGGAAATCAGGTGGCTAATGAAGTTACAACAGAATGAGATCTAGTCAGGACCCAGCCTTAGTGTCTCAGCCAACGCTAGGAACAGGGATTCCTCAGGGGTTCCAAAGTATCAGATATACCATTCCATTGCCTATACAGCAATTCACCTAACCAGGCCCCCACTGACAGACATTTAGGCTGTTTCCAGTACTTATATATTACTGCAATGAGAAAATTATGTACACTTCATTTCAAGTGTGTATATGTTTGCTACAAATTCCTAAAGGAGAATTGCTGGGTCAAAGGGTTAGTGAATATGCGATTTTGATAGTTATTGCCAGGTTATCCTCCGTATGGTTTGTATCTATTTATATTCTCACCAACAATGTATGAGTGCCTTTTTTACACACATTTGCCAATCTACATTGTTATCCCTTTTTGATCTTTGACAATCTGATAGGTCAGAAAAAATTTTGGTGCAGTTTTAATTTGCATTCCTCTTATTGAAAGTTATATTTGCATCATTTCATATATTTAAGAGCTAATTGTATTTACTTTTTTAGGTACTGTCTATTTATATCCTTTGTCTATTTTTCCATTAGATGTTTGATCTTTCTCTTATTGACTTATAAGTACTCTCTGTATATTAGGAAAATAAACCTCTCATTGTGAACTGCAAATATTTGTTCACAATTTATTGTTGTCTTTAAATTCTACTAACTTTGGTTTTTATCATAAAAACTTTTTTTTAGTTTTATATAAGCAAATACACAATCTTCTCTTTTCTGGCATTAAGTTTTTGCACACCATTTGGAAAAACCTTTCTCAATCAAAAATAATAAAAGCATGCTTCAGTTCAAATCCTAGCTTCTTCTTTTACTACTTGTGTGACCTGGACAAGTCATTTAATTGCTCTGGGCCTACTCCTTTCTCTGTGAAATAGAGTAACAATACCACCTAATTTGTAGGGTTGTTGTGAGGACTAAATAAGATAATAGCTATAATATATTTTCACATAATGTTTGTCTTATGCTAAGATAATAATAACAAGAATAATAATAATAAATAGTTACTTAGTTTTTGTTGAATGAAATGAATATTGAATCAATTACCTTTTTTTCCAAAGAACCTAATTTTTTTTCTGTTTCTAACATTGGCAAATGGGGACACTATTGAGCCAGTCTTTCTACTTGGAAAATTAACCTCATCACTCCTCTCTTTAAAATCCATATTGATCATGAATAAAGTTAAATCTAAAATGAAGCTTTACGAGTTGACATAAGAAGTAAATGTTACCCAACAGCTTACTCTATTATTGTAAACAAGCATGCCTAAAACCATGTACGCTAAAATTCTCCAGATTTTGCTGAACATATCTGTTTCTAAGTGCAACTTCTGTGTTGATTTCGGAGTAGTTAGATTTATTTATGATTGCCATAGAAACGACATGAAGATGCATTTTCCACCAAACACACCTAGCAACTCTGTGGATGTCTGTATATTCAATTATCCATGGTTACCCTGGGGATTGCTCAGAATACAAATATCCTTACCATTTCTTCGAGCTCATGATTGTAAACTAGCATCTTGGTGATTTTGTTTCCCTGCCAACAAGAGAAAGGTGTTTCCTACGGTTACGTCTTTCTACTCCTGGAATAGACTACAAAGCAAATGTCTACCTAAAATTAATGCAGTAATTCAGAACCCCTTGTATTGTTATATTGTATGTGGGAATACAGTTTGTTCCAAATTAAGTTCCACTATTTTTGAAGATTTCAACATTTCACATGTGTTGCATATAAAAACTTCAGTATTCAATTTTTTCTGTTTTTAAATGTGTTAATTAAATTTTCACCAAATATCACAAAACCACACGAACTCATCACAAAAGTAATCAGTAAGTCAGTGAAAATCATCATCACCACCATCATCTTCCAACACACTAGCTCCGTTCCACGAGGATTAAATTTTAGTCCAAAAAAGTTTGTCAAATTCATCTCAGTTAAATTATAATATATTAACGTCACTACAACAGTTGTTTGACGAACGGTTCCTCCATTGATGCTCTATGAAGAGAGTGAATGTTAAATAGTAAAGCAGGGAAGGCCTTATTGTAAAGAATTGAAATAATGGAATTCTAGACTTTGGAACTTGAAAGGACTTTAAAAATGATTTGGTTTTTCTTTCATTTGAAAGGTAACTTGACTAGGATCACACAACTAGCTAGAAACAGAAGTTCGTCTGAATTGAAGGACACTAAACTGATATTCACTCAACAAACATTTATTTCACACTTATTATTGGCCTGACGAGACTTGGGTCCTGAGAATATAAAGATATATAAGACATAGCTTTCGTCCTCAAGAAATTCACAGCATTGTAAAGAAAATCTCAGAGTTTGTAGAGTCTCTGATCTCTTTTCTCTTCTTCAGGTTGATCCAAGTGCTTTATTTTCTAATTATCTAAACGAAGCATAGAACTTGGATATAGGTAAGTTAACACAACATAAAAAATTAATTGGAGGAAGAGTCTGAATGAACTAATGGATATAGTTGAGAAACAAAGGACTCAGAAAAGAGAAGAGTAGATACTTTTGATTACACAGACTTTGACATGACAAAGTATATAGTTTTTCTTTGTGGTCACAGAGAAAGAAAAGAAGGAGATGAGGCATATAGCAGAATTTGAAGTGGGTAAGGATAAATGTATAGCCCTAACATGAAAAGAGGCTAATATTCCTAGCAAATCAAAACAAAAAAGAAAAGGAGGAAAAGTGTAAATTATTTCACCCAGAGTTGGACTAAAAAAAGAACTTTCAAAGCATCCATTTAATAATCATTTATTTAACACCTAATATGTGCATTTAAACTCAGGAATATGGTGTTGTAGAAAGAACCACACAGGTTATATTCCATTTTACAAGTGTATATTGAATGGTCTTCTATGTGTCAAGCACTCTGCCAGGTGTTAGGGTTATGAAGTTACTTACCTCACACAGAAAAATAGTTTATAAAGAGTCAGAGGTGAAAGGGTGTATTACACACCTTAAAAATGAAAAATTAAAAGTTCATTATACACTGTAAGGAGAAAGTAATGTGACAGGAAGCTAGCCCTACTGCCTGAATCACGTCATTCAGTACTCTGTAAACTCTGAGAAAAACGTTCGATTATATCAGAGCTCATTGGGGAGACATTTAAGGGTTTCAGTTGGGGGAGTGATGGGAGAAGATGTGCTCTTTAGAAAGATTACTCTGGCTTTAGTCTGAATATCTTAAGAAGGGCATTACTAAATAAGACCAGCCAAGGGCTTTATCAATAATCCTGGCAAAAATTACAGAGACTTGTACTAGTAAATGGCTGTGGAGATGAAGAGCATTTTCTTGCTTGGATAGCTGGTTAGAGTGTGATACCATTTCTTGAAAGCAAAGAAAGAAAACTCAGCTTTGCTTTAGCAGATATTAAATTAAGTTTTGGACAGATTGAACCAGAAGTGTTCTTGGTCTTCCAGATAGAGACATCTAGAGAAAAGCGGGATGTACAGGTTTTATTTAGGTTGAGGATTTGGAATAATCTCTATTTAAATGGTTATTAAAGCCCTGAAAGAAGAGATCACATAGGCAGAGTGTTTAGAGTGGAGAGAAAGAAAAGAACTAAAGATAGCACTCCAATAATGCTTATGTTTAGGATATGGACAGAGGAAGAAAAGTCTGAGTAGAAGACCAAAGAACGATGACAAAAGCGAGATGAAGAGTGACAGTTGGTGAATAAGAGAATGTAGAGGACTATTTCAAGAAATGTGACTCTCAGTGGAGGAGAAAGTTAACATTAGCTGGAGGAGGAATGTGAGAATGAAAAATAAATATGTTTTAAAAGATGATTATCTTTAAACACTCAAGAGAAGAATCCATTACAACGAAGAATCTGAGATATAAGAAGGAGGAGCAGTGGTGGCAGAGCTGGTGATTGATTGAACTAACTTACCAAAATAGATGGAGAAATTGGGAACCAGAGCACAGGGTTAGATAAGAGGAATCATCCTACTTTCCTTGCAAAGTGACCAAAGAGAAGGAAAGAATATAGATATATAGAGGTAATTTTTGTGGTTGTAATTGCAAGAAGTTAAGAGAATTCTAATCTGATGTCTTCGACTGTCTCTGTCAATTAAGAGGCAAGATTATCTGCTCAGAGTGAGGTGGAAGTGACAGGGTCAGAGGTTGGAGAAGGATGGGAGATCTGAAAGTGACTCTTTGGAAAACTGAGAAAGCCCTCACTAGGAAAACATAAATGTATTACTAAACAGCACTGAGAGCCCAGTCAAAGTTGGAGACCAGCCATTTCCAGTCGCTCAGATGTGCCTGGTTGAGTGATTTCCTTAGCAGTGTTCAGAATCACAGGAAAATCGGATTGATGTAGGTTTGTGATTTTGCCAGGCAGATATCATAAATGTACGAGTAAGTTACCGAAGTAAAAATCTTGACTGGAGTGTGTTTGAAGCGAAAGACCATTGAATCTAAGTTCTTTACAGAGGGAAGTGAATCCAAAAAGACATCGATAACTTTAAGGAAAAAAGTAGGGGCTAGACAGCCTATGAGGGGAAAGAACAGGTATAGAGAAATGGACTTAATGAATGGGCAGGAAGGCAATGGGGTCTGTTGATTGAAAAAACACCCAATCAAGGGCTGGCACCATGGTGCAGTGGGTAAGTCTGGCGAGCTCAGCTTTGGTAGCCCAGGTTCCCAGGTTCCGATCCTGGGTGTGGACTTACACCACTCATCAAACCACGCTTTGACAGTGACTCACATACAAAATAGAGGAAGATTGGCACAGATGTTAGCTCAGGGTTAATCTTCCTCAAGCAAGAAGAGAGGAAGATTGGCAAAAGATACTAACTCAGAGCAAATCTTCCTCACACACACAAAAAGAACACCCAATCATATCTATGTAAATAGTGGAATATTTCTCTGTTAAGAATATGTAACTTTATATCCAAAGATGTTATAGAAATTGTCATTTGAAGGGAAGTAGGATTAGATCAGAAGTATAAATAAATATGTTTATATAGAGAAATTTACTTAATAATGGTTTTCTTTGTAATTTGGCTTTAAAAAGTTAAGATTTCCTGCTAAAAAAATTACATTACAAGCTGTCTATATTCCTTTAAAAATTTTTGCAAGTTTTTAAATTGGCTTCCTCTTTTAGTCAAAAGTCATACTTACAAGGGACAGTTACAGCAAGGGATAGAAGGTGAGTTGATGATTGTGATGAAGAAGAAAGCTTCATTGACCCTCATTTCTCAACATGTGGACCTCTTACTGAATGTGAAAAGAGACTCAGAGGACTTAACAAGAATTTTGTCACCTTAACAAGCACTTGAAGAGTGTGATAACACCTAACAAATTGCTTTTACATTTTTTTTATATTTAATAAAATCCAATTCATTTGTAATGATTTTCTGATGGTGGAAGATTGCTATTGCTACTGACATCTATCAATATCTAGTTATTTGACACTAATAAAAAAAGAGTCAAGGCATGAAATATAGGACAATTTATTTATCCATTTTACCATTGGTAGACATTTGGTGTGTTTCAAGTGGGAAGTTGTTACCTATAGCATGGCTATGAACATTATTTTACATGTTCCCATTATGCACACAAGCAAGATTTCTGTGGGGTAAATATTTAGGAGGGGTCATACTCCACTGTGGCGTATGAACATGATCAGCTTTTTAGTTAATACCAAAGAGGTTTCCAAAATGATTGTATGAATTTACACTTTCCCCAACAGTGTACGATGGTTCCTATTGCTCCATAGTCTTGGGAACTCAGGCTTTTAATTTGGGACACAAATCTAAACTTCCATCCTCTAGGAGCCAAAGATTATGTCTCCTGTCTCATCTTTGTAGGTGACAATTTAAAACCCAGACTCTAGTCTCTAGGATTGGCTGGTCCTCAGGCAAAAGTACATTCTAACAACTGGTTTACCATTACGGGATCAGGCTTTCTTGGAATTTCTGGCCTCTTACTGTTTCTATCACCTTCCTGATCGCTCAGGCAGGCTTTATAAAGTTTTTAGTATTATTTCTTTGTTTGTTTATAATACAGAGTTTTAGGTGTTCTGGATGAGAATATAAATAAATAAAATACTGATAAACAAGCTACACTCTTAGGATTCTGAAGTATTTGGCTCAGTGCACCTAGGAATCAAAATTTTTAAAAGCTTTCCAGAGGAGTTACATCCTCAATATGGCAACATAGGTTGTTCCTGACTTCAGTCCCCCTCATAAGAAGACCAACTAGCAACTATTCACAGACAAAACACCCTTGTGAAAAATCCTAGAACACGGCATGAGGCTGAAGCATGACCTGGAGTATAGACACTGAGAAGGACTGCATTAGAAGAGAAAGAGGAATGGCTCACTCTGACCACACTAGCACTTCCTCCGGCTAGAACAGCTCTGCATGGAAAG